>NC_044977.1:115957728-117157728 GCF_008728515.1 Papio anubis | reverse complement strand
GTTTCTCAAACTTCGTTAGCAATATAAAGGTTTGTTATGTCCAAGAATTTTACCTATTTTAGTAAGTACTATAATTACTTTTGCACCAACCTAATAATACTTTTTATAACATAAATCTCAGGGTTACTTCAAATGAAAAATATGTTTTGGAACACAGCATAAGAATCCCAGAGAACTGTATTTAAAAGAACTGCTCAATATCTTAAGTTATTAGGCAAGGCTGAAATGTGAAAAGTTTGAAAAAGCAAATTCAAATTAAGATTAACCCAAACTATCAGTAATTCTTTCAAGTCAAATTTTCAAAGGAAAATAAAAAGATACCACTCAAAATAGCTCCTAGAATCTACTGTCATATTTTCAGTGTTTTCTGACAATGTCCACTTAATTCTGTTATTAAATATAAAACGTGGCAGTTCTTCTCAATGTGTGCCTGTATTGTTTTCCAGGTGAACAGAATGGTTCTACCAAGATTTCATTACTGTTCACAGTTGGTGCTTTGTAATTCTGTGTAATTTTAATTAAAGAAGAATTCTGAAACAGCCTCCCTCTGTGCTACCTCCAAGCATACAATTAGCAGAGTACAGTGTCTGCTGTGAACAGTCAGTTAATGATTTCAGTTTAATAATTTATTATTGCTTCTTCAGTGCCAGCCACACTAGAAAAATAAGAAACTGAAACTGTATGTAGCAAACAGGCATTTAAGGTGCATGGTTTAACAATCTCAAAAGGATTACTTTCTCTGTGTAAGTCAGCCTAACATCTCCACAAGCCCCAAATCCTTATAAATGAATGAGTACTACTTTTTTCTCCCAAGGTTTCAAGGAGAAAATAAATTTAGATTTTCCTCTTAAATGTGTCTGTGTTTAGTGAATGGTTCCTATGTCAAAATATCCTTCCCTCACTACTTAAAAACAAGACATTCTTCTCAAATATACCTTTGGGGTATTAGAGGGGTATGAGTAACTTTATACACTGGTATTAAGTCAAATTTAAATAGTCTTTTAAAAAAGGTTGTAAGTTCTGCAATGAGCTATTTCCCCAATTCGAAAATCTGGTTAACCAAGCTGAACTGCAATTCTTGAACCTAAAATGATTCTTCATTTAAAGAAATCACTTTATTATTACACTAGAGAAATCAAGGCATTTACATTACACAATCTATTTTTTACAAAAAATGCAAAGCAATCTCTAAGTAATCACTAGTTCTTTCAATAAATTTGTATTCTATTAGTCCATTCTGAAAATTGGCACCTCGATTATAAGGATGTTGGAGAGTTAAATTTGATAAAAAATTTCAAAAACAAAGGAACAAAAACATACTATTAAATTATACTTTTTAATATTGGCATAAAAAAGATAATACATTTGATGTAATTTGTTTCAATTGTGGGTATAAGAGATCATGGGCTATTATATAATAGTAATGTTTTATTTATGTATATATTCAGAGCCATATATATAGATACATATAATATTTCAAATATTTCAATCTGTATAATTCATAGATAAAACTATATTTGCTGATATACAGTTAGACTTCTCTACAGAAATCAGTACATTTTTCATATTGATTAAAATTATCTTATTTTATTTATATATTATTTCTAGATCCTTATTGAAAATTACATAATTGAGGAAAAGTATGAAAAAAGCAAATATATTTAATAAAATTCAGAGCTGTAGAAATCACTTTAACCCTAAATTTTTACACTTTACATTTGAACTTAGCTCTATCCCATCCCATGTCTACAGGATAAAACATAGAGCCAAAGTGTGAAGAAGAAGAGTATATTAGCTACACAAAGAAAGTAAAAAAAAATATTTGTCTGTTCTCTTCTTCCAAAAGGTAAGGGGAGCTGGATATAGTGGATGTCCTGAATTTCCCAAAAAATGTCATTCTAATGACATTCCCCTAAATGCAACAAGAGAAGCACAGATGTACATGACTTTACTGCCTAAACATTCATCTGAAATTCCTTAGGTAGTAAACTGAAACATCTTGCATAACACAATACTGTAATTACGTTCACACATTGGAGCATAAATGAGTTGATGTAATCATGTTGCATTTGACACAAAGCTTTACAGTACATAAGAAAGGATAAACAGATTGTTTTATTCACAATAGCAATAATACCATTGTCTTTAGTTTATGGCTCATAAATGTCATGTGAAGTCTATAATAGTTTTAAAAAGTAGTCCTAAGAATCATTGCCATTCTATTTCTTTTGCTTTTACTGTCACTTGAGGAATTAATCAAAATGCACTAAAATTCATATCTAATTTTAATTTGTCTAAGTTTTATAACTCAGTTTGCAACTTGTAAACAAAATTTTGATAGAAAACAATGGATGCCTATTGCTATTTCCACAATAGCTATTTATCTGAGTTGCTTAAGAAACACTTTAATAAAAACAGCAGTTTAAGAACTATATTAAAATTATGCCCTCTTTTCTCTAAGATGGAAAATGTATTCTCTACTTCACTGTGTGTTATTTTTGAGGATAAGAAAGATTGTCAACCATTTGTTTTCCAGATATTCGGGACAGTGGGGGTCCCAAACCAGTGATGGTGTATATCCATGGTGGCTCATATATGGAAGGTACTGGAAATTTATATGATGGAAGTGTCTTGGCAAGTTATGGCAATGTGATCGTCATCACAGTCAACTATCGACTTGGGGTACTCGGTAAGAAGAATTTCTTTATCATTTTCACGACGAATCCATGAAGTATATGATGGTTTTGTTTTGATTTGTTTTGTTCTGCTTTGCTTTGTTTCACCCATGTTTTTATGCTTGTTGACGTTCTTGAACCCAAATTTTTTATAGTTTCAATGAACTCTATAGGTTGGCTTTATGATATGAAACTAAAAGGTGATGAAATTATTTATGTTGTCATGGAATGTACTTCCTGGTTTATAAAACTCTGAAAGGCAAAATAGTAGGGCCTTATTGAAGAAGAGTTCGTCTTTGAACAAATATTTCCTTCTTCTGCTTTTCTATTTACAATACTGTAAGATTGCCTGAGGTTTGGTGTGAGCTAAGATGTAAGTTTACATTCTCTTCTGGAGTATGTATATGGACTCGCTTTTGGGAATGATTGTTTGCCATTGTGATGGAGGTTTCTTTGGTTTGTTGTTGTTATTTTGGTTCCATGATAATTAGTAATATTTTTCTGAATGTATTCTGATTGAATTATTTAATTTGAAAAAAGCATACATGGATTTTATAAAGTAACAAAGAATTCAGTTCAATGATGCATACTCTTGCCAAAAGAATGATAAAATAAACACAAAGTGGAGATTTTTAGCTGTGATGAGAGAAATATTATTTATAAAATAACTTAGGTACTCTGAGATAGGCATGTTATCTTATGCAATAATCAGTTTTTAAAAGATAAACTTGCTATTCTAGTATATGTTTATTTGTTATAATGTTGCCACAATTTGAGGAGTAAAATTACTGTATGATTTAGTAAAACATCTTTATCTGTGATGTACTTAACAGAATTTGCTAAAAGAGCATAATGCATCCACAAAATATTTACATTTTTATTCTTGATTGTTCTCCAAGTCTTATCCCATACTATACACTTGAAGAAGTATAAATTATAATTTTGTTTCTACACAAAGAAGCACCTCACTCTTTCATTTTATTATCTAAAATATTCTGGAAAAGGATTTTGAATTATATTCCTTTTTATAATAATTGGTAGAATCATATCTTTTATCCATGTTGAGAATCAGAATTTTTTCCTCTTCAGTGTTATCCTAACTGCTATGCAGTCATAATTCTGTGTTTAAGCTTATCACAAAGGTAGAATAGTTTTAAAAGGTAGAATAATTTTTGTGAATCAAGTTTATAGTCTAGAGGAAGGAGACATTTTACCAATGTGAAGGTTAAGTCTCAATCATTTTCTAGTTTGCTTTTCTGAAATTTGGAGTGTGGTGAATGACCATAGATGTGCTGCATCAGTATAGGTATAAAATATTTCTGTAGCATTGATCAAATACACATGAGATCCTCCATAGTGTCTAATCATCCATTGCATCAAACATTCACACGATTTCTGTGGGCTGGGATGAGTGTCTTTCCACCAATGAAAATTCTGTGTATTAGAAGACGTACAAATGATTGCTCATAATAATTCTTGAATCTTAAATCTTGAATTCTTAAATCTTAATGTTGTCATTTGTTTCCTGTGGAACATTTTAATCGGAAGGAGGATTTTTAATATTTTAATGCATTGAATTTTAATTGTAGTATTGTTGAGAGCTCAGTTGTTTTTGTTGATTATTATTCTTCTATTTTTCTAATTTTTCAAGTGAAAAATCCTGAGCAGTGACCAGTTTGCCAGGTGAAACTTTAAATTGAAATGCTAAATTATGGTAACAGCGTTTTTAAGGACTTGAACATCCAGTTAGTCATATATATTTATTTTATTTAAGAAATGCTTTGGTCACAACTTTTTTTTTTTTGCCTCTTTCTGTTACTGGTTTTGATTATATAAAGCAAGATTTCATAAAATAAACTTTGTTGTTATGTTAATATAAACTTTACCTATTCTTTTTCTTTTTATGTATTCAGAACTGATGAGGACTTGACTTTGACCTGATTTTAGTCCTATATTCATGCCCATACCCCATTTTAAATGCCACACTGTGAGGATTAGATTGCGAGGCAATGGATTAACTCGCCAAAATATAAAGAACTCAATCACTTGGTTTAGATAGTAGCAGACAGTAGACAGTGTTGATGTTATTGAAGTATGATTTCCCAGTGTTAAATATTTGTTCTGGCTCTACTGTACCCTAGAATGTAACATTTAGTTGTCTTTTCTCCTTTATTTCTCTTAAACACATTATACACTGATAACAAGCCAAAGGCTGTCCTTGATAGACCTCTTCTCAATGTGACAAAGCATAAACTCTGTGAAACATTGTTTAGGTAGACTTTAAGACATTAGCTCTCAAACAGATGTATTCTGGTCACTTTTTTTGAAAAATATGTCTTGGGTATTGTGAACATGTATTTAAATAAATTAATTCATAAAAGAGAAATTATCAGAACATGTGTTTCAGCATATTTTGCATGAGTGCTGCACCACAGCAAGATCAACAGCTCATCTGACAGAACTGCAACAATAAAGACTGTAGACTTTTGAGGTTGGTGTTGTGAATAATTTGTCTAACAGTAAAAAGGTAAGCCAAGGTTTCTTGGGTGTGGGATCCAAGACTACGGCTGTCTAATTTGCACTTGAGTGATTAAGTAGGAAATAAGATATGATCCCACATCTGAGGAAATCCTGAGCTGTGTTTTCACTGGGGTATTTTGGTGTGAAAGAAATAGATTTGGGGGTCCAATGGACAAAATGGGTAATTATAAGATCATTGATTCGAGGTGACTGGCTGGAACAATCAGGATGTCTGCAACAGGTAGTGCAATTTGTGTTAATTTGAACTTACCATGTGGAGGTGGTGCGGAGTCTTACAAGTTTTGTTTTTTGCTTTGTTTTTAGTGATGAGTAGAGATGTGCTAATGTTTCAGTTAGAAGATTCATACAGCTATGTAGCTGCCAATTTTTCAGTTTAAAGATTTCACGTTAAAAACTTGTTTATTACAAAGTAGGAATAGAATAGAAGAAAAAAAAATACCTCCACTGTTCCTCAGAAGAAGCTAGTAACAGGTCAGAATTAGTTCTTCTACCAACACCCTTTAGTGGTTTCCTTTGGAGTGGTAACACAGAATATCACTCTTACTGTGTTGTGTATGATTTTCACCCACCCTGGAAATGCTATTCAAAATGATAGGAAAAACTGCCAATAAGATTGACAAAGAGGGAAGGGAATGCAGGACTCTGCCTGCTAACCTCATTCCCTAGTTTCATGTTAGAGCTCCCAGAGACCGCCTACTATTTAGCCTCATACTTCTTATACACTGAATATTTAACTTTTCTTTCACTTTTGGCTATACACATTCTTTGTCCTCAGTCAGTTTTGACATAAACTTTCCGTATTTGCTTTCTTCAGCATCTATTATTTGATACATTGTTACATAGTCCTTAAATATGTTTAAAATTATTGTTAGTAGGGTATTTTTTTAACATTCTAGTATATGATTTATAATCATCTTAGAAATGTAGGGAGAAATGGCCAGGTGCGGTGGCTCACGCCTGTAATCCCAGCACTTTGGGAGGCCAAGGTGGGTGGATGGCCTGAGGCCAGGAGCTCGAGACCAGCCTGGCCAACATGGTGAAACCTCGTCTCTAGCAAAAGTGCAAAAAATTAGCTTGGCTGCAGTGGTGGTGCCTGTAATCACAGGCTGAGGCAGGAGAAGCATCACTTGAACCTGGAAGGTGGAGGTTGCTGTGAGCTGAGATTGCGCCATTACACTCCAGCCTGGGTGAGAAGAGCGAAACTCAGTCAAAGAAAGAGAGAGAGAGAGAGAGAGAGGAAGAGAGGAAGGGAGGAAGAGAGGAAGGGAGGAAAGGAGAATGGAGGATGAATAATGAATGAGGTGGAAAGAAAAGAAAGAATGAAAGAAAGAAAGAAAGAAAGAGCTGGGATGATGAAGGAAGGAAGGAAGGAAGGAAAGAGAGAGAGAGGGAGGGAGAGAGAAAGAAAGAAAGAAAGAAAGAAAGAAAGAAAGAAAGAAAGAAAGAAAGAAAGAAGGAAGGAAGGAAGGAAGGAAGGAAGGAAGGAAGGAAGGAAGGAAGGAAGGAAAGAAAGAAAGAAAGAAAGAAAGAAAGAAAGAAAGAAAGAAAGAAAAGAAAGAAAGAAAGAAAGAAAGAAAGAAAGAAAGAAAGAAAGAAAGAAAGAAAGAAAGGAAGGAGAAAAGAAATGCAGGGAGAAATATTGATGTGTTCTTAAAGGGGGAAATAATCAAAATTAAATGTTCTGATTATAACTAGGGTAAACATGTTCTTATGAACAAGAATTATAGAATATATAAAATAAGTATTGAAAGAGAATATAAAATAAGTCACTATTAGATGAGATGTTGTACACTAAACTTTTTTTAAATAGAAATTATTTAAATGATAATATTGACAAATCTCAAAAATGAAAAAATATGTTAAGTAATTTATCATTAAAATGTTTCAACTACTTATTTAAATTTAGAATAAATCTATAAATTACTTATGGAGTAAAAGAAAAAATTTAATACCCCTGTGAGGATCTTACTCGGGCAAACAAGATTTTAATCTGGTGGAAATTTAATCAGTTACTTTTATCTTGACATAAATATCTTGGAGGCAATTATGCAATTCATAATTCTAGCCCATGTGATTTATTTTAGAAAAAAAGTGTTAAATATTTTAGAAGTACTGATATCTATCTGGAAATTTGGCACATTTTTGGAAAAGGATCTAATTAAATATTTTACTTAGTAATTGAATATTACACCACTCATCCATGGAAAAAAATAATTTAAAGTGCTAGCTCACCTACTTGTATTTAAACAATTACATTTAGTTTACTTTATAATTTTATGTGGGGCTAAATTGTTTAAAACAAGCTTTTGTTAACTTTACTACATATACATTTAATGAACACTTTAATTTATTTTTATTCTATTAGATATGGTTGATGAAATTTTAGACTATGCAATAATAATGCTTCAAGTATTATTAGATAAATGGCAACAATAAGTATAACTTTAGGCCAGGCATGGTGGTGCACGCCTGTAATCTTAGCACTTTGGGAGGCTGAGGCAATAGGATCACTTGAGCCCAGTAGTTCAAGATGGGTCTGGGCAAAATTGCGAGATTGTGTCTCTACAAAAAATTTTCAAAAACTTTGCGAGATGTGGTAGCATGTGCTTGTATTCCGGGCTACTCAGGAGACTGAGGCGGAAGAATCAGTTGAGGCTGTGATCCCACAACTGCACTCCAGCCTGGGTGACAGAGTGAGATCTTGTCTTAAAAAGGGTACTTGTGTATACACACACACACACACAACATACATGTACATATATATATATATATATATATATATATAAAACTTTAGTGTGGTCAGTCATCAAATCAATAACACTTGTTTTCAGCATTATACACCTTTTCTGAGGGATAAAAGTGAGGACAGTATAGTTTTTATCTTTAAAGAGTTTTCAATATAGTTGAGGAGAGAAACAGTAGAGAATAATAATTGATATTCTACTTTATATTTATAATATATTGGTTTATTAATTGATCTGTGTGAATAGATTCACTTGATATATAAAAGAAAACAACAAGAGAAAAGGAAGGAAGGAAGGGTAGGATATCTGATGGATTAGTAAGGATATAGTAATTGATATTTATATTTGAATCTGATTGGCCGAGGATCAAGGAAATTTGCTAAAGCCTGTGCATTGATCATGATTTAAAGAGAGAAGCGTATTAATTCCTCAAGTGGTACAATGTTTTGTCATTTTTACTCCTGTTTATTGCATTGTTTTTGTTTCTGTCTGACTCTTTAAAAGAAACCACAAAAAACAAAAGTCCCAGACTCCAAAACAAACTAATATTCTACAACACATTCAAATGTGTTCTTGGGAGACAGAAAGAGAAGGAGTCAGTTTGTCTATAGAGTCCAGACTGTTTTCAAGGAAATGGTTGTACCTGAGGAAGGCCAGGAGGAGTGGATTATCCTTGGTATTAACTGAAGTAAAGGGAGAAAGACAATCTTCATTTTTATTTTCATTTATTCATACTAATTTGAAAAAGTGGAAGTAATTTGTGACAATGTACACAAATAAATAGATTGGTAAAATCATAGTTGAATAATAATGCTTATAGAGAAAAGGATACAGAAAGTTAGGTCATGAATATGTACAACAGTTGAACATAGATGCATTTCCTAGCTTTCTAGAAGCATAGTAAAATATAATGGATTAAATTTCATAATTATCATAACCCCCAAAAGGAAACAAACATATTAACTCAAAAAAATACACAAATAATAGTTTTTTTTACATTGTACTACAGAAGAATTTAGCATATGGGTTGTATTGCTTCTATTTGAAACAAGTGACAATATAGGAATTGTGTGATGATCTTTGTGTCATTATAAGATTCAAAAAATATTCTCAGTATATGATTATTTATAGTAACCTTCTGTAAAAGCCAAAGACATAGTAAAAGCAGCTGGGAAAAAAAGGTGGCGAGGCCGAGAGCTAGGCCTGTGTCCTCCCATGGACGACCTTGACTTCCCAGCAGCCCCTGCGCCGGGCCCGTGGGGTTCATGGGGTCCCTGGCTTTCACCAAGGGTACGTGTCTCGCCCACGGGCGGCACCCCATAGCATCATAACTTCATAAATGCTCATAACTTCTATAATGTCATTTTAGCAAAGAGCTAACCAAATGCAATCTGGGTAAGATATTTGGTGATTTCACTTATAATAGGATAGAGCTAAAATCCAATTTAGAGCAATGGATGGTTTATTTGATCCATAGATTTCTTCTCTCAAATATGTTATATCAACTGGGTTTTAATAAGGGCCAGATGGTAATCAATTTTAGATTGAGTGCTAAAATGAGCTCCTGGAATAGAGAAACTATTTGTCCTTTAGCGGCCGGTGCGGGGGACAACTTTAGATAGGTAATGATATTTTGCAAAGTTGACTGTTCATTATTTTTATTCCCTTACTCCCTCCAAAATGGTATCAGGTGGCCTGCAGTAAAAGCAACTATTTATTTATGCCCAAAACATAGAAAAAATCTGAAAGTAAGCATGCCAATTATTGTGGATGTTAGTTAAAAGAAGAAAAATGATGTGGTTTAGGTAATTCATTCATTTATTCTTTCAGCCATTTTTTCCCTTATTCTATATAGATTGAGCAATATTGTGTATGTCATTCTCTTAGCTATTAAGGATATTGTGAAAAATAAGCTATATGTGATCCTTGCTATCAGTAGATTGTTAGCTTTAGGGAAGGTAGAAAATAAATAATTAAACAAATCATATAGTTTGCTAGATAATGATTGAATGAAAAGTTAATTTTCTTAACAATTGCCTATATAATAAATTCTAGAGAAATCGTGCAATGAGAAGGGAGCTACTTTATTTTAGAAACACAGAGCAGTTTCCCTGAGGAGGTAACATTCAAGTTTCCATTTCTTTTCTTTCAAGTTTCCATTTATTTTCTTTCTTTCTTTCCTTCCTCCCTTCCTCCCTTCCTCCCTTCCTCCTTCCTTCCTTCCTTCCTTCCTTCCTTCCTTCCTTCCTTCCTTCCTTCCTTCCTTCTTTTTCTTTTCTTTTTTTTTTTTTTTTTTTTGAGACGGAGTCTTGCTCTGCCGCCCAGGCTGGAGTGCAATGGCCGGATCTCAGCTCACTGCAAGCTCCGCCTCCCAGGTTCACGCCATTCTCCTGCCTCAGCCTCCCAAGTAGCTGGGACTACAGGCACCCGCCACCACGCCCGGCTAGTTTTTTGTATTTTTTAGTAGAGACGGGGTTTCACCGTGTTAGCCAGGATGGTCTCGATCTCCTGACCTCGTGATCCACCCGTCTCGGCTTCCCAAAGTGCTGGGATTACAGGCTTGAGCCACTGCGCCCGGCCTCTTTTTTTTTTTTCTTTTTTTTAACACGGAGTCTCCCTCTCTGTTACCCGGGCTGGAGTGCAGTGCCTCTCTGCCTCCCAGGTTGAAGTGATTGTCCTGACTCAGCCTCCTAAGTGGCTGGGACTACAGGTGTGTGCCACGCCTCACTAATTTTTTGTATTTTTAGTAGAGTTGGGGTTTCTCCATGTTAGCCAGGATGGTCTCAATCTCCTGACCTCACGATCTGCATGCCTCAGCCTCCCAAAGTGCTGGGATTACAAGCATCAGCCACCACACCCAGCCCCATTTCTTGTACTCTGCCGAGAAAGTCCTTGTCAAGATTCCCAAAGACCTCTAGATTGCCACCTCCATTAGTCACTTCTCTGTTTTTATCTTGTATGATCACTTCCTAGCACAGGACACAGTTAACCATTCCTTTTTTGGCCTGCTTGTTTTGTGGCATCACCCAGGATTTTCCTCCTACCTCCCTGACTGCTTCGTCTCAGTCTCCTTTGCTGACTCCTGCTCTCCTACCCTGACCTCTAAATGTTGTGCAGTTAGGCATAATCCTTGGCTCTCTATCCTTCTCTCTCCATGATATGCCTTAAGGAATCATTTGCATTGCTTTAAATGCCATCTCTATGGAAGTGACTTTTCAAAACTGTATCTTCAAGACTAACCCTTCTTCAGAACTCCAGCCTTTCATATACTTCTGTATACCAACCCTTCCGATGTAGATGTCTAATGAATATCTCAAACTTAACATGGCTGAAATATGTTGAATTTCTCAGGCCTCCTTTTCTTATTGACTTCCACAACTAGGTTATAATATTATTATGTCATTCTGTTAGTTATTAAGGATATTGTGAACATCCTTAAATTATATTATAATAATTATTTATAATGGTCAATTAAATATATTTACAAAATTATAAATATTATAATTTATAGTAAATATAATATAATCAATAATGAAATACTATAATTATATATTTAAATTTTTAACAATAGTTATAATTAAATCTATAATATCTAATTATAATTCTCAAATACTATAATTATAATTACTATAAGATTATAGCCTAGTTGTAGAAGTCAATAATAACCTGATAATCATTGCAACAACAGCAATAGTGGACACATTCATTGAAGACTTATATTCCAAAATTTGTTTTAAGAAGTTTACATGGATTGCGTTATTAAATTCTCACAACTCTATGAGGTAGCACGATTAGTTTCCAGATTTCATAAATGCAGAAACAAATGAGTAGAGAGGCTAACTAATGTATTTACAGTCACACAGGTTAAACAGCATTCAGTGGTGGAGACAGGATTCAAACCTCTCTTAACACAACACTGTACTGATATCATTGGCTTTATCCATCTGGATGATCAAGTAAAAACTCTTTATTTTTCTATGTTTTCTAAAATGCTAGATTTAAATCAGTGAAATTAGCTTTTAAAAACATGCATTATAACAGCTCACTTCTCTGCTTAACCCACTCTAGTGGCTTCCCATTATTAATTTAGTATAAAATTGAAACTTCATCCCTGCTTTGTCTGGCAACAGCCCTCATGAAGTGGTCCTGGCCTGCATTTCTTAGTTCATCTCAAAACACTCTTCCTCTCTGTTCCAGCAGTCATTTATTCTTCATACACATCAAACCTTCTCCCATTTTAGGTATTACATGCCTGGTGTTTCCTCTACCCCAGATCTTTGTGGGGCCAGTTCTTTATCATTCTCATTGTGGTTTAAATGTCATCTTCTCAGGGAGATCATCCATGTTCATCCAGTCTAACAAGAGCCATCACTTCGTGCCATCTCCCTTTAAAAATTGTCTGCATCACAGTTATCATCCCTGATTATCTTCTGTTTATATTGGTATTGTTCATTTTGTTATTGTCTAGATCCGCAAAGCCCAAAATAGTTTCTGGCATAGGATATTTTATCAGAAAATATTTGTGAATGAATTTAAACTGGATCTCAAGGGTCAATAGGTGTTGATCCAATGTGGTCATAAAATGGAGGAGGCAGAGCTGTGGGTAGAAAAGAGGGTCTGGGTGAAAACCAGAGGAAGGAAACAGTTTTGTATGTTAACAGAGCTGAGCAAACTCAGCTGGAATGCTCAGTGTTCAATAAGGTTAAAAACATACGTAGCAGGCTGTGCGGCACCTTTTTAAAGATTTAGGACTTCTATGAACAATCAGAAACAATTATAAGAGACTGAGCGGGTAAGTGACATGATTAGATCTGCATTTTAAAAATGTTTTAGTAGGCCTAGACCTTGATCAAAGTTGACATTCTGCTGTGGATACAAAAAGCCCAGCTAATACCTCATTAAAGTGAGACGGTTGGTAGTCAATGGATGAGGCAGATATTTTGCTCACAGAAGATTGAGGGACCTGCTGAGGCTGGACTCACTCAGGTAAGTATAAGAATCTGTTTTTTACACAAAAAGCAACAGAGATTTTGGCAATTTTTCTTCCTTTATCTTGATAATGGAGTCAATCAAGCCAGCATTGTGAAGAGTTCTTCTGAATGCCTGCTTTGAAGGAGTGAGAATCAATATCAGTTATATTTCAGAGACTGGCAAATATGAGAGATTATAATATACTTAGTAACTTGTTTCATGCCTCCTTATTTCTTAATGTTTGTATGTTATTAATATGGCTTCATATAAGTTTTGGGTTGTCCTAAAAAGGATATCTTATTATTTCTAATTATTGTTTTGATAGTCTTTGGGCAAATTCTGGGAGAAATTTGACAATATGTGGTTTATGATTTTCTCAAGTTGTTAAGATCAGTGATTTGGAATAAGACTACAGAATATAGTATCAAAATTTCCCTCATTCCTAGTTAAAGCATTCTTCTAGGACTAGAATTCGACAACCATTTCCAGGTATTGACAGGACTACAACTAATCAAACAATAAACAAAAATATATTTAGCTTTCTTTCAGAGCAGAAGTCATCCTTTTAACTAATTCATTCATTTATTCTTTCATTAATTCCACAAACATTTATTAAGCACTCACTATAGCCTTCTAATTAGTGGTGTTTACAATGTTTAAAAAGCCTCAATCCTTCCTCTCTGGAACTCACAGTGAGTGAGAAAAAATGACATTAAACAAATAAACACAACATTGAATGACATCAAGCAAATAAACAAAACATTAATACAAATTTTGATAAGTTGTATTTCTGAAAGAACAATGTGCTGCAAAAATGAATTTTTTTGAAATGTAGACTGAGGATTTCAGCACAGTTTTATGGGTTTTTCCTGCATGCATTTACAAAATTAAATATTACAAGACAGATAAAATATTTTGAAATAATTTTAAAGCTGTAAAATAATTAGAAGCAAAACAAATCATTTAAAAAAAGCAACTGTGGAAAAATGCAAAATTCAGACAAACAAACAGACCACCCACAACCAACCAGGCAAAGTTCTCTATCTGAATTAAATGAGCAAAACTGGTTTGTGAAATCGAAAATATACAGGGAAAATATCCCAGGAGAGTGACTAGCCTTTAGGTAGACATTTGATCTGTGGAATGGATGGGTAACCTTGGAACTTTGCAGAGAAAATAAAAGGTTCTCTTTTATTCACCTGCCTATAACTCTGAGAAAAGTCATGAAATGTAATAAATTAGCTGCATTACTGACTTTTTAACAGCAAAGATATAGGTCTTTTCTTCAGCCAGGGTCAGTTTTTTTCTCTCTGTTACAAAAAGACAATGAGGGCTTGGATTTTGCTTTTTAATTTTGTTCTGCCTTTGAATAGTTCTTTTTTTTTTTTTTCCAATAAGGAACTAAGGCAGTACTCCCTTACCTTCCCATGACCTGGTGTCATGATCTTTGATGTTCTGCCCACTTTTACTGATTTGCCTTTAAAATATAGTGCAATTTCATATGCGAAGACATCTTGTTTGTTCTTTCTTTTTCTGAAATCTTTTAGAAAGGGATTTCTAAAGTCTTTCCTTGAACCACTTGCTCTGTAAATATATGGATACTGCTTCTTTTTCTTTGTCTTTTTAGTTTTAATTTGCAGAGTTCATTTTTTAAAATCACCTTATGTTAGTTTTCTTCTTTCTACTCCCATTGCTACTACCTACTCACCTTGGATTACCAAGTGGGTTTTCGGCTGACCCCTCATCCTCCAGACCTAAATTCACATGCCAATTTCACCCCACACCACAACCAGGCAGATTACTTTAATGCCAGAGCACCAGTTTTCTTTAGCTTTTCCTCTGCTCCACATCTCTATACGGTTCTCGCTGACTCTGGGATCCATTGCACAGTTTTCCTGTCATTCCAGATCTGCTGAATTACTTTGCTCTTCTTCTTGTCAAATTTTACCTTCTATTGGTTTCTGAGAAATCCTTTTCAGGCAGGCCATACTAGACTCCTCACTGCCTAGAAGAATCCTTTCCAACAGCTGACCTGCCACAAATACCCATTTTCTCAATCGTTGTAGCCCAATTATCTCTCTCCCTTCAATTATTTGGGCTTCGTTGATCCCTCTCTTCTCTCTGCTTCCGTGGCATAAGCAGCTTAGTCTTTACTTTGGTATGCGTAATAGCAATCCTACTTGTTATGGTTATGTATATTAACTGCTTAATATGGTAGATGACTCACCACCCAAATTAAAACGTAAACACTGGATCTTATCTGGTTTTCTAATTTTATTAAGACAACAGACTGCTCTGCATACATAATCAAAAGTCATCAATAAACATATAAATGAATTCACTGTGTGCTCTTCTCAGGATATGCATTTCTAGGAATACAGAGCAGGTAAAAAGAATGGCTGGTGGTATGGAATGTGGGTAGTAAAGTGTATTAACCATGTGCTTGCACAAGCTTCCTTTCAAGTCCCAAATATATGAGGTGAGGACTTATCCTGGCGTACGCGGTGAAACCCCGTCTCTACTAAAAATACAAAAAATTAGCTGGGCGTGGTGGCGGCGCCTGTAGTCCCAGCTACTCAGGAGGCTGAGGCAGGAGGATAATGGCTTGAACCTGGGAGGCGGAGCTTGCAGTGAGCCGAGATCGCGCCACTGCACTCCAGCCTGGGCAACGGAACAAGACTCAGTCTCAAAAAAAAAAAAAAAAAAAAAGTAGCAATCCTTTATCTCAATACCAGTGGCAAGACAGTCTCCTGGATTTTCTAGAAAAATATTCCTTGTTCTGAGACTATAATGCATGAAAGCTGCAATTTATTTTAAATTGACCAGCTATTTCTACATTTCCCATGTATTTAATGTTTGCATTCTTCTGGTTCCTGCTCAGCATGTGGTAAGTGAAAACGTTGGTGCTCATAAACATTAGATAAACATGAGAATAGTGTTGAAATGCTACTTTTTGAATTAAAATGCAATAGTACTCCCTTATTCACAAGGGGTATGTTCCAAAACGCTCAGTGACTCTATAACTGCGGATAGTATAGAACCTTAAGTAAACTACTTCTTTATGCATATGTACCTATGATAAAGTTTAATTTATAAATTAGGCACAGTACTATATTAACAAAAAGAATAATAAAACAGAACAATTAAAACAATATACTGTAATAAAAGTTATGTAAATCTAGTCTTTGTCTGAAAATATCCTACTCTACTATAAGATATTTACCTATTTTCAGACCGTGGTTGACCAGAGGTAACTGGAGAGTAAAACTGTGAATGAGGGAAGACTGCTATGCATATGATATTGCAGAAAGGATAACTATTCACTTTATATAGATAATAGGCTTTGGAACCTGTAACTTTTTCAGGCTCAGCTTAATGTTGTTCTTATGTAAAGATAAGAAATAAAAGGAAATTGTAGTTTATTTAATTTTGCCTTTTGATACTTCATCCATCTTGAATTACAGGTGCACAACTATTATCACAAAGAGAGATTTGGGTGCAATCTTAAACCAATCCTTGATTACCCTCACACCCACTCATCTTTTATAACAGTATAGTCAGGACCATACATTTAATTGTATTCTTAAAATTTTTCCCCAAATATGGAACGAATGACATTTCTCTACTGATTTATAGATTGGTAATTTCACCATTTGCAAACCTTTTTAAGAGGTGAGGCATATCCCTGAGATGATACATATCTAAGAGATATACTAATTTCTGTTCTAGTATTTGCTAGCTTCTTGCATCTGAGCTTTGAAAAAAAGCCATCTTTACTGGAGAAATCAGTTCTCTCAGAGAATATGCAACATGCTCGAACAGAAGTAAGTTATTAAAAAAGATTATTTGTAGTAATATCACCATAATTAGGAGCAATTTTCTGACAAGAATAAGAGATGAGTTTGTTCTTATGTTATTTAATTATGCTAGAATTCTTTATGTTTTTGACTTTGTATGAAAATAAGCTTTAAGAAATACTCATTATTCTTTTTCAATACAAATAAAACAATTGCTTCCGTAGATAGTGTTTTTCCTTGAAATATACCACAGTTTTATCTGCTTTAAGTAACAAGAAATTGGGATTTTAGTGAATATATTAGGCTCTTCTGTTTTAGTATCAATCTGTACTATTTACTAAAGCAATTCATAGTCCACAATTCATATTTGGGTTTATTTTTTGGACATGTTTACAGAGACCACAGATCAGACATATGTAACTTTTTCCCTGATTCCAGGTTGATCTGCATCTATATGAGCAAAATCTACATCGTCCCTTAGTGATATTTCACTATAATTCATACAATCTTGTTATTTAGGAAAGTAAATAAATAAATAATTCATTTACCTATTTTTACCCTTCCTTGTGCTAGAAAGTATTTGTGAGAGCGTATACTATAACATTATGTTGAGATATACATAATAAATCAGGTTTAGGGAAAACAGAAGACTTGAAAAGGCAAAGAATAAAGTCTCAAAATATTTTCCAAGTTGATGAATTGAAACTCTACCAGGTTTTATTCATTTTTTAAGATCAGAAGGTTGTGAAACATGACAAGTCTTCAGAGAAATCAAAGTTATTCTAGGCACTAAGCTCTGCAAAAGAAATTTCCCCTGTGGGACTTTATGTGTTGGGGACGATTACAAAAACAGAATTCTATGATAAAAATGCTTTTAAATGTAAGTAAGCCAAAGCCGTGTCATTTAATTTTATTTACGATCCGTACTTCCATGTACTCTGTTTAGCTGTAATCATCTACTCCATGCATTAGCTTTTCTCTACCTAGTCAGCCTCCAAATGGAACTGCTCAGGGACTCCAACGGCCAAAAGACCCAGCAGGTGTGATCAATAAATAATAATGATTTCTATGTATGTGTGTATTCCACAGGTAAATGTTCTAATTGAATATTGTTTTGATGAGAAAACTACTGATTATAGGTTGAACATTTCTAATCCAAAAATCTAATATCTGAAATGCTCAAAAATCCAGATGTTTAAAATTACCTTCTGGCTATGTGTATAAGGTATATATGAAACAGATTTTGTCTTTAGAATTAGATCCTTATTATGCATATGCAAATATTCCAAAATTGAAAGAAATCTGATATTTAAAACAATTCTGATCCCCAAGCATTTTGGGTAACTGTTACGCAACCTATATTTCACTTTCTGATCCATTAATATAGGAAGTCTGAATCCGTGGGTTTGAATAAAAAAGAGCTTTTCCGTGGCTTGCCAAGTTCATCAGCTATATTTAAGAAGAAGAGATACTTTACTTATTTTTCTTTTTAAAAATGGTACCATGTAATTAAGAAAGCCATTTTTTTTGTTTTCTCTTATTCCCTTAAAAAAGATCTACTTGCTATATTGTCCTTTCTTTTCCTTTTCTTTTTCTTTTTTTGTTCTATGCTTCTGTGACAGTCTTCATATAATAGTTTTTAAAAACCTGCTTTTTTTGGAAATAAAATTAAAATTGAGTAACTGCAATTTAAAATCATGTCAGTTAATTCTCTAAGACTTTTCTATATGACTCAAGTGATATGCAGTAGATGTCAGTGGAAATTCTTAGTTGCATTAAGATTAGCAAATCCCAATTAAAGATATTCTCATATAATTTTTAAATGTATATATATACAATTTCTATAGGTTAAAAATTGGTCTATTAGTCTAAACTTGAATCTGTCATAAGTTATGAATCTGTTCTCTTAAATGTTTCTTATATAAATCTCTCTATGCACCACCTACTACTTGTGGACCAGTGCTGTCCAACAGAAATACACTGCAATACACATACATAATTCGAAATTGTACAGTAACCATATTAAAGAAAAGTAAGAAGAAATAGATAAAATTAGTTTTAAATATATATTTCATTCAGACTAATATATGCAAAATGTTATCATTTCTAAATGGAGTCAACACAAAATTATTACTGGTACACTCTGAAATTTTTATACTTTGAAATATGCTGTGTACTTTATATTGTACTTACAGAACATCTCAATTCACATGCTAAATCTTCAACAGCATCTGTAGTAATCCTACTAAACAATACAGTTATGCATAACAGAAAACACTGGCACTGCTTCATTAAAAAAAAAAAAAAAAAAAAACCTAAAATTAAATAAAGTAAAAAATGCAGTAACACAGTAACACGAGCCACATTTCAAGTACTCAATGGTCACATGTGGCTATTGGTTACCAGATTGGACAACACACAGTTCTACACTGTTGTAACTAAAGTTTTGAATTATAGACACCTGTTGGGAGAAATATTTGAAACAAGAAACCTCAATTCATGGAAGTATTTGTAAATTATATACATGTGCATGATATGAATATATTATGTATGCTATAAAATTATAGAAGACAGAAATTTTGAAGATTAATGAGTATTTTAAAATAATGTTATTTTCTTATTAATTTTATTAGAAAAACAAATCTGTTTTAATGCACTGTGTTAGGAAAACACTTCGTTATTTTTAAGATATTCATTTTACATTTTGTCATCCAGAGGGTTGGAAGAGTGTTTCTAAGATCAGTTTAATGTTTGGTTTTAATGGCTGTTACAGCTGAAAGAGATGAGTCACAAAGACACAAAAGTACAATAACACATTTAAGGAGCAGTTCATTGTTAATCACAGTATATTTAAATCCACATAATAGTCTTATAGATAATTCTGAGAGCTGAATACTTGTAAAATAGGATTAAATTGTCATGGTTTCTACCTTGTAATGTGGTTGGCTAAAAGCTCATTCTTATAGCAAAAAGGAAAAAAATGTCAGCTTTGCCATTTTATGTGACTCATTGGTACTTGTACAATCTTCAATCTGTGGTTTATTTGCAAAAATCCTTTGAACCACTTGCTCCATGCAAATGCTAGTTTGATTAAAATTGGATAACATAAACACTAAATTCACTTAACTAGGCTTATGTAATCAATTATGCCCTTGTTTATTGTTGTTTTTTAAAAATTAAATAAACAAATTAAATAAAGCAATATGCTTTAAAACAATAAAAGTGAACAAAGGTGTAAGGGGCTGCTAGACATCTCCATGCCCTCAGGGGACCGCATGTGCTGTGTATGACATGTATGTATTGACATGTGCACTTACATGACATGTTTGACTTACATAACCAGGAAAGGGTATGTATATTTTCAAAGTTTGATTTCTTTTTTCTTTTATGAAAGATGCGTATAAATACAGGTTTTGATATTTTTCTCCCACACTCATATGGATCATGCTGTGTCTCCCTTGACTAAGCACTTAACCATTGTGAATATTACTAATGTAAGTTAAAATGCTCCTTATCAATATGATTTGGTGACGTGTACTGATGTGGTTTGAAGATTTTCCTCTTATTAACCATATGTAGCCATTTCAATATATCTAGTGGAAGTAACTAGAAATATCTTTCATTGACTAGCATCGAACACCATGATTTTCCTAAAGCAGATTAGTAACATTATGTAGGTTCTTTCAGTTTTTTGAGTATGTAAAAATCATATCCAACAATCTGGCAGCCCTAAAGTGGGCCCAAATAGCCACTTAGACCTTGGCAAATTGTGCCCAGGAGAAAAGCACAGAAAACTGTGCCAGCCAAAGAACAAGTGAAAAAATGAAGAAATTAAGGTCTCTATTTTTAAAATATTTCTCATTTCCATTCACTTTATAAGAATTCAAGTTATGCTTTTTTAAATTTTAGACTATGACACTCTGCTGAAAGGGATTGAGAAAGCTTTTCAGCAAAAATTATTTTTGAAATGTTGAGAGCATGGTTAATTTTCATTTATTTTTAAAAGTAAATTTAAAGTTGGACCATTTATTTTCAAATGACATGGCAATAATGAGCAATTGGAAATATCTTTTTGCATATTTAGTAATTCTTAGTGGAAAAAATGATAAGAGAATATGCCATTTTGTTCAATTTTAACGTTGATTTTGATTTTTATATCCTTTGCTCAGGCTTTGTAGTGAT
The DNA here is from genome assembly GCF_008728515.1 of Papio anubis. Taxonomy (NCBI): domain Eukaryota; kingdom Metazoa; phylum Chordata; class Mammalia; order Primates; family Cercopithecidae; genus Papio; species Papio anubis. Next base: position 117,136,818 of record NC_044977.1, on the reverse strand, counting down.
TAATATTAATAAGATGTATTCTGTTAGTTAAGATTTTTCATTTTATTCTATTTTCCCACAGTATATAATTATTATTAGAAAATAATTGATGCTTACACTGTGTTCTCCAAAGCTCACGTAGTTCCCAACTAAATTAGTGGATGCTTACCTCTATTTAACCTGATCTTTATTTACATGGTAGTTGATAAGCTCCTTTCCACTAATGAGAAGTAGATCTGAGAGGATTAGATCTAAGAAATGGTAAGATATGTTCTCTGTACATCACTAAGATAGCCTAATCCTTAACTGTGATTTCGTTTTTTTTAAATAAGTCTTGTTGTAGAGCATAGTAGAGTTCATTCTGAGTCGTGGCTCAGATGCAAACAGGCAAAGTTACCCCCAAGACTCAATTAAAATGGTGGCTCATTTTCTAGTTTATACCTGCACCTATGAGACATACTAATGCAAAAAACTAGCAAATGTAGTTTTTTTTTAAACAACTAAAAGTGCATTTGCTGTGTGTGTGTGTATGTGTGTGTGTCTGTATGTGTAGGAGGATGTTTCTCTGTTAGTCAGGATAGGTAACATTCTACTGCGGGAATAACAAACTCAAAATATTAGTGGCTTAAAATGACAAAAACTACTTCTTGCACACTCAGTTTCCTCTGGAGATACAGAAAACTCTTGATCAACTATCCTCTGTGTGACATTTCTGTAACTCAGACTGCCTTGATCTTAATCTTGTATCTCTGCCATCTCAATACCTGGCTTCCTCATTTCCTGAGGGAGAGAAAGAGTAGTCACAGGATTCCTCATTGCCCTTTCATTGCCTCAACCAAAAGGAACCCATAACATTGGCTAAAATGAGAGATAGAGCTCCACTTAACTGCAACAGGACTGGGAAATAGAAGGAAATCCATAGAACATGTTATGAGCATTACTGTCTCAGCCATGATGTTACTCATTTGATCATAAACAGAATATTTCAGTTTTCATGTCTGATTTCTCAGAGATTTATCCTGAAGTTCCGTATAAATAGTTTTTCTTGAAATGCTGGTTTGCAGTGTTCTGAAACTAAGGGCTTCTGCCGAGGGTGTTAATGATGATTCACTCGGTTGAAAAACAACTGGGTAATTTATCCTAGGCTACACATTGGGGATACAAAGAGGAGGGAGATGCAGTGCTTCTGACCTGAAGGAGTTTACTGATTAGTTTTCAAAAAAGGTGTGTAAACATATATATTATACTGGTAAATGCATTCTCCCATCTATTGAACAAGTGTTTATTCATTGCCTATGGGATGCCAGGTCTTTTCATGGGGGCTTGACTTAGCAGAAAAAGGTCTCTGGTTTGTAGTGATTATATTTTAGATGGGGGTTGGAGGAGGTATATAGGAAACCAAGAAACAAAACAGAAACGTATTTCATCAGAAAGTAATATGTACTGTGAAGAAAATAAAACATTGTGATCCCCAGAGAGGAAGCTGGAAAATCTCTGATTAGGTGATTAGGAAAGAATGCTCTAAAATGGGATCACTAATGGGCTACCTGAGCACATGCATTCCAAGATCTGGTGTGGGTACAAAGCATTCTAGGAGTAAAGGCCAGAAAACAGCAAGTTTCTTCTCTTGTAATTAGTTAGACTTTAGAAGACAGGCCAGTGGCACTGGAGCATAGTATATCAGGAACAGAGTGGTAAGGGATGAATTTGAAGAAATAGGTAAAATCCAGATTATGTAGAGTCTGTAGGTTGAGGTAAAGATTCTAGTGACGAGATATAAATAAACATAGGATATTTAAGGGAACAAAATTGGTTCTGTTATCTTAAGGCTGGGCAGAGGATCAGAGAAGAAAACTGCTTTGGGGAGAGGATGCCTGAGCTGGATTTTAAATGAGGATGAGTCAGCTGGCCAAGAAGTGTTGAGGGTCAGTACATGCAGAAAACATTTAGCAGCACATTAATAGCAGAGCTGAAAATAAGAAAGCAATGATCAGCATATATTTGACTGTGCCAAGAATTTAGAAGCATAGAAAACAAAGGGACAACACTTTAAGACCCTCATCTTAATGAGGGATCATATATTTATGATGTGTGTGTGTGTGTGTGAATGAGATGAATAACATTTATTATGGAAATTGGCTAATGCAAGTATGGAGGCTGAGAAGTCCCACCATTTTCCATCTGCAAGCTGGAGAACCAGACAGAGAAGCTGATGATGTAGTTCAGTGTGAGTCGTAAGGCCAAGAATTAAGAGCACTGATGTCCCAGAGCAGAAAATAGATATTCCTGCTCAAATAGCCTTTCTCTGCCTTTTTACTCTGTCTGAGCCCTCAAAGGACTGGATGACACCTGCCCACATTGGTGAGGGCAGATCTTCCTTACTCAATATACTGATTTCAGTGCTTATCTCTTCCAAAAACACCCTCACAGACAACACCTGGAAATAATGTTTGACCAGCTACCTGGGCATCCCTTAGCCTAGTCACATTGACACATGAAATTAGCCATTACTCCATATTAATATTCTGCTTGCTTAAATAAAACTAAAGGATGGTTTATAATGTTCATAATTTTGAGTTTGCTAAAATTATTTATTTTATTCCTATGATTTAAACTTGATTATATGTGGATATAATAGTGTAATTTGAGTTGCTGCCACATCACGTGGATACTTGATTTAAACATTTATCAAATTTAACAATGCAGATTTCTTTCTATAGTGTGAATCCATTAATGTTTTTTCATGACTTAAACATTTTTGTAGGATTGTTACAAACTAGGAGATCTAAAACACTGGAAAGTATATGTCCAGGAACACGGGTCCCCTTCTAATGATAAAGGCAGATGAGTGGGAGCTGTCCCAGGATGTAAGAGTTTTTCTGTGTTCATCCAACAGATATTCACAGAATATCCTTCCATGCTAGATACCGATCTAAGTATTGGAGACAGAGCAACAAACACAAGATAAAAAACTCTTTTACCTTTTTTACCTCATATTCCAGTGAGAAGATACAAGTAATAAATAAGTAAATAAAATACAAAGTGTGTTTGATAGTGATAGATGCTGAGGAGAAAAATAGATCGTGGAAGGTGGCTGGGAAATTTGGAAGAGTGGTGGTAAATTTTAGTAGGGTATCCAGAGAAGGCTTTTTTTTTTTTTTTTTTTTTTTTTGAGACGGAGTCTCGCTCTGTCACCCAGGCTGGAGTGCAGTGGCCGGATCTCAGCTCACTGCAAGCTCCGCCTCCCGGGTTTACGCCATTCTCCTGCCTCAGCCTCCCGAGTAGCTGGGACTACAGGCGCCCGCCACCTCGCCCGGCTAAGTTTTTGTATTTTTAGTAGAGACGGGGTTTCACTGTGTTAGCCAGGATGATCTCGATCTCCTGACCTCGTGATCCACCCGTCTCGGCCTCCCAAAGTGCTGGGATTACAGGCTTGAGCCACCGCGCCCGGCCCAGAGAAGGCTTTTGAGTAAAGACTTGATTGATGTGAGAAAATATATTATGTTGATATCTGAGGGAAAAGTGTTTCAGGCAGAGGGAAAAGTAAGAGCAAAGAAATTAAACAGAGATAGGAACTAGGTTGGTTGTGAAATAGAACTTGGCCTGTAAATGAGGTCAGATAGACCATGAGAGTGGGATAGTGGCAAATGTTGTAGAGATGGCATTGGGAGGAATTTGTTGCTTTGCGTGGGAGCGGGGGGAGGGATTAATCTGGAAAGGCACTGATGAATTTTAAGCAATAATGGCATGACCTCAATGACTTCCTAGCAGTAGTCCCTTGGCTTTCTGTATTGAGAACAGTTTGGAGAAAAGCAAGAATGCAAGCAAGGAGACCAGATAGGAGGCTACTGCAATAATCCAGGCACAATATGATGGAGGCTTGGACCAGGATGGTGAGTGTGGAAGCAGTGAGAAGTAGTTTTATGTTCTCGGCCACTGCAAGAGGGAACTTTTGTATTCTGAGTGAGAGAAGATGGCAGGAGGAACAACTTTTTGGCAAGACAGCATCCAGTTAGGGTAGATTAAATTTGAAATGCCTATTAAGTATCAAACTGGAGGTATCTATTTGATAATCAGATACACAAGTTTAGAGGTTAGAGGAGAGGTCAGGCTAGAGAGAAAAATCCAAAATCCAAATATGCATGACTTTCAGGTTTTTTTCCTTTAAAATATTTAATTGACAAATAAAAATTCTATGCGATGTGTACAATGTGATGATTTGACATGTGTATACATTGTGTACTGATTACCACAGTCAAATTAATTAATTCATGTATCACCCTTCATAATTAAAATTTTGTGTGTGGGGTGTGTGCATGTGTGTGTGTGTGTGTATGTGTGTGAAGATCACTTAAAGAAACTGCTCTTTTATCAAATTTCCAGTAAACAATACAATATTATTAATTATAGTCACTATACTATATATTAGATCCCAAAAACTTAGTTCATTTTATAACTGAAAGTTTGTACCATTTGACCAACATATATGCTCTGGTAGGATTTACCTGATTTGTTCTCTCAATTTCCTTTCATTCACATTTTCGCTGATTCGTCTGCCCTCTTGCCTTCCGAAAGTTGACATTCAGCCCATCTTAATATGTGGCCTTGAGTATAGCCATATCTAAAAGGTTTTAAGTAATCATCTGTGATGTTTCCTTCTTACCTACGGTAAATAACTAATTGATCCAAACATGCCGTGTTGAGTGGTCATAATATTTGCTCAGTGACTTTGGGTAGGTTATAGAATTACAGTGGGTAGAGTATGTGGGGGAGGGGAGGAATAAAAAGAAGTCTTTGTGTCCACTCAGTTTATCAATATGTTTTCATCCATTTAAATTGTGTTTAGTTGAACTTATCTGAGCATGTGAAAGAGATATTGTTTTAATATAGTAAGCTATGCACACAGCCCAATATGTATTCATTGAGACTTATAATTCCTTAATTTCATAGGTCAGTTAATAGTATTCCCATTCAACCTCCAGGCTGTCATAACTTATGACATTCAAGTGTACATTTCAATATGGTCGTAGCCAAGGGAAGTCACATAGCCAGTGAAGCAGAGAGAGGAAAGAAGATTGCCATACTTGAATGTGTATCATCAAAATGATAAAATGGGTCTATAATAAACAATAGGTTATGGCTTCGTATGCCTAACAGCATCAATTGCAGTGCACAACAGGCAAATTATTTATGAAATGGGCCTTTTGAAAATATATAGCGTGTATAGTCTGAATCTCATTTCTATGTCCTTTCCAACAAAATAGATTGGCATTATCCATCTATTTGGGACACATGGTTGCTTTATTATTTTTTAAAATATGACACCTTATAGACAGGAAATATTGAGGAAATGCAATCCATACAATAAATGAAACACATAAATATATTTTAAAAATATATCTCTTGTGGCATTTGGATTTTCACAATTCAGGAAAAAATAAAATGAAATCTTCTAGAATTCAAAATAATATATGCTAGTGTTATTCATATATTATGTGCATTACACCCATAAATAATACTAATGATGAATTAACTGTCATATGTGCTAGCTGGAAAGGTTAGTCAGTCAGAAAATGTTCTGGAGAAATCATGTGAATAACTAGTCCATGTTTACCTTGTACTTCTAATCTAGATTTTTATTAACTCTTAGTTCCACCTGAGATTGAAGTTCAGGATTTTTAAGGAGACTAACACAGAATAACATCGATGAAGAATACACTTGACTTCTAGCCTTCTTTGAAAATAATAGGGAGATCATTTCAGATTTCATCTACAGTTGTAGCTCTGAATTTGGTCAATCCCCTTTAAAAGGAATATTTTTACTTAACATAATGATCTCCAGTTCCATCCATGTTGTTGCAGATGACAGGATGTCATTCTTTTTTATGGCTGAATAGTATTCCATTGTGTATATGTACCACATTTTCTTTATCCATTCATCTGTTGATGGACACTTAGGTTGCTTCCAAATTTAATCCCTCATAACTATCCTGAAAAGAAAAATTCCAGTTTAGTATCATATTACCTACCTGCACATACATTTGTAAAAGGTATATATCAACCACATCTCTTATCTGCAAAGTAAAAGAGAAGATAAAAGGAAAATAACTTTTAAAGAAATGTGTGTTTCAAAGTGCAGGTTTTGGATGAGGACTGTGCTACAAGGCATAGTGAAGTAGACAAATGCCTCCTCATATACATAGAACCACTATGAACACAACAACTACAGTGGCGAGATGACAAACACTGGTGCATTGTACTGATGGCTTAGTTACCACCAGTGGCATTGCCATTGGATGTTGATATTTCCTGAGATAGTATAAACATATTGATTAAATTTCATGTAAAAAAGTACAATGTTTGTACTTTCTACAAAGTGCTGTAAACTTCTTTAAAAATTTGTTATGTGAAAACAGGAAAATGTTTTTTCATGACAATCACATGCATTTTATGGGTGTGTGGCCCAATTTATATCAGTTAAAAATATACCCACAATTTTTAAAAACTTTTTAATTGAGAATGCTTGATTTAGAAGTGGATGTTACAGTCATATGCCATTCATTATAATTCAGTAGACACACATACATAATCGGCAGATAAATATTTAGATTCTCTTTCTCTTTGTTCTTTTCTTTATTCACTTTAGAGATTGAGTAAACAGGCCATCTTTATAATTATTATTTTTCATACATCTAAGTCTATATTCCACTTTCTTTTTCTTTTTCTTTTTGACACATAGTCTTACTTTGTTACCCAGGCTGGTGTGTGATGGTGCGATTACGGCTCACTGCAGCCTCAACCTCCCAGGCTTATGCAATCTTCCCACCTCAGCCTCTCAAGTAACTGGGCCACAGTTGCTCGCCTCCAAGCCCAGCTAAATTAAAAAAAAAAAAAAAAAAAAAAAATTATTGAGACAGGGTCTCCCTATGTTGCCCAGTCTGGTCTTGAACTCCTGGGCTCAAGCAATTCTCCCACCTTGGCCTCCCAAAATGTTGTGACTACTGGTGTGATCCACTGCACCTGGCCTTTACTTTATTCTTAAAAGAAAATTATTTCCCTGACTAGTGAATCACGAAATTTCTCATGTTTCTTCCAATGCATATCTAATATTCTATTATCACTGGAAAACTTTCCTTATATTGACTATTGAATTTATTGTTTTTGGATAATACAGGATTAATATTCTTTTAATTTCATGCCAATTTGTAGCCATCTGAAGTCTTATACTGCTGCCCTTGCAAAGAGAAATCTCTTAATTGGAGGATGATGTTTGCTAGAAAAGTTTATGTAAACATTAAAAACAAAAAGTCATGTATGAAATCCTTATCTTCCTTCAGAGAAAAAGAAGACTATTCAAGATATAGAATATCTTGAGACTATTCAAGACTATTCTATATCTTGAATAGTCTTCTTTGATGAACCCATTCATCAAAGCTATTTCCTTGTGTTGTCAAATTTTGTTAACTTAGGAAAGTACGAAAGTTACTTCTATCTCACATTAAAAACATATCATTATACTTAACTAGTTTTTAATTTTAAAGTAATACATATGCATGTTTAAATAAATAAATATATAAAGCCTAGAAAAGAGATATTAGGAAAAGCAATTTTCTCTTCAACCTAGGTTTGGTCTTCTTTAGAGGCAAAAATTTTTGTTTGCTTGTTTATTTCTCTCCAAAAATTTCTTACACAAATAAGTCTTGTTAATTTTTCTCAATGAATGTATATTGGAGATCTTTTCTGGTCAGTATACCCAGAACCTTTCCATTTCACTGCGGGATGCAGAGTATTCCATATGTGGAGGAAACCGTATGTGTTCACAGGTGATAAATATTTAGACTATTACATATTATTACAATAAAATAAATTTAAAATCTTGCACATTACATTTTATACAAACTGCTGAATATAGAAAAACATTGAGAAGTGGTATTACTGGGTTACAGTATGTGTGCATTTAAAATTTTCATATAGATTGTCAAAGTGCATTGCAAGAGATTGAACCAGATTACCTGCTCTCAATAACTTATATGCGAGTCTGTAACTTCACAAACCCTTTTAATTTGTATTTTCAAACTGTGTGCACCACACCATTTTGTTTGGTTTAAAATATGTGTCAATTTGGTGTGCATTTATTTAATTATGAGAAAAATAATCTATATAGAATTTAATATACTTTTTTCCTTCCATGGACTGCTTATTTATACCTTTTGTCAGTTTTTAAAATTATATTTTGGATATTTTTTTTAATCTGTACTAAAAAAATAGCTTTTTGGTCCTTTGTCTATGCATGCTGCAAGTAGTCACAGTTTATCCTCTATCTTTTATTTGTATCTATTTATTTTTTTGGAGATCATCTCCCACTTTTTTGTCCAGGCTGGTGTGCAGTGGCACTATCCCCACTCACTGCAGCCTCAACCTCCGGGCCACAGTGACCCTCCCACCTCAGCCCCCCAATGGCTGGGTCTACAGGCACGCACCACCACGCCCCGCTAATTTTTTATTTTTTTGTAGAGATGGAGTTTTGCCATGTTGCCCAGACTGTTCTAAAACTTCCGGGTCTCAGCCTCCCAAAGTGCTGAGATTACAGGCATGAGCCACTGCACCTGGCCATCTTTTAATTTTTCATGACATGTTTTCTTCTATAGGAGTTTAAACTTTTTTTATATAGTCAAATATACATTTTTTTCCTATATGGCTTCAAGATTCTATGTCTTGTTTCAAAAGACCAAGATTATTGGGTGTTTTCAAGTCATTCAGATTTTTTTTTTAATAATCCCCTTATTTTTTGTGGTTTACTTCTCAAACTTAAAATTGTCTAGGATTTATTTTAGTATGTAGAAAATAAGATTTACTTTGGTACATGAAATAAAAAAATCAAACTTTTTCTTTCAACACCATGTTTTTCTTAATTGGTAGGCCCAATGTCATTCATTAATCCATCCATTTCTCACTAATTTTAAATGTTAACTTTTCATATTACACATTCATATTATAGTCACACTCTTATATTCCAGACATTCTGTTCTATCTTTTAAATTAGCTGTATATTCTTTGCTTCTATCAAACTTATTTAATTAATACGGCATTACAATACATTTTGATGGTGGGCATGGCAAACTCTGCCCTTTATTACTCTTAATTTTTTGGAAAATTCTTGATCTTTTTCACGTGGTATTTTTACTTTACATATTTTAAAATCAGCTCCTCTAGTTTTAAAATTTTACTATATTTTATTGGAATTCCATTAAATATTTAGGAAGAACTGACCTTTCACAACATGAATTATTCTTTAGAAAACAGGTGTTTTCCATTTATTCAAGTAAATGTTATTGGTTAAGTGAATTTTCCCATTTACAAGTGACCTAAAATTCTTCTAAGTTCTCTAATAGTAATAATAATAATAATGATAATGAAAATGATAATAATAATAGCAATGCTTACCACTCAGGGTGCATTACATCTTGGCCAAACACTATGCTACAAGCTTTACACATATTATCTCATTTAACTCTTGCCCCATGCAATCAAATACATGAAGAAATTGAACATCAGAAAAGTTAAGCAACTTACATATGGTCATAGAATTAGGAGGAGATTATCAAACTCAAGCCCACACAAATTTAAGTATCATGCTCTCCTTCACTATGCTAAACTGTATTTATCTCTATGTAATCACTTTCGTTCATCAAGGGCAAAAGGGCACTTACGAAACTGAACAGGGGATGTAACAGAGGAGAAATTCTGTGAACTTCACTTAAGAAGAGGCGTAATCTCTACGCTCTTCATCACACCAGCAACAAACCAGAATAAAGGCCATTGCTCTGTTGACAGTGAACTTATGTGTGCTGCCTAATTCTGGCAATGAATTCTTACCCAAATTTTCTGATAACTAATAATCCCTCTAAATGTATCACAGGAGAAACTATTTTATAACAATATGTAGAGTTCCCCCCTATTTCTTTTGTTTCTTTGTAAAGTCATAATCTCACTTGAAGTTGGTAGTGATTTTTGCAGTTGATTCTGAGCGTTATAGTTTATCAGAAATTTATTACTTTGCTTTAAACATTGCTTGAAATTGTTTTCTGGACTTTCATATATCATGCATTGATAGTGCATAGACAAGCAAAACAAGAGGAAAGACTTTTTAATAAAAGATATTTTTAGTTTACTTTGCACTTGATAAAAGAATAAAACTTACCTTGCATTTTCCTGCTGTGATCATTGAAATTTACAACAGAATTTAAGGCTGAATTGTTTTCTTTGGATACATATTTCATTATCAATCATCTAAGAAAAGTAATATTTCATATTTAATAGAGATAAAGCATATATATTGAAAATACACATTAGTATATGTAATATATATGGATAAGAATATGTTCAAAAATACATACACACACACACACACAGTTTTTCTCTCATCTATGCCCTTGTTTATCTCCAAGAAGATTTAAAATAACATTTGGATACAACAGACATATAAAACTCAAAGTTTTAAATATTGAATTAAAGTTATGAATTGTCATCAAAGATTATAAATGTTTCCTTAATCCAAGAATACTAAATGTTTCCTTCGGAGAGTGAAAGAAGAGGTGAACATCGGCTAAATCTTGAGAATGAGAAATTTAGAACAATCACAATAAACATAAATCAACAGACAAGGGAATTTGAAAAATAATATCTTTACATATACATTAACATTTGTGAATTATTTTTACAATTCCTATTTCCCTTGATCCTCACAACTGCACTGTAAAGTTGACAAGGACAGTATTAATAAATTCATTTTGTATGTAGGATGTCAGAGACTCTGTGATGTTACAAGGAAAGTTCCACTGGTAGTTATTGCATGCCAGCACTGGAACTTGCAACCAGGTAACTTCACTCTGGCTAAAAATATAACTTCAAAATGGTTAAAATGAATCTGTAACATAAACCAATACCATCGTGACTATAGGAAATATGAAGACCTCAGAGTATTTTGGATTACAACCCTAACTTTATGATGGCTAGTATATCAAATATCGAACATTATGATAATTCTATAATGACTTTGGTGTCTTATAACATTATGATAAGACAGATTGGAGTTTTAAGATTTTATTCATAAAACAATTATTCCTTGGGGTTAGCACCATATTATCACAACTACTGTTGCAATTATTACTACAACTAATTCTATAGTAGTAATAATCATACTACTACTAATAATAATAGTTTATTGATTTATGGACCTTAATTTACATGCAAATCAGAGGATTTTGTAACTTTACTTTTAAGAGAAAAATGTATAAAACCCTCACAATATGCTCTTGTCAATGAAACAATATAATTGTGGAAAATAAATTACGGTTTTATCAGATTTTCTTCAACAGTTTCTTCCAGGGTACATGAATTTAGTTGATGTTGTTAGTTTCACACTTAAATGTAGTATTATGATTCATGAAAAACTTCCTTGATTTTTGAAACTCAACTTCCATCTCCCCCATTACTGAGAAAGGAAATTTTTCAGATGCCCATCACCATCCATGCGGCATAATCTTTCTGTGTTCACAAAGTCTGGTACAATCTTATCAGTGGAATCAAAAGTTAGAACAGTGTGGCATTTCATGTAACTTCAAATTAAAATGAGCATTTCTTGTTTGGATTTTTCTAAGGCCATCAACAAAATGATAATGCTCACATGGGTAAAGGGATGCTGAATATGTAATTGCTTCCTAAATTTATCTAAAGGCCTGATATTGATCTACTGGGTAACATGACATTCATCTTTGAAAAACACTATAATATGTGTTATGAAAATCATCTAAGTATATTTACATAATAGATGTTAATACCTCTTTTGGAACTTACAGATCCCTTTTACATATTTACACAATGGACTGATAATACTAAAATTGTAGGTTGAAGAAACAATTTTCTTCTTTTTCCCCAAACTAAACATAAAAATGAGAAGAAACAGGAAATTAAGAGTATGCAATTTTCATTCTTAATTCATCTCCTTGCTGGCTCAGACTACAGCTACTATATTTTTTAAAAAAGACAAAAGATGTTTTTAAAGTTTTTAATACATATAAAATTAAGTAAAATCATACATATACTTTAGGGTAACATTTTCATTAATTTAAAAGTGGTTTATCTATATTTAAATACACTCATCATAATTATTATAGAATAAAGGAAAATATGCTTTAGGACAGTAAACATAGACAAGGCTTTGTTCTTTATGAGGCAATCTGAATTTTAATAGCATGTCTATTATAAAAGTATCTGAAGACTCCGAAAAGCCTTTTGTTTCATAATGATATTCATTAATGTACAATGTGTTGAGCAAAAGAAACGGCTGTCACCTGAAGTAGATTCTCTGGTTTCTGAATCTTAGCAGGAAAAAATGAAACCAGCAAACTGAACATTCCAATCTTAATTCCACTGTATGAGATGGTCTACATTTGTATACATACATTGTATTTCTAATTAACTCTTTCTACTGCAGAGGATTTTCCCAAGCATACTTACATATACATTTATTTTTCTTTTTAACTATGGCAAAGCATGAAAATATAAAAGAATAACTTGCCAAAATGTTTGCATGTGGCCATGGGGAATGTTGTTGCAGTTGGAGGGAAGTGGGATGGGTGGAGACTGTATGCAGTACTAGAGAATCAGTATTACTGATTTGAAATGTTTATATAGCTTCAAAAATTGATATATAAACTTGTACTTTTGAAATTTTACAAATGGCACACTTAAAACTGAAAAATATTTTATTAGTCTAATTTCGATTTTGTAGAATAGGAAACAGTGTTTCACGGGTAAGAGATATTAAGTGAGGGCAGGATTGAGTGCAGAATGAGATTTTTTTGATGCCCAGCTCAAGGCTTGTTCCTTTTAGTGTCTGATTAAGTTGAGCATTTGTTTAGTGTAAACACTAAATTGTTTGTAACCTGGTCAACTTTCTACACTGACCAAGGAAAATTAAAAAAAAAAACCATGATTTGATAATCTACTGTATAAGAATAACATTTTATCTTTATTTTAACATCAAGTTTGGCCAAGTGGATAGCCTTACAAAATAGATATGATAACCAAATTTTTGATAATTTACATTTACTTGTGTTGCTTTTTATTTGACCAGCTGCAGGTTCATTGAAATATTTATCTTGGAAATTAACATTTAACCACTACATAATGGTTTGTTTAGTTACTGATTTAGGTTACCATTTTATCAAGAAAAACTTTGTTTAGTAATTTTGTGTACCCGTAAAAATGTAAGTTTTTTCTTTAGTGCAGTAAATAATGTTTGCCAACCCTAGTCTTAAATTCATTCTCCTAGAACATACACTTAATAAGAATTGGGAATTTATCTGCCTGCTTCCATGCTGGACTCCCAGCCTCTAAATCCCTGTCTGTCAAAAGAGAGCCTTTGAAAAAAAAAAAAAAAAAAAGATTGTCAAATGAATGAATGAATCACTGCTGCTTTTGTATGAAACTTGTGAGAAAAAGTGGGTAATGATTTTGGTAGAGTTTCAGAATATTTCCAAGAACTTCTGAATTGCTTAGAGAAAGAGAAAAATGGAACTTATGATTGCTGAGGCAATGGATTCTATACTCATAGAGTGAAATTGTCTCTATGTTTGGATCCTGAGAATGTGTGAATAAAAATATGATGAGCAAGCAGTCTACGTTTGACTGATGCTTCACATGAAAAGTCTTACTGATATAGAAGTGTATTTTTTTGGTATATATTAATCCAGCTCAACATGCTGGAATGTATAAATTATTTTTTATTCAGAAAGCCATTTTCTTGTCTTAATTTTATATCATCAGAAAGCAAATTTGGAAGAGAAATGTAGACCCTCACACTCTTCTTTTTTTAACTTCTTGAATTGGATGACTATTTTACAGATTAGGATTCAAACAAGCAGGTAACTTCACCTTTGGTTAATGTGAATAGTAAACAAAAATCCATCACCCTTTTCTTAATTTGTTAAATTTATGTAAGACAATAGTTATAATATTCATTGCTCTAGCATTTTCCTACTTTTTCTTTTAGTTTGAAGTTAATTTGGAGAACATTTAGAATGTTTATGTGCATATAAAATTGTCAGGTTCTTAAACAATGAGTTTTCACACAGCGATGACCTAGGCCACATTCTCAGCAAGATAAGATCCTCAATATCCTCAGAGAAGTTTTGTTTTGTTTTGTTTTGTTTTTGTTTTGTTTTTTTGAGACGAATTATTGCTCTGTCGCCAGGATGGAGTGCAGTGGGGTGATCTCCACTTCCGGGATTCAAGCAATTCTCCTGCCTCAGCCTCCTGAGTAACTGGGGCTACAGGTGTGCACCATCACGCCTGGCTAATTTTTGTGTTTTTAGTAGAAATGGGGTTTCACCATGTTGACCAGGTCTCAGTCTCTTGACCTCGTGATCCACCTGCCTCGGCCTCCCAAAGTGCTAGAATTACAGGCGTGAGCCATCACACCTGGCTGAGAAGTTTTTAAAGCTAGTGTGCACTTTAAACTTTCATTAAAGGGGATGTTTGTAATGCTTAAAGCACTGAAACATTAGCAGCAATTAAGGAGTAGGGAATTCAAATCATCTGGAAAAATTAGTGCATTGCGTTAGGAAATGTGGTATTATAGATATAGCTAAAAGCTCTATTATTATTTTCCCAACTTAACTTACAAAGCAACCGAGGCACAGAAATATGTAAGTAACTTGAAATATTCATGCGGCTAGTGTGGTGGATGCAGACATTTAAACCTAGAGACAACTTAAGCCAGAGATTCCAGCTTTACCACTGTGCTATTTTACAAATTGCAGCATCAACATATTCAAGAAACACATATGGCAATATATGTGACTCTAAATACTATTATTGCATTTTATTGGACAGAGTCCTGATTTCATCTACCTCAGGTGCTAAATTCAAGACTCCAGAGCTGCCTTAATTGACAAATGTACTATCGTTCAAGAAAAAGGGGACAAAGTCTTCTCAGATCATCTGAATTTGGGGAGAATGTATAAAATAGAAATAATAACTTACAACAAGTAGCTCTAAGGACTGCCATAAAATTATCATATTTGACTAGTATTTGATTTGGGTTATATAGATGTAGCTGGTGATATAAATATAAAGATAACTAATTTGGTGGAGTTTTCAAGTATTTCCAAGATTAAAAGCAGGTAAAAGTAGAGAGTAATCATTATGAAGTTAGTAGTTTCTATGCTCACAGTGTGAAATTGTCTGTATGTTTGTAATTCTTAGAGTGGGTTGACATCTATCATTTTAACAGAGATGCTAGAAGAAATGAGTATGTACAGGTAGGCTGAAGTCAAGTTGTAAGGGTATTAAAACCTGGGCTAAGGCTTCAAACAACATATTTTCATCTTTGATGACTCCTTCCTTCATCCAATCATTAGGTGTGCTTTAATGTCTTTGTCACAAACAACAACAAAATATTCCTTTCTTCTCATACTCACATTTTTAGTGCAGTCACAGATATTGTGTATCCTCTTTTCAGTCTCCCATCTTTATGTACCTAGTTATTATCTATCACTATTTTCTTAACCACAGTCCAGCTACAACTTTTTGCCTCAAAAGCTTTTACTAGATTTCCAATCTTAATTTGCTGGTGAAATTAAATATAAGAAATACCCTAACTCACATTTTAACATCCTCACAACTTAACTTCAGCTTACCTGTACAACCTCATTTCTTCCAGAATCCATGTAAATACTGTAGCTGTCAACCCACTTTAGGAATTACAAACATATAGACAATTTCATGTTGTGACCATAGAAGCTCCTAACTTTATCATGATTATTCCTCACTTTTTCTCAATGTCTAAGTAATCCTAAAATTCTTAGAAATACTTCAAAACTCTACCGATTATATTATTATATAATTGGTATATAATTATATAATAAATTATTATAAATTATTATATCTAGAGCTACATATATATATATGTGTATGTACTAGTCAAATATGACAATTTCATGGTGGTCTGCAAAACTATTTGTAGCAATATTACAAGTGGATTGTTACTTCTAATTTATATATTTTCCCCAAATACAGATGATCTGGTAAAACTTTGTCTCATTTTTCTTGAATGAGAATATATTTATTTCTCTTTTAGGCATCTTTGAAAAGTCTTGAATCTTGCACCTGAAGTAAAATCCAAAATTGAGAGGACTCTTGGCATTCATAAAATATGTGGAACAGGAGGAAGTTGTTAAGGGGGAATAAAGGATGAATTCAGCCATTTGTGTTCGTTCATTTAAGGCTGCGGTGAGATAGTGAGGTGATAATATTCCATCCATGAGCAAGGACAAACCCTGTTCTGAAGTTCTGCAGGAAGCCATTGATTGGAGAGGTACATTTGGATGGCATGCATGGAGGGAGGGCACAGCTGAAGTCTCAGTAGCAAATGAAATTGCTAAAAAGGAAGACTGGAGAACAAAACATATAGAGGTAGAAACTTTGAGAAAACCGTAGAAGTAGAGGAGTCATGGCAAAGAAAATGGATCAGCATGAGAAACACTGGAGTTATAAGAAATAGCACAGGAGAGTCAAAGGATGAAATATGATGAAAAGGAGTGGTTAGTTCCTTAGAGAGGCAATGGAAAAATGCTAGTTATTTTGACAGTCATGGGTGACAGTTCAGAACCTCATTTTTATAGAATAGTAGGGACAGTATTTCAAAAGATTAAGGAATATATGCTTAATGGAGGGGGCAGGGGGAAGCAGCCTGTGTTAGTCCATTTTCACACTGCTGAAAAATACATACCCAAGACTGGGGGATTTACAAAGGAAAGTGATTTAATTGGAGTCACAGTTCCACGTGGCTGGGGAGGCCTCACAATCATGGCAGAAAGCAAGGAGGAGCAAGTCACATCTTACATGAATGGCAGCAGGCAAAAAGAAGAGCTAGTGCAGGGGAACTCCCATTTTTAAAACTATCAGATTTCATAAGACTCATTCACTATCACAAGAACAGTGCAGAAAAGACCAGTTCACATAATTCAATCACCTCCCACCAGGTTCCTTCCATGACATGAGGGAATTGTGGGAGTTACAATTCAATGAGATTTTGGTGGGGACACAGACACATTCATAACATTCCACCCCTGACCCCTCCCTAATCTCACATCCTCCCATTTCAAAACCTTCCCAACAGTCCCTCAATGTCTTAACTCATTTCACCATTAACTCAGAAGTCCACAGTCCAGAGTCTCATCCCAGACAAGGCAAGTCCCTTCTGCCTATGAGCCTGTAAAATCAAAACCAAGTTAGTTACTTCCTAGATACAATGGGGGTACAGGTATTCAATAAATACAGCCATTCCAAATTGGAGAAATTGGCCAAAACAAAGGAGCTACAGGCCCCATGCAAGTCTGAAATCCAGCAGGGCAGTCAAATCTTAAAGCTCCAAAACTGATCTCGTTTGACTGCAGGTCTCACATCCAGGTCATGCTGATGCAAGAGATGGGTTCCCATGGTCTTGGGCAGCTCCGCCCCTGTGGCTTTACAGGGTACAGCCTCCCTCCCAGCTGCTTTCACAGGCTGACACTGAGTGTCTGTGGCTTTTCCAGGTGCATGGTACAAGCCGTCAGTGGATCTACTATTGTGGAGTCTGGAGGATGGTGGCCTTCTCACAGCTCTACTAGGCAGTACCCTAGTATGGACTCTGTGTGGGGGTTCCAACCCCACATTTCCCTTCCACAGTGCTCTAGCAGAGGTTCCCCATGAGAGCCCTGCCCCTGCAGCAAACTTTTGCCTGGGCACCCAGGCATTTCCATACATCTTCTGAAATCTAGGTGGAGGTTCCCAAACCCCAAATCTTGACTTCTGTGAACTCACAGGCTCGACACCATGTTGAAGCTGCCAAGGCTTGAGGCTTACACTCTCTGAAGCCATAGCCCAAGCTCTACTCTACATTGGCCCTTTTCAGACACAGCTGGGTGGTTGGCACACGGAGCACCAAGTCCTTAGGCTGCACACAGCACAGAGACCTTGGGCCCGGTGCACGAAGCACTTTTTCCTCCTAGGCCTCTGGGCCTGTGATGGAAGGGGCTGCCATGAAGACCTTCTGAAGACATTTTTCCCATTGTCTTGGGGATTAGCATTCAGCTCCTCATTACTTATGCAAATTTCTGCAGAGGGCTTGAATTTCTCCTCAGAAAATGAGATTTTCTTTTCTGTTGCATTGTCTGCAAATTTTCCAAACTTTGATGCTCTGCTTCCCTTGAAAAACGGAATGCCTTAACAGCACCTAAGTCTCCTCTCGAATGCTTTGCTGCTTAGAAATTTCATCTGCCAGATACCCTAAATAATCTCTCTCAAGCTCAAAGTTCCACAAATCTCTAGGGTGGGGCAAAATGCTGCCAGCCTCTTCACTAAAACATAACAAGAGTCACGTTTGCTCCAGTTCCCAACAAGTTCCTCATTTCCATCTGAGACCATCTCAGCCTGGACTTTATTGTCCATATCACTATCAGCATTTTGGGCAAAGCCATTTAATAAGTCTCTAGGAAGTTCCAAGCTTTTGCACATTTTCCTATCTTCTTCTGAGCTCTCCAAACTGTTCCAACCTCTGCCTGTTACCCAATTCTAAAGTCACTTCCACATTTTTGGGTATCTTTTCAGCAACACCCCACTCTACAAGTACCAATTTACTGTATTAGTCCATTTTCATGCTGCTGATAAAGACATACCCGAAACTGGATAATTGACAAAAGAAAGAGGTTTAATAGGACTCATAGTTCCACATGACTGGGGAGGCCTCACAATCATGGCAGAAGGCAAGGAGAAGCAAGTCACATCTTACTGGATGACAGCAGGCAAGAACGATAAGCTTGTGCAAGAAAACTCACATTTTTAAAACCATGAGATCTCATGAGCCTCATTCACTGTCACGAGAACAGCACAGGAAAAACCTGCCCCCATAATTCAATCACCTCCCACTGGGTTCCTCCCACAACACAGGGCGATTGTGGGAGTTACAGTTCCAGATGAGATTTGGGTGGAGACACAGCCAAACTGTATCACAGCCCTTGTTGATTGTTCTTTCAAGAAGTTGGCTAGTAGAGTAAGACAGAGGGGGTGTTTTGAGGAGAAACAGAGTTGAGAAAAAGTGCCTTACTTATTTTGTTTTTATTTATTGGTAAAATGTGTGGGTTTGTTTCTACAGTCAGGTCTATCTGTAGGATTGATCTTGCACATTTTTATGAAAATTTTTGAAATAAAAACAAAAACAGTTGAGAATGAAAGTTTGATAAGGGAATGTATAATTAATAGAACAAGTTTCTGAAACACAAGGAAGAAGGTGAGGTACCTAAGCATGGAATCAGAAGACCGTTTCCTCAGACTTCACAGCAGAGACAGAAAAAAAAATTCAGCTGGTTTCATCTCCTCTGCATTTAGAGTTCTTGATTTAGGGTGTGAATATTGTAAGAAAGGAAGGGACAATGGGGACAATAATGTTTGTGACTGTTTCATTGTAGACATTTCTTGAACAAAGTAAGCATAGTTCTAGAGTTTTGTTGCTTGATCGTTCATTGACTTTCTCATTCATTTGACAGATTGTATTGAGCCTGTAGTATGGATTACACACTGTACTAGAGAGAAAACACGTTGTCACTATATTTAAGGAGTTCATAGTCTTCTATTTTTAAATAACCAGCCATTATAATAGAAAGAAAATTCTGACATGCGAATGAAGACATTATGTCATGATCTGTGGAAGTTCTTTGTACTCATAAAATGCCATGCATTTAAGACAGTATCTCTAAGGAGGAAACTGGTTTGATGGTTTTGGAGGAATACCACTGGATTAGGTGATAAGTTTTATCAATGACCTTAAAAGATAGTGGTTTTCATAAAACAGCATCTCACTTTTCATCTTGTTATTTCCATATTCCCACCATTCCTGCTGATATTGTTGAATAAATTCTAATACTTAGCAGGCTCATAAAACTAATTATAGTGGAACAAATATATATTTGAGGTAGTCCCATAATGTGTAAGATGAGTCTAACTCAGTAGTTGAATCCTGGAGTTTTATTACACAATTAATACATAATAGGGCCTGTCTTATTGGACCATCAATATATGGCTTGTATGTACTGGGAGACAATAAGCCAAATGCCATCTACTTTCTATTATAGAGCATCTGAGTGAATGATCCTCTGTTGAAGCAAAAAGAAAGACACAACATAAACAAACAGAAAAACACACTCAGAAGTATCTTAATGCAATGATAAATTTCTATTGTGGAGAAATAATTCAATATTTTCAGATATTTCTCTAGGACTCAATAATTTTTACTTAAGATAGATGGATATACAGATAGGTAGGTAGATGGGTGGATAGATAGATAGATAGATAGATAGATAGATAGATAGATAGATGAATTATTCCAGGAGTAACTCAGTAGGAAATATAAGATGTTAAAGCTGGTAGATTCTTAAACAGAAATCTGTCTAGTTTCTTCATTTTATAGGTGAAAAACTGAGGCAAGGTATTGGTAGAGGAAATGAGCTGGATTCCATTTATCTTGACCCTTAGATTTTTTTTCAATAATACTTGGTTCTTAGTTTTTTTAAAGTGTTTTTTTAATTACAATTTTTTTGATATCATAGTATTCAGTACCTTGTCATATAACCACCTGTTTACTTATTTATGTATTACTCATCTCTGGGATGGTAATTTCCGTTCTTTCTTTTTGTTTTTAAAGATGGGGTCTTGCTATGTTGCCCAGGTTAGTCAGCTCCCGGGCTCAAGCAATCCTCCTGCCTCAGCCTCCCGAGCAGCTGAGATTGTAGGCATGCACCACCACTCCTGGCTAGGATGGTAAATAGGAGCTACACTTTACTTCTTTGTGTCCCCAGTACAAGTATTTGTGTCCCCAGTACAAGTATAGTTCCTAAAACATGGTAGATTAATTTTAAATATTAATATAAATGAATGAATGAACCCTCTTTTCTAAATTCTCCAGTTAAAATTCCATCCAGTGTTACTAAATGAAGACTTATTGGAGAGAAAAGGCTTTTCTACTCTTTTAGGTTTTCAGGCCTACAAGGTCTCAGTAGATAATGGATGACCCAGGGCTCAGTGCTTTTGTATAAGGTAAGCTATCCCTAGTATTTCTGGGACGTTTCTGAGGGACATATTCCCATGTGGGGTACAATGGAAGTTAACAGAAGACATTCAGATTACTCAGAGTGGCAGAGGTGAGGGAACATGTGTGGAGTATGGGATGGACCTAAGCCTAGATTTAAATCCCACCAAAATAAGCTGCATGTTTCTTAATTATGCTACATCTAGGACTCTGACCTGGAGAAATGGGGAATGTGATTTCACGATGTGCCATCTGCTCCCTCTCCCACCCGCATTTCCACAAATGTCTTGAACTGAACTGCAGGTCATCCTTTTAGGAAGAGACTGATAATGACATTTTACTCTACTGAGGAGAAAATCGAGGTATGGAAAGATTAAATCATTTGCTCAAGAGCAAAATGAATTATGCATGCATGCTTACAGTATTCACACCAACGTGTCTCCTTCTCTGCCTTCCCTGTGTATGGCTGAATTTCACACCGAAGTATTACATAGAGATGTGTTACTAAATTAAATGGAAGTGTTTCATTTAATTGCCATGTAAATAGTGGACAAGCATTATCTTTATATGTAAATAAATCAAGGAATCACGGTAGTAAATAGCTCCTTGGTGTATCAATAGTTAAAACATTTTTAAAGCCTTCTTTTAGTGAATACTTTTTTTTACTGTGTTGCAAATGCACAAGAAAATAAAATGTTAAATTGCCCATGATGTTTAATAATAGTCCAAGGTGGTTGTCTTAAAAAGTATATGAAAGATGCCTCTCCTAAATGTATTCCTTTATCTGATTAAACAATTAAAGAACCACTGTTTGAAATGATGAACTTTCCAGACAGTTAAATATATTCTTGCCTTTAAAAAATACTGCAATGAGAAGCTTGTTTAAAAGATATTTTGGGATTGTATTCTAAGATGACAACTGATGAATAGCTTTGTTTTGCTATTTTTTTTTTTTTGTCAGAAAGATTGTTTATACATCACTTAGATCTCTCAATGCCTTTTTCTCACATCTTAAAGATGGTATTTTTTTAATATTATTTACCAAATGCAAATTAGATACAAAGGGAAACCAGACATTTTGATCAAGTGCTCAATTCTTCAAATAAATGTTTCCAACAATGATGGCTACCAGCTATATTAAAAATGTAGCTTTAAAGACTGGCTTATTACAATGAGAAGTTTTTAAAAAGCTGTATTCTTATATTATTTTATGCACTTTTCAAAGTTGCTTTCATTATCAGAAGATAAAAATATATTTTAAAACGTATTATATTATTATTTTGGAAGGCTGAGGCAGGCAGATCACCTGAGGTCAGGAGTTCAAGACTAGCCTGGACAACATGGCAAAACCCTGTCTCCACTAAAAATACAAAAATTAGCTGGGCGTGGTGGCATGCACCTGTAGTCCCGCTTACCTGGGAAGCTGACGAGGGAGAATCACTTGAACCTGGGAGGCAGAGGTTGCAGTGAACCCAGATCACATCACTGCACTCCAGCCTGGGCGACAGAGTGAAACCCCATTTCAAAAAATAAATAAATTGATTAAATTAAATTAAAATAAAGTTACTATATTTTGAAATTCGTCTACTTTCACCTTTTCCTCACAGTCCAATGAATGGAGATCAGTAACAAGCAAATATATTCATTTTTCCTCTTCTGAGCATTTACTCTTGCCACCTATTTTGTTAATAACAGGGCATGATCTCTGCAGCTGTATTACCTGGGTTCAGATTATAGAGTCTCCAGTTACTAGCTGTGAGAGTTGGAGCATGTTACTTAACCCCTGCTTCCTTTTCCTGAAAAATAGTGATAATTACAGTATCTAATGTAGTGTGACAATTTAGTTAACTAACAAGGGTAAAGACCCTAGAGGAATACTTGGCACACAGTAAGCATGAACTCAATAGTAGCCATTAATAACCCAAATCCTCATTCCACATCTATGTGGTAGGTGTTATAATCTCTGATAGACAGTGAACCTTACAGAAGTCAAATCACTTTCCCAACATTGCACCTTAAAGAGAGCAGAGATACGATTCAGTCCTAATTCAGATAAACAGACTCCCCTTTCCACTCATTTCAAACTGGTTTTCAAATTAATGTTAACATTGAGACATCTTCAAGTCATTTCTTTCATAAGGAGTAATAATATGCAGCAATATTATTTTTTCTTTCTACTGCATATATCATCTTTCTGAATGCTAAAATATTTTACTTCCCCATTGCTTTTTTCATTGAAAAATATCAACAATGTAATGCCATTTTCCCCTGAACTACTAAGAAAGGGAACATTTGAAGTAAGTAATAGGCCTTTTGGAATATTGGCCTGCATTTACTGAAGTATGAACAATCACCTTCCAATTTGGAATGCTTGTTGATTTTCTTAGCTAATTTTTCTTCTATTTTTGGTGAATATTTTACTCAATCTTCATGTGAATTGATTTACCTCCTATTGAGCTTTGAGATGTGAGCTATTTTATTTTCTAACTATTACAGAATTAAATAGGATATACCAATGTTAAAAATGGAACTATAATTACCTGCAATAGATTTCTTTTTAAACAAAACTCATAAGGAATTACAAAGCAATTTTCTAGACATAAGGTATGTGGAGGGTGAAGGGTTGCATATGAGCTGAGAAACCAACTGGAGACCCCATAACCTTCTAAAATGCACCAGATATGTAGGATATAGCTAACGATTTTATGTACAGCTCATTGTCAATTTTCCTTGGACTATAGATAATTTTTTGATATATTGTATAAGCTTTGTGATAACTACCATATAATGAAAAAAGAAAAAATTTCTTTTGCTTAGGGGTAGTGTTATATCTTTTCTTTTAAATTAATGAAGGCATTGTTTTATTTGGATTACTCTCTGTATTACTCCATATGTGGTAGTAGATAGATTTGCACCTAATTTTAATTCATATTGGTTAGTCAACTTTCTGTCTCTACCGAACTTTATATACATCCTGGGACAAAATGTTTGACAAATTTAATCCCATATTGACTCATTGAGAAACCAGGCCTCCATGTGTATCTGTCAGTCATCTAAAAATCATAGGACCAGTTAGGCAAAACAAGAGACTGCAGAGTAACAGTGTGTCCTACATCTGAATATAAACATTAGTAGAGGTCGCATGTTACTAGAAACTTGTTTGAAAATTTATTATATTTTACTAATACAAAATCAGTGGTGTGCAAAATGTTAAGTAGTTTTTAGGGTTAATCATTCAGCATCATTTAGGTATGAGTATCATTCTATCTTAAAGCACTGCTTATGCCAGTGCTAATTACTTATCCCTGGTCAAGGACTACTGGGTAGTGGTGGGAACACAGTGTGTTGTGATAAACAGAGAACTCTGTTGTGGCTTTGGACTCTCACATAAATTTATGTAACTCATTTAAACTATCTGAGGCTCTTCATAAATAAAATTATGACAGAGCAGATGACTTCATGTTCCTCCTGTGATGCAATTCTCTGATACTGTGACTATGAAAAATCTAACCATTTAATAGATAAATGTGTTCTTTCATAAGTGTGATTCATAGTTCATTGATATCACTGTTTGTGAGTTCAAATGTAATATAGTAATATACTGTAATAAAATACATTTATCTGAGGTAATGTTTTCTCTGCATTAATGTATTTTCTTTAATTATATTTATTACTTATATACACATGATTTCATATGAAAGTAATATTTGCTGTAGAAAATTCAAATAATACAGGAAAATATATAGAGAAGAGTGTGAAACGTCCTCAAGAAGTCTCACCATTCATAGGCAGCAATCAGAAATAGTTTGGTGGACACCTTTCCAAGTACCAATTGTTTCATTAATACCTACTAAGTGACATAAAATTTTACATAAACTTCCATTTATTCATATATATCTTAGTATGTATGTGTGTATATATATGTGTGATTATGTGTATATACAGATGTTGGATTTAACAGAATAGGACATCTCTTTATGGTAATGACTATACGTATTAATGTTGACATTCAATAACATACAATAACTACCCATAGCAATTCTGATAGGTCCCTGGGGCACAAGTTCTCTCTCTTCTTAAAAATCACTATGTTGCGATTTCTGGGTTACGCTTAACTCTTCCTAATCATACAATTAGAAACGTGTTTACATTTAGCTTCTTCTGGCACTTCCCTTGTGGTTTTCTTTTGGGGAGGGTAGCGTTTTATTTTTACTCTATCTGCAATTTAGTGTAAATAATGAGTTATTTTTTCCTACTGTATCCTTCAATGTTGTTTTGCCTTTTTTTTTTCTTTTTTTTTTGAGACACTTTCTCACTCTGTCACCCAGGTTAGAGTGCAGTGGCACAATCATGACTTACTGCAGCCTTAACCTCCCAGGGCTCAGGTATCCTCCCACCTCAACCTCCTGAGTAGCTGGGACCACAGACACGCTACCACATCTGGCTTTTTTTTTTTTTTTTTTACTTTTTGTAGAAATGAAGTCTTGCCGTGTTGCCCAGGCTGGTCTCAAACCCCTGAGCTCAAGCAATCCTCCTGCCTCAGCCTCCCAAAGTGCTGGAATGACAGAAATGAGCCACACACCTGACTTACATATCTTTCAAACTTTTATGTTTCTTATACCATCATGTTTTATTTAGTTTCGTAATACGGTTTGATATCCAATTGATCAAGACCACTGTCCACATACCCATTACTTTTATTATTCTTTTTCCTTGCAATTTGCACAAGTTTATTTTTCTGACAAATTTTAGAACATTTCATCAAGTCTAACCTCCTAAGAATCATGACAGGATTCTTTTGTAATGAAAGTATAAATTAAATTAATGAAGATAAACAATTATTTCAATAATAAGTCATTCATCTACATGAATAAAGTCTCTTTTATTGTTTAAGTCTTTGATGTATATTTCAATAGACATACATAACAAGGTCGTATTGCTTTATGATTATGTTTATTCCTTGATTTTGATACTTTTTAAGGGAACATTTGACACAATTTTAACTTATATTTTACAAATGTTTACTTTTCTGAAGTCATTCATAGCCAAACAGTTTAAAGAGTGATCTTATACTTTCAAAACCTTAAATTTTCCAGGTAAACAACTAAGACATTTGAAACTATTAATAATGTTATCCCCTTCTTTCTATATTTATGTTAACTTATGAGGACCAGACCCAGGTTTCTTTTGCTAATATTATCCATTTCACCTTCTTGTGCCAGATACCTAGAAGATGCTTAATAAGTATCTGGGGATATATTAAAATTTTGATCTCGTAGGACTGGTTTAGGATTTAAACCAGAGAGGGAGCACTCTTCTATTGCATCTGCTTTCATAGGTTTGAAGAATTTTTCTGTTTGAGTCGAAGTCATAATGTATTCATGTTAAAATGTTAAGAAACTATATATTCATTTCTTATATTCTAAGAGTCTTCTTATAAAGCATTTAAAATGTTGTCAAATACAGTCTTTATGTCACTTTTTTTTTCTTTTTCATTATTAGTACAGCAAATCAGAGTGTTTCCTGTTTATGTGGGACTTAAAACACATAATTTGAGGACCTCTTTGACAAAGGAATGTGTCATAAAAAATTATGTATGTAAAGTTGAGACTAAAAGTAAGTGGTTATTTAGATTGAAATATAAAAGCTGCCATGGAATGCCCCAATAGAAGTAAAGTGTTCTGAATCTAAGGGTTCATCAGCTTCAGAATAATTCCACATCTTGTGGTGAATTAAAACATTTCTAATATATAACTAATCTTGTATTTCAGAGGCAAATCCCATTTGGTCATGGCATACTATTCATTAAATATCTAGGTTAACCCTAATTGTTAGTAATATGTTTATATTTGTTGTATCACTATTAATGTTAAATTATTTTATAACATTTTTCACCAATTATATTTATAAAGTTTTAAAACCACCAACATGTTGGCTTTGTAAAAGCAAATAAGAAATTTCCTTTTCTTTCTATACATTTTCTATATTCCAGTGGAGCTTTAATATTCTTGCTTAAATTTGTAAAAGTCTTCTATATCCTTAAAGCAATCACTAACAATCTAGATCTACTAGATGTTCATAAATACAGTGTCATTTTGCTTTGAAAGAAGTCATGCTTTTATCTCATCAGCCTGATACTGATAGAGCACAGTTAAAGATGTTTCCTGGTACTCTCAAGAGGGTTTATTGGTAGTCTTCAAATCTGCCTATGTTATTGCTATTTCAATATGATTGCTTATCACAGATTTACAAGAAATGGACTCAGTCCTCCACATATTTATACACGTCTCCCTCGCTTTGCACACTACTCTGTCTTTAAGACATCAACATAATCACTTGTTACCTGCTTCATTAGTCACGTCTTTAGACTTCTCAGGTTTCAGGTGTGTCTTGTCAGCATAGTGGTGCCAGCACAGATAGGATAATGACAAATGCTACTTTTATAAGGTTGGCAGATAGCAAACTACTTGTAGCATATGGAAAACATACTTTTATTTTTCATGCACTTGTGATATTCTCATTGCTGATGCTTACGGGGCGTAATTAAAGAGAAGAATAAGTATGAACTTATCATAAACTAGCTTCAGTGCATCTGAAAGTCAGAGACCTGATTTTTATTCAATGTTCCATTTTATCATAACAGATTTGTTTTTCTCCCAAATTCAGTCATCTTTTCAGATGAAGAACTCATGAATTTAAAGCATTAAACTCAATATAAAAATAAGTATAACAAATACATTACAGAGTACCCAAAGTGTCTGGTAACATTAAGGAAATTGTATATTTATAATATAGCATTATGGGTAGCTGAACTTCATAAATGGATTGAATTAAACTGGTATACTATTTCTTATGTGTGCTTACTAAGTGCATTTTTCTTACTGTATTTGATTTTGTAATATGTCTTTTGGCAAACTAACACAACCATAAAAGTTTACTTTATTTAAAAATATTGACTATGTATAAGCTTCATATTTTCTGAAGATTTTGCTCATGGTTTTAGGAATATCATGATTTAAATACCAACATAATTCAATGATGAGAGGTTCTCATGGTCAGCAGTAATAAAAATGGTATCTTTTTTTAGTTTAAATTAAAATCATATGATAATCATTTTATAAAGTATTTATTAAAATTTATATACATTTGATGGTGATCAATCTTATTTTATGCAATTGATATAGTCCCCCAAATATTTTTGCACATTATATGTTAAAATACTACACCTTTAACATATTTTGAAATGTTAATTATAACACTCTGATCAAACATTAAAAAATCTTAAAAATAGTAGCTAAACTCTTAAAATTCAAACATCAATCTCTCATTTTATCAGTTTCATGCTTATAGAATTTCTTGTTAGGTTTTTTTTTTTAAGCAAGGTACACTTTTAATATGGCAACAACAACAAAACTGTATCCGTAATTCAAATACCCATTTCCCTTTGAAGAGTATTTCAGTATAGCTTTTTAAAATAGCCACTTAGGAACTCATTTTAATTAAAGTAATCATATTTGCTACCTAAATTAGTTGTCCTGTTACTACTGTGCCATTTCAATATATTAAAATGAAAACAGTACAATGATGCCAACTATAAGTCTGATTTTTTTTAACTTTGCCCAGGAAAATCATTTCCTTTGAAGCCTATATAAAAATTATGCAGGAAAAAGGGTGGGTTATGTAACTATGAATCTATTCTCAGCTTTCTGTGGCTGTGTCTACAATAATACTCATTTACAGCATAACCAGGGGAGGAATGACTAACTTCTCTTCTTATCTACAAGATAATGAATATCCTTTTTTTTTTTTTTTTTTAAATCAATGTTTGCATTGATTTTTTTATGGTCACAACAGCAGCCAAAGAGAAAAGTTGCATGGTAAATTTGAAATTGTTGACTGATTTTTATAAATATTGAAGTTCAAGGAGTGCATTACCGTTAAAGGTCATATTTATTGGGGAAAACATTATTGCAGATTGATATCTGAACTGAGCTCATAGAACATGTAGCATTGAAATAGAAGGAGACAAGGAGAATGACATTATTCCCACTGTGCAAGGTGATGTTTAGCAGGGTTAACTTACATCTTTCATTACATCTAGTGGGTATAAGAGTTGAACAAAAAGTGCCAGTCCTTGCCAGGCTTTTTGAAAAATCATACTGCAAGATAAAAAAATTAGAACAAAAACTAGTAAATGTTTTGTTCAAAACCACAAAGAATTATTTTTTATAGAGCAGTGTGTCTCTCCTGGTCTTTTATATTATTAACGTACGATGCCACATTTTTAACTGTTAGAAAGAAGGAGTAAAAGAAAATGTCCCATAGTCTGTCACTTTAGACACTTTAACAGTGTTTGACAAAATGTAGGTAAATTCTTCTAAGAATGTTATCATTAAAAATTGACTATGGTGTTCATAAGAGTGGTGATATTAAGAATTTATATTTTAAAATTTAATCATATCTGTGTGTAATCCTAAGTTGCTGACTGAAGTTAAATCTTTTAAAAGATAATTACAATTAATGTAAAAATATTTTCTGCACTCATGCTTTTTTCTAGATGTTTATATGTTGTCCTTCAAGTGTGTATGCTTAAATAAAATAAAATAAAATTATATTTTAAAATATTCTTAAAAATATTTTAACTTTTAGAAATAACTGACTCTAAATATTCTCATATATTTTGCTCAATTAACTAGAAATCAACTAATAACAAAATGATCTTGATTTTTTTAAATTTAGATGTACTTGGCAAAAAAGTTTTATTGCACCAAGCCCTACATATTTGAAACATTAATTTTAGATGCCTCTATGGCAACATAATGTATTCTTGTAGTCTTCCAAGATGTGCCACACTTTGGAATCTTTGCTAAATGTCATACACTGAGAGACATATCATAAACAAAATAAAGAATGACCACAACGGTTCAAAAAGTTGCCAATACTAACAGTTCCAACAAACGTCTTTTATTCAAAATATATGATTTGAATTTCAAATAGTTCTGTAACTAATTTTGATATAAAATTCTAAACAATTCTGAGTATTGCCAGTTGCCTTCAGTAGAGGAAAGGCGATATCACAATTTAACTCTATAAATAAATATTCCAAGTCTTATAATTTATAATATTATGGTGGCCAGGTAGCAGATTGGGGATCATACACTACCATATCACTACCATAATTTTAAACAACCGCTTGGTTTCAGGTTTACCCGTCACTCTAGCTACTTTTTGGTGAAAGAATGGTACTGTTTAGAATCTTCCCTCTTTCTGGATTTTCATCCTCAGGACTTATTTCTCTCCTAAAAGCAAGAAGCAAAGGAGCTATTTCTGAAGCCTCTAGCAACAGCGTTTTAAGTTACTCAGCTGTGTATCAGGATCTTGAGGCATTCCTTTTGGGGTACTTCGTCAAGTGTACAGCTTCTTCTTTAAGCGTGGATAATTACAAAAGCCACTTTCTGAATGCTGCAGAGACTTCACCTCTAGGGAATGTTGTTGCAGCATGTTCAGGCTTTTGCAGTAGTAGTAATAGAAATATTGCTAATAAAATAGTAGTAGCTGGTTTACTGTATATTAACTGCTATGCTGTGCACCTTGCTCAGATTATCTCATGTAATCCTTAAAACAACCTACGCTGTAGGTGGTATTACATTTATTTGGCAAATGGGCGTAAACTGAACGTTAAAAATCTGTAAGTCACAAGTTTGGAAACAGTCAAATTGAGAATATAAGGCAGGTCTCTCCCAGGTAAAAACTGACTATAAATCATAAACTTCATATTTAATAACTGTGTTTGTCAGAGGTTGAAAAGTTCTTTATTATGAATTTCCTTCCTAATTAGGAGCTATTGTCCAGCAAAAGCAACATGTTGTAGTGTAACAGCATGGCCCAAGCTGGAATTCAAAACCAAATCTGGGAAAACAGAAAGGTTGATGATCTTTCCTAGGGCCTGTTTGCATAAATGTAAATGCATGGATAATATTCCAAGGAGATTTCTAAAGAAAATGAGAGTTGTTTTACACAGAGGCCTAAAATACTAGAGAGAAAAGTGAACTGCACAAGGCTTAAAATATTATCATAAAGCCAGAGGTTGACAGGTAAAATTTTATGATAGGTTTTATAAGACTCAGTACAGAATAAACTTTAGGCTTCAGCTTCACAGGGAAGTAAAATTGCAGAGGATAATATCACCATTCTTCCATACAGAACCCAACAGTGCCCTGGCTCCTGGAATACCAGGGAATCCAAGGAACTGGAGAGGTACCTTTGGCATTTGCAAAGGGCATTAGTAAAAAAATAAAATAAAAAATAAATTTTAAAAAGGCATGAAAAAAATTAAGAAACAAAATTTATCGTGTAGCTCATCTTATTCAATACTCACTCTTGAACACAAGAGGAATACCACCTGGACACACGAAGGAGTAACTGGCAAAAGCTTTGAAGTGGGTGGGGATTGGAATAGCATGCCCTTAAGTCAAGCAGATAGAAGGTAAGAGCTAGTAATTCAGTAATCTGGACACAAATGTTACTGTTGATAGAATTTGAATCCACTGATAAGTGACCCCTGACATGCTGGGACTTGCATACCATTTACGTTCAAACCCTGAAAGACTAGACGACCTGAAATTTCTTCTACGCTGTAAATATCCCCAGCTTCATGGTTTGCATAGAGCCTTCTCAACCTAAAACTCCCTCCCAGGTCTATCTTTGAGATTTTATCACTTTCTTTTTTCAAAACCCGATACATTTTCCAATTTACTTAACTGTTCAACTGTTTTTCTGCTTCTCCCACCTCTGTACCCAACACAATGGACACAAAATAGTATGTTTTACATTGATAATAACAATATTGAACAAGTTCTGAAAATCAACCCACTAGCATAAAAAAATTGCAGAAAGTCATGTTGCCTCCTGGATTGCGAAAAGAGGGATAGAAGCAGGTGGGTTCTAAAATCAGTGCTACTTATTGGGCTATATTGAGCATCTTCAGGGTGTTACTCTTTCTTTATTTTACTATCCAGAGATCCAGAATCCCTTTATTCCCCATCCCAAGGCCACTTAAAAGATTACTAAGTCAACAATTACTAAAAGTTACTACTAGAAAGAATATGTTTTAAAATATGCTTAAGTTTCAGTATTGTCCTATACAAAACCATTTCTCTTTGTAAGAAGAGAACTATTTCAAGAACCTCACTATTTCAAGAACCTCATTTTGCCATTACTTTTTTCTTAGCATCTTCACATGCACAGTGAGTCTGGAAAGATTTCCAGCCTCTTTTCTTCCATTTTGAATTCTCAGAGGGCAATATTTTGCTTGATTTTAAAAGATGCATGAGTGAAGAAAAATGAGTTCTGTCAGATTTCTCTGCCTTGGACTGAGTCATATATTTTCCCTAAATCCGTGCACCAGACAAAACAGAAGGATAGACTGATTTGTCATTTTCTCTTCTAGGATGTTTAATTTCAGACAGCTTTTTTCAAGGTCTGAAAAACAGTTACCTTCTGTTTTAAAATTATAATCTAGTAATCAAGCCTATGTAGGTTTTGGGTAAAATGCTAAGATTTGAATTATTTTAGGGAGCCTTGCCATTTGGATAGGTTTCCAATTTCTGAATTTTCTTGTTCCTCACAGTTGTTGATTAAAACGGGTCATGATTTCTATCCTTGCTTATCCCATTGTAAACACACAACTTTAATATCAAAAGGAGTCTGTGTGGATGGTTTCTATGATAATTTCTAATTCATACATTGTTTGATTTCATTTTATTTGGAATGTCAGTTTTAAACCTTTAAGTACTGAGCCTAAATGAAATTTTTATATGAGATGCCTTATTCATCTTTGACCTAAATTGCATAGATAGTTTATATAAGTAGCACTGGATTTTTCATTACCACCACATTCCTGCAAAACACTTCTCCTAGGTCTGAAAATGATCTTCAAATCATTTACTTGTCTCTTCACAACCATACAAGCCACACTAATAATGTCAGCAGTCTTTGTTTGAAATGCCTGTGCAGCTTTTATCTAAAATAAAACTTTCTAAGCTTTTGTATTAGAGAAAATCATAATGTAAGTTAATGATGTTTCTCTCTGTATTAAAATATCTGCGTTTAATACTCTACTTCCATATAGCTTAACTTCACTTTTATTTGACCTCCCTTTGCACGGAATTATATTTGGGCCACCATTATTTTTTCTGCCTCTCAGACATAAATAAATGTGACCTAGCAAAGTTGTTTTGGTATATTAGTTCTCAGAGAGAACCCCGATGCCTGTAAGAATCTAGGAAAATATTTATAAGGGCCCTATTTCACTCTTTAGGAAATTATACTGTTGTGTGATATGAACTAAATAAATAACAGCAAAAGAGTCATTTTGATAAGGTTCTTTGAAACTATTGTTATAGTAAATACAATCAGTTAATTAAAACAGTGTTTTCTCCTCACTGAAAAATTGAATTTTTCTTTCTAGGCCTCAGCTTTCTCATCTATATGTTGGGGGAGTGGAACCAAATAATTTTTAGAGGTGGTCTAAACAATTTGTTTTATAAATTTGAAATTATTATTCAAGATTGTTTTTTCAAGATGTTTTCTTGTTCAAGAGTACACAACTAGACATCATCCATTTTATCTAAATTTTAAAAGTTTGA
Source organism: Papio anubis (assembly GCF_008728515.1). NCBI lineage: Eukaryota > Metazoa > Chordata > Mammalia > Primates > Cercopithecidae > Papio > Papio anubis. Next base: position 117,103,065 of record NC_044977.1, on the reverse strand, counting down.
GTATAAAGTAAATTTTAAAATCTCCATTGTGTTTGTTGTTCTAGTACTCCTTCATTTTATTTCTAACTTTAAAAAATGTGTGCTTTCTTATTTTCTTGATCAAATCCTCCCAGATGTTTATCTATTATATAAATCTTTCTAAAAATAACTTTTGATATTATTAATCCTATTTTGTTTCTTTGTTTTCCTTGTCATCATTATTTACATTTTTATCTTTCTTTTTCTTCCTTTGCATTGTTTTGGGTTTACTTTGTCATATTTGAAAATTATTTTAAGAACGCTGAGCTCACTATTTCTAACTTATTTTTTCATTAAGTTATTAACATCATATACCTTTACAAAAATACTGTTTTAGACATATCCTAATATTTTTATAGGTAGTATTTGATTGTTGTTCAGTTCTAGGCATTTATAAATTTCAATTATTGTGTCTTCTTTGACCCATATATTATTTAAAAGTGTGTTTTGGGGTTTCCAAATTTCTGAACATTGTTGCCAAATTTTTACATTTCTAATTTTATTGATTTTTTTCTAATTGTAGACTATAGACTATCAATTATTTTATCTTTGTTCAAATTTTCTTTGGTGGCCCATTTTAGCTATTAACTAATTACCTATTTTGTTCTAGAAAGTCCAAAACACTTTCTAAGATTAATAAATCAAGACGCAGGTGTAAATGTTACAATAGGAAGAAAAATGAGTATCATCAGTAAATTAGTTAAAATACATTTAAAAGAGCGAAGAAACTTCCCTTGTTAACAGTGTGATCGGGTCGAGTCATTAAGGAATCCAGCAGGCAGGGAGGTTTGGATCCAACCCTCTAGTCTCTAATAAAGAGAACTGAGGACTGCTCTCTAGAGAATGAAATGTGAATAATGTTAATTCATTATAACCTTATTCTTAAAGAAGAACCTTCCACAGTGTCTGCCTCTAACTGCCTACCTGCTTCCTCTATATCAAAAGATGAAGGGGAGGTTACCTACTCATGTGACCTGGGAAAGTATGCACACCTCAGTCAGAGCGAGCATTCAAGGAATAGGCCTGCGGGGGACAGACGTATGAGACCGTCAAGGAACTCATGCCAATTGCCTATACCAGTCAACATAAATATGGACAAACAAGGAGTAAGAGAAATCTTTGAGTGAGAAAAGTTTTTATATTATAGGTTTCTTTTTCCTTCTGTATCACAGTACATGATTAATACTCTAAATTCTGGTTCTGTTTTTACTTTGTCAAAAGTTGGCCTGTTATAAATTCAAAGAAGACTTTATCATATTTTGAAATTTAAATACACACTTTAAAACTTGATGACATAAAAACAATAATAATTATAAAACTAACAAATTAAATGATAGAAAATAGATGAGAGTTTGGAAAAAAGTATTTAATTTTCTCTTATCTTTCATACTGTAAAGTCAATGTGTAATTTTAACAAAACCAAGAAAAATGGAAGAAAGTATAAGCCTTAAAATCCTTATGGCAACCACTAGAAATTTTTTTTGAAAAAAATTATAATAGAGCAAAACAGAATCTAGAACTGGGAGATGGAAAGAAGGGTGAAACAGTGTTTAGTCTCCCAAAGTACTTACTTTTCATACTGGTAAGTTAATAGATTGCCAATTCCAGTAATTGGCATATGTGTGTGTGTGTCTATATATGCATATATAGACACACACATATATACATATACATATATACATATACATATATACATATATACACATATACACATATGTATATATACACATATCATTGCAATTGTAATATTTAACAAATATTAATAAAATGAAAATGGTTACCAGAAACTTTTGAAGTGTGAAGTTGTGGGGATAGTATGTGCGTGACTTTGTGTGTGTTTCTAAATTTTTCATTTTTTTAATTAATTAATTATTTATTTATTTATTTATTTATTGAGACAGAATCTTGGTGTGTTGCCCTGGCTGGAGTGCAGTGGTGTGATCTTGGCTCACTGCAGGCTCCACCTCCTGGGTTCAAGCGATTCTCATGCCTCAGCTTCCCGAGTAGCTGGGATTACAGGTGCACACCACCACGCCCAGCTAATTTGTGTGTGTGTGTATTTTTAGTAGAAGAGACGAGGTTTCACCATGTTGGCCAGGCTGGTCTTGAACTCCTGACCTCAGGTGATCTGCCTGCCTTGGCCTCCCAAAGTGCTGGGATTACAGGCATGAGCCACCACACCCGGCCAATTTTTCCTTTTATACCACTCTAGGTAGTTAAAAATATTAAATCATGCACATAACTTACAATAATTTTTAAATGAATCTATATACAGACAAAGGATTGCAGTTCAAATCAATAACTAACTACGTCTACATCTACTGATATGGAAAGAGAACTACAATATATTAATTAAAAATGAAAACATATTACATATAATTATGTTTATTATAGATTCCAAATATGTAAAAATAGAGGGTATGCATATATGTTTGTATTAATCAATGTCTAAAAACATCTAGAAAGGGAAACACCAAGTGAATAATTGTGACTATTTAGACAGCATTTTATTTTGTATTTATTTGTATTGTATATAATCAGTACTTCAGTGCATTGATAATATAATAAAATTTTATTAGTGAAAACCATTGATATCCTAGATAATTTGGTTGGCAAGATATCTTACTTAATTTAATTTACTCTGAACTCCCAATATTCAAGTAAGAAGCTATGTGAGTATGGGAATTATCTGTGCCTTGCTCACTTCTCTAATCTCTGCCTCCAGGCCAGGTTAACCCCTATACCCATTATAAAAACCTCTGCAAATATTTCTGTAGTGAGTTAATGAATGTCACAAATTACCTTAATATAACAGATGTCATATAGCAGGTATGCTAAAATATGTTAAAGCTTTTGTTTTGTTAATAGTCTATGTGACCCAGTAAGAATTAATAGCTTTGAATAATAAAATTTGAAAATTGTTCAGAGATAGCAATGTAAGCGATGGCTGATTTTAAAAAAACAAACCAAAAAAACACAACAAAAAACTTCTATTTTATGTTAAAAATTACCTATTTGTACATATGTTGCTTTTTTAAATTAAAAAGCTATGAAAAATTAATGTGATTGTTCTGGTTTAACCAGAACTTTCTCATTTATGACTTTTATATTTTTCTCCATGACATATACCTGCTGTCTTTGTGGTTCATGTACTTAATTCAGAGTTCTCTAAAATGGATATACATTTCCTAAAGCTTCTTCATTATCATCTTTCGTATCAGTAAAGCAGCAGCAGAAATCTTTGCTTACTTTAGGTTTCTGAATGCTAATATGTAGAATAATGTTTCTTTTCTGTAAGTCCTATTACTACAATTTTTTTTTTAGTATGAGTATATAATGGCATTTACTTCCTCAATTAATTTCATTGTAAATGCACTAAAAGTTGTCAATGAAGTCATTCTGAATATCTTTAATAAACGATAAGCCTCAGTCATAAACAGAATGAGGAAAAATGAGGATGTGCACATGGACTAACTTGATGGTTATGGCTTCCGATGAATTTCTTTTTCCCTTCAGGGTTTGGACTAAAGCTGAAAGCAAAAGAATATTCAAGAGGCTTAAGTTTCTTCCTTGCTCTGATGTGGCTGTATGCAAATCAGTGGTGTTACTGGCAGGACTAGAATGCCACAGAATGATAGTGACCATAATATAGAACCCTATAGAGTGGGGTCTGGAAGTCTGCAGGCAGAAGAGAGCTTGATTGGCCATCACTGAGCTTTCATATTGTACTAATGAAGAAAAAGTGAACAATCTATTGCAGCAGACATAGTTAATTAACTCTTCCTTCAGATCCCAAGTACAACATGACAGAGCTGCCTTCCATATTTGGATGATGGTGGTGAGAGGAAAACTGGAAGAATAATGATCTGTCTCAAATGGGAAAGCTATGATCAAAAAGGAAACATTTAAATATTTTGACTTTGTTGTAAATAAAATTGTCAACCCAATAATGGACTGTTGAATGCCGTGTTTAAATGCAAGAATTTAGTGAAGTGTTCATGAAATATGATAATATGCCCCTTAGTTTCACAAGCATAATATGACAGGAAAAATAACCTTTTGTCTCCATTTTAGAAATGAGATATAAGTAACATATTATAGATTTGTCCTAGCTCAAGGGTCTGACACTTAATAGATGTACATATTGGCAATTTGCTTAGTAGATTATCATTTACTGTCAGTTTTTTAATTAGAATGTGATCTTCCATTGTCTTTAATCTATTTACATCATGGATGACAAATTTCTTTCCCTTAAAGCAAAATATTTATTTATCATGAGACAATTTTTACCAAAATTATTACACGTCGAAGGGGGAAATCGTAACTGGGATCATTTGGCTTTTGAATTTTCAGACTACCTGGCATCTTTAACACAATAATAAAACATATTTTAAATGACTGATATTTGCACATTTGCCTTCTCAAAAACATTCTTAATTTTGCTATTTACCATAAATCTATTACTATTTTACCATTAATTTTGGAACCATGCCATGAAAAGTTTGATTAAATTTATACTCTGTTTATGTAGGCAACTGAAACTTATATGAAGGCTATAACTCAATGTTTCTAGTCAACTCTGAAGGCAGGAGTCCCGTTCATGGTTTTCACATTGGCATATGCATCTCCTTACCCATAGAAAGATTGTTAAAGCAAATAGTTCTACTGGTAAAAAGGGATATTTGTAGAGGTACTCTGGGAATCGGAGTGGTGGAGGAGAGAGATGGCAAACCTAGAATGAGAAAGTCTAAACTGCCTTTTAGAGGGGAAAAGATGGTTTTGATGGGATATATGATGCCTTGTCATCCATTTCTGCTGGGAATATAACAAAAAGTATATTTAGATGATGTTTAAACAGTGAAACTTTGTTTAAATATTTCTGATTGGATTGTCAACTTAATGGTGTGGTCCTCTGGTACTAATTCCAGGGTACGATTGTGAATTCAGCATATTTGTCAAAGAGAATGCTACTCCCCGTTAGGTGGCATCTTTAGCTTTATTTTAGGGGTTTAGTGTGAAGTAAATGTAACCACAGTTGTATTAATCCTTTCTTTGTGTGTTTTATGTTTATTTCACTGAGTTTGTTTTTTAAAAAATCTCAATTTTGAACTTACCTTCAACCCTTTAATCTCCTAAGACCTTAAAATCATGGTATATTATTTGATTGCATATGTACTGTCATTTTAATAACTTTAGGAAAGATACATCCTTATCTCCAAAATGCTCAATCATTTCTAGTAGTTTGCTTAGTTCTTATATGTACATAATAATAACCAACATTTATTGGACACAGTATGTGCTAGAAACCATTCGAAGTGTTTTATGTGTACTAAGTAATTTATTCCTCAATAAATCCCTATGATTTCAAAACTATTATATTCACAATTTTACAGATAAAAACTTGCAGCACTGATAGATTTTTTTAAAAAAGAAAGAAACTTGATCAAGATAACCCAGCTTGGAAGTAGAGAAACTGAGGTTTAAATCCAGGTAACTTGATTCCAGAGACATTGCCCTGAAACTTGATCATAGAGCTTTGATATTTAAAAGTAAAGCCGCTTCTTGGAAAAGTGATCTTAAATGTAGTTATTTGACATTATTTATGCTTCAAAATGAATGATCTGAAAGAAGGCTTTGATGTGCATAAACCTGACACTGGAAGAGAGATCATTTTTAGGGGAGGAAATATGATGAAGAACTGAAATGCTAGAATCTTATAAACATAAGACCCTTACTTCAAAACTTTCATTAGAAAAATGTGTAAACACTTTATTCTGCTACTAACCACATGGGCCTGGAATCTGAGAAGTGGAGGGCACCAGGCAGCCTTCCTCTTTAACTAACTCTACTTCAGCAGGGTTAGATCTGCACAGTTGAGTCAGCCCCCTAAAGGAACCAGACACCTGTGACCACATCTGCTTCTTTCCCTTGAGCCTGACACCTGTTCTTTCATCAGGGTACTTCTGTAGTTTGGGAAGATGTGGTTGAAAGAATGTATTTGTGAACTGCAAGCAGGTAATTAAGGCAGCTCAGTACCTTGAACATTTCTGATGTTAGGAACAGGCATTTGAAAACAATAATGACAGTAATTAGATAGGTAGTGATTCTCGCCTGAACCTGGGAGGCGGAGGTTGCAGTGAGTTGAGATTGTGCCATTGCATTCCAGCCTGGACAACAAGAGCGAAACTCCATCTCAAAAAAAGAAAAAAAAAGGCAGTGATTCTTTTTCTGCATTATTTATTATTTACCTGTTAGAAACTAATGTATGTCTCTCTGCATGAGTTAAAAATAAACAAATGAATGAGAGAGAACAGTGATATTTTGTTGAGAAATTGGACATATGTTTGCTATCATCTATTATAAGCAAAACTATTTTAGAATTGAATTTTTACCAATTGACTTATATACAGTTGATTTTATATTCTCTACTAAGTTTACATCAATATCAAATTTGAAACCTCAGCGGCATCCAATTGATTAGTTGGTTTTAGACAAAAAGGAATCTCATGGAAGATGTGCCTTTGTTAATACATAGCCACTGAAGAGACCAATTTTTCAATAAAGCCTTGTTTTCTGATTTATATATTCATTAGGTTGGCAGTGGAGATTTATATAATTGTGGGGTTAGTTATATAGCAGCCTTTTGGGGATGGTCATCCTTTTGTCATTAGAAGTGATAGGGTTGAAATCGTTCCATAAAGATATATGATGTTTCTAATGTATTTGTGGGGAAGGAGGGTCAAAGATGGAAAAGAGTTACAAATGTAAGAATTATGCCATTCAGAATTGTAAGTGTGAATCTGTATCTTTGAATGTGTATGGCTTAAAACAACCATAAATGGCATAGCACTATCTTCCAACAGCACAGTCTGTCTGTCTGTACTCCTAGAAAGATCTAGCAGCACACTAAGGATAATTTTTTCTGATCAACTAAGCATTCTTAAAACTGATTTAGATAAAAACGATCAAATAAAATTTAAAATGTAACCTCTTCCTGGCCAAAATATGCCTAGATGATATCAGATTACAGCACAGCAATCAGTTAATTTTCTCTCCAAAATTTAGTTTCATCCGAGCAACAAATGTGTTTCCTGTATTGATACAGAATGTAGAGACAATCTTTGCCTATAGCTTGATTTTATACATCTAATAAACTCGTTATATTAAATAAAGAGAAATGTACATTTTTCTGTATCGGCTACTTTAGAATGATTTGCACAAGGTTAAAATACAGAGTTACTGGAACTGGCAATTTGTGTTACTTATAATACGGTTCTGACTTTTATTATCTTTGATAGGTAAATTGAGCTTTACTGTATTTACTTTATGAATAATTCTTTTTCAAATCTAAATATTGAGAATCTGTTTTCCATAAGTTAAATAACTATACCAGTTTTTAAAGAAACATAATGTTGGTATGTTCTCTAACCTCATAGCCTGTTAGTAAATTAAAATATTATTTAATTAATATTAATTATCAAACAATATCTGATAATGAATAAAAAGGTGATTTATCATTATTATATGATAGTGGTGATGAAGGGTACATTTCAACTGCTCTTTCAATTGTAATAATACAGTCACATTTGTCCCCTAGAAAAATCACCTGAAGAGGCAAAGTAAGAGGAACATGTGATAGATTGGGTAGTTTAAAATCCACTTACTAAAAGTAAATGAATGTATAAATATTTTCAAAGTGAGACAGGCCATTGCTTTTTTTTTCGCTTTGAATTGAAAATTGGACTTGCTTTAGATATAACAGCTACAGCCCCGTAGGAGAATGTTCTCATGTGGCTTATTGCCTTTAAAATAATTTACTGGAAAATCTTAATCTCCACTGAGAAAATAGTCCAGATCTTCTATATATCTTAACGTTTTAAAATATATTACAAACCTGTAACTTTTAAATATTTCCCAGTTACATTAGTCAATGTCATCCAATTTCTATCTATGGCTTTCATTCACATGAAGGAAAAGTGTAACTGTTGGGGAGTTCTGAACTTTCCAGCATTTACAGAATCCTGGTGGGCTGATTACTTAGTGGAGGGAGAAGCAAGGTGAGTAAGTGAGTATGGGCATGAGAGAAAGTGAACAGGAAAAGTCATGGGAATTGGATGACCAAGATTTTAGGGAAGCTATTGAAGGCAGTACTATTTTGGTTGTTTCATCTATATATGTTCAATCAACACTTGTGACTATATCGATATAATTCAGAGACTGAAAAATATTGTGGTTTGGCTACCCAGATAGTCTGGCAAATACGAAATATAACAGGGTTTGTGTGGTAGATAATTGTTTTGAAAAATTAGTATGCGGTAAGTCTCAGAATAAAGTTACACTGACTACTATTCATTCATTGGTGAATAAACAGTCCTTAGACCTCTGATGTTCCTCCTGGTCCAGGTTTCCCTACCGTGGAGTGAGAGTAAAATACTTCCGCTTATAGTGAAAGGAGGGATTCAACTGGAAATTTGGCAGGGCCTGACTGCTTAGAAGTTCTAGATAAAGAAAGTCTACACCAGTGGCTCCCAAACTTCACTGGGCATATTAATCTTTAGTAAAAATGTAGGGGCCCTATTCCCAAAGAATCTGATTCACTAGGTCGTAGGACACAACATCTGAAATTTTAGCAAGCATCTCAGGTGGGCTAAGACTAATGTTTCATGTCTCTAGTTGAGCTTAAACCTGCAATATTTACATGAGGTATTTAAAAAGTAGGGAGAGAGCAAGAGAGAGAGAGAGAGAGACAGACAGACACAGAGAGAGAGAACAAAGAGAGAAATAAAAGAAAAACCTTACAAACACTCTGAATTGGACTCTAAAATAAAAGTTATCAGTAAGTTTTCAAAAAGTATAAGGTACTGTCTCTTCTCTACTTCACTGCTATTTTTTCATATTTTGAGCATATTTTGCTAAATGATATTCCATACTTTTAAGGAACATAGTAATAAATCAGAAAAAGTTAATTCCAATGGCAGAAGATATTATTAAGCTACATCATAATTTTTAAGTGCAGATAAGTGGCAATTAGCATTAAATCCTAACTTTGTAGTTTAAATGACATAATCATGCACTGCTAGAAAGAAATAAAAATAATACCTTTCAATTAGCAATTGTTCCTATTTGACAAGAATGATCTAATTTTCTTAACATATAAATTAATATATGCCTTTAAAACAAGTTCTACATATAAAATATTAGTAAAGAAATCCATAAACTTAATGAAAATGATAATCTTTAGCTTTGTGAGAGGATAATATTTTGGATTGCATATGCATGCAATCTAATGGCCTATGGCAAAGGTTGTTTGGTTTTATTCCCCGGACATCAGGAACTAGTCATCTTTTATTTTAAGAAAAACTGAAGGTCTCTTTAAATCTATACCCCAAATCTACTATTAAAAGGTCAGCTTTTCTGTATTTCAAGTAAGAAATGGGTGAAAATATCTGTCTGTAGTAAGCCACGTTTGCTGGTATTCAGTAACCTAACCTCAGCACATTACTGTAAACAAAAGCTTCTTGGTGTAGAAAAAGAAATTGTCACAGGTATTGGGAGACATATAGCACAAAAGAGAGTATTTCCTTCAACTTCTACTCCCCAATTTTTTTAACTGGCTTTTACTGGAATTAAAATATATGTCACACAAATGAGGCTTTAATTCATTGTCTCTTTGACTGAATTTTTTTTTTTTTTTTTTTTGCTGTTTGCATCAGATGTTCAACAGAGGACAAATTACAGTTTCAGACTGTATCAAGAATTCCAGCAGACAGAGGCATCTGATTCGATAAATTGTGCACACATTTGAAAGAAAGTCTTTTATTCTAGACACGGCTGACTTCATTGCTAGCTGTGATGTTCAGCAATAGATCTAGAGGCTGGAAGAGAGGAAATGCTGACCAGTGCAAATGCATTTCAATGTGTGAAGGATGCTAGATTATCAGAAAGTATATTTAGAGAAAGCCTTCCTAGGTTTTAATAGAGATCCTTACTTTTGTGTCAAATAATATAATTATTATACACGTAATTAATATACATGTTACCATTATCTCTTCTAATCTGTTATTAAATTGCATACTTATATTTTGCCCTTATATTTATATATTTAAAATCTCAGTTTTAAAATAAATTCATTTACATATATTTCCTCTTGCTTTCAAATCCAACAACTATAAATTCCATGAAATTCAGCGCTATATCTTCACAAAAACCTAATAAAGTACATCTTCCCTAGATGGTGCTTTATGACTAAGTGTTGAAAGAATAAATACTTGCTCAGTTTGAGGCAGCATGGGAAATTAAAAAGAACTAGAAAAACAAACAGGGCCTGGAAGCTGGTTTTAGATAACAAATTTATCACCAAATTTATCTCAGAGTTTTCTGACAGTTTCAACAAAAAGGGGACTGTTTTGGTTTTGGTTTTGACTGTTCAGTAAAAGGAGCATCCAGGGTGAGAAATTTATCTGGTTCTGAATTTAAGAATGTGTCAACAGAATGGTTAAAAAGACAAGTAAGTATAATAGACTATTAATTCTCCTTTTGAGTTTCCTAATTTATATTTGGTGATTGATTTGATGGTTGATGCAAAACTTATAACATTCATTGTGGTGTTCAATACATGCAGAAAAAGTACTGGAGGCAATTGAGAGGCAGGTTATGATACTGTTATCGAATGAAAAATACCTGTTTGATCTCTGCCCCCAGTTCCTGGCACAGAGCTACTGAGCAATGGGGATGCTAAGTGCATCTTATATTCCAATGTTTGGTCTTTGAACCCATTTCTTGACACAGACCTCCTAATACCTTAGAATTTCCTAAGTGATATGAGGGTCCTTTGTTCTAATGAGGCAGCTCTTGGTAGACTCCTGGATGTAGGCTGGTGACCAGAAAGACCAACCCATAATTAAGAGCTTGAAACTTTCAACCCCACTATCCCATTCTCCGGGAAGGGGAGGGGAGCTTGAGTTAATAATAGGTCATGTCTACACGACGAAGCATTTATTAAAAATTCCTAAACTACAGGGTTCGGAGAGTTTCTGGGCTGCTGAACATGCGATGAGGCAGGGAAGATGATGTGCCCTGAAGAGGCTAGAAGCACCACACCCCTTACCACAGACTTCACCCTATGTGCCTCTTTATCTGGCTGTTGATCTGTATTCTTTCTTATATACTTTATAATAAACCAGTAGATGTGAAAAAAAAATATGTATCAAGCTGGAATAGAGTTGCGAATGTATGATTTTTTCAAAAAGGAAAAATACAATCTTTATAGTTTTTGTATTAGCCCTTAATGATAACAGGAAGTATGAAATTAAATGTTTACTCAGTGAAGATTTTACATTGAAGAGCCACTAGACATAGACAGATCTTGATCTTTGTTTTCCTAGGGCTCGTCAAAATTCCTGGCACCTAAGAGGATCTCAGTAAATGTTACCTGAATGGAAAGATGTCAAGGTCAATTAAAAATCAAGTTGAAGATATTTCACTGATTTTAATTCTCTGAAAGATAGCATAGCTCTACTGGTGGCTAAATTTATGTATAATCCCTGAAACCCAGAAACTGTACAAGGCCATGCCTGGAACACAGTGCTGATGATACATCAAGAGTGACTCCCAGCTGCCTGGAGCCTGCATATTCGTGCTTTGGTTCTTTTTCCTCTAGTAGAATGGTCTAGACAAAGGCCATAGGAACAGGCCTGGGTACTTCAGTGAAGATGTTATATGTCCAGTCATTGTCTTGAGCCAGGAGTGTTTAGGACACTGTTTAGGATACAAACATTTTTAAGATTTTGGTGACATTCAAGAAAATATGAAATATTTGTTATAATAGGACCTTTCTATTTCAACCATTCCTTAGAGTTAGCTGGAATTCATGAGAATAACATCTTTGTTTATAACTTAAATAATGAAGACTGCTTGGATGACCCAACGTGAGGAGGGGAGTTAGGGTTAGCTGCAGTGAAGGTGGGTGGGTCACAAAAGATGCACTGGAAAACATGCATCTCATGGGCAAGAATATTGGAAGTTGTCTCCCTCTCGTGGACTGAGAGAGGACAGGGTGGCCAAGGAAATTCCTTGGTAAGTGGCAGGCACGTGTCTAGGCCAAACAGGCAGGAGGACATTTTGATTTGACTGACTGACTGACTAGCTATTTAGTCTAAATTGAACATGTGGACAATAAAAGGTTTTCTAATGCGTCCCCAGTGTGGACCTATGCTAGTGATTGAACAAATGTGATTTAGACTGCAGTGTAGTCTGAACTAAAATGGGTCAAAGAAATCTAGAATGGCAAATAGCTTCTTGGCCATGTTCCCTGTTTTTCTTCACGCACTAGAAAAATACAAAAAAAAAAAAAAATGACCACTGGATTTTTCCAATGATCTTGACAAAACAAAGTTTTGTTTTAAATAGAAAATGTATTCTTCTGCTTTTACTATTGAAAAGACTTTGGTGTGAGTTTGTATGTCTTGCACACATGCAAATGCCCCTGAAGCACCTTAGTTCCCTCAGGCTAAACAGAAGCCCCACTTCACAGGAATTTTTAGTGTTTAAAGTAAGTTAAAGTTTATTCAGGGCTATCAGAATGACAGCTTTTCTTTCCCACTAAGGTCCTGCTGACTTGCTTCAAGGATTTTACTGTTCAAATTTCTATCTAGCTTTTCTAAATGTAGTTTCGAAGTGGATTATAAAGCTTTTAATCTCACTAAGTATCCATAGTTTATTTTTCAACACAAAGGGCTTTCATTTGAATAATATCTGGAACTTCTCCCCACCCCCATTTTTCATCTTTGTTTTTTGTTCTTTATTACATAAGGAGACACACAGGGGATATAGGACAAGCAGATGAAAAAGGATGTGAAATGATCTTAGAGTTTGACGATATAATGTCACATACACAGTAATTACTGTGAAATGTCCCCAGTGCCTAAGGTCAATTGGGGCTGGCACATGAAGGAGCTCAATAACTACTTGCTAAACGCAGGGATGCGTGTATGATGGATTTTTTTTTTCTTTCTTTCTTTCTTTTTTGAGACCGAATCTCACTCTGCTGTCCAGGCTGGAGTGCAGTGGTGCTACCTCAGCTCACTGCAACCTCTGCCTCCCAGATTGAAGTGATTCTCATGACTCAGCCTCCTGAGTAGCTGGGATTACAGGTGCATGCCACCACACCGGGCTAATTTTTGTATTTTTAGTAGAGGTGGGGTTTCACCATGCTGGCCAGGCTGGTCTTGAATTCCTGACCTGAAGTGATCTGCCCATCTCAGCCTCCCAAAGTGCTGGGATTATAGGCATGAGCCACTGCACCCAGCCTGATGAATTTTTAAATATTGTACTTTTAAGCTAAGAAGATGATTTTTGAAAAATACTCTCTGTCAGTATAAGAAAAACTAACATAACTATTTGAAGTTATAAATAGAAAGTATTTAAAAGACAGAGCATGTGTAAGTGTAGATTTTTTGGGGGGTGTTAACATAAAACAAGAAATTATTTAAAAATTTTATTGTATTTCGGTGTGGATTTCTTACTTTTTTTTAGTCGTAGAAGATGGTTTACGCATTTTGCATAAATTTTTGTAGTAGTCTTTCAATCAAGTTAGAATGGCCTGATCCTCTCTTAAAGTTTCTTCTCTTAATTGTCATCACCTCATTTTAGATATGGTATTCCTTCAGCTGCACATCCTGTTTCTTGAACCAAAGACCTTGAACAGTGATGGTTATGGGCTGAACTGTTTCCCCAAAAAAATCATATGTTAAGTACCTAACATCCAGTGCCCCAGAATGTGACTCTATTTAGAGATAAGACCTCTAAAGAGATAATTAAGGTAAAATAAGGTCATATGTGTAGGCTCTAATCCCATATGACTGGTGCCATTATAAGAAAATGAGAGTAGGATACAGACAGCACATAGACCAACGGGCAGCCATGTGAGGACACAGTGGGATGATGGCCACCTGTAAGCCAAAGAAAGATGCCCCAGAAGAAACCTAACCTGCCAACACATGATCTTGGAATTCCCAGCCTCCAGAACTGTGAGAAAATAAATTTCACTTGTTTAAGCCACCCAGTCTGTGTCATTTTGTTATGGCAGCACTATCAGACTAATACAGTGACTATCTTTTCATATTGGGCAGTCAGGAGACTTTCTAGTCTCATCCTGGAGGATGACTGGGCTATAGTTAGAACCCAGCTATTCCCCCTTAAGCTGGGTTCTAACTGCTTTTTGTTCCACAGACCTGTTAGGCAGTCTGATGAATCCTATGGATCCCTTCTCAAAGTGATATTTCAATGTATAAAATAAAATACACAAACTTACAAAGGGAACCAATTTTATGGAAATACAGTTTTCAAAATATTTTTTACATGTAAGATTTGAAGTTATATGGGCATTCTTATTAGCCAGTGAATAATAACATCTAGCAAGTGAATATAATTTTAATATTTGGGGCTATAATTATAATATAATATGAAAATATCTGTGGTTTCTATTAAAGATAAAGTCAAAAGTACTATTTATCCTCCTGTGGTTTATTTCCAATGTTCAAAATGGAAGAAAATGAAAATTTTCAATTAGAGGTTAGTGATGATAATCAGTAATTTTCCCCCTCATCCAAGTTCCACAGTTAAGAATCCTTGTCTTAGAGAAATAGTAACAGCGTGATCTCCACTGTGAAAAAAGCTTAGGATTACAGACCACCAAGTAGAATGTACATTTTGAGTGATAAATTTGCACAGATCTATCTCTTAATCATTCACCTTTGTGACTAGTGGTAGGTATTTGCAAGGAAGTGAAAAGAAGGAAGTAATCTGAGATTAGACATAGAGAAAACCTAACCTGAGCCGTAGGACTGTTGTCGTTTATGATTAGTGCTTAGGTGAAGATGTGGGCTACAGGCTATGCAACTACTTACGTTTAGTAACCTTAGAAAATCTTTAGGCTTTGGTTTTCAAAGCAGTATACTATCGAGAGTATAAATCACATCCCCTTTGTAACTCCTGTAGCAGAGCAAGGAATTTTTCACAAGCCTCTTCACTTCCTGTCAGACTTTGCCATTCATGACATACCATGGATAGGAAGAGCATAGAGGGTGTTTGACCGCTGTGGACATTGAATGCATGTTTTGGTGGGTCAGTATAAAAATTGAAGCCATGTCAGTTACTATTTCTACACATGACAGTGACCCTCTGCCATCTGAACTTTATTTGCCAGGTAGAATCTGTGCCTGGAGCCTTAATTCGTAAGATCTATACTCAAGTCCTGACTCTGCCACTGGAAACTGAATATCTTTTACCTTTAGTTTATTCATTTGTAAAATGGGTATAATAAAAATACCTGATCTGCTTTCTAAAAACATTTGTTTAAAGCATAAAATGTAGAAACACATGCAAAAGCCATTAAATGTAAGTGGTGAAGTGCAATACTAATGTAAGGCAATAATACATCTAAAGTAAACATAGTTAACATTATACTAGAAACTGCAAATTAATGTAGCAAGACTTTTTATTTATTCAAAATAATTTTTTTTAAAAAGTACCATTGTTTTTAAATGAGAAAATATTATGATTTTAAACCTTTATTAATAAAAACAGAATCCTCATAATGCCCTGCGTTTTTAAACAGAGTTATGCTTTCAATTCGGCTTATAATATTAACAGGATAGAGACCCTCGATATAAGGAAGCTTCTTCCTCTCTGAAGTTCTAGCAAGAATTCAGCACTTCAGTTGAACGTTTTATCTAATCTAATAAGTTTTTATTTTCACATGATTAGGAAGCAAAACCTCAGATATGACTTTGTAGATGAAATACAGCTACTCAGAAAGAAGCTGGAGATGCTTACAAAGAGTTTAGTGCTGGTCAGGCTGGGGTAGATAAGAGTTTTAAAAGCTTAATACATGCCTTAAAAACCTCTCAAAAAAAATCCCTGAGAAAATTTTAAAACTGAAGATAATGATTGATGAGTGTGATAAATTCTAAGTATAGCAATAGTGATAAAGAATTGAAAAATCAAACTGATTCCCCTGGAAGGTAGTAACATATTAAGAAATATCAAGTTGATTCTTAAAGGAAACAAGATGTATAATTTTTGAACAGTAGGTTATGATGGCTATGGAAGTGGTAATTTTGACAGTGCTTTTGGGGTGGTTGAGTTGGAACAGGTCAATTAGCTTTTACAAAATGTGTTTTTGCCTTAGTAACTTAACCACCGAATATTTATATATCATAGTTTAAAAGATTTGGGTGTGCTTCATTTTACTTTAAAAATTTAGCAAGATTTAATTAATTCTAATTAATTAAAATAATGTTCAGGCTTTGTTTGTTTGCATTCATCAAACTGAAACACTTCTTGCAATTCGGAATAATTAATGAGGAGACTAAATTCAACAATAATTATAGATTTTTAAAGGGAAATTGTTGGTTTACATTGCTGTGTGAAAAATATGGAACACTGCTAAAAATAGTGTGATTTTAAAAGCTATTCTATGATTCCAGAGCTGGGGCAGGGAAACATACGATGAGCCTGGGGCATCTTTTGTTGCCAGAAAATAAAAATGTGCTGAAAGAGAAAAATGGGGCATTCCAAAAAGGCTTAGATGCTAATGGGAAAGAGCTCCCAGTGGCCAAAGTTGGAACAACTTAAACAACGTTATAAATAGCATAAACAAAAACATAAAATAAGCAAATAGAAAATTTTGGATTAAACTCAAAAACTAAAATGAGTATCTATGAATACATCTTGACAAAAATATATAGGTGAATAAATGAATAAATGCCATGGAAGTGAGAACTCTTCATTACCAAGGAATTGCAAAGAATTAATACAAAAAGAATGAAGGAAATAGAAAATCAGCATTTGGACACCAAAGTAATAATTGCTTTAGCCAAGATCTACTGATGGATATTCAAATTGGTGAGTAACAGTTTAAATAAGAATAGGATATTTGCATAGTCCCCAGGTATCTCATTCCCAAAATGGGTAATAACAAAGGAACAAATAACCCTACAATGTTGCATTTTGGCAGGCACTACATTAACCGAGTGATCAATTTTAATTACTAGTACTACCTATTGATATGATGCACCTTCTCATATGATGTACAGAGAAGGACACAGGACCTCTCTGATAGCCTTGCCAACAATAACTAAACTCAATCTAATAATGAGAAAACATTTGACAGACCAAATTATGGGACAGTCCATGAAATTCCTGTCCATTATTATTCAAAAATTTCAGAGACATAAAGGACAATGAAAGATTGAGAAATTGTCAGAGACTGGAAGAGACAAAGGAGACATCACGACTAAATGCAATGCGGGGTCCCAGATTGAATACTAAAACAGAAAAAAAAAAAAGTGAAAAAAAAAAAACCCTGCAGAAACTTGAGTAAGTTCTATACTCTAGTTAATACTAGTAGTATTGTATTAGTGCTAACTTCTTAGTTGTGATCAATAGGCTATGGTTATATAAGATGCTATCATAAAGGGAACCTGGGTGAAGGGCATGTGGGAACTTTCTGTACTTTTTGCCACTCTTCTATTAAGTCTAAAATTATCTCAACATTAAATTTTTTTTAAATAAAAGCTCTTATAACAAAATATACATATCTAATTTTAAGATAATAGCTAACATTTATGTAGTAGTATGTACCAGGCATTGTTACAAATGCTTTACATATGTTGATTTATATAATTTCTGCAATAGTAGCTGCCATTAACATCACTATTTTATAGATGAGAAAACTGAGGCAAACAGAGCGAGTTTACAGTACAGCTGGGACTTCAACCTGGAATTTTAGTTCTGGCATATGTACTCTTAACTACTGTTATATGGTCTTCAAATTAACTGACCTACCTCTAAGGAATACAGTTACCATAATATGTTACCTTAAACACCTTGGGGATTTTTTTTTTTTAATCTTTTTGAGATGGAGTCTCATTCTGTCACCCAGGCTGGAGTGACAGAATGGTACAATCTCAGGTCACTGCAACTTCCACCTCCCAGGTTCAAGCGATTCTCCTGCCTCAGCCTCCCAAGTAGGTAGGAGTACAGGTGCATGCCACCACGCCTGGCTAATTTTTGTATTTTTAATAGAAACAGGGTTTCACCATGTTGGTCAGGCTGATCTCGAACTTCTGACCTTGTAATCTCCCTGCCTCGACCTCTCAAAGTGCTGGGATTACAGGTGTGAACCACCGCGCCCAGCCAAAATGCATAACATGTAATATTGTTTTGCAGCAGGCTTTTTTGTTAAACATTATATCATGAATATCTTTCTATATCTATAAAAATCTTCTGCATTATTTTTAATATGAAAAAATTTAATTGCTTGAATATATAAGACTTCGTATAATCAAGTATCTTTTTGAAAAATTGGATCTATTACTCAGAAAAAATACTGCTATGAAGATCATTGTGTACAAATTATTGTATCATTTTCTGTTCACATTCATGCATTTACCAGTCTTTTATTAGTTCATATAAATGAACATAAATATATATAAGTAAATATATAAATATATAAGTATATATATTATGTATATATACATATACAAGTGTGTATATATATATTTAACCTGCTGTGCTTCAGGCTCCGTGTAGGTGCTAGGGATATAGCAGAGAAGAAAACAATCATCCCTTGCACTCAAGGATCTCATATTTCATAGGATAAATTCCTGGAAATGGAATTGTGGAATCAAGAGTTATGTGGATATTTACACCTTTTGACTCACTCGGCATATTGTTGCCTAAGAAAGTGGTGGAAATTGACAGTTCCGTCAGAAATGTTTTATTGAGGCTGGGTGCAGTTACTTACGCCTGTAATCCCAGCACTTTGGGAGGCGTTAGCATGTGGATCACCTGAGGTCAGGAGTTCAGGACCAGCCTGGCCAACATGTTGAATCCCTGTCTCTACTAAAAATGCAAAAATTGTCTGGGCATGGTGGCACATGTCTGTAGTCCCAGCTATCCAGGTAGCTGAGATAGGAGAATTGCTTGAACCTGGGAGGCAGAGGCTGCAGTGAGCCGAGAACATACCAGTACACTCCAGCCTGGGTGACAAAGTGATACTTTGTCTCAAAAGAAAGAAAGAAAGAAAGAGAGAGAGGGAGGGAGGGAGGGAGGGAGGGAGGAAAGAAGGAAGGAAGGAAGGGAGGGAGGGAGAAGGAAAAGTAATGTTTTATCGAGTTCAGGTAAACTGATTCCTCAATACTTTTTTCTCTCTGTTCTTCAGACTGAACAATTTCTATTGATCTGTCTTCAAGTTCACTGGGTCTAATGCCAGCTTCTATCTGCTGTTAATCTCATCCACTGAAATTTTAATTCAGATATTGTATTTTTCAGTTCTAAAAGATTTATTTTCAAAATAGTTTCTATATCTCAGCTGAAATATCTTACCATTGTATTAATGCTGAGCATGGTTTTCCTCACATCCTTGAGCATAGTTATAATAGCTGTTTAAAATACTTGTCTACAAAAGTTCAACATGTGGGTCACTTTAGAATCAATTTTCATTAGTTGCCTCTTTTATTGAATATTGATGACTTTCTTTTTGTTTATTTGTTTGTTTTTATCTAATTTGGATTATATCCTTGGCATCATGAATGATACACTGTGGAGACTCTGGATTTAGTTATGTTCTTCCAAATGTGTGGAATCTTGAACCCTCTGGAATCTGCCCATTTGTAGTTTTGTCCATTGTCTTCAGATAGTTTTGCATGTTTTCTAGAATTTCTAGTTGTCATCTTTGAGAAAGTTGTTCCAATAGGAGCCACTTAGTCATGATGAGAAATAAAATTTCATGTAAATGAATTCTTAAAAGCATTTCTCAAGTGCATTTTAAAATACGTTGAGCATCAGTGTATTATTTTGCAGACAGAAAATTATTTGGACATATAAGTTCTTTAAACTTTGTTTAAATTTCATTTCTTTGTAGCTGTATCCTATAAGTAAGCATAGTTTGTTTTTCTTTCTCATCTTAAAAACATATTGTGTGTGAAAATCCAAAAATATTTTCTTCTTTGTAAAAGTAGATCAACCTTAAAAAAATAAATTTAGGTAAATACCTAACTTAAAGTGAGCTACAGAAGTTTTTAGATAACTTTAGCTGAATGATACATAACTGAAGAAATATATAGCTCATATGTAAATTGTGTTATTGTCAAGATAGAATGTAAAAAGAAATAAAATCAAATGTAGACCTTTTCTAGACTTGATCTTAACCAAAAGGCCAGAAAGTGATGAATGTAGATGTTTTCTAACAATTTTCTTAACTGTACCATTGCCATTTTCTTTTTACTAATTTATTTTAATTAATAAATAAAAATAGTATACAGGCATAGCTCAGATATATTGTGTTTCAGTTCCAGACTACTGCAATAAAGCAAGCATTACAATCAAGTGATTCACACAAATTGTTTTTATTTTCCAGTGCTTTTAAAAGTTACGTTTACCCTATACTGTTGTCCATTAGGTGTACAATATAAGTATGTTTAAAAATATACACACCTTAATTTAAACATGTTTTATTGCTAAAAATCGCTAACAATCATGTGAACCTTTAGAAACTTGTAAGCTATTTTGTTCTTGCCTAAACTAAGGCTCTTGCCTCAGTGTTTATGGCTGCTGACTGATCAGAGTGGTGGCTGCCAACGCTTGGGTTACTGTTGCAATTTCTTAAAGTAAGACCACAAGGAAGTTTCCCACTTCAATTAACTCTTCTTTTCATGACACATTTTTCTGTAGCATTCAGCAATGTTTGACAGCATTTAACTCACAGTAGAACTTCCTTCCTAATTGAAGTCAGTGCTCTCAAAATGTACCACAGCTAAGTTTACGCAAAATTCTAAATCTTTTGTTGTCGTTTCAACTATATGCACAGCATCTATACTAGGAGTGGACTACATCTCAAAAAACCACTTTCTTTGCTCATTCATAATAGGCAACTCCTCATCACTTGAAATTTTATCATGAGATTGCAGCAATGTAGTCACATCTTCAGGCTCCACTTTTTTTTTTTTTTGGAGACAGAGCTTGGCTCTTGTCACCCAGGCTGGAGTGCAGTGAGTGGTGCGATCTTGGCTCACTGCAACCTCGGCCTTCTGGATTCAGGCTATTCTCTTGCCTCAGCCTCCAGAGTAGCTGGGACTACAGGCACGCACACCACTACCCCTGGCTAATTTTTGTATTTTTAGTAAAGACGAGGGTTTGCCATGTTGGCTAAGATGTTCTCGATCTCCTGACCTCGTGATTCACCTGCCTCGGCCTCCCAAATTGCTGGGATTACAAGCATGAGTCACTGTGCCTGGCCAGGCTCCACTTCTTTTTGTTTTGTTTTGAGATGGAGTCTCCCTCTGTCGCCCAGGCTGGAGTGCAGTGGCGCAATCTCGGCTCACTGCAAGCTCCGCCTCCCGGGTTCATGCCATTCTCCTGCCTCAGCCTTCCGAGTAGCTGGGACTACAGGCACCGCCAGCACGCCCGGCTAGGTTTTTGTATTTTTAGTAGAGACGGGATTTCATCGTGTTAGCCAGGATTATCTCGATCTCCTTACCTCGTGATCTGCCCACCTCAGCCTCCCAAAGTGTCAGGCTCCACTTCTAATTCTAGTTTTTGTTCTATTTCCATCACATCTGCAGTTATTTCTTCCACTGAAGTCTTGACCTCTCAAAGTTATCCATGAGGATTGGAATCAACTTTTTCTACACTTCTGTTAATATTGATGCTTTGACCTCCTACCCTGAATCACAGATGTTTTAATGGCATATACAATGGTAAATCCTCTCTAGAAGGTTTTAAATTTACTTTGCTCAGATTCATCAGAGGAATCACTGTCTATGACATCTATAACCTTTCGAAATGTATTTCTTAAATAATAAGACTTGAAAGTCTAAACTGCTCCTGATCCATGGACCTCAGAATGAGTATTGTGTTAGCAGACATAAAAAACAATAATCTCCTTGTACATCTCCATCATGGTTCCTAGGTGACCAGGTGCTTTGACAATAAGCAATAATATTTTGAAAGCTTTTTTTTTCTGAGCAGTAAGTCTCAACAATGGCTTTTAAATATTCAATAAGTCATTCTTTAAACAGATGTTCTACCATCCAGGCTTTGCTGTTCCATTTTTTGAGCACAGGCAGAGTAGATTTAACATGATTCTTAAGGGCCCTAGAATTTTTGGAGTGGGAATTGGCTTCATCTTAAATCACCAGCTGCAAAATATCTTAATGAGAGTCAGCCTATCCTTTGAAGCTTTAAAGCCGGTCATTGACTTCTATTTAGATATGAAATCCTAGATGGCATCTTCTTCTAGTATAGGGCTCTTTTATATACACTGAAAGTCTGTTGTTTAGTGTAGCCACCCTCATCCACAATGTTAGCTAGATCTTCTGGGTAACTTGCTACAGCCTCTGCACCAGCATTTCCTGCTTCACATTGCACTCTTATGTTATGGAGGTGACTTCTTTATTTCAACCTCATGAATCAATCTTTGACAGCTTCCAACTTTTCTTTTGCAGCTTCCTCTCCTCTCTCAGTCTTCATAGAATTGAAGAGAGTTAGGAACTTACTGTAGATTAGGCTTAGGCTTAAGGGACTGTTGTTGAAACCTTCTCCATATCATCAATATAGCTGTTTCACTTACTGATATTTGTGTGCTCACTGGAGTAGCACTTTCAGTTTCCTTTAAGAACATTTTCTTTGTATTCACAACTGGGCTGTTTAGTGCAAGAGATCTAGCTTTCACCCTATCTTGACTTTTAACGTGTCTTTCTCACTATGTTTAATCATTTCTAGGTTTTGATTAAAGTGAGACATGTGTGACTCTTCCTTCCACTTGAACACTTAGCAGCCATTGAGGAGTTATTAATTGGCCCAATTTTAACATTGCTGTGTCTAAGGGAATAGGAAAGTCAGAAGAGGAGGGGAAGAGATGAGGGAATGGCCAGTAATTGGAACAGTCAGAACATACATGACATTTATTGGTATAGTTTGCATTCTTATATGGGTGTGGTTTTTGGCACCTCAAAACAATTGCAATAGTAAAATCACAGATCATCATAACAAATAATAATATTGAGAAAGCTTGAAATATTGCACTAATTACCAATATGTGACTCAGAGAGGTGAGCACACATGAAGTGAGTACATGTTGTTGGAAAAACAGTGCTGATAGACTTGATTGATGCAGTGTTGCCACAAACCTTCAATTTATATTAAAAAAATAAAATAAAACTGCAATATCTACAAAGTGCAATAGAGTGCAATGAAGTATGCCTGTATATTTATGGTGCACAATGTGTTTGAAACATATATACATTATGTCATTGCCTGTTTCTGATTTAAATCCCTGTACTATATATATTGATTTGTAATTACCCATGTTGACATGATGGTATCATGAGCCATGATATTTTCAAAATAATTGTTTTATTAGTTTTGATTAAAGGGAAACCTTTTTTTTTTTTTTTTTAAGAATTCCATAACCTTTAAAGGTAAAAATTCTCTCAGCTTGGTGATAGAAATGGAGACACAATCACATTGATATTTCACATGAAAAATTGTCATTCTAGCATTTTTACTCTTTCCTTGAATAGTACCATTCAACCATAATAAATTATCCTCCTCTTTGAATACATATTTTCCTTTTGCATTTAGGGTAGGGCAAACTAAAGATTTCTTGTTGACTTTTTTTTTTAATAGAAAGAATCATTAGCAACTAAATCATCTTAGGATGTTGTTTGCCCTCTAAAGTGCTGACCCAAAACTTTTATTTGCAATGCCTTACTAACTTACATCATCTTTGAAAGGAATTCTCTGCTCAATAATTCACAAGAATTCTCTGGGGGAGATAAAACTATAAATTTATGTTTTAAAAAAATGAAAAGTAAGCCAGAAACATTAGAGATAAGGAATCAACTGCAATTTCTGATTTGATTTCCTAGCACCTAATTTCTATTTCTAGGCATGTGCAAACATCCTGTCCTAGTCTTAACATTTTATCCTTATGTGCTATTTGTAATGAGGCACAGTAAGAATTTAGGTGACTTTTGATTTATGATGTGCTCTATATATGTTCATAATGATCTTTAAGTAAGTAGCATAAGTATAACACTTTCTGTAGTATCTGGTAATATATTGTTGACAATGAGTGACGGAAGATACTGATTTAGATTACTTAAAAAGAAACTACATACTTTGAGTTTAGTCGAAATTTTTACACCCACACATACTGATAGTATATGGAGGAAACAAAGTTTCCTACATATGCATGTACATGCGACTTTAAACTTTATCTATATTTATACACTTTTTTTAATCTCATGAATTAAAATCAGATGAACACATATGTAATTTACC
This sequence comes from Papio anubis, assembly GCF_008728515.1. NCBI lineage: Eukaryota > Metazoa > Chordata > Mammalia > Primates > Cercopithecidae > Papio > Papio anubis. The sequence goes on along the minus strand of NC_044977.1, from coordinate 117,078,699 downwards.
AACTTCTTAGTCTATTTGTACTGCTATAACAAAATAACACAGACTGGATAATTGATACACAATTGAAATTTATTTTTCACGTTTCTGAAGGCTGGAAAGTCCAAGATTAAGGTGCCGGTAGGTTCATGTCTCTTGAGGGCTGCTCCCTGTTTCCAAGATAGTCCCTTGTTGAGTAGCCTCTGAAGAGAATTGTCCTCACGTGGGCACAGAGAGGTAAGGAAGGGACTTACCCTCTCAAGCCCTTTTATAGGATGCTGATCTCATACATACAAGCCCACTCTTATGACTTAATCACCTGCTAAAGGCCCCACCTTTGAATAGTATAAAATTGGTGATTATTTTTCAATATAATGAATTTTAGAGAACACATTCAAACCACAGAAACCAAAATGGTAAGATTCAGTTGAAAATTCACTATCTCCATAGATCTGAGGGTCTTTACTGAGCAATCTAGCAAATATTGATATTTCGTAGAAATTATGTTGTATACTTTGTCTTTACCCTGAATTTTATTAATGCATTTTTATAATCAAATCTGCACAATTTAGAACATATTCATATACTGTGTGCCGTAATTTTTTTCAAACATATATTGTCTCTGCCTAGTTCATTTGAAGCACCTTACATAATTGAAACTCAAAGTAGCTGTGCTGGTATACAGTAGGTGGTTGAGAAGTGAAAAGAATCTCTTTTAAGTTATTTATTTTCACTACTATATTAAAGTGTAAAGTCAAGGGAAACACTTTAATACATTTTGTAAAACTAAAATACTGTACATAGTAAGTGAAGTGCCATATAGTTAGGCTAGAAATAGATCCACTTACAGATAAAAATTTGATATATTGCTATTTTAATATATAATAAATAGGAATTATGTATCTATAATAAAAAGAAAGGATATTCAATAACTGGCTAAGGGATAAGTGTCCAAAAAAATAAAATAAAATTTATGCCACCATAATCCATTCACTAAATAGTTAAACACTTGAATATTTGTATACTGCTGAATGTCAAAATTTAGGAAGCAGAGAAAACGCAAAGAAGAAATAAACTTCAGGGAAGAAAGAAATAAAAAATTGAGACATCATTTTCAGCAAATACGAAAAACTGTGTAAATCTTCATTACTTAATGTATTCATGAATACTGGAATATGTTAAAACCCAGAAGATACATGGACAAAGGCACGAAGTGATAATTATGAAAAATGTAACTATGTAACTCCTCTTGTATTTCACATTTTCTTTACAGAACCTATTAGTAAGAATGAATCTAAAACATGAAGAAACTTATAGGGATGTTTGTTTCAACATTATTTAAAACGGTCATATCCCAAACACCTGGGGGCCCATCAGTAGATAAGTACTCAGGTAAATTGTGGCACACACAGACTATTATGTAACCACTACAAATATGGACCATGTAAGATCGTGGCGACATGTTTACTGTTCAATGAAAAGTCATCATTTAAAACAGGGAAAATAGTATAATTATAACAAGGCAAAAGTAGAACACTCATGAAAAAACAGTGAAAGTAAGTACTTCAAAATTATAAGGTGATTTGCATTATGAAGAAGAGACTGTTACTATTTTTTTCTCATTTTTCTAGTCCTCAAATTTACTGTTACATGAACACTGCCTTTCAAATGTGAAAAAAAGTTTAAGGTATAAAAAGAAGAAGAAGAAAATGTGCTTCTTTAGCTAGAAATACTCTAAAGTACATTTTGCATTTTTTCAGCAGTAGTTTCATCCATTTTACTAATTATTATTTTTCTTTTATTAAGACAAATAATATTCAATGGGGGGCAAATGCAAGCATCTGTCTGGTTCTCAGGATTCCTACAGCTCTTAAATTATAAACTGAGCACTTATATATAAGGCAAAAATAGTTTAAACGGAAAATTAATTCTAACAATGCATTTTACCAGTAAAATATAAAATACGGATGAGTGTAAAAATCAAAATAAATGAAGAAATATGTCAGTCATAAAATTTCACCTTGGTGTTTCAACTCAGGCAATTCCTAGGGAGAAGAGTGGCCTCCTGACTCCATAGGAAGTATAATAAGTGCATGACCAGAGACTGCTGAAACCAATAAAAATAACCATCAACCCACCACATGTCTTTGTAATCACTCCATATTATGATTTTCCTTGCACTATAAAATAGACTAAATATAGGAGAGTTCAAGAAAAAATTGATTTAAAAAATATCGCTTTTTTCTGATTAGATTTCATAATTTGCCAGAGACAAAATATCTCTACACTTCTTTGTCATACCAATCAACCTTGAGATATTCACCTTTCAGCATGTAAGTCTAAATTTAAATAGTCAGTATTCATCATTGCCGTTAGTTATTGTAAGGTATAGCCTATTTCTTTCATTGGAAATAAAGTACATTTCTTACCTGACCTCAGTGATTCTTAAATAATATTCATTTGAAAAGCTTGTAGATACTACTGCAGAGTGAAAATATCTACCTTTCTTATTTTCAGTACTTGATCACAGTAAAAAATGCTTTTATTTGGGGGAATTCTAGCTATATTTCTTGGATCACAGTGATTCTAGAATCCTAAAGAGTTCAGAATTTAGATTGCATGTCTTTTCTTTTTTTTTTTGAGGTGGTCTCCTCTGCCCGCCAGGCTGCTTGGAGTGCGGTGCCCGATCTCCTTTCCTGCAAGCTCAACCTCCCGGGTTTGCCGCCATTCTCCTGCCTCAGCCTGCTGAAGTGGCTGGGACTACAAAGCCCGCCACCCAGCGCCCGGCTAATTTTTGTATTTTTAGTAGAGGCGGGGTTTCACCGACGATCTCGATCCTGACCTTGTGATCCGCCCGCCTCGGCCTCCCAAAGTGCTGGGATTACAGGCGTGAGCCACCGCGCCCGGCGTCTTTTCTTTTTCAACTTCTTTCACTTTTTGCTTAATGAAGCCTTTCGATCATAATGACTCAGTCCAAAAGAAATACGAACCTATTATTTTTAGTGATCATGAAAACAAATGCTTGGTGAATTTTTCTCTAAAACATCAAAAAAATTTAAATTTTAGAATTGCAAGAAGTCGTGGAAAATATTATCTAATTCTCACTCTTCACCTCACTAAAATTTTGAAAACTGTATGTGATGTTCTAAAGGGACACAGCTAATTAGAGGCAGAGTTCCAATAGAAAACCTAAGTCTCTTGATTCATTTCCAATGCTTTAACCAATATATTGTGTTGCTATTTAGGATAGTTTAAATTCTAATTTTCCATGGTTAGTTTTAAAATACAATCATTTTAAAAATATACTAGTAAAACAGTTTTTGCTTTCTAAAAATAACCAGCTCTAAAAGGGATCTTTTCAAGCATTATCATTATTTTAATAACTGTTTTTTAAACCATCAACCTGTATTAGTAAAATTTTCACTCAGAAAATTTAACTACAACAAAAATAACACTAAAAGAAAACCACTTCTACCATTACTATCATCACTTAAATATGGATCCTTTTCAAGAAATAAAATTATAAACTTTAATTGAAACTTTCTAAATTACTTCTAACTGATCTTTAATTATATCCCATTGCTTAAAATAATGCAGATATTTAGCACCAATAGGAAATGCTTGTAGTGACAGTGAAACATGGTTTATATGAATCACCCATGTAATGCACATAATAAAATCTTTGTGAATCACAATGTTCCCTTTATTCTATTCCCAAGTCTCTCAATTATAGGCATATCTGGAGCTACTAGTCCAAATATAATTGATGTAATAATAGATAGCTTAAAGCACAGTGAGATACAGTCATCCCTCAGTATCCATCGGGGAATGGGTTCCAGGACCCCAGAGATACCAAACTCCCCAGATGCTCAAATCCGTTATACAAAATGCTATAGTATTTGCATATAACCTAAGCATATCCTCCCTTATACTTTAAATCATCCCTAGATTACTTATAATACCTAATATAATATAAATGCTATATCAGTAGTTGTTATACTATAATTTTAAAAATATTTTTATTGTTGTATTATTATTTTTTTATTGTTCTTTGTTCCTGATAAATTTGATTGGCCATTGGTTGAATTGTCGATGCATAACCTGTGGGTATGGAACTTGCAGATACAGAGGTCAACTATTCTGAAGTGCTTTTAAAACATCATAAACTAAATAGCAGTGAGCATATTTTTCATGTTATGTTCATATTAATACATGCTAATTTTTTGAATATACAATAAACTTATCACATTTTATTAATATGAATATTTGATGTCCCAAAACTTCTATATATAAACCAGGGAAAGTTTGTCATGATGTATTTTTTTCTAACATTATGTATTTACATCTTTTTTGAGTGTCGAAGAAGACATTAAAATGTTTAGGAGTATTTAAACTCTGCAATATCCCAGTAAAAATGAAAGCTCGGAGGTTTTCGTTTTGTTACCTTTATTGTCATTTGAATATGGACTATTGACAGCTCACCATTTACAAGACATGCACAAAGACAGATTTATTATAATTAAGCTGTTAATTAGTCACTTTGGCTGGAGATTTTCTGTTATTAGAGTAGAATACTACATTTCAAACCAGCTATACAAGTTTTTTGTTTGTATTCACTATCTCCATGTAGAATAATTTGAAATGAAAATTGAAGGCTTCTAATTTTATGCAGAGTGACAGCTATGTATTTCCATAAATGTATGAGCATTTTGACATGAAACTGTTATTTCTCATCTGAAGTCATAATTGTTCAGCATGAAAGTGGGCCATGAGAATGAATAATAATAATAATTTGCCTTTTTGAGATCATGGCATTAATAAGCATAATTTTCAGAGCTGCATATAAGCAAAAGGAGCTTTGCCTGTAGACAGTATGGCAAGACGGTTATTGGGAGGAGGGTATGTGAATTGCCCACCTTTGCAGCCATCTTGCCTTTCTGACCTTTCTTTCTGCATAGCTGTAGCCTCTAGCCAGCCACCTTCCACTGCTTTACTAGAAACTGTGACAAAGACAGCAAAATAGAGGCAAGTGTAGGAATTCCAAGGAGTTAATACCTTTTACTACATAGCTCAGTGGTATGACCATTTAGCTGTGACATGTCGTTTTTAAGGTAGTCTGTTTCCTTTTAAAAGAATCCAGTTGTCAAGAAGTAAAAAGGGGTTTTGTTGTTGTTAAATGATGTTTTAAAATCCTGTCCAATTTATGTTACAGAAAGTACCTATGGAGGTTGAGACTGAAAGACAGTGATACATGAAAAGGAATAAAAGAACATGGCAAACATAAGGTCTGGCAACGACCATGATAGTTGTTTGCCTGCCAACAGCAATAATAAGGACTAGTTGTACTGGTTGAGAAAGCTGTTTAATTCAGATGCATCCAAAAAAAAAAAATATGCATCCTTCAAAAGAGATACGGTGCATACATTTATACTTTTAAAAACACCACCATGAACTTCAATATTGAATGACTCAAAGAAAATGTTTAAATTCTTCAAGATTACAGACATAATAAAGAATGCAATAAATTGTGGGAATTGGTAGAGATTTTGCTAAACATAAGGGCTTACTCTTTTCTGTATGCATGAGGGTGTGTGTGTGTGTGTACACACGTGTGCACATGCATGTGTGTGTGTTTAATTAGGTAAAATTATATAAGTTCATTTAGGCTCTGCAGCATTTTCTGATGACCCAGTAATCATTTTCAGTTATCACACTTAGCTGTTAAGAGCAATGAATAGAAATCTGAAACCAAAAGCCATTCCCTTTAAAATTCTATATGCATTAACTTGGGTTACAGGAGGAAATTCCCTTATAAAACTGAAGGTATTACCATTAACACAGAGAACTGTCTTTCAGGTGTTCAGATAATAATTCTGACTCTCATTTCTAAGACCTGTCCCTTCAGTTATTTTGCAGCTCATGGTCAGAGGTTTGTTCAAAACCACCCACACACACTTGTTTAGTCCCTGGGTGACCAACAGAATGCATTTATGAGAAGGCTGCTTGGGCCGGAGACCGCAGTGTGTGCCTCTGGTACAGAGATTCTCTTTGGTGCCAAATCTAACTGGCCTTTACAGATATTGCATTAGCATCGTGCACAAAATGTTCAACTGCCTTACTCTTGCACCCTTTTCCCTGACCTCAAATGAATGTTTTCTGAAGATATAAATGTGTGAAAGGTGGTCATTTATATAAACCTGGAGAAATACAAGGAGATAGCATTGAAAGAAAATTGTTATTGCACTCTGATCTCGAAGGAAAATTGATTTATTATTATGAAATAACAAAGTACTCTTAAGGCTAAAACCTTTTTTGCCCTACTTGAACCTGACGGAAAGGTTTACTTCCTAGTTATAAACCCATCCAAAGCGTGGTCTCTAATGGAAAAATCCGAGAGCTCCTTCACACATGGCAATAGGAGCCAGTGCTCTAATAAAAGCCTTCATTAAAATATGGTTGGAATCTATGTACCATGGCAATTCTCAGCTACAAATTGAAAAAGAATTGGTTGCACCTGTAATGAGAGTTCAATTAAGTGATCTTGGAAAAAAGCTAGAAGGAAATTAAATATTGAATCCTTCATCACTGAGTGTTTATCTTGAAGGGAATAAGGTATGGACCGAAGACAAGTGGAGATCGGCAGATATAACCTCTCCCGTGTTTATTCTTTATGGTGAAGTAGCTTGCTCTTATTCAAGCAAGGCACTTCTCTATCCACGTTTAATTCTGTGATAAAATAGGATAATACAAACCACATGGTTTACTACAACATAGAGATGTCATACAGGTTGACAGGTAATGACAGCAAAGTACTTTGGACACAATGCTAATATTGTGCACTGCTCATTATTTGAATTATTGATCATGTGCAATGGCCTCAATTATCAAAATAGCAAATATATAGCCTGATCTCTCAGTTCCCAAGTGGAAAGATTATGGGCTGATGATAATATCTCCTTAGATTCTCTTTAACCTAATGTGGTATTTTGTCAGATTTTCAAGCTATCTGCATAGTCAGAAAGTCATTTTAGATATTTAGGCAGCAAAAACCTCTTCACAGTACTGAATCTGGCAAGATGCCATCCTAAAATAGTTCCTCTTTTCCATATGTGTTATGCCCTTTGCCCAGCCTACCTCCCTTCCCCTTATGCCTAGTTTGGCCTTTATTTCTTCTTCTAAAGTTTCCAAACCCATGTTTTCCTAGCTGAACCATCCACAAACCTTAAACATTGAGGATGATTTACTCCTGGCCAATGTCCAGGGCCATTTGCCAACCTCCCCAGCAGAATTCTAAAACTTACCAAGGGAGTGGATACGAGTGGCCACCGCTGAGGGATCCTTGGGACCCTTCTCAAATCCAACATAATCAAATTTAGAAAGGTTGGGTCTTTCTCATACCCTGTGCTCAAAAGAAATCTAATTATACAGGAAACTCTCCGGCTCTGTCCTAATCAAGTCACAATAATGCCCATCATGCAGAAAAGACAAAATTGCTTCTAACACACTGCCTCGCACCTTACGGTGAGTAATAAATACTTGATGAATGAATATGCAAGCAAGTGCACTAAATGGCAGAAAGTATATTCCACAGCCAAGGTCACAGCAATTATGTTTCTAGAAGCAGGAGTCACAGGAAAATAACAATCACCTGAATTACTGTTCTACTTAAGCACATCATTGAAATGGTTTTGTATGTCATGGAATCCTGATACGTGAGAGAAATCATCTATCTTTACAAGCATTTACTCCTGTTAAGTATATATTATGTCGTTAAAACAGAAAGAGTTTGTCACGTATATTTAAGGGTGGGTTTTTTTTTTTTTTTTTTTTTTGCATTTCCCTTATTTTTATGTATTTTTATGTTAGATGCTTTGTCCTGCTTGGGCCTGTGAAAACTTATTACTTTATAAGTCTCTATGTCATATTCTCCAATAGATCCTGGCATCTCTGTTCTCTGTTTTTACTTTATGCAACTTCTTTTTCAGGACCTTCCTAAATGTAGGTTGGGAGGAACAAAACATAACTAAGATTTTCCTATATATGTTTTATATACATCATTTTCCTTTTAACTTTCACAATAGCACTGTAAGCTAAGGATCAGTAGCCCCAATTTACAGATGAGAAAACTGAGTCTCAGAAAGTAGATCACTTCCTGCAGGCTAATATGTGTCAGCATCATGTTCAGAACCAGGAAGAGAAGGCAACCTAAAAAAAAAAAAAAAGACAGTTAAGAAATGAGGAATAAGAGATTATATTAAACTAACATTATTTTTAACACTACCTACTGGAACACTGCCATGATATCCAATTGCCAGACACTTGTGGGGCTTCCATCCAGCTCTATATCCAAGTTGTGTGGGCAGGAAAATGTGAGGGCACAGAGGAAGCTGACTGCAGCAGGTAGATGAGAAGAGGAAGTAAGGCATGCCAGAGAGGCACCATCATAACCCCACAGTTAGGTTTTAACCTGACTTGGAAGCTATGTTATCCTTGACAGCCATTGCAGTAGGTGGCAATATTGCACTACCTTGGAGACTTGGGGAAGCCTTTTCCCCTTTTTTTAATATCTAAAATTAATCTGTATTATAACTATGCATCTTCTGAGCCCTTGCCTCTTGTATACCTGCTAATTACATTAATATTTGAGGCAGCAAGAGACTCAGACAGAAAACAGGTATCTCCTATCCATACTTTTCTGAGAAATCAGGCCCAGAAAATCAGGGGCCCTCTCATAGGCACCTCAAACCCAACATACCTCAAATTGAACATGTTTCCAACTTCTAGCTACTCATCCCTCTTTTTATGACCTTCCTAACTAAAGACATTCATCCGTCTAGTCGCCCAAGCCAGAAATCTGGATGTCAGCTGTGGGAAGGCAATGACATGTGGTGGTTAAGAGCATAGCTTTTGAAGTAAGTTGATTCTGAGTTCAGTCACCAAGGTTTAGATTTCAGCTCTGACACTAAAATTGGGACTTTGAGAAAGTTACTTTACCTTTTGAAGTCTCAGTTTTTTAATCAATAAAATGGTTGTATCAATCATACCTTTCTCATAGCACTGTTGTACGGGCCATATGATATAATCCAAGTAAAGTGTTTAATAAAATAGCACGCAGGTATTAAGACACAGGAAAAATTAGCTACACTGATGATCATGATGATTAATGATGATACTTGACTTTTTCCTCAACCATCCTTCACCCTAAAGGGCATCAAATCCTGCACATTCTAACTAAATACTTTCAGATCTTTACTTATGTCTATCACTTTGTCTTAGACCCTAATTAATTTTTTGCATAATTATTATTGTATGGGCTCCAAACCTGTTTTTATTTTTTTTTTTTTTACCTCCTACTTAACTCACCTCCCTTTGTCTTTTGTGTTGCCCCAGAAGCATAAATACAATTTTGTTTTCCTCTGCTTAAAATTCTGTGGTAGCTTGCCTATTATTTATAAATTCCAACCTCCTTTTTATGTCATAGCAAGTCTTGCATGTGTGGACCCTGAATACTTATGTTACAACATCTTTGGCCTCCTGCTGTTCACATCCTTTATTCCCATTCACCTATTCATGCCTTTTTTGTGACAGTAATTCTACCTGAAATGTCCTGCCAGTTTGTCCAACTTTCACACTTTACCTTACTCACTATTTCAAACTCAGTGAAGCACCTTCACCTCCTCTTTCCTGCCATCCCTTGGGGTGAGCTGGCTGCTCTCTCTTTTATACAAGTTGGGCTTGGTATAGACTTCCATTATAGCACTCATCACAGCGTGTTACAATTATCATCATCATCATCATCATCATCACCATCATCATCGTATAGTTAGTATAGTCCTACTAGAGGCCAACATCAAACACACTACCTAGCAAAAAACTAGGTCGTACCAATGAAGCACTGTGACTTACCAAGAGGTAAAAGGAAGGCAACCAAGCTAATTGCCAGGCATAATTAATCTCCGGAGACTCAAGTTGATAGTAAAAGAATAATTATTGGAAGCTTGCAAGTCTCCTGGGGTGGAGAAAGGAGTCTCTAAGTCATTCATTCTCCTGTGTGATTTACATAAATTGAGTCTTGCTTTTCTTTGGTATTTATTAAAGATACAGTCTCATAGATACTTCAGAGTCATATAATGAGTGTTCCATTGTTTCCATACCAATTACCTCAAACTTAAACATTTTTAAATGTTTAAAATAACAAATTTCTTTTCTTTTCTTTATTTATTTATTTGTTTATTTATTTATTTATTTTGAGGTGGAGATTTGCTCTTTTTGCCCAGGTTGGAGTGCAATGGCACATTCTTGGTTCACTGAAACCTCTGCCTCCCGGGTTCAAGCGATTCTCCTGTCTCAGCCTCCCAATTACCTGCGATTACAGGTGTGGGCCACCACGCCTGGCTAATTTTGTAATTTTAGTAGAGACAGGGTTTCACCACGTTGGTCAGGCTAGTCTCAAACTCCTGACCTCAATCCACCCACCTCGGCCTCCCAAAGTACCGGGATTACAGGCATGAGCCCCCACACCCAGCCAATAAATTTATTTTCTTATAATAGTTAAAAAGTCTGACACAGGTATCACTGGGCTAAAATCAGTGTATCACAAAGACTGCATTTCTTACCACAAGTTTCAGGGAGAATCTGTTTCCTTGCTTTTTGTTGGAGGGAGTTGTTGATCTAATTCAGTTTCTTGTAGTTGCACTACTGAGGAGGGTCCCCAGCTTCCAGAGGCCTCCCACATTCACTTTGTATCCTTCCTGCCTCCTCTTTCCTCTTGCATCTTTCTAAACACAGTCCTTTTAAGGACTGATGTGATTAGACTTGATCCATCTGAGTACCACATCCATAAAGTCCCTTTTTCTATGTAAGGTAAGGTAGTCACAGGTTCTTGGGAGACTACTTCATGATTTTATTACAAAGGCATCAAGATGCTGGCAGGTGATGATCTCTACCAGGATTTCCCGGAAAGGAAAGCAATGAAACTGAAACTTGGGTAATCTTACTGTGAGGCAAAAAGAGTCCAAAATATGGTAAAGATTTTTAAAATATGTCCTTGCAGACACCATGTAACAGGGTACTCAGAGAATTCAACCTGAATGGAGACACTCAACTTCCCAGTGTCAGAGAGGCTTTTATTCCATGTTACCAGGAGCCTCCCAGCTTCCAGAAGGACCAGAGACCAGTAATCATTTGGTTCTTTGAATGATAGATTAATTTTCCCCAAAGAAGGCCTCACAGAGAAGGAAAACCTGCCAGCTTCCAAATATTTTTTTTTTTTTTTGAGACAGTCTCACTCTGGTGCCCAGGCAATGGCATGATCTCGGCTCACTGCAACCTCTGCCTCCTGGGTTCAAGTGATTCTCCTGCCTCAGCCTCCCAAGTAGCTGTGATTATAGGCATGCGCCCCCACACGTGGCTAATTTTTGAATTTTTAGTAGAGATAGGTTTTGCCGTGTTGGTCAGGCTGGTCTCAAACTTCTGACCTCAGGTAATCTGCCTGCCTCAGCCTCCCAAAGAGCTGGGATTACAGGTGTGAGGCACCGCACCTGGCCTCACAGCACCTGGCCTCAATGACTATACTTTCCCTAACAACTTGAGTCTCTGGAGATGAATTATGCCTGGCAATTAGCTTGGTTGCCTTCCTTTTACCTCTTGGTAAGTCACCGTGCTCCATTGGTTCCACTCAGATTTCTGCTAGGTAGTGTGCTTGATTTTGGCCTCTAGTAGGAATACACTAGCTATGTGATGATGATAATGATGCTTATAATGGCAACATCCTTTGATAAGTGCTTATTTCTTAATCTGTTTCCAGTTTCCCAAAAGATCTGCTTTGTGAAGTCTTCATGGTGGAACCATTCTGTCTATCATACATAGGACCAAATAATTACTGTCCAGCTGATCCTTCTGTGAGCTGGGAGAATCCTGATAATGTAGAATAAAAGTTTCTCTGGTTCTGGGAAGTAGAGTCTCTCCTTTCAGATTGAGTTCTCTGAGCACCCTGTTGTGCAGTGTCTGTGAAAAGGCTAGAAATAGACTTGCGTTTCTACGGTAGCAGTTTTAAAATTGCTTGGGTGAGTTCTTCATGCCCTGGGAAGGCATTTTACTTTCATAGTATTTATGACCTTATTTGACATTTGTTAGTTTGATCCTACAAAATATGAACATCTGGAGTAAAGTTGATGTATGCTTTATTAGCATATATTCTCTGACATTACCTATGCTTTTTCATTCTCTTCTTCATCCCAGTCTCTGGTCACAGTTCTCATTCATACCATAGATGCTGACATGCTTCATTATAAGATGCCAGCCAGCCCTGAAATCTCCAGCTCTCTCAATGCCACCTCCTTATCTAGCGCCACTCCCATCCACTCTTCTCACCCAATCACCTTTCCCTCAGCTAGAGACCTGGACACTCAATTATCATTTCATTCAAATAAATAGTCTCTTCCCTGCCACACTCATTGTTCCTTTTCCTTGAATTTGACTGTCAATTAGTGATCACAAACTGCCCTGATTACCACCCTTACTACTAAACACATCCCTCAATCCTTCACTACACGCTACTCTTGTTTCTTATTCAACCTGTTTCCAGGGTCCCAAAAGATGTTCTTTGTCAGAACCAATGTTCTTTCATCCAGAAGTAAGTATCTTTCTTCCCTTTCAAATTTAGCTACTTTCTTCTTCAAACTCTCTATTCCACTGATCCCATGATTGTTTACATATTATTAAAATCTTCACCGCATTTTTTACTCTTTTGCTGTGCAATAAGATTCCCCAAGATTCACTTTCACTGATTTTCTTTCCAGGCAATCCCTCTAGAGATCATCACCTGACTAGCATCTTGATGCCTCTGCAATAAAATCATAAAATATCTACTATCTTCCCAAATATCCATCCCATTAAATTAAGGTAGTAAAATTTGGTATCTTCCCTTGAAGAGGACATTGGCATATTGCTGTTGCCTTGTTTAGTTCCTGTAAATATATCATTCAACAAACAACCTGCACTGATGTCCTCTGCAGTTTTGTAGAAACAGAAATTGAGATCCAAATATAAATAGCTGAGGTTAAATGAGTTGTTGAGCTACTAAGACTATAGTCTCAGTCACCAGTAGGCATGGCTTATCCCAATATAAGCAATTTTACTTTTGGAGTAAAATCCAATGACAATTTACATTTTGATCTCATTATGTCTAGGTTAGGTAAAATGTTATACTGATACCCTCATTTGGATGTAGAACAAATAAGGCATTCTTGTTCTAACTAATGAAGGCAAGATAAACAACAGATATCTTGTAAGAGGAAAGTCCTGTTCACTGAACCAGATAAGCTTTAGGGACTCAATTCTACAAGTAAGCTGTAGATTTCTTCTCTCTTTGTCATGAACATCTACCACTCATGTTACAAATCAATGCTAATAGAATTGCATGGTGTTCTTGCCCCCTTTAGACAACATGAATCATTGCAATCAATCAGATTTGCATTTGTAAAAGCCATGGTGTACTGTAAAAGTTAACACTGGAAAAATTAAAGAATTCAAAAGCCACATGTAAAAGAAATGCTTTTCTAGATTATACTTGAATTATCATGATTCAATGGCAAAAAAAAAAAAAAAAAAAATCCTAATAAAAGTTTCTGCCTTGAAAATTAGCTTTCACTGACATTTATAAATGGTAATTTCTCTGCCTAGGCATCTCCCTATTACTTGTAACAATTCTAAATTGTACTCGTGTTAAGACCTTTAATTGTAAGTTATCCTGAAGATGTGCTTTAAATCCAACATTTTGTAATCTTTTAATATTGAGATAATTTCATTTTATTGTGGAAATATACAATATTGCAGAAAGTAAACATAGGATAGGGTTTTGATGTTCAGTTTCTCTTTTAGGTATCAGGAGAAAAATACTGCATTTCTTAGTACCAGGCAGTGAGGTGCTGAAGCCAGCTGATTTTGGCTTTAAAAGGCAAATAGTATGCATCTCTTCCCATTGTGCATTCAGAGATGTCACTCTGGTTGCTAGAAATAGACCATGGCAAGGTATTCACACCATAGAAATCAGTAAATGCTCCAAATCTCAGGGCTTTTCATCCCAGAGACCTGGTATTAAGCATTAACCAGCATACTACTGGTATTGCATGTTAACATACATACAACTTCTATAACAATGTAGTAGCTTCTAGCTCTGGGGAGTCAAATGGACTGATTGTTGTTGTTGTTGTTGGGTGTGTATGTTTTACAGTTAACTAGGGACTTATTCATTTCTGTAGTAAAACTGTCACCATTAACTGTGAATCCTTTTTTAGTAGTAGGGTTGTATGCTACTTTGACAAGGTACCAACTACAAATATTCCCTGTAGTAAATGGAGTATCAGCCACAGGATCAACACACTTTCAAAGAGACCTCATAAACTACATTGGATTAAAGCTGTCCCAATGACTTTACACAAACTTTAAAGGAAAAAATGAAATTGTTCTATGGACCATTCAGATAGAGCTTTAAGAGAACACCAAAACAATAGCAACAATAAAAATGAAGCTTGATCTGGGGTAAGGAGATAGAATGGTTTCTAAGAATAATAAAATTATTTTAAAATGTTAAGTGTTAAAGTAATTCAGGTCAGAGACAGAATGATAAACATGTACATCTCTGGATCTTTTAGCAAAATAATACAAGCAAGCACCCAATTTTATTCCTTCAACTTTTCCTCCAGTGTACCATTCCCACCTCCATCAAACTGTGGGTTTCTATTAATTAAGCAAAGGCAGAAGCTTTAGAGGTTCTGGGGTAAATACATTTTAAAAACCTAAAATGGGGTCTTAGATAGCTTAAATTTTGTTGAACTTGATATAGAATCAGAGCAATCAAAACATTGAAAGTTTTTCAAACTAGTAAAAAATTTTCGGACTGACTTACATTAGTAGATTATACTCAATGTTTTTAAGAACAATTTAGAATAAGCATAGAGCATTTTTTAATGGAACTTTGTCATTGAGAACATAGGTAAATCTTGGCAATTTTTTAAACCACTTCTAGTTAAATTAGTCCAGCTAGATTAAACCAGGGCTGGGCAAACTATGACCAGTAGGCCAAACCTGGCCACCTAGCTGATTTATACAGCCCCTGATTTAAGAATGATTTTTATACATTTTTAAATGGTTGAGAAAAAAATGAAAAGAATAGTATTTTTGTCATGTGAAAGTTATAGGAAATCCAAATTTCCATTAATAAAGTTTTATTGGAATATAGTTTCACCCATTCTTTCACATGTCATCTGTGCTGCTTTCAGGCCACAAAAGCTGTGTTGAGTAGTTATCAAACATTATATGGCCTACAAAGCCTGAAACATTTGCTATCTGCTACTTTACAGTGTAAGTTTGCTTACCCATGGACTAAATGACACTTATTTTTAATTTGATATTTAAATTCCTTTTCTTTAACTTGAATCAAATTTGAGATCAACAGTTTTCTTAAGGATATTAAATAGCTACATGTTAATTATGAAACATGTAAACAAAGAAATAAATGATGCATATGCAATCAACTGAGTTCATAAGAGATAATGTGTTCAGATTTTCCTTTTTCCTTTCAATCATCTCCAGCCAAAGGCTGTTGAGCAGCTGGTGAATCTTCTGCTTCTCCTCCCCAGAACAGAGAGGATAAAAGGGCGAAACTTAGAAGCTATTAAAAAGAGGTTAGCAAAGATAATGCTCAAAGACAGAGAAAATAAAAAGAACTTATAATTATACTGTGTTCTATTTTTGAGTGCTAAAAACATTAACTTGTCAAATGTATACTTTAAAATGTGCCCAAGTTTTGTAAACTCTGTTTTGTTACTACTTCATTTTTTAAATACCAAGAACTTCCAATGATTGGAATTAACTGGACCTTCTCAGGACCTGACCGTGAATTTGTGTGCATCTGTTACAGTAGAGATGTGAATATGCCCTAATATCATTGCCCTGCTGATATGCAAGTTCGGGTAACAACCCAGAGGAAAAGAAAGTAATTATTTCCAGATTAAGACTGGCCAAACACAGACAGAAATAGATTTTGAAAACTCATGGATTTTTTTCCATGAATCCCTTTAATTACTTTTCTTATATGGTATTATTAAATATGGTTTAGAATAACTCTATCTCCATCTCTGTTCTTTTTAGGTTTTCATAAGTATGGGAGCAGAGAAAAAGGGAATTTAACTTACAATTATTAACAGGCAAGATTTACTTAAGATTATGTGTTCAAAAGTCAAATGACTTTGAGTTCTTCAGAGTTTGAGGAGAAGACGGTCATGCAAAGTACAAAGATCCAGAGAAAGGTCTATTGACACCAGGATGGTGCAAAATTTATTTTCACCAGTAGAGTAATCTCCTAGGATGTCTGTAAAACAATTAAGGCTCAATTATCATTTGTTCAACATTTTACCCTGATAGAACCTCTGATAGGGGAGCATGTTCTTTCCTGACATGGCAGGAAAGAAAACTAGTAGTTATGAAATGACGTTTTCAAAGTCACAAAAGTGATAACTAATGTAGCCGTGTTTAAGGCCAGGTCCTCTGACTCCAGACTCATGTCTTTTGGAACTACTGTTTAAAAAACAGCACAGAGTTCAAGAAAAGCACCTAAGAATACTCTTAAGACTTTTTTGATCATCTAATTTAAATAATATTTATTTAATGTTATTTGGCCTATAAAAATCTAGAATACAGATTTATTTTTTCTTGTGTTCCAAGAAAATCCCTTTGCTAGTGTTTGACACGGAATTGAGATTAAGAAAGCGTTAGAAGCTCACATATATATGCACTCCTTGATATTTGCATGTGCTACGTAATCCACTATAGCTGGAGGAAGGAGATGAGGAGTACAGTTAATACATAGACATGTTTCTGAAACCAGTAACTAAAAAAATAGAAATAGAAACAGAATATTTGAAAAACTAGTATTTTTTTGGTTGTGTGTGTGTGTTTAAAAACAGTGGCTTGGCATTTCTCCCTATTGCATATTAGATTTGGATAATATAAAATTACTCTTAAATCTGTTTACAATCTCATTTTGGAGTTTATTCCATTTGTTAGCTGCCACTAAAGAGTATTTCTTATTTTGCTTATTCAGGATATGCATATTCTGTATGTAAGACTTCAGTATGTGTGATCCTCATTTCTAAGATTCCATATGAAATGATAAAGGATTCTGTTTTGCAAAACTGAAGTATGAAATAGTAATATCTCTCTTTGTGGTACTCAAGACATCCTGATTTGATAATTTCATTTTGGAAACTTTATTGGGAAATGATCTGAATTTACACAGAAGAGTTAATTTCTTTTTCAAGAATAGGCCTTAAAATGCTGTTGAATTTTATTGATTTGCTCTGAGAATCACTGCACTGCCCTTCAAGAAATCTGAGTTGAATTGAAAGGACGTACTGCAGTTGCTGTGTCAGAGTCAGAGCCATTTGTCTCACAACATTACACAGTATATATTGAGACTTCAGATACATTTTGCTTGTCTAAAATACAGCTTTTACATTTAAGTCATTTTAATGGCAAGCTAGTATTAAAACTGACGATTGGATCTTCTGATGTGGATTTTATTATTAGTACTTTGCTTGGCATCCAAAATTTGGTTCCCTACAAAGATAGCCCTTGACAGAATGTTATTTGATTATCCAAATCAGTACTCACACTTTTTCAAGAAACCTTGAAGAAAATTAATTTCCTGCACTCTGCCATATCCCATACTCCTAACTTCTTTGAGCTTGAATACTTTTTCTTTAACTTTTCCAAATCTCATAATTTTTCTACTCCTCCTGAATAGGATCCATTAAAAGGAGGTGAGTTCACTTAGAGGTCACAGCTTCTGTCTGTTGTCCTGACCTTTCCATAGGAATACACACATTACTGGCCCATGTCTTACTTATTTCCTCAACTGGTGAGGATTTCAGAATTGACATAGACATAGCTTATGTTTGACACTGAAAATATGATTTTTCAGAGAGTTTATATAAGAATTTTAAAAATGTTATATCCCAAAGTTACAGGTCAACCTGGTTTCATAACAACATTTCATGATAGCTATTCTTACATAGACTTTCTCTCCACAATATGGAATAATTTAAGGTTACATTTATTATTACACATGAACTTTGAGTAACCTGTGGCTACTCAACCCAGTGTTCAAGTTGGCAAGCCTCTGGCAACTATATGTTAATATTTGATTGTGGTTATTTCAACAGACTTTATAGTCTTATTCTTTTTTATTACTTGGAGATAATCATAGAGTAGGCATGGAATAGTGATTTTTGGTTTATTTCTGGGCCAAGAGAGAGCATGATTATAATTATATGAGACTATAACTATTCTGTGAACCCACAGCATTAAGTCTAGAGAGGGTACCAGGAGCATTCATTTAGCAAAAATGAGTTTTGTGAACTACTGTGTGCCAGGCGCTGTTTTGATGCTGGAAACAGAGCATCAAAGGGAGGCTTAGTATTTGTATTAAAGAGGTCTCATGGGGTAAAACAGATAAACACATAAAAGTACCGTGTGTTTACTGCTATAATAAAAATGCTATAGGAATTTGGGGGTTTACCACCCAACTTGGCTTGGGTGTGTCACAGCATTCTATGCAGATGAATGGCACTGTAAAGGTCTGGAAAAGTTTAACGTGAGGAAGAGACTTGTGAAGTAAACAGTGGACAGGTCAGAAAAGGCATTGCGTGTTCTGTTAGGAATTTATCCCGGGGAAAAATGGAGAGCATTGATGGGCTTTTTGGAGGGTAACGGCCTTATTAGATCAGATTGGCAGTAATCCAGGAGGAAAACTGGTGACTGGATCTAAGGAAAAGGGATTAGTATGGGGAGCAGAGGATTATCAGGAGAGAGAACAGACCAGACTCGGCTACTGACTGAATGAAGGGAGTGATGGAAATGGAGTACTCAGGGTCAAGAATGGTGT
Source organism: Papio anubis (assembly GCF_008728515.1). Lineage (NCBI taxonomy): Eukaryota > Metazoa > Chordata > Mammalia > Primates > Cercopithecidae > Papio > Papio anubis. Next base: position 117,059,777 of record NC_044977.1, on the reverse strand, counting down.
GGACAGATGATGAACCTTTTAACTTTGGTCATATGTGCTATGTTGAAGAGTTTTTGTATGGTAAAGATAATTTAATCTTTGTACTTTGATGATCTGAAATACATTTATGTAAAACATAAACATGTTTCTCTCAATTATTTAACAAGTAATGCTCTATACTACTGCATTTACCTATTTGTTACTAGAGGGGACAGATGGAAGCTGCAGATTGGGAAGAGGTGATTAAACAGTGAGAATTATCTATTGGTGAGGCTAGGCCTACATATCAAGGTAGCTGTGCTATAGGTACAGAATATAGAAGAGAAGGTAGGAAGGTATACCTGCGGGCAAGGAGCGTCGGAGGGCCTCCTGAAACAATGAAGCGATTGCTGAAAGCTGGGACAGTTAGTCTTCTATTTTAAAGTCTCAAATGAGAGTTGGTGTCAGTCTCACCCAAATTCCTTGAAATACTGTCATATATTTCAGGGAGCTGTAAGGAGATCTTTTATTACATCCTTTCAAATCCTGATGTGCCCTCTAGAAGTTGGCTTTAAAATAATTGTAGTCTTTTTTCCCCAGCACAGACTCAGAAGACTCTTTTTTTCTTTTTTTTTTTTTTTTTTTCCATTTCCAGGCAGCTACAAAGTTTACTTTTAAAGTAAAGGTTTACTTTTCTAAGAAATTTTTGAAGGACTCCTGTATGACAGTACAATTTAAACTTTTAAGAACTTCGTAATAGATTCAACTTATAGGACTGTGGGCTGCCAATTTTATTTTATTATTTGGAAAGTCAAACTATCAGTGGCTCTTGGTTTGCATATAAATTCTTTTGGACTCCTTTTATTTCATTATTGCATGGCCTTTTTAAAATAAAAGAGGTCTGATGTAAATATCTCCCTTTCTCATTTTTTAATCTCTCCTTTTATCTCTCCCTTTCCCCTTTCCAATCTCAGTTTAGCAAAAAATTACTCTTGGGCTAGTTACATTTAAGGCATTGTGCTAGCCCTGGAAAGACAAAGAATGTAGGAGGATAGCTCTAGGGTGAAGGGGTTAGAACTCTTTGTCCTGGCTTCTCTCTTCTTAACTTTCACCTCTTTCTATTTTGCTTAATTTTTCTTCCTTTTTTTTCCTCCTAAATGAAGTATACTTTTGGGTATATGTGAAAATAAAGTGGTCTTTTTTTTTTTTTTTCATTTAGTTTCAAGTACACAGGCACGAATATGTGATAAATAGGCCCATTGAATGTTCCCATTTCAGTATGGCAGCTGGAGGAGGATATGGAATCATATCTTGAGGGAAATACCCATCCTAATGTCTTCAGAATTTCAGGGGAAGAGACGCTCATATTTCTTTTCTGGGCCACTTTTTTTTCTAAGAGGGAATGCCCTAGACTAGCTCTGACCACACAAAGATATGTTTGCATTTATGATTCTGCTTGCTGGTCAACGAAGTGATGGTGATAAGATTTGACAGAAAATGCCAACAGATACAGAACAAGAGCAAGTTATTTTCAGGTAGGTAAACGAAAAGCTTACAATAGCACACACTGATTCCACAAGACTGGTGATATTGCAGTGTTCCCAGTGAGAGGACCAACCTGCCCTGGCTTTCCAGGCCCATAGAGAGCCTGATATTGCTGCTTCTGCTCTCTTCTTGAGGTGACAATCCTATCAAAATTTTGGAAAAGCTCCTCTTTCTAGTTTCATGGGGTTTTAAACCTCCGTGGCTCCTCCTGACAATAAAGTTCTGGCTACCTGCCTGATGCAAAGAATTAGGTAACAATTTCAGTATTGCCCTGTCTGTTTACCTGGGTTCTCTTTCCCATGTGGACTATCCCCATAGCAGCGTGAGGCCTTGGGCCTGCCAGAGGTCTAGTCCCGCAGATGCCAACTTCTGTTAGTTTTTGCAGATGAATGGCACTGCAAAGTCTTGTTATTTGTTTATTCTTGTTGTACACAGTTTAAATTTGCAACTTCAGCTGATTTGTTAAAAAGACTCTAGAGTGAGGAGAGCCAAAGAGTCCATATTAGCTTCCAACCCCAATTTGTACTGCCCACTTAAAGCAATACGTTAAGAAAGATTTCAAGGCTTCATACTGGTTCACTGAGAAAGAGCTCTGGTCCATTATGTATTCCACAGACAAGGGAAGGGAATAATGGCACGCATTCCTGACATTTCCCTTTCCTGGTCTAGCACCATCCTAAATCTTTAAGAGAGAAGAGAGACCTCTTATGTGGCCCTCCCTTCTCTCTTAAAGGGTGGATGTGATAAGAAATACATCACTTGGGGCATTTCAAGCAAGCACAGAAATGTTTGGTGAAAATAACAGAAGACATGGATCCAGCAGCACTTTCCCTAGCAGGTTTACCTCTATAACTCCAAAAGAAGTCTCAGGGCATAGCCTTTCCTTGAAGCAAAATGTCTGTCACTGAATGGTAGGATTTGTGGGGTTCTGACAACTCTTGTCTAACAGAAATAAAAATCTCTTTCATCAGCTTGTGGGTAGTCCCTGAAATTTAATCACAGGGGATGTATTCCTGTAGTATACTAGGAGATTGAGCTCTACTGTGTAAACAGAATGTAGAATTAAAGAACTCGGACTGAGAACAGACACAAGGGCGATGGATTTTAATACTATTGTTTTCTAGTTGAGGAAACAAAGGCAACTTAACCAATAAATTATCTTTAATTTCAAGGGGAAAGAGAACCAGTATTTGTTCACTAGTTACTGTAGATTGTTTTATGGATTAGGAAACTGTAGAGAGTTTAAGTATTGTTTAACATCACACAGCTAAGTTAGCGCCACAATCAGAATTTGAATCCAACTTTATCTGGGGCCTAAACCTATGTGCCCTTTGCACTTGATCGCATTGTTCTCTTTCATTAGCATTTTTTCCATCCATTCTCCTCCCTATCCCATTCACTTACTGTGTGTGTTTCTTACTCTACTGAAATCTGATCTCTTCTACTTTGGACCTCAGTAAGATTCTGATAAACTAATTGATGATTTATATTAATAGTTGATGAAACTCAATGCCTTATGACCTTTATTGTGTACCTACTTTGGGATAGTCTCTAAGGATATAAAAGAAATGTCACCCCTGCCCTGAAAAATTCCAGAGTAGCCCAGTGCTTCCATCTATATAGTCAACCTGTCACATTTTTGTAAACAAATTTGTGATAAAATTATTGCTACATTTTTTTCATCTTTCCCATGATGGAGGCAAAACAGCGGGTGATTCTTTGGGCTATTTCAAATCTACTTTTTCTATAACACTGTATTTATTTCCCTTCTGTCTCCCTTTTTAAATTAAATATTAAAAATGTTAGCCAGGCATAATAGGTGCACCTGTAATTCCAGCTACTCAAGAGATTGATACAGGAGGATCACTTGAGCCTGAGTTCCAGGCTGCAGTGTGCTATGATCGTGCCTATAGCTACTGCACTCCAGCATGGCTAACATAGTGAGACCTCATCTTTAAACAAACAAACAGACAAACAAAAAAAAAAGAAAGAGAGAGAGAGAGAAAGAAAGAGAGAAAGCAAGCAAGCAAGCAAGCAAGCCACGTTACTGAGGCTCTCTTTAATTAATAAATGCTTGAAAAGGTCTTTGTAAGCCTCAAATAGTTACTAAATTAATTGTAAACTATCTACTTCTATGGGTTTGGGCATTTTCCCGCAAGAAACAGTTGAAGATCATTCCAATCTCCCAGGCCTGGTAGTCATTAAAACTTAAAGAAGTATAATTAGTGACATGAAATATCCACATCTTATTGTTCCTGGTCAAGCTCAGCAGGCAGGAAAGAGTCAAAAGTCAGGAAGCCTAAAGCTCTGCTTCATTATAAAGAAATGCCACCACCAGCACTTCTCACATTTCTTTTGGAAAGAATATTTAAGTGTAAGGATATTTTCCCCAGCAATTCCTTGTTATTCATATCAAAATGTTATGTAAAGTTGATTTCCTCTTACCGTGAGGCATCACTTAAAATACCTACCTATAGCTTTGTCCAGTTAGTGGAGAATACTTCATTTGTGGTATTTCCAAGAGTCCAGGATTCTACAGAGAATTTCTTCAGAGTTAAGAATAAGCACTCTACTTCCCCATTTCCCTACATTTCTGTATTAGAGCTGAGTTCTCCTCTCTCTTTTTATCACATGTAGAGAGTTCTTAGGGACTATGAAAGAAATGAGGATCCAGGAGAAGTTGTAACTTAGATGCTTTATCTCTCTCTTTTTTTTTTTAGACAGAGTCTTGCTCTGTCACACAGTCTGTAGTGCAGTAGCATGATCTCGACTCACTGCAAACTCTGCATCCCAGGTTCAAGCGATTCTCCTGCCTCAGCCTCCCAAGTAGCTGGGATTACAGGCATGCACCACCATGCCCGGCTAATTTTTGTATTTTTAGTAAAGATGGGGTTTCACCATATTGGCCAGGCTGGTCTCGAACTCCTGACCTCAGGTGATCCACCCACCTCGGCCTCCCAAAATGCCGGGATTACAGGCATGAGCCACCGTGCCTGTCAGATAGCTTTATCTCTTTTACCTTTCAATCTACTATAGAGCTAAAAGAGAAAACAGGACAACTTTTATAGAAATATTAATTACTGCATGTTAGTTAAAACTCTAAAAATAAGGCACAAATAAGGGACCATTTATACCAACTAAATTGGAAAAATATGTATATTTAAATGGTAATACCTAGGCTAGTTTGATTGCAGTAAAACATCACACATATCTAGTGGTTCTTAACCCAGAATTGTGCATTAGAACCACCTGGGGAGTTTTTGCAACTTACCAATACCAACCTTCCACCTCAACCTCAAATTCCGAGTAATGGAGTAACACAAAGGATTTTTTAAAAGTAATTTTTAAAAGTAATTTTTATAATATCTTTAAATAGCCACACAAAAATGTTTGTGTTTTCAAACCTCAGAATCTCACTTGTGGTAAGCTATCTTTAAAAAACTGGAAATTAGGAAAAAGCTGCATGAGAAAAGCTCAGAGTTGTTTATTATTTTTAAAATTTTAAACAGCCTAAATATTGAATGGGCAATATAGTAATTTCTATCCCCATCACCCCATACTCACTAATATAACAGCACCTACCTATGCTGGTTTTAAAGTATTTCTAGTGCAGAGTTGACTATGAAATCAGGCATGGTATAGCCTACGTGTAGCAATGTCTATAACTCTAGTGGGACTGGCAAACTCAGGGGCAATTAATATTGATGTAATTGTGGAAATTATGTTAAAAAATAGACACTGCTTGTAAACAACTGAAGGAAATAGAGAAAAATGAAAATAATTTGGCTTGTTGAGATAATGGCATTGGGTAAGTTATTTTTCTTTCATTTTGAATTCTGTTAACATAATTTTGATGTCCATAAAAACATTTTTAATAGGAATTATTGGCAGGCTAAAGATATTTTTAGCTTTATTAATTTATCTAAAGATTGAAATGTAATAACATCAACTGGCCAGACTCAAGTAGCCTAAACCCAGTGTCCTAAGAATCATTAGTCTTTTACTATCACAAAGGCTCCCTCTCTTCCAGTGAGGTGGGAAAATGGATCATTTTTCCATTACTGGCAAACATTTGTATTAGAACATTGTCTCCCAAGATTAACATTATTCGTTTTAAGGAAATAACTAGCGTATGAATTGCATTCTATTAGCTAGTCATTAAGTCAGGAAGTCCTCGCGGAATGATTCAAGGAAAGTCAGATTTGGTTTCGGGGGAGGTTCAGTTAAGATATATTAAAGAAAAAAAAAAAAAAAAAAGCCCAGACAATGGCATTTGGCACCTAGAAGAGAAAAGCGACTTGAACTTCAGTTTAACCCTGGGCTTAGCCATCTTTTTGATGATACATTTTCCCCAGGGACCTACACTGCAAATCATCCTTTATCAGAGGACTTTCCCAAACAGAAGCATCTCATCCTTCGGTCCCTTCCCTGAAAACAGTGTAATTCAAATAGGGATTTGTGTGTATCCTGTGCCAGGCACAGTCACAGTGCCTGGTGTCCTAGACCTTACAATTTGAAATGAAGACTCACTTATTCCATTTCTGCTATTGAGCAATCAGTTTGCCTGGAGAAGCTAATGGTTGCTGGGAGATTATATTATTTTCTCACCTTCCCGTGGTTACATTTAAGTACGGACTTCTCAAGGGAAGCTTCGATGCAGCCACCCTCCCCACAGCATTTTTGTTTGTTTGTTTTGTTTTTTTGAGACAGAGTCTCGCTTTTGTTGCCCAGGCTGGAGTGCAATGGCACGATCTCGGCTACTGCAACCTCCGCCCCCCCGGGTTCAAGTAATTCTCCTGCCTGAGCCCCCGGAGTAGCTGGGGTTACAGGCATGCGCCACCACGCCCAGCTAATTTTGTACTTTTAGTAGAGATGGGTTTCTCCACGTTGGTCAGGCTGGTCTCTAACTCCTGACCTTAGGTGATCCACCCTACTCGGCCTCCGAAAATGCTGGCATTACAGGCGTGAGCCATCACACCAGGCCTCCACAACATTTCTTATGGTGAAGACATGTTAGGTCAATAGGGGAGAGATTTGCTAACCCAGGAGTCTCTAATATTAAACCCTAAACTCTCCTCAGACTTTATTCCAGGCACTTAACACGACTGGGTTGTTCATGCTCAGTTTCTTTCTTCCCCTTCCTGATCGTTGGTAGAAGTTTCAGAGGATGAACTGCTTCTCAATACTAATGTGCACACAAATCACCTGGGATCCTGCTAAAAATGCAGATTCTGGTTCATCAGAACTGGGGTGGGGCTTCAGATTCTGCAATTATAATAAGCCTTTTGATGCTGCTGCTTGTGTTATTTATCTCTAGTATCTGTTGAATAGCTTGAGAAATGAGCTAAACCTTGAAGGACAAGGACAGGAAAAAAATGACACTTTTCCTACAAGAAACAAGACTGGATATCAGTGTTCATTGCCCATTCCAGTAATACATGTGATCATTCTAAGTCTGAAATTTGAACTTTTGCTATTTTGCTTTACAGTGATTCTCTTCTTTTCTAATCTCACATAGGATAAAATAAGAATAATTAAGTAATCCCTTTATATAGCTTGTATTTTCTAGTACCCTTTTATTTAGATCTATACAAGGTATGCAGATTTTCAACTATATTCTACTAAACTTCTTAAGATTCTAAAATCACTAAATTTTAATAAGTAATATATAATGCTCTCAGCAAGTGTGTGTTTCCTTGAGGAAAAGAGAAACAAAAATATTTCGGCAATAATGTAGCATAAAAATATCCATTTGGAGTGAGAGACTTGATTTTAAGATTGAGCTGTTTTAATCTCATTGTCACTGTGGCCATTTTCTTATCTTCTCCAAGTGTTCTTCCTCATCTATAAAATGGGTATGATAACTATATCAGAGGGTGTTGGAAAGTCAAAAGGAAAACAAATTATTTGAAATGCTTTGGGAACTGAAGACACTTTAAATAGCTGCTAATTATTAATTATTCATTACATTTTCATGTACCTTGCCTGAAATCACAATGTTTTATTGCATTTCACACACCAATATTTATGAATATTACTAAATGTAAGGATAAGAGACTAAATTTGGGAAAATTCTCCTAAACTCACTGTATCTCCAGAAAGAAAACAAACTGTTACAATATCCAAAGAGAATTTGTTAAGAAAGCAATCCCCCAAACAATAAAAATGTACTAATTTTGGAAAAATAATTGTTTAAGCTATTGCAAGCTCCAGTGCTTTTTATAGCTAATATCCTTTTCTCTAGCTTTGCTAAATTTAGTAGTTTATCTCAATTATTAAGTGACAGTAATATGTAAGTATCTAAGAGGTGAAATAAATCTATGTTAACCTTGTATAGAATGGCTTCTAAAACAATGATCAAACTTTATGAGAATGCAAAAATACTCCTTAAATATTGTAATCATCCAGAAACACTGACACACATGTCTAATGAGTCAAAAATATTAATTTCCTTTTTCTCTCCTTCAATACATGTAAATGTTAGCAAGCCTGATGAAAGGTTGAATCAGAGATTAGCTCAAAACTGTCAAGAAGAATATCAAAACGACACCTTCTGGGGCATGTAGGCAAACCAAATACTTAGTGGAGACAGGCTAATTTATCATAGTGCAGTTGCGATGGCAACAACAGTTCTTGGTGCCATGTGACCCAAAGCAGTTTCTGTTGACTGGCTCTAACTGACTGTCAGTTCAGCAAAGGTTCCACTGTTTGCAGTGAAAAGGAAGAGAGAGCATTGATACTTGTTGAAAAGGCATAATAATAATAGTGTATCTCAAACCCTGAAAGCATCCCTTTGTTTCCTCGAAGTTTATTTTTAAGCTGGCTAAAGGGATCCCTCTAATGTTTGTTACACAAAGACCCCTTATTTATTCACAGATTAAATATATGTCCCTCTGTTTACTAAGAATTGTATCTATGCCAATAGAGTTGCAAACAACAAGCATTTAAATCTTTCAAGATAATAATAATGTTTTATTTACAATGCACTAAATTTTTTACAGAACTTTTTCTAGTGTATTTCATAAGATCACAAGACATCTGGTTGCATGAAATATAAGCCAGTAACTAAATTTCCTGCATATAATTTTTTCAAATGCAAAAAATGGAGCCTGACAGTGTTCCCCTCTGATGTGAAGAGAGCATGAGATCTTTAAGGAAGGTAGACAATAAGTATTCACTTTATTCTTCTCGTCTCCTTTTCGCTGTTATTTTCATTGATGAGCAAGTAACAAGGGCCACGGAGATAGTCACACTCTTTGATTCAAAGAGTGATTTTATCTTGGGGAAACCTCACTAAAGGAATAGCTCTATGCCATAGAGGAGAAAGAATGAGATTTGGAGTCAGATATGAATTTCAAATCCTGGTTCTGCCACTCGCTCACTGACTGCCCTTGGGGAAGTATTTTTCCTCCATGAGCTTCAAGTTTTCTCATTTGTAAAACAGACTTGAGAGTATCCACCCTGAACGGTGTTCAGGAGCCTTATAAATCATACGTACTAAGTATCTGGTATATACCCATTGTATCTTCCAGAGCTCTCAGTATGTGGTATTTCTAAGTGCAGTATCATCTCTAAAAACACTGGAGAAACAATCAGTATTACTAGAATTAGAAAAATGAGAAAAATTAGAAAAATGACTTAGTAAACTTTATAAATGTGATGTATCAACAGAATTAAGCGTGATCTAATCATTTAAAATTTTGATTAAAAAGATGACTACAGGGGAATTTTATGATATAACAAAAATAATACTATTACAAAGAGCACAAGTAAAATTATGGACTTTATAATATTCTATCACTATATAAAATACACATGTCTGAGGATGGCAACTGGCTGAATGAAAATACTATAGAAATTATGATTACAAGTGATTACTGTGTTAATATTGATCCCTCCTTTAAGGCACTTCACTGTCCTTTCCATTAAAAATGTAAGGAAAGAAAACAGTATAGAGGTTGGAGTGGTGAGAGGAACGTCTTCAATGGCTTACACCACCACCAACAGCAACTAGAATGCATTTAAAATCCCTCTTTATCTTCCGCTTAAGAATACCCATTCACCGCAAGTCCATGGGAGGCAGAGGCAAAGTTAACTAAATATGGCTCTGCAAACACTTTTGTGCATGTTCTTGATATTCTCTGACCAGTACTGCCTCAAAGAAAAAACAGAAAACTATTTATAAGAAAGAATCCCTGTGTGAAAGAATTCTAAATTACACAACAAAGAAAGAGTAAGTGGAAGAAAAGTGGGAGAATGAGAGCAATTTGCAAGATTGATTAAAAGGTGTGGTTCACCTTTGGAATGAATTTGTGTTCAAATTTAAGATTTAGATGTTCGATACCCTGGCATGTGGGAAGAGCAGCTATAAGTCTTTTCCATAGGACTGGAAGTTCATTATAACCTGGAACTAATGGCCACAAGAACTAAGAGACACAGGATTTTCTAGCTGAGTCTTTTTAAGTGGCAGTTGAGCAGTTCACTGAGGGCCAGGTTCAGTGCTGACAGCCCAGGATGGAGCGAGGAAGGCAGATAAGAAGGCATTGACAGGGACAGCTGGGAAGGTCTCTCAGTGAATGCTGACATGCTTTCCTCTCTCAACATCCCAGCTAAACTGGTTAGTGTCCAGGAACTATTATCTACTCCGGCAAGGACAGGCCACATTTCATTTCATGCAAAAAGTATGTCGAGCAGAAGAACTCAGGAACAGCCAAAGAAAAGTGCTTGATGCTTTATTACACTCTTCTTATCTCAACTGCTCTGCTCCTGACTATGAGGTTTCTTAATTTACCAGTCTCTGTTAAAGAGTATTGCTGTTTTAAAGCAGAAAAACATATACTAAAACGATTAAAAATATAGACTGAAAATCCATCTTGTTGGTCTTCATGGAAATTCTGTTAGTCATTGTTAGAGTTCCCTACCTAAGTCAAAATCACACTACACTGCAGGAAACTTATATGGTATACTCAAAACAAGGAAATGACATCTAAACTCCAGTCTAGTGTGGTCGCAACTGGCGTCTTCATTAGCAAGTCAAAGTGATCACATGAAATTTGGTTGCTCTGTGCTTCCTTACAATACACAGTTGATATCTTTGGGCTGTGGTTCTGCCTCCCTAGATACTCCAACAGCCATCTCTCTTTGAGGTCTCACCACTCTCTAGCCTGTGGCTGAGTTCCCATTGTTGTTTTCTTGACAGAAGTCTCCCCTCCCCCACATCCTTAAAGAAATCACTCTTGGATCTGAAGGAAGCCTCTGCCCCACTACCACCTCTCATATTCACTTTGCCTCTTCTTCAAAGGGTTTAGGCTTTTGTGAAACAAAAGCCAGCAAGACTTACAGGCTCTGCCTGGTTTGTGGTCAGCCTTATACTCACCCGGAGAAAATGAAGAATGTGAAGCATGGAGGCTACTTGAATGGCAAAAGGGAAAGGAGATAATAGAGAGAAACACACACACACACACACAATAAGCCTTAATGAATATATGTGTGTGTGTATATATACACATATATATACATACACACACACACACACGTATATTTGATGAAGATTTACATCGTCAAGCAGCTCTGGGACCAAGTACAAGGTAGAGAATTTGTAGGGTATGTGTGTGGTGGCAGGGGATGGATTTATTATGTAAAAGTGAAGCCCCAAGGCACAGGGACACTGAAACGGGAAGACACTAAAACAAACATGAATCAATAGAGGCAAAATCACCAGGTTGAGCGGAGTAACCATTTGAGTTTCCTGACATAGGCCCTTCACACTAGGTCAGCTCTAAAGATCACTGATTCCTAAATCAACTGTTTCAAGATTTGTGTTTTGACTTTGTTTTAAATTAAAACAGTGCCATACTTTGTGTGGTGGTGTTCCTTAGAAGATGTGCCTGTACTTGAATGGAGCACAAGATTTTATTTTGAATGGCAAATAATCCTTGTGGTTTTTAAAATAATTGCTGCCATTACAAACAGCATTAATTATGACATTATTTTCTTCTTAATCATTTACACCTTCAGTTAGACTTGGGCTCTTAAGATTAGCTGATTTGGGCAACATATTAACAGGACCAAGATCACAGGCATTGAAGATCTTGGGCCGGCTATGCTGACTCTATTTCATGATTATGGATTGTACTTCTAACCTCAGCCCGCAAGTTTTGAAATGCATTCTTCTGGCATCAAGGAGTATTTTGTAAGAACACATGAACAAATCGATAAAAATCGATTTCCTATTGGAAAAAACTCAAATTTTATGACCTATATCTCATGAGTAACCAGCACCTCTGCATACGAAGAAACATAATTAATTAATTCATTTTCAAATGGAGCTGTCTACAAGGATGTCAGGGTAAAACAAATTTACATTAAAAACATTGTTTACTCTTGACAGATCAGTAGTCTGAAGTCTATATCTGCAGGCGGAAAATGTATTGCTCTTGAATAATATCCAAGTAAGCTTTTCAACATTTTCCAAGAGCATTTGAGAGGGAAAACATATCCCTTATCAAGGATTCTTTGCCTTATAACTAACCAGGTAACTTATAGAATCATTCTCACCACTGTTGATACAATCTATTCAAAATAATATCATGAAGAAGGCCGATTTTATCTGTAATCTATACAGATACAGTTGTGAGTTAAAGTAGGTTTGCTAGAAATAGTCATGGAAACCCACAGTTTTAGAGGCTCACATTCTATAACTGTTCTTTTCATGGGGTAGTCCCTTATTCAGACATTGAATAGTCTTTTTTTTAAAAAAAAAAAAACCATGGTACTTACATTTTTGTATTCTTTTATTTTCAAGGATCATGTAGCTTTTTTTTTCATATTAATACTCATATGCAAAGCCTATGCTAGTCTTTCTTATTATTTTCTATTTTTTATTTTTTTTAGATTATAGTAGCATTTTAGGCTGAGTCAGGATTGTGTGAGAAAAGTAGCAGGGTTTTTTAGGTCATGGACTTTAATGTGGAGCTCCAAGCAGGCCTTGTCTTTCACTGCAATGGGTTAGCATGAGCATGTCATACTCCTCCGAGCCTCAGTTTTTACATTTGTGAAATGTAGGTACTGATCCCCTATATCTTAGATTTCTTGTGAGAATGAGATTAGATAAGCATATCATATAAACTAGCATAGTGTTAGCATGTAGCACATACTAAAAGTTAGTATGATTATGATGTCTTACTATGATCATCAGATAATGAGGAGTTTAAGTTCAGTTGCCTTTCAGCTACCCTACTATTGCTGAGTTTCATGAGTGACCTCTAATGGAGTACAGAGCTCAAAACACAATTGGCTGTGGCATGCTCCAAATATTTTGCTCATTCATTCACTCGTTCATTTACTGATCACCATAAGTGGAAGGACTGGAAACAAGAATATAAGCTATAGCTTAAGGAAATAGATGGGAGAGGCACATTATTGCAATATAGCCTAATTATAATATTTTATATCAAATAATTTAGATACATGTCAAAGTTTTTTGTAAATGTTGTCATAACAATAATTAGGACTACATGAAAGACATTAGATATGGTGCCCTTCTAGAGAGCAATTTCAGTAGAATGACTCTTTTAATGCTATTTTTATTTATTGTAATACCTAAAGAAATACATATTCCAGTGAGGCATACACAAACAACATGAAAATTTCAGATGAGGCCACCTTTTTATAAAAGTGCTTAAATTTGACCACACTGGAATATAGGATGCGTGTTCCAGTTTATCCATAAAGATACCCTAATATTCTGAAGTTAAGGATTCATTGGATCTTGCTGAATACTGACAGCAAATCTAAAATGCCTTAACTAGTACAATTAAAAAAAAAAAAAAGAACAAATGAAATTTTCTGGATGGTTTCCTGTGATTGGACCAAACTGTCGAAGGAAGCAGAAAGTAGAAAAGCAGACTTGTTTTATGTAAATGTGGGCGTTTTGTTTTGTTTTGTTTTCCAACTTCAGACTACAATTGCTGAATAAGCTAGTTTCCAGCTTACTACTCAATCAAGTGAGAATAGCATAGAAAGGGAAGAAGGCACACATTGCTTAAAAACTACTTCTAGCAAGAAAACCTGAATCTGTGCACTCCAAAGTCAAGTTGATAAACTATATAATGGAAATTAGTGACAAATTTAAAGATCTAATTTCCAGAATCTGATTTTGCTTCATTATATGAGAAGGGATTTCATGGATTTTATAATAAAGGAAGATTACAAAGAGACAATAATCTCTTGGATTACTTCATACTTTCTCTGGATTTATCTTTATCACGGGTATTGGAATCAGTCACATATGAAACTAAACTGTAATTTTAGACAAACCTTGTAAGTCTTAGTTATTTCTTTTGTAAAAATGGGAACATTCATATGTATAAAATATTCAATAGTGATGGGCATAACACCAGGAACATAATCAATATTCATTACATATTAGTGTAATTTTGCCTAAATTTTTAATACAGATACTGATACTTTTCTTAAGAAAATAGCAAAACCAGAACTTAGATTGAATACAAAAGTGATTTTACTAAAACAAGAGAAAAGTAAACATATCCTTCTTTGCCTCTACATTTTTCTAAGCCCTGACCTAAAATGGCTCGTCCTAAGTCCCCTAGTGATAGTTATATCAATTACTTCCTAGTCAGTAAGATGTCTAAGCCAAAAGTAAGGCAGAAATTCGGAAGAAACTGGCCATCAGCAGACACAGTGTATAACTGCTTCCATCTGATTGAGAAGTCTCATATCCATGACACGACGAAATTTTATCAACTGAACTTAGGAAGGGCGCTCTGAAATTCTTACAAAGCAACATTGTGCGTGCGCACGTGCACGTGTGTGTGTGTGTGTGTGTTGGCCCTTATCTGGATTTATTGTTGATGAATGGCTTGACTTTAAATCAACAGGCTATGATTTAAACCATTTCACTTCCTTTCAGTTTGTCCATTGGTAAGTTAAACTTTTAAATTCAGTCCCTTGTCTGTAAAACTGCAGCTTATAAGAACACTTACCTCTAAGGCTGTTTTATGAATTAAATGAGATAGTGTATGTAAGATGGTTATCATATTGACACCTATTAAGTATTCAGTCAATTATAGTACTTGTTCTTATTATTAATAGAAGTAATGTATTCATTTCTTATTAATGTCTTCCAAAGTTTGAAATTTGTAGTTCTTTAAACGTATTTATGTGAAATCTTAACTGTGCTTACTTAATGCTTCGTTAAGTGTTGCAACATGAAATGACCTCACTATTATTAAGTATCATTACAGTTCTCTGTAGCTTGCTACACGTCTACAAAATGTATCAAACACCTGAATTTTAAAATGCATAGAATGGGCCAGGTGCGGTGGCTCACGCCTGTAACCCCAGCACTTTGGGAGGCCGAGGCAGGTGGATCACGAGGTCAGGAGTTCGAGACCTACCTGACCAACACAGTGAAACCCCGTCTACTAAAAACACAAAAATTAGCCCCATGTGGTGGCATGCGCCTGTAGTCCCAGCTACTTGAGAGGCTGAGGCAGGAGAATCGCCTGAACCCGGGAGGTGGAAGTTGCAGTGAGCTGAAACCACGCCATTGCACTCCAGCCTGGGTGATAGTGAGACTCTGTCTCAAAAAAAAAAATATATATATATATGTGTGTGTGTGTGTGTGTGTGTGTGTGTATGTATATATATAGAATGGTAGCATCTTCTAGTCCATTTATTGCCTTTATTGAGTGTATCAGTTTCCTATTGCTGCTGTAACAAATTACCACATATTTAGTGTTATAAAATAATATAAATGTATTATTTTATAGTCTTCGAATCAATGTGTCTACAGGATTGTATTACATTTGGCAGCTCCGGTAGAGAATCTGTTTTCTTGCCTTTACTATCTTCTAGGGGCTACCTGTATTCCTTGGCTAGTTCCTCTGCTGGTTTTGGATAAACTAGGAGTTCAGCATGTTCAATTGTCATTTTCTCTCTCTCATTTTGCTTAAGTCACCACATCTGTTATCCTGATTCTCACTCTCCTACCTCTCTCCTTTTCTTACAAGGACTCCTGTGATTATACTGGGTCCACTTGGATAATACAGGATAATTTCTGTATCTCAAGATCCTTAACTTAATCACATCTGCAAAATCACCTGACAAATGTATTTGTAAAGTAACATATTCAAGATTCTGGAGATTAAGACTCAGGCATCTTTGGGAGGCCATTTTCTATCTGCTACAGAGAAGATGAAGGAAAAAGCTGTTTATCACCTTGAGGACATAAAGGACAAATTAAGGAAAAGATTCAAGTTTAATGTTGTTCATATTTTACTTTACAAGCATATTTCAAAGGGGATAGAGCAGAAAAAAACATTTTCTTGGGTTTTTACCATATGAGAGAATCCATGAGAGATAATTTACACAATTTCATTAAATTGTCTAAGCCACACTCACTTAATTAGCCACATTTCACAGAAGAGGAAACAGGACTCCTAGGAAAATTTGTCAAAGATCATCCAGTTAATCATAGAATTAAGGATTTGAAATAAGCCTGGCCAATTCAAAAATCCACACTCTTAAGTAGGTCATGCTCTGTCTATAACTCATTGTATCTTAGCTAGAACAGTTTAAAAGAATTCCTAAGATACGAATAAAATATTTAAGAATTTCTACATCACATTAAATGGCTGATTGTTTGTACATTTTACCCATGATTTTATCTTCTATTGAACTAATAATGAAAAATATGCAAACAGAAATGTTCTAGTACATATATACAGCTATTAAATATGCACAGTTTTGCTATAGAGGACTCATTTTTCTTTCTTAATAGATAATATATATTTTTCTACAAATTTTATAAATCTTAAAATATATGCAATCAATGTTTAAAATATTAACATGGATGCTGAAGAGCTTTGTACTTAATTTAATCAAAGGAGAATGCTGGGATGCTTTTTTTTTTTTTTTTTAATTTTAGTCTTAGGACTTTAGATTGCAAACTGCCCAGAGCAAGGTTGAGAGAGACGCTGAGAAAAAAGGAGCAAACCTAATATCTTATGAAACTGAAAATTCTAATATTAATCTTCAGGCTGAAAGGAGAGATTAAATGCAGATACTCTGAGACCACTTATGTGAGATAGAAATAAAAAAGGCTTGGATTATCTCTTATGGTTATCAAGTGTTCTACCCTACTACTAGACTAGATTACTGCATATGAAGTACCAAATAAATGGCTCATTGGATTGAATGATTCATGGACTCCTAAAGCAGGTGTGTTAGAAAGAAAGTGCTAATGTAAATGTTATACTGCCATTGACTGTGCTCATAAAATAATGAAAAGTGTAATATAATTTGTTTTTTTTCAGATTTGAGCCATATGTTGTATCACATCATATAAGAAAAATAGAAGACACAGGCTAGCACAAAGTTTACTCAAATGTCACAGGTGCAGATTGTTCTTAGTTGAAGGGACAGATGCTACCATAACACCTACCAACCTGCTAGTTTGGTTATTTTCATCTTCAGCCACCTTCAAACATGTGAGAATGCATATGAGCCATCACATTTGCTGTTAACTTCCTCTGAAACTCAAAGTTTAAGAGTCAGTAGCTCATCACACTCTATTAAACATTCACAACCCCTGGTTCAACCTCTAGGTTTTAAATATTGGAGTCACCTGCTGAAGGAGAAAAGATAGGTGAATAATAGAAGACTTAAGTGCTTCAGGTGTTTCAACCTCTGTCAGTCAGAACTTTCCAGTTCTTAGCTTGTTTGGGTAGACAGAGAGAGAGAGAGAGAGAGAGACAGAGAGAGAGAGAGAAAAAGAGAGAGAGAAATGTTTGAAAATCACTGTTCTAGAACCTTGTGGTTGGCTGACAAATGTACACATATGTTTAAAATGAGAAGCTTATAGTTTCAAATTTTGAATCACAAATTCAAGGAACACAATATAAACAATGAATTGGAATTCAGCATATGTGTTTCAATTTCAACATCTTTTGTTGACTTACTTATCCAACTTACTTTTTAAGATGGCTTTATGTTTTGGGGGTTTAAATGAGTTAAACCTCAAAAATCCTCCAAAGCAATCGGAATTTACATGAAGTTCATAGCAATAGATTTCACTAGAATTTGGTCCTTAATATATATAATTATATATAGTATACATTATATATTTATATATAATATTAATATATATTATATATAATTATATATTATATATAGTATATACTATCTATTGTATATAAATATAGCATATAGCATATATACTACATATAATTAATATTATATATAATATATAGTATATATACCTATATTAAGTATATATAGTATGTTATATATAGTATATATAATATATAGTATATAGTTCTACTATATATTATATATAGTAGAAAATAATTCAGTTGACTTTAGTAATATATTGTTTCAGTTGTAGTAATTTATTTTTTCTGTGTTCAAGTTCAGTTCATACAAGCAATGCATCTAGACATTAAAAAAAAAGGTTTTTCTTTCCTTTCTCTAAAGGCTTCATTTATACTGTTTTGATTGTGATCAAATCTCATTTATTTTACCCTAGGAAAATATTATTTCTCAGCAACTCAAACTTAATTAAATTTATTAATTTAAATTTTTATTTTAGTTAAGAGATTATCAAGATATTTTTCCAACAAGATTATATTACCCTCATTGAAGGAAACAATTAGCATGTGTATGAGTTCTTTGACTTGTCCCAAGTCATACAGCTAATGAGTGTTAAAACTTGAAATGAGCTGAACCCTCCTAACAACTAGTATGCATTCTCATGAGGTTGTTCCTTCTTCTATGTATATAACCTTTGAAAATACAGTCATCAGAAATTGACATCATGAAGAATTAAGTGGTGTTTATCATTGCTATGTAGTAGTTGGGGCTATTTGAATCACTGGCTGACTGAAACAGACCCTTAGGGCGTGCTTATTCTAACTTGCCACTCATTTTCTAGGCAGAAGGTTTTTCTTTGTGCCACTCTGAATACATTATACCAACAGCTACAGCAGAGCCCAATTCAGGGTCTTAGCAACCCAGGGTGGTGCTACGTAATTCCTAAACTTTACCTAATATCTTTTAGGGGTGGTGGTGTTTCTTGGTTATTGGGCAATTTAATCCGTTTCTAAATAATGTTTTAAGTAAACAGGCTCATTGATCCAGGTTAATACAACTACACATATTAAGGGAATAATATAGAAATCTATATTTTTTATGACTTGGAATTTTAAAATTTGTATAAAGAACTAAATAGTTATGTTTTTATATGTTCGATCGATTTTTATTAATAAATGTTTCCTGAACTTTAAGTAGACAGAATCAGGCTAATATATGTTATTTGCCAAGCACTGTAGAAGAAAAAGGGACAAATATAGTTTAGACAGTATACCTGTAGCTGCATGTATACTATAAAACTTTGAAGAGAATTATTTAGTCTTTTGTTTTCATGGCACCTTAAGGTACATGGCCTAAAGGTGTGGAGGAATTGCCTTATGGAAGAATGCAATAATATTAGGTACATTTAGGTACTGGGAACTCAAGGGAGGATTTGATGGTTTGCTAGGCATATGTCTGTGAAAGGTATCTGGAGTGACTCAGTAATGAGGCAATTTCTTCAATTCAAGTTGTTATCTTCAGATAAAAACAGCAACAAAAAGACTTTGAATTGGCAATATATGCTAATTAGATGTATATCAAGTAATTGGCAAATTATAGCAACTTTTTTGAGTAATTTACATCATATTTAAATTTTTTGTCTAATACCAAACAGCTCTGTTGAGAAAAATAAAATCTATTGTCTGAACTCTTCCTTCAATCAAGATAATCAAACTAATAAAACTGTTTAAAACACTCAAATAAAATTATGTTTTAAATATATTTCTAGATTTTATTTTGAATCTAATTATGCACATAATTATATATTATTAATATATTTTGAATTTCTGGGTTGCAAATCACCCTGGTGGCCAAAGGACAGTGAACCAGAGGTCACAAGCTTGAGGCCCAAAGACACATGTTTGTATAGCCAACATAATATCTGTTCTGCCTATCGATTGCTACATCACAAGCCAACCCAAAATGTAGTGGCTTACAACAATTTACTTTTGAGTTGTGTTCTGGTTCTGTGGTTGACTGTTCTCAACTGGGTAGTCCTCGCTTTAGCCTCATGGGTTTTCAGTCAGATGGTGTCTGCACTTCAAGTCATGTGAAAACTTTACTGGGTTTAAAGACGAAAATGGCTTCTTTACTCATATACTAGATACCTCTGTGTTCCTTTATGAAGTGTGTTTTGCAGCAGGTTAAGCCAAGGTTTCTTAATATGAGCCAGGAAGCAGGAATTACTGTCCTATTAAGGGCCACCATGTAATCTGTGGAGCCTAGTGCAAAATAAAAATATGGGCCCCATGTTCCACAATTATTAAAAACTTCAAAACAGTGAGAACAGAACATTAAACCAAGCTTGAGGCCCTTCTAAGCGTTGGGTCCTGTGTGACTGTGCAGGTTACGTGCCCTTGAAACTGGCCTTGTAGCTACTTAGAGACATATCTACTGGGGAAGCTCTGGTCACCCTTACCTGTAGCTCAGTAACAATTGACTCTTTTAGATGGGGCAAGATAGGGAAGATAAGGTTGGATATTTCTTCCCCAAAATGGATCTGTTGACAAATATATATATAATATATTTATCATAATTTTTACATCATATATATGTACATAATGTGTGTGTGTGTGTGTGTGTGTAAAGACACAGAGTCACCTGTGGCAACTTTCCATGAGGGAAAGGCATGTGCATATGAGGCATAAAGAGTTGATGGTGGCCATCATGGAGGTAAGCTAACATTATGGCTTAAAAAGAAATGGAGTTAATGGTCAATATTGAAAAACTGAAAGATTTTACATTTTTAAAATTCTGCATTTCTGTTTTCCATTGATCAGTGGAAGCTCTGGCCACCCTTTCCTGTAGCTGAGTAATAGCTGATTCTTTTAGATAGGGCATGAAAACTCCATTCCCCACACTCTGTATACTTATGAGCCTCCTAGCCACTGTAAATATTTGGGCTTGAGACCTTTGCCTGTTACCAACATAAAGGAATTTTTTTTAATGATGCGAACATAGATTTTATAATTATTGTATAAACATGTGTAGTTTTCAAAACTTTTATATATTTTCAAATTTGATTTTCTGCCTTTATTTCTCTACCTTTATTTCTCATTGTATGCCTTTTAAGATAAAGTATGTCACTACCTTTTTTCTCATTGTATGCCTTTTAAGATAAACTACGAATTTAATACAGTAAAAAATATGTATGATTTATTTTGACAAAACATGAAGAATTCAAAGCTATATTTTCTAACAAGGGCTCATTCATACTTAATTTTATATACTATACTTTATCATGATGACATAGATCTTTAGTTATTTTAATTATGGCTGGTCCTGTTTATTAATATTAACCCATAACAACAGTAAAAGGAGCAGATTAGAATTTTTAAATTTCTGACCAATAAACATCTTATAAACCATATTCTGCAGATTGTCAGAGCTTTTTGACATGATAGGATAATTCAACATCATACAACCAAAATCCAAAAAAAATTGAATATATGAAAGCTAGTATTACTATGTTAAAAATACTCTTTTTAAGTTCTAACAGTGATTTATAAAGATTTCATATCATAATTACATAAGCAATTGTATTCACTATAGTTTTCTTTATGTGTTTCATGGAACCTTCAAAATAAAAATGATGTATAAATACCAAGGAGCTGCATATATTTCTTTGACCATTTAACAACTATGAACTTAAAATACTTTCCTTTTACAGCTTTTAACTAATTATAATTCCCACATGAATATTAAGAGAGAAAATGTGCTCCAATTAAAATTGATAAGAAAACTGAATGTCTTACAGATACCACATCATTCACTTTAAAACCAATCAGTCACAACTTAGTGGCTATGGCTAATTATTTCTCAACAACTTTTTATATATAATGTTACCTTTGCTGGGAAATACAGCTCAAATTTTTAAAAAGCCATTTCTCATCATGTATCTGAACATATTTGTTCACATTCTGTTTTTCCTAGGAAATAAAAATATTAAATATTATGTTTTGGAAGACTATTATACTTTCATAAAATTATTTAAAATTTCATCCCAAGTGAGTTTTGGGTACATTTTTTTAAAGCTGGTTATTTATATTAATTTTACACACTTCAAGAACTGCATATTTATCTTCTCAGAATGGAGGAGATGGAAGATTTTTGGTAAGGATTATTGATAAAAGGAAGCTTGAAGCTCTTTATTAGAAACAGTTAACTACTTTGGCTTATTTTCTAGTGCCATGTATCTTCTCTGGAAAGCAATTTCCCCAACTGATAGAATAATATTTTAATGGAATAGTGTTTGTTAGGTGAACTGACATAGCAGATAGACTGCTTGGGGTTAAATTCCATGAGCAATTCCATTAAATTCTTTATTCTTCAGTTTCTTCACCTGAAAATGGGAAGAGAAATTGAGTCCACTTCATAAGGCTGTTCTGAGATTTGGATAAGTTAATGTATGAAAAGCTTCTGTACTAATGACTAGCACATATGTACGATATAATTATTATCATCATCATTGTCATTGTAACTTTGTATCACATTTCATCAACATTTTTTCAGCAATCTTACCTACAAAGCCGAAAGGTAAGATACCTAATCTAATAGTTTCAAAATTTATTTGACTATATTTTATATTTTTAAGTCTGTGAGTCTTAAAAGTGAAGAGGAAATAGGAAGCTAAGAGGTGGAAAAAAGTCACTTTACTACCATGGTTGCTATGGGCTGTGGGAAAGGTAGCAGAGATAGGAGCCTTAGTAGAAGAGTCTGTTTTGTGGTAATTGTTTTCTTCTTAAACTTCTGGAACTTCAAAAGGACTTTCCAAAAGTTTCAGAATCAGCATTTCTAAAGGAATTGAGATCTGCATCTTGAATGGTCATACATACCCCACCCTAAAATGAACTGGCTAGAGAATGTGCCTGCCACAGAGAACTATTACACTGTATTCCTTTTCTTCTTCCCTCTTTAGAAGGGCACTTCATAAAGAATGGTGTACATCTCTCTCTTCCTAAAGTTTACTGCTTCTGTGATTTAAAAATTGCTGGTGTGGATTAAACATCTTCCAAAACGAAGTAATCTTGAAGAAATATTCTTAGACTTATCTGAATGATGTATGACATAATCTCCCTCTCATATCTCATTAAATTTTCAGTATAAATCTGATAAATAAATTGAAACAAAAAATCCTTAGATCATTAAGTAAAGAAAAAATTTAAAATATTGGTGATTGTATTTAGAAAAAGAATGGCTGAGTAAAAAATCCTTTGACAAGTCAGTTAATCTTCATTTATTTCTTTTCAACAAAATTGAAGGTGATGATAATTGAGTTGTCAGCTGAGAGATCATTAACAGTAATTTTTATCATAGATCTCTATGTGATTTTTGGCATGTAACTTGGAAAAAGTTCAAATAATTGAATGGCATTTTTTAGAATAAAACTTCTTCCATTCTCATTTACTTTATGTGAATTCATTTTCTCAAAATTGACATCTATAAAAATAAAAAGTAAGCATAAACCTATGTTTAATATTACCTTATAGCAATGCAAAAAAATTCACCCCTGACTACAAAAACTGATTGGAGGAGCAGAGGTCATCCATCTCATTAAGGACTCAATTCCCAATACATTTTAAAAAATTGTTTAGTAATTATCAAATGTATTTCTTTATTTCGATCAAGTGCATATCAATAATAATTATGCAAAAAACCTGAAAGAAATATACTAACACTTAGATTGCCATCACAGGAATTTTTTATATTTAAATTTCTATTTATATACATATTTTCATTGCACAAAATTTTAAGACCTTATAAAGGTCTTTCAAACGTGAAAAGTGTATTTCATTAAAATATAATGTTATGGGAAAGGTGAAATAAAAGTCCAAAGAGAGAAAGAAACAATGCAAACCATTTAAACTGTGCAGGGCTTTTTGATGCATTCTATTTTGTAATGTATGCTAGTAGGTCTTAAATTGATGTGACCTTCAGAGTCAATTAGGTATGTCTGTAATCCAGCACTTCAGAGGCCAAAGTATGAGAATCCCTTGAGCCCAGGATGTCAAGGCTGCGGTGAGCCATAGTCGCACCCCTGTGGTTCAGCCTAGGCAACAGAGTATAACCCTGTTTCCAAAAAAAAAAAAAAAAAAAAAAATTCAATTAGGTACAAATAAAAGAGTCAAAACAATTTTTATAACATGCCAATATTTACTGTATGTTGGGAATTTTTTATTTTTAAATGTTAAACTTATGAGAAGACATTTAAGTTGTATGGTTCTTAAAATATTCTTTTAGAAGGTATATGGGTTAAAATACATAAAAACCACTAACTTGAACCCTTTCAAAGATCATCTGGTTCTAAGATTGCATGACTATTTTGAAAATGAAATACTTGCTTGGTGTATTTATTAACATTTTACTTAAATTTTTATCTAGAATTCCTTAGAAATATTTAGAGTATGATCTTTAAAAACCAATTTTGAGGTTTTTTTTTAAATTTTGCCTGTGGGTATTTTCTTTGACATCTTGATATTCTTTCTAAAAGTTAATAAAAGAAATAAGAACACGCAAACATTGAAACACAAAATGTATCAAACCTATTTTTTTCTTTTGGTGGGGGAAGAGAAAATGCAGGAATATTAATTAAAGCACCACTTAGTGTACTAGAAATTCACATTTGTAGATGTTAATAATGTTATCCATTTTTAAGTACTTAATTAAAAAGTGACATTTTAGAAAGCTGTACCTGGATAATGAAAATAAGCCACTGAGGATCTTTTGGGGATGTTGGTATTTTGATGCAAGTTTTGGACTAATAACATTTTAAAGAAAAAAAAAGAGTTCATTTGAGGCCGGGCGCGGTGGCTCAAACCTGTAATCCCAGCACTTTGGGAGGCGAAGACGGGCGGATCACGAGGTCAGGAGATCGAGACCGTCCTGGCTAACACGGTGAAACCCCGTCTCTACTAAAAAAATACAAAAAACTAGCTGGGCGAGGTGGCAGGCGCCTGTAGTCTCAGCTACTGGGAGGCTGAGGCAGGAGAATGGCGTAAACCCGGAAGGCGGAGCTTGCAGTGAGCTGAGATCCGGCCACTGCACTCCAGCCTGGGCGACAGAGCAAGACTCCGTCTCAAAAAAAAAAAAAAAAAAAAAGAGTTCATTTAAAGAATTCAGAGAGTAGGAACCTTCTGACAAATGAGCCCAATCCATGGGAGAAATAAGGGAAGAAAATACCACCGCAGCTGCTTTTTTTAATTTCACCGATTCAGAATGATTAGAATGGTATCCACCTGGACCCAGTGTAGCGTAGTAACAATTACTATTGCCCAGATGTTTTGTTTACCTGCCTCCCTCATGGAACCATTGTGCCACTTTCTGCTGACCTGGGAGCTGGAAGAATTACAGTCCAATTGTTGGGTGTGGAACCAGGACAGGAAGGAAGAGCCTGCTCCCAGAGCAAAGGCCGGGGACCCTGTCTGCAGAATAGGGGAAGATAAGGTTGGATATATTTTCCCAAAAAGCGGATCTGTTGACAAACATATATGTAAATGTATTCCAAGAGATTAATTATTTAAAAGTAGACCAGAGATATAAAAATATAAATATATATATTCACAGCTTAAAGAATAATAATGAATCAGCACCCAGATTAAGAAATAGTACATTACACTACCTTTAAAAAGTTGATTATTTTAAAAATAAAATCTATGTCATTGTTCTGATTTCTCTCACTCCAATTAGAAAGTAAAGATTTTCAAAGAGCATACATGTCATTCAAAACTTCTTTAGCTGTCATTCATTCTTATTTTTAGTGCTGTCATTTTCATTAGAATCTTGGTATACTAAAAACTCTAAGATCTTACTATAATCTAATTCTATTTTTTAAAAAATTTAGTGACTAAAAAAATGAAATACATTTAGATTTTCAGGTCTAAAGATTTTTTTAAAAATACTTTTTTTAAACTTTAAATAGTATTTTTTTTCTGCTTTCATGTTATCTAAGGAAAAAGATAACTGTGTCAAAAAAGACTACCACTCTTAACAACTTAAAATAAGTCTCAAGAACTATTAAAAGAACTATCTCTATTCTGGAAAAGATAATTTTACTAATTATGATTTAAGTATACTATGAAATCTCAAAGAAGTCTAAGTCTCCAACTCTAGTTTCTCTAAATAACACTGTTTTATTTCATCATTTTCCCTAACCACAAAACTGAAGCATAACTCATAGCTTGCCATAGAGAATCAAGTTCACCTGAGCGATTTGCTGAGTCACATGATCTGATCCCAACCTTATTTCCCACTAAATTCTGAGAATAGTCTGTTTCCAACAAACCTACCAGTGTATACGTCCATATATTTATCATTCTCTACTACTTATTCACATTCTACCCACTTTTACAGAGTTCTTTATCTAGGCTAGAGCACAGTGAGTCTCATTTCTTTTACCTCACAAGATTTTCATTACCTGCAGCTATCTTTTATCTCACCTTGTAATGTTCCATGTTTATGTGGCATCGTGCTCCATGAAGGCAGGATATGCATCCATCCAAGTTAGAAACTTTTAGAAACTGTGTTTGGGAGTAGGTGGGGAAAGTGCAGGAAATATTATCAGTCCCAATGTTAATATAAACCTTAACCCACCCACTGTTAACCATACCCTTAGGCAATTCAGTACCACCTTCAAAGTTATAGGACTATTAACTGCTTTATTACCTGGAATTATCTTGGTAGAGTGTAACTGGAAAGCCAGTTGAGTCTTTCTTACCACTTTCTCTTTTATCCAGATGTGGCAAATGATTGTTTCCTCCCCATGATCAATAAACTTCGCATTTCTTTTCTGGACACCTTCTGAATTATGAATTTCCTTCCTTCCTTCCTTCCTTCCTTCCTTCCTTCCTTCCTTCCTTCCTTCCTTCCTTCCTTCCTTCCTTCCTTCTTTCCTTCCTTCCTTTCTTCTTTTGACAAGAGTTTCACTCTTGTCACCCAGGCAGTGCAGTGGCAAAGGATTTTTTTGACACCTTCTGAATTATGAATTGCCTGCCTGCCTTCCTTCCTTCCTTCCTTCCTTCCTTCCTTCCTTCCTTCCTTCCTTCCTTCCTTCCTTCGACAAGAGTTTCACTCTTGTCACCCAGGCAGTGCAGTGGCATGATCTTGGTTCACTGCAACCTGCACCTCCCAGGTTCAAGGGATTCTCCTGCCTCAGCCTCCTGAGTAGCTGGAATTACAGGCACATGCCACCATGCCTGGCTAATTTTTGTATTTTCAGTAGAGATGGGGTTTCACCATGTTGGTCAGGCTGGTCTCAAACTCCTGACCTTGTGATCTGACCACCTCGGCCTCCCAAAATGCTGGGATTACAGGCATGAGCCACTGTGCCTGGCTGAATTGCCTCATTTTTTAGTATTTAAAAGTGTAGAGTTTAGCTTAATATCTAAGCCAAAATCTCTCATCTAGTGTGAATCCTCCCCTTCTAACTCAGTTGTGACGTAGGCTCAGAAACTTAAGGGAGGGATGGGGGGGCACAATTAGCTTCTCCTCCTGCTCTTCCTGGCTGCTATACACTTCTTCCCATTCACTGCCCAGGCTGCTTCCGGCTCTTTCCAAAGTATAGGAAGAAGATGAGGAGTAAAGTTAGAAAGACCTCCCTTGGAAGTTAGCATTTGCACATTTTTCAAAAGTGGCATCATTTTAGGATTGGAGGAGACAATGGGGACCTTGTTCTCCCACTCTCAACTGCTGCTCCGGAAAACACACACACACACACACACATACACACACACACAGATACAGGTACACACATACATACATACATGTACATTCATAGTGTCACAGAAACAGGCTTTCTTCTTTTTGAACCCGAGAGCAGCTGCAGAGAGGGCCCTGTGATCCCTGTAGCATGCTTCTTCAGTGATAGGGAGAGGGGCTCCAAGAGTCCTTACTTCTCTGAAGATCTGGTTGTGTCTGGCAAAGTGCTTTTTATGTAGGAATTGTAGAACACCCCTCTGAATAGTTGAAATTCCCTAACATTCAGAGTTACACACACATTTTCTGAAATACAGGTGTAGCTAAGTCTCCATTATTTGTTTGTATTACCATGACCAAAAAGAGTTATTGTGATTATTCTTAACAACTTTAATATAAACTTCTGATTTTACAACTTCAGTTGTGAGTTACCTATTGTTAATCTTATAAATTGGCTAGTGTTATTTATATATGGAAACCCAGACTCGGAAAATTAATTTGTCCAGGGTCACACACTTTTAAGTGACAGAGTCTTCTGATCCTCTGTTCTTGGGGATCACCACACAGCCACTTGGGAACTTTCCTTTTTGCCTCATGAGTGACCTGAGCCTCAACTGTGTGGTACATTATCCTCTGTGATCATGACAAAGCACTTCAACTTTTCGAGTCTCAATTATCTTATCTCTTAAAACAAAAGAATCTTAAAAATACTTGCCTCAAAGATGTATTGGGATAACTGAGGTCTATAATACCTGAAGAGAGGAACTATGTCGCATAGTGCATGACACATAAAAGGCACTTAATATTCATTGAATTGAATTAAGTCTCACAGATTTAAATAAAAGGTCTTTGCTTTAATTTTCAACTTTGTATTTGGTGTGAGGTCTCTCTGTCTCCCTTCAATTAAATAATATTTAGAGGTACGCTCACAATAGATTAGACATAGTTTTTTTTTTTTATTTATTTTTTATTTTTTTGAGATAGAGTCTCTTTGTTGCCCAGGCTGGAGTACAGTGGCATGATCTCGGCTAGCTGCAACCTCTGCCTCCTGGGTTCAAGAGATTCTCCTGCCTCAGCCTCCCGAGTAGCTGGGATTACAGGTGTGCACCACCATGCCTGGCTAATTTTTTGTATTTTTAGTAGAGATGGGGTTTCACCGTGTTGACCAGGCTGATCTTGAACTCCTGACCTCAAGTGATTCACCCGCCTAGGCCTTCCAAAGTGCTGGATTACCTGCGTGAGCCACCATACCTGGCCTGACATAGTTAATTTTTGAGAGGATGAAAATTTAAAAAGGAAAGGTCGATTATTATAAATCCTATTCTTGTAGAATTCTGTATTAAAGAACTTCTAAATTTTTTAGTGAAATAGGTTCTATGTATCCAATCCAAACAGCTTATATCAACTGGGAAAATTAGATATATTCCATTTAATATGTGTTTAATATACAAAACTTACATGAAGTTCTTACTTTTCCCTGATTTGAAAGGAGCAAAGTGCTCCTTGCATAATTCAATGGCTCAGGATGGCTTCAGATGGAAGAAAAACTTGTAACAGTTGCAGGATGATCAGTTATCTTCTTATTATCAGGGGTTTACAATCTGAGCACCATATGGTTGGTGTCATTTATTTTGCATTCTTGCACGTTCTTTCTTTCTTGAAAATTACCAGCTAAGTTGTATGTTCACCTTAAAGAAATTCAAAGGATATGGCAGGTTGTCAGATTTGCCCACACAATATCTGAAGTCAAACCACCCACAGAGAGATTTAATTGGAGTTACCTTTTGCTGAGTGGATAGGTATTATGTGACTTTAGATTCCGTAGTTACAATGGAATATTTTATAATCACTGTCATTTACAAAAAAAAAGGAAGAAGGAAAGAAAACAACTTAAAATTTCCCAAATATTTTCTGAGAGGAACAAATCTCCTTATTAAAGTGTATGTCTACCCAATAAGCTCACTCTTTCTTTCTCTGTCTCTCTCCCCTTCCTTCCTCCCTCCCTCCCTCCCTTCCTCTTTCTTTCTCTCTCTCTCTTTCCTTCCTTCCTTCCTTCCTTCCTTCCTTCCTTCCTCTTTCTTTCTTTCTTTCTCTCTCTCTCTCTCTCTTTCTTTCTTTCTTTCTTTCTTTCTTTCTTTCTTTCTTTCTTTCTTTCTTTCTTTCTTTTCTTTCTTTCTTTCTTTCTTTCTTTCTTTCTTTCTTTCTTTCTTTCTTTCTTTCTTCTGGTTCAAGCATCTTCTGCCTCCCGGGTTCAAGCGATTCTCCTGCCTCAGCCTCCCAAGTAGCTGGGATTACAGGCATGTGCCACCACACCGGGCTAATTTTGTATTTTTAGTAGAAATGGGGTTTCTTCATGTTGGTCAGGCTAGTCTTGAACTCCTGACCTCAGGTGATCCACCTTCCTCGGCCTCCCAAGTGCTGGGATTACAGGCACAAGCCACCGCGCGGCCAAGCTTTTTCAAATAAATTCCTTCCTACAATGGTTTTTTCTGATGACATCTGATTCCAAAAAAAACCAAAATCCAAAACAAAACAAAAAACTAGTAGGTGCTAGTCACGGTGAGAAGAGAATATTTATCTGAGCATCTCCACTTGATGCTTTTATAAATGATGAATGTTTTAGCTTGGAAACTCCGTACCTACTGGGAGAGTTATACTTTAATATCATTTATTAAAAATGCAAATTGCATATTATTCCAGGTTGGGGCTGATTATTCTAATTATTGTTATTTATTATTTTTTAGCACCATCAGTGCTGCACCAGGTAACTGGCAAAAAATGTTCAAGTTAGAGGAGGAACTGTTATTTTCATATTTCCTAAGCAACATCAATTTGTATGACTAACATTTCGGCAATAAAAAGCAAAATGTAAAACTGCAGCCTGCTGTGAAGGGAAGTCTACACATTGAATGAACACTGCAGGGACATACTCATAAATATTCATTAAACAGGGTTTCATTGAAAATGAAATTTAAGTACTTAAGGTAGTGTAATACAAGTAGGTGAAAAGCTATTTCACCCTAGCTAAGAAACCAGGATAGACTGAGATAATCTAAGAAAGAAGGATAGAGTTTAGAGGATGTCTTTTGTACCCCAAAATACGAATTAAGAAAATGAAGTGTTAATTCAATTGTCATATTCATCCTGGTGCTTCAGAAGTCCAATCTTCACCATAAAAGAGAACACAGTGTATTTTAAACACCCTATAATTATGTGAATTTGGGAGGAGATTTGAAGGTCTAGAGAGTTCTCTCGGAGTAGATAATGAAATACAGTCTCCAGGAGATAGCATTGTTCAAGAAGTCAAGGTGGCCTGCTTAAAATCTGTGTGGCCTCCAGTAAGTCACTAAGCTCTCTGACGTTGTTTCTTACCTAGAAAGAGAAAATAGTACAACCTCCTCACTCACATAGTCTTGTTGAGAAGACAGAGTGTGTGTATATTTAGAAGTATTTTGTAAACTATAAAGCACCATGAAACTATCCATTATTGTAATTTGCTAGTATTCATTTCAGTGCATTTATGGAGCCTAATCTCAATCTCTATGATTGCTTAGTTATATTGACATTTTTACATTCATTGCTTCTATTTTCCTTTTTGTAAAGAATGAATTAATACACGAATTTTGAAACTCAGTCAATAAATTTTGAATGAAAACCTATGATTTTTCCAAGCATCATTCTAGGGGTTCTAGATAAACCAATAAACAAAACAAAATGAGAGTCTCCACCTTAATGGAGCTATGTCCTATTCAGGGGAAGTCAATAAGAAGCTAACATCATAAATACATAAAAATTAAAATGTTAGTAGGTGAGAAGTGCTTTGAAAAAAAAAAACAAAGCGTGGAAGTGGCATAGCAGCATAAGGAACATGGAGGGTTACAGGGGTAGAGGGGCTTGGGTCAGTATTCTCAAATAGACTGGTCATGGAAGGCTTCAATGAGGAAAGATCATTTAAAGACAGGCTTTGAAGTAAGCTAGGAAGTTAAGTCTTGTGGCTATCTAGGGAACAGCATTCCAGGCGGAAGAAATCACACTTGCAAAGACCCTGTGGCAGGAGTGTGTCCTGGATATTGAAGGAACAGCAGTAACTGAGGGATTGAAAACTGAATGAGAGAAAGAGTGAGTAGAAATAGAGTCAGAGAGTAGGAAGCCACATTGCATAAGAACTTTTAGATCATCGAAGAATTTTACTTTGCCTGGGTAGAAGGAAGAAAATCACTAAAGAGTTTTGAGAGGAAATGTGAAAAGATTTGAACTACATTTAACCGTATCATTCTGGCTTCTGTATGGAATTAGGTGACCAGTTAAGAGACTATTGTAATAGTCCAAGTGAGAGAAAATGGTGAAGAGTAGTAAGAAGCACTGAGACTATAAATTGTCTTGGAAGGTACAGCCAAAATAATCTATTCACAGTTTGATGTGTCAGACAAAAGCAGAATTAAGATGACTTTAAGGTGTTTTTCTGTGTTTTTTTTTTTTTTAATATTTTTTCCTGTTCTGTTTTGTTTTCCAGAGCAAATGGAAGGATTGCATTCCGTTACTGAAAGAGGAGAATTATTTTATTTGTTTTGTTTTCTTCTTTCAATGCATTTGTGTCTAGGTGAGCATGTGGGTACACAGGATCAATCTTAGATGAGCTATTTGATTATTTTTTTTCAGTTATTTGTAATCAGGTGTCCTGTTTCTACTGTGATCAAGGTAAAAATGGTACTGTTTCAAATTGTCTTATGTCATTGTGGCAATAGTTTAGTTTTCAGTTTTTTCTTTAAGTTGCTTCTGAAGAAATAAATTGATCTATAACTCCTCTTTCATATCATGTTATTTAACACTAAGCTAGAGTTATATAGGGAAATTTTCTGATATGATTAATTCAAGAATGCTGAAGAGCAATGGGTTGTGTGTAAGCAGAAGGCAAACCAGTACTTAACTAGGACATCTGTCTATGAGAGAGAAAGGAAGTGCACATTATTTAAAAAAAAAAAAAAAGGATGTGGTAGGATTTGTCTACAAATTAAATCTGGAGAAGAACAGAAAGAGAGAAATTAGCTTTAATACTATTGCTCAGGAGAATTGTCCAGATAGTAACAGCACCAATGGGGACTGAGAAGGTAGGATGTGTGACCAGATTCTTTGTGGGATGACTAAAATGTTCTTTCTTTGCTAATCTTGATGAGAGCGATGGTTTCATCAAATTTCTTAGAGGCTAAAGAGAATTAAACTCTTGTCAGTCTTGAAGGCTTCTGGCCAGGTGACTTGCTGAGTGCCAGGGAATAGCTGATTTGCATATATGAAGAGTCAGATAGATGTGACTCATGGCAGACACTGGCTGCCCCAGGGAGGTGCTGTATTATAGCTTAGCTCATGTGTAAGTTTAAGAATAGCTGCCACAGTTCTTTTGGCATAAGCCATCTGAAATTAGAAAATATTAATTTATGTATAAAGGTAACGGGGTGGTGGATAAGGATGGGATTTATTGGAAGATACTCAAAGAATCACAAGAAGTCCTAAACAAACAAACTCTGAGACAGGCAACAGAAAGGCTCAGAAAACCTTCAGAGAAAATAGGAGGGGCCTCAGTGGAGTGTGAAAAATGTTATCTTGAGAGTCATTAAGTAATTGAATGGGAAAAATAAGTATCAATATGAAAGAGATAAGAAAGCAGACAAACAAATTAACTATTCAGAAGGCCACCTCCAGTGAAGCACTAGAAGTTCAGAGAGTAGCAGGAGAGAGGAGGTAGAAAAGTAATGATTAGAAAGCCTCATTGTGGAGAGAAGGACTGAATCCCACCACTAGATCTTTGAAAGGTAAATATGAGCCTCCACTAGTGGGAGACTTTTCAATAAGCCCCATATCAGTTAAGGCCAGAACTTCAAAGAATCTGTGGATTAAGGGAGTTTGATGAGTACAGATGGGGATTCTAGAGTGTAATAAAATGTTAGAAAAATGACCAGAGGGTCATTTTAATTGGTTGACAATTAAAGACAGCAGGTATCTGAGACAGTTTATCTAGCTTGCCACAAATGGCAAGTGCTTCAGATCCGTGGTGCTTGGGAAGACCCCAAGGATTTTGAGAGGAGTCAGATTTGACATAGTTCTTCCTTCTGGTATTTTCTATTTCCTCTTTCAGAAACATATGATGAAATGATAATGACTATCAGATAAATCAACAGAGCTTTCTTCTGATATTTTATTTACTTTCCCCTGATTTAGATACAAATCCCATTAGGCAGTGACTAGGTTATTTCTTTGTTCTGAATAATATCAAGCAAATTCTCAATGTACTTCATAAATGTTAATCTCACATGTATCTCTCAACCTGAAAGGTTCAGTTTGGTTTGGATAAATTTTTCTTAAGATATTTGTCAGATCACACTTCTTTTTATTAATATATATTATAAGTGAATAAGGATCTTTTATTAAATAATAATATAATAAAGAACTATTCCTCTCATTGAAGGAGAAATGTTTAACACCTAAATAATGCATAATGCTATTCTTAGTATTAGGAGATGTGCAAAGGACACTGCATTGCTTTGCAAAACTGTATAATATCATTAGAGAAAAACCATATGTGCAATAAAATAACTATATGTAAATGAATAACTTCAAATAACATCTGACAATTTTCCAGAATCTTTAAAAAATGTGGGATGTTTTGCATTCTGTGGCAGATAAAAAAACACTAATATCTAAGTTATAATAATAATCATACTGTACTATTATAGTGTACAATACTACATAGTGTTAATATTAGTATTAGTATTAATATACTAATATGATTTAATAATAAACCATTATGTTATATAATAATATAATAATTGATATCTAACTTATTTCACTTTGTTGTTTTATGAAGAGGTTGCAAGAAAAAGTGAATAGTGATGCAAATAGTAAAAATTTGCATTTGAATTATAAGCAAATATTTTATTGACTGCATGCAAACCACAGATTACATTAATATTATGATAAAACTCAAATGGTGACTTTTTGTATGGAGGATAAGAATTGTTACTTTGGGTAACTATCCACTTATCACTGGGCTTCTTAGCTTTCTGGCCTTTTCTCAAAACTGAAGTCAAATTTCACATTTTATCTTCCCCTGAACGTTTACACCCTGAAAAACCAGATTCTGTAAATAAGAAGCAGTTTCTTTGTTGTTTTCTTTTATGAGCATTCTCAAAGTATTTTCTCAGAAAACCTCGTAATGAATCCATCTTTATCACAAAATTAGCCTTTAGGTAAGAATTAAATCTCAAGGCAAGTTGGGGCCATACCTTTGTCACTCACATGTCACTATTTAAATATTTGATGAGGCTGATTTAAAAACCAATAATATCTCTTTAAAGACATAAGATATTATGTATGCCTGTGGCAAATTTCTTAATAAAAGAGTCTCTATCCTAGTATTCTGTTTCAAAATTTTATTGCAACTTTGTGAGGTAGGTATTTTTATTTCCATTATACAGATGAGGAAAGTAAGGCTTAATGATTACATTGTCTGTCCCAGACCACTCCATTATTTGCAAGCAAAGCTGCTTTTTCAGACTAATCATTGCTCTTAAATTCTGTGCTATGTTCCCATCTTCTGGGAGTTCTGGAGTTTTTCTCTTCGTTATTATTCCCACTGCCTTAGTTCAGGCCCTCATCATTTTGCATCAAATCCAACCTAGTTTTTTAGCAAGCAAAGCCTATCACAATCTTGCCCATGTCAGTTAATTTACAGTTAAACTATCTGGGGGTTGTAAAGGTTAAGGGACCTGCCTAAGGTCATACAGCTAAAAATATCAGAGATGAAGTTTAGCTGCAGCTTCGTGAATGAAAGGTACAATTCTTGGTTAAAATCTTGTAATGAGAATTAATAGTTAAAGTCTAATCTAAAACTTTCCTTTTATGTAGTCCAGCATGAAAATATGGATTTTTTTTTACCTGCCCTGCATGTCAGTAGATACTAGTTTTATTGGAGCCCAAGATAAACAAAAAATCCAATAATAACACTCTTCCACAAAGTTGGCCAATTCTAGAATCTTGAAGTTCAAAGTGGCAGGTTTCATTTGTCATGAGAATATAGTCTAAACACACACACACAAACACTCTCTGTCTCTCTCTCTCTCTTACTGTTAAATTGATTCAGACCATTAAAAATCCATTAAAACCAGAAACTAGATTTTGGATAGACTAACTAGTGTGTTTTGGTTTTATTTTGTATGTATGTATTTTTGAATATTTTAAACCAATTGTTAGTGAAAGAAACAATGTTTAGCAACCAGTGATTAAAAATCACTAGAATTTGTAAACTAAGAGAAAATATTGAATTATATCACGAGGCAAGTTGATAGCTAATACAGATTTTGAGACGCTAAGACCTACTAATCCCCTTGGACAGTGTGAAGCCTACAGCAAAAGGTGTTCTGAGCAAGTTAAAAGTTCTGAAGCATATTTTCAAGGATAATACCTCATGGAGAATATTGAATTAGTTACCAAAACTTTTCATAGGCATGGATTCTGTTGTGCAAAGTTATCATTTTTTTATAAAGACCTTTGGATTTCCACATTAAGTATTTTTTTTTTCATGGATCTTATGTAAAGGTTCTCACAAAATTGACTTAAAATAAGTAGTTGGTTTCTGTATTGTTTATATGTTTCAAACATTTATTCTAGTTTTGTAGTTTATAAATTCAGTCTCTACGTCTGCTTTCTCCTTAAGGGCACCATTTTTCATCTTAAGCATGGCCATGTAGATGCCTACCTCCTATACTTCCTCATAAGTACCATGCATATTATGTTTATTACTGTGTGTTTAATTTGCATTGTTCCAGATCCCTACACCACGGGTTTAGAAATTTCAGGTCAGTAAACACTATAAGAAGTATTTATCTCATTTATTCTAGCATTATAAGGGCAATTACATCTAAGCAGTGTGACACCACTGTGAATTTGCTTGGATGGCTAGGATTACAATGGCAGATGGCAACCCTTGGACGTTATAACTGCAGTTTACTGTAGCATTTTCGCAAGTTTTTACATTAAAATTCTCAACTGAAAGGGTGACACAAGATTAAAGATAGGACCTTCAGAATGAAATAACTTGCATAAGCATTCATTAATTACTGTATTGATTCTATCATTTTTTAGGTCCTCAAGGTATATGTCTTATTTAGTTGTAATACACTGTTATAACATGATAACCTGAAAAGGCAGACTTCCTGGCATCAGTTTTTCACTTGAAAATTGGTGCTTTTGCTTCAGCTTTCATCATTATGTGCTAGGCAGTAAGTATATTTAAAAATTAGAAAATTTTGAATTGACAATGGTTTTATTGTATCTGTATTGGATTAATATTTTTATTTTCACTATTTAGAAATGCAAGAAAATAATCAGGTTTCTTCCCTAACTAAAGTAGCATGTAAAGACCATGTAAAATGAAACTCATTTGAACACAGGGACATATGTATACACAGAAACACAATGAAAGTTTTCTAAATTAACTAAAATTTCAAATTATGGAAATTTTCCTTCTTCCTTCTTCCATCTTTCCTTCCTTCTTCCATCCCCCTCAGCTTCCTCTGATCCCAACCTATAGGTCTCAGACCATTCGGTGAGCAACCAGACCAAAAAGATTTTTAGAAATGTGACCAAAATTAGGATTCACTGACTCTGAGTAAGAACATGAGCTATTAATTATGTGTACATAAACTTCAGCTAATGAACTCTGTGATGATATTAGCTTCATAGGTACTTTTTTTTCTTAATTACAAACTGGATTTCAGATTACTGAGCTTATGAAATAATTCACCCATCAATGAGAGGTGTTGAGATAAATACAAATAGAGTGAAGATTATAGTTCAGAGAACAAATTAATACACTTCATGAATGTTACTAGTGGCTCAAATTGGGAGATGAGATTTATCATTGAGTTCAGAAAATGATGATACTTCAAACAACAGGTATAACTTGATCAAATTTTTATATTGCAAGTTATTTATTACTACTGAGAATTAAAAATCTGAACTCTGTGAATTTTTAAAATTAATTACAATGGAAAAAATTAGACAGGACTTGTATGCAAGAGAAAACATATAATCTGCAGCTTATCGATGCCGTATCCCTTAGTAAGCGATTGTTACAGATAAATTACTAATAGCTACTAATCACTTGACAAGTGATTTTATTCATATCATCTGTAACATCTTTGCATTATATCTCTAAAATGTTGGGGTTTTGTCAAAATGTGATTAACGCAAAATAAGATAGTAGAAGGAAATGTCTTTCATCAAAAAATGCAAGGCAATTTCTCTGGTCAATTATTTAAGAAGATATACATTAGTGTTTACATTTTCAACATTAACCCTAGATGCTCCATTAATATTTCAAAATTTAAAATGTAATATTTGTAAATGTGACCCAATAATGTAGTTGTTCTGATGTTAAAAAAATCCATCTGGGTTTATATTAAGTACATAAAAAACTTGTAACGATAAACATAAATAGGCCATTATGTTACCGAATTCTTATTGAGCACCTATTAATTGTCAAACACTGGGAATATAAAGATGATTAAAAGAGGGTGCTTTTCTTCAAGGAGCTCACTTTCTAGCAGGGAAAACAGAAATTGCATCATATTTTGTGTATGGTTGAGTAGTCACTAATGCTATTCACAAGAACTGCAGTTCTCCTCTTTTCAGGCTCGGAGTAGAATTATACTTCCCAGTGCCTCAAAGTTAGGTATGGCCATTCGAATTGTTTTAGATGATAAAATGTGAGGAAGTGACCCTCCAGAGCAGAAAATGTAAGAGCCAGAGCATGACTCAACGTGTTTCTTTTTCCCCTTACTCTTGATGCTGAGTACTGCAGCACTTATTTGCCATGGAAACATGGTCTTGGTGGCTGAGTTACTAGAATGAGCAGAGGCCTTTTCGTGATCTCCAGTGAACATGCATAATGACCAATAAATGTATGTTTGTTGTGTTAAACCACTGAGATTTTGGAGTTCTTTGCTACTGCAGTGTGACTTAGCCCTTGCTGACATATACTGCTAGCACTTACAAAATGTCAAGGAGGTACAAAGGAAAAATTTGTGAGCATACTGCTCAAGCTTGTAATAGATAGGATCAAATGAGTAATTAATCATTAATTTGGCTTCTCTAATGCTATAGCTTGACAAGAAGACTAGAATAAACACCCTCCAGATTAGAGGAAGCCCTTAGCGCACCCTCTTTTCTACTCTGCTTCTTATCTGATCAGCTTCTACAGAATGAAGTACTGAGAACAGGCATCAACTCAGCGGCTCCCAGCATCAGTGATTTATGACAGACGTCCTTAGTGGCAAGAGCAGGATTTAGGGATGGTGATCTATAACCCACACAACATTCTACAACCTAACTGAATCAGAGATATAATTTGGGGTGAAATAAGTAAATCAATGTTTTCCAAACCGAACTTGTCAACACAATGACCAGAGGAACCTATTTTAAAAAATTGAAAAAATATTTTAAAGTATTACTGAACACATGAGAAAAAATGCAAGCCATAGCAAAAGGTTACACAATGTAAAGCATACATCTCTTTCTTTACCTAGACTGTAAGACTTACTCCAAAAATCAGTTAATGTACATAGTTTTTGCATGCTTCCAGAAATATGTAATGTGTATGTATATATGTATAGCCCTAAAATGTCAGCTAGAAATGTTTATCTAACAGAGTTCTCCTGAAAAGAGCTCAACTGTGCTGGACTCAACCAGCAACATTGATTTTCCATGTTCTTATCCCTTCAACTGAAAAGAATCAAGTTAAATCTGTAGGGAATGAAAACTAAACAGCTCTTTACATGAAGGTCCATGTCCTATTGCATTTATCTCGTGGGTTAAAATCATTCATTGATCGCTAATCACCTGTGGTTGTTTACACACAACAGGTTCCCTGGACAACACAAAACCACAAGGAGGATTATATATACCACAGGAAACAATCAATAAAAAAGGCACATAACGATCTTCCTGAGAGGAAATTGAAAGATTTTCCCTTTGTGACAGTCTGTATATGTGTGATAGGATTGTCAAAACAGACAGAAGGGTTTCCAGCTGGCAGGAAAATGTTTTTAACATTTGGTTTTCATATCCACTTTTCTTGTCTCACTATAATAATATTAAAAATGAAAAAAACATTTCAAAATTTCTTTTAATAGAGAATTCAATGCTTGTTTTGCTTTTCTCCCCAAATAATAATGAAACATGCCTTTTGTCTCCTTTGGAATATTACTGGGTTTTGTTTTTGTTTTTGTTTTGCCTCACTAATGCCTAAAATATCTAATCAAGAGTCCATTTTTGTTATCCAAAAGAAGTTGAACGACATTAGTTTAGGATTCTTAAAATCGATTTAATGCACTTTTAATTCAAAAATGATTAGTCAGTCTTTTTTTTTTTGAGGCGGAGTCTTGCTCTGTCGCCAGGCTGGAGTGCAGTGGCGGATCTCAGCTCGCTGCAAGCTCCGCCTCCCGGGATTCCGCCCTTCTCCTCAGCCTCCCGAGTAGCTGGGACTACAGGCATCCGCCACCTCGCCCGGCTAGTTTTTGTATTTTGTAGCGAAGTAGATACGGGGGTTTCACCGTGTTAGCCAGGATGGTCTCGATCTCCTGACCTCGTGATCCGCCCGTCTCGGCCTCCCAAAGTGCTGGGATTACAGGCTTGAGCCACCGCGCCCGGCCACGATTAGTCAGTCTTAAACAGAAAGGACATTTTGTATAATCCACTAAAAATATTGAAAGTTATGTTTCAGGCACTGGACTAAAAACAGAAACTAAAACCTTCAATGAAATTAAAACTATTCTTTATAAATTTTACACTCAAATAGTTATATCTTTTTGTTTGTTTGTTTGTGTTTTTGAAACGGAGTCTCGCTCTTGTTGCCCAGGCTGGAGTGCAGTGGTGCGATCTCTGCTCACTGCAACCTCCGGCTCACAGGTTCAAGCGATTATCCTGCCTCAGCCTCCCGAGTTGCTGGGATTTCAAGCATGCACCACCATGCCCAGCTAATTTTTGTATTTTTTAGTAGAGGCAGGGTTTCTCCATGTTGGTTAGGCTGGTCTCGAACCCCTGACCTCAGTTGATCTGCCTGCCTCGGCCTCCCAAAGTGCTGGGATTACAGGCGTGAGCCACCATGCCCGGCCTCGAATAGTTATATCTTCTAGGTTCCTGGTCTACAGTGTATACCTAGTTCTCATTTGAGGAAATAATGGAAGTCATTAACTCAATCAATACCAGTTTATCTTTCCGCATTTTGTTTCAAAACGTTTAATATTTATATAAAACTACAGATTTGTATGTGTCATTCAGAAAAACTGTCCTGAAAAAATTCAATTTAGAAATAGATCTTTCCCTCCAAGTGCCAAAAACAAGCATGAAGGAGTCTGACCCGTCTGAGAACGTTTGCACATAGGGGGACAGAATGTCAAAATTTCCTTGAGATCTTCCAATAATCATATCCTGTTATTTCCTCATTTCATAAATTTGCCTTACTATTTCTCCCCCAGTGATATTTGATAGTTTTATATTTCTCATAAGTAGTTTAAGATGACTGAATATCTATGTGCCTTTGTCTATGACGTATTCTTAGAACTAGCCAACTGCTTATTGTTATAAATTTCATACTAGTAAATACTTTTATTATATTTTATAAATACTAACTATGCATTGCTTAATG
Organism: Papio anubis; assembly: GCF_008728515.1. NCBI lineage: Eukaryota > Metazoa > Chordata > Mammalia > Primates > Cercopithecidae > Papio > Papio anubis. The sequence continues at coordinate 117,018,733 of NC_044977.1, read as the reverse complement.
GTCACCATTTACTTTCCCCACTTCTGAAACTTCATGATTCTTACCCCATTTTCCATAATTATAGAAAGAAAAGTTTTCAATGTTACACTTGGTACAGTTTTATAAAGAGGCTTTTGTGTAGCTTTCATACATTAATTATGAAGAGAAAACAGGTGAGAGTTCTCTAACTGTGTAAATGTGTAAATACTTTGAGAGTGAATGTCAATATCTACATGCCAGATAGTTTTTGCTTGCTGCTCCAATTATCCCAAGATCATAGTACAGAATCATAATTTGCTCTTCAAACCATTCAGGCCTTCCAGAACACCGCCTGAAATTAAATCTTCTGCTTGTGCATGGCTTATAAAAATTGAATGGCAGTTCATTTTCACAACACATGACAAACATAAAGGAAATTATGAATTAATTTTAAACCTTGCTTAGCGGAGTCTTATCAAATTGATGGCACCCTTTGTCTTACTGAAGTCAGGCATCAGAGCTGATATGCTTAATTAGAATCAGGCATCACCAAATGTTTTAGAGTGACTGTTCAGATCATCTTGTTGGACCCCCGGCCTTCCAATGGTTGGAGGCCTAAACAAGGCAATCGACTCAAAAGGTTGACTGGATTTGACTTTCATTTCCATGCATTACATTAACCACCTCAAAACACATTATTGTGCTGGATGTTCAAATAAACAAAAACGAAAGATTTTGAGAGCTTATTTAGATAGATGGATGGAGACAGATAGATAATAGATCAATTAAAATATGTATATATATAGTATATATATAAATACTATACATTTGTAGAAAAACTGTGCTATAGGAAACAAACTAAAGTTACAACTAACTGTCCTTCTGCAATTATTCAGGAACTAACTATGCATTTGATGAATTACTTAGATTTTAGCCTTTCCCATTTTGGCCATTTCCCTATTCATCACATGCCATCATGAGCTTCTAGTTAACACCAAACCATGAATACATGTCTATTATCCATCTTAAAAACATATTGTTTATGAACAAGTGACATCCACAGATGCTATGGAGCACTGGCTGTTTACTCCTAGCTACGATGCTGACACTGAGAGATGTCCACTATTGATGTTCCCTCTTTATTTACTACTAAGTGTGTTCTTGTGTTTGGAATATTTTTCCAGGAAAACATCATGGTCAGGAATATTGGCTGTTGGGGGGGATATATATGTGTGTGTATGTGTGTGTATGTATGTGTATGTGTATATATATATAAAAAATATGTGTATATATATATACACACACACACACAGAGACGCATATATACATACATAGTGAAGCACTGCCTGTATTTTTGTCATCTTATAATGATTGTTGTACTGTTTGAGAACCAAGCAGTATCTGTGGTAGGTCAGGTTTAGGTCACATCTACTTAGTTAATTTATAAAAGTAACTTCGGAAAAGCACCCCATTCTAATAGTGTTGGCTTGAAGCAGGATCATAAGTGTAAACCTGCAGTGTATCATTTAGTGAAGACTGACCGAGTAGCCATTACAGGATGAAAATCAGGTACCTCAGACTAGTTCAGATCATTATTACATGGTTCAGATTTTACCAGCATATCCTGAGCTCAGAATAGCGCCAACAAGAGTTGAAAATGTGGCATCAACTTCATAGTTCAAGGTTGAGTTTCAACATTTTCTTTTCGCTTTGGAGGAAAAAAAACAGTTTTTATTCCTTAAGCGCAAAATGCAACCAAAAAAGAACAAAATACAGTCAAAAGATGTGTGCAACTTTCTGATGCCTGTGAGAACAAAGTTGTATTTGTTATCCCTTTTTTCATAGTTAATGACAGCCTCAAATATTACCTTCCATGACTGACTAAATCTTCCACTGAAATAATAATATTTATGAAAACCAGGGAAGTGAAAGATACAGACCCGTAAGTTAATGGTAAAACTACATTTTCACATATTACTTTAATTAAACATACAATTTATTCACTCATTATTCTCTTTTTGGACCGACAGTGTAACATATTGGTAGACCTAAAAGTAATGAAGGACAGATCAGATGTGGTGGTTCACACCTGTAATCCCAGCACTTTGCGAGGCTGAGATAGGTGTATTGCTTGAGACTAGGAGTCTGAGACCCTCCTGAGAAACATGGCAAAACCCCATCTTTACAAAAAATACAAAAAATTAGTTGGGCATGGTGGCGCATGCGTGTGATCCCAGCTACTCAGGGGGCTGAAGTTGGAGGGCCATCTGAGCCCCGGGAGGTAGAGGCTGTAGTGAACTGTAATGGCACCACTGTACTCCAGTCTGGGGGACAGAAGACCCTGTCTCAAAAAAAAAAAAAAAAAAAAAAATGAAAGAAATAAAAATATATTTTTCCTTTGTGAGCATTTAATATTAATTACTTTTTAAATGGGTCATTATAAATTTATCTAATTATTGCAACTCCAACACTGTCCTTTTGGGGGCAAGTATTCTTTCTTTGGATTTCAGAACCAAACAGCTCTTAAGGCTTCAGTTCTGCCCCTACAACTCTCATCTGGAAAACAAGCGAGCTCAGGAAAGCACCTAAGTCTATAACTCAACTTCAATGAAAGCACATTCAGAATGAATTATGTTTGAGCTGTTTCCTCTTTGTTAGGTAATGGCGAGTCTGCTCCCCTTGAATTGGGTAACATATCGTGTCATCTATTTTGTTAGAGTGCTCTAAGACTTGATAATGAATCAATGATTGAAGCTTTTGGAGGAATTCGGCTTCTTGGTTTGTGGGAGGACGGGTAGGTCTGTGCTTTTGTGTTATACAGGCAGATTTTCTTCTCTGCCATTTTATTTTGCACATCTCTTAGCATTATTGCTAAACGTGAGAACAGCATTTAGGAAGCCTAACAAAGCTTCCCAAGTGTGAAGCTGTGACATTTTGTTATTCTAGAACCACTTCAGAAAGCAACGTCTTATTTCTACTTAACATTTAATGTTTTGCAGCTGCTAAAGAATTATTTACAAAGTAGTAAAACAGAGAAAAAACAATCCTTTCCCAACATCATTAGTAATAAATATGTTTGCTTATATTTTCTAAAGAAGTCACAAGAAATGCAGATAATGAGCGACTATTTGACAGACATGTACAAATGTGCCAGCCAATATTAGACAAAGAAAAATACAAAACACTGAACTCAAACATTGTATAATGTTTTATAAATGTCATTTTAAGTGTCCAGTTAATAGTATGGGTGTGTGTGTGTGTGTATGTGTGTGTGTGTGTGTGTGTGTTTTGTCCCTATGCAAGGAGGATTAGAAACCTTCCAGAAAGGAAGCATTGTATCACCTTCCTCCTTTTTATAATATAATGTATGCTCGTATTTTATTTTACGGTAATTCCCAATTGAGCCTATTTAAAATGAATCACAAATGAACATGTGGAGAAAAATGCCATATTAAAAAAGGAGAGAAATTGAATTTCTCTCTGAAGCTTTGTTTATATAGGCAACGTGAAGTCAATAGAAACCATCTCTGCAGCATTTACTTGGTGCTCTATGTTAGAACTGAAGAGAGAAACTGGGAGGCGCAACCTTCTCTGGCCCTGGAAAAGTTCACTGGATGAAATGTTACCAGTCAATTATCCCTCTCCTAAACCTAGGACGTTTGCTCTCAAGGGTATAGTCTGACTGGCAAGGCTAAGAAGGAATGGAGATATGATTCGAGCTAGAAAAAAGGATGATTCCAATCAAGTCTCTTAATAACTTTTCCTATCATCAACTCAGGTTCAACTGGAAAGTGTGAAACTCCTCTCTAAGGCTGTCTTTTACTTTTTCCCATCACGCCCGGCTTTTTGAATACATCTTTGCTCCTTTCTAGTCTGAAAATTTAATGCTGGCTATGTTAACTGTGTAATTTGTAGACTGTTAGCTCCTTGAAGGAAATGGTCATACCAAATTCACATGGGGTGTAGAGAGTTGGTATTCAGTGATCATGATTTGTATAAATGGATGTGTAATAAAGAAGAGTTTTAACCAAAAATTTTATTTGTTCTGTCTGGCTAGGATTCTTTGGGTAACTTTATATTTGACAAACTTTGATGGTGAAGAGAAAATGAGATGGAGGCCACTTACTGAATAATTTGGACCCTTAAGCCCCCTTTACCTGGACTTAAATGGAAATTTGATTGGATTGCTTTCATCCAATCTGGGCTTCATTTGATCTGATTTGAAAGTCAATAACACGGTTTGATAGAAGGACTTTAATCTATGCCTCATCTGCTTGATTTCAAAAGTCTTTGGAAAATTGGAAAAAGGTGGGTGTTTTCCATCATGCCTGGGCTCCCTTTAGAGGGGGTGGTGGGAACAGGAACCAAAAACTCTGCTCTCTGGTGATGTTGGTTACATCTGTGCAGCTATCAGTGTTTCCTCCTACACCTCTATCCTAACAAATACATTTTTTGATGTGGGTGTAAACCTAATTTTCCTGTGCATAATGCTAGTGCCTCTGGAGTGTGCAGAGCTGGCTGGAATGTGCTCTAAGTGGTTTGGGAATAAAGGCTTTTCTTGTCATTATTTGCAGTCTGTAGTATTCAGCTGCCAACCCATGCCATATTATTTGTGTGATGCTTGGTGACAGTCTGTGTTGAGTTTTAGCTATGATTTTTGACATAATTTAATGAGCTGGAATGCCATTTTCCGCTGTAAGAAATACGCACATATTTTCAATGCCAGTGAAAAGTTGTTTATTTTATACATATATTATTTTTCTGAAACCAGAATGTCTACTCTTAACAAATATTAACATTATATGTTCAGTATGTAAAATGTACTTTTTTTTCCCCACGCGCTTTTATGAGAGGTTTAGTCGTCAGCATAATTGAAGGAAGAAAATGTACCTACTTGGTTGCACAAGGTTTGCTTCTTTCCTACTCTTCCTAATTAGCTTTTAACAAGCTGTCAATCCTCCACTCTATATGTTGCATTTGTAAAGAAACGACAAGGATGAGTTGCAAACTCCCTGTGAAAACAGACTGTGCTTCTTAAGGCAGGTATATCCAGGCTGTCAGGGTAGGTCTTAGCCCTACAACTTTGAGTCAAATACAATATGATTTTTGCCTGGTGCCATAAACTGATGTTGAGCACATATTTATGTGTCTGTGCCATCTGCCCTTTTCCTTAGAGATGTCATCAGCTTTTTCCACATAGACTCACTTTAACACAACAGGAAAAGGCCCACCTAATATTTTCCGTTTTGTTAAATTAGAATTTAGAAATGCAAATTATTTTTTTTCTAATAAAAGAAGTAATACATGTTCAATGTGAAGGATGTAAGTAATTCACAAAATTTTACCCAATAAACCAAAATCACCTCTTAATCAATCATGCAGAGATGACCAGCTTAATATTTTAATGCATTTCTTTGGGCATTTATATAATCATTTGTGTTTGGTTGTGTGTGTGTGTGTGTGTGTGTGTACAGATATTTGTTGTTTTCTTCATAGGAAGGTTGCATTTTACATATTATTTTCAGAGCATGTATTTTTATTTACCAATAGTTTATGAACATTTCCTTTGTCAATAGTATTGTTTACAGCACTATTTTTAATACCACTCTAGCATAAGGCAATAAAATAATTTACTTAATCCTCTATTAATGGATGTTTAGGTTATTTTTCAGTTTTTGCTATTCATAAATTATCTCTGTGCAGTTCACGTTATGTATTTAGTATAGATTCCTACCCATGATGTTATTGGATCAAACGCTATGTACATGTTGGATCTAACGCTATGTACATGTTGGATCTTTTATAGCAATCGCAAATTGACCTACCAAAAGATTAACTAATCTTGTACTTCCACCAGCAAAGAATGAAAGTTTCTTCCTATGCACTGTCCTCTACTCAATGGGTCTCTCATTATCTTTAATCACTGCCAATATGTCCATTGAAATATGGAATCTTGTTTCTTTAATTTACACCGGCAAGAACAAATGCTTATCATATGTTTAATGGTCACTTCATTCAAACAAGAAAATGCAACTTCAGAAGCATCATAGTATCATGTTTAAGTGAGGGCTCTAGGGCATCAGAAAACCTGGTCCTCCACAACACTTCACCCAATTCATGTGGACTGGGAATTGTCTTTACTTGTCTATATAATGTAATCGGTAATGGAAATGAAATCACAGATTGTTATGATTAACTATCTAACAGTTGTTAGGTTTTTTGTTTTGTTTTTGTTTTTGTTTTTGAGACAGGGTTTTGCTCTTGTCACCCAGGCCGGAGTGCAGTGGCATGATCGCAGCTCACGGAAACCTCTGCCTCCCGGGTTCAAGCAATTCTCCTGCCTCAGCCCCCCGAGTAGCTGGGATTACAGGCGTGCACTACTACACCTGGCTAATTTTGTATTTTTAGTAGAGACAGGGTTTCTCCATGTTGGTCAGGCTGGTCTGGAACTCCTGACCTCTGGTGATCTGCCCGCTTCAGCCTCCCAAAGTGCTGGGAATACAGTTGTGAGCCACCACACCTGGCTCAGTTGTTAGGATTAATCAAGTCTTAACATACAATAGTGATAAGAAAAATAATAATGGCCTGAACATCTCCATAGTACTTACTGTATTCCAGGCACTGTCCTTAGCCCTTTGTATATTTTAACTCTTTTACTGTATTATGAAGCTATATATAAAGCTCTTAGCACAATGCTTGTCAGGTAGTAAACTCTCAATACATGTTAACTGTTATATTTTAAATAATTAAACTTTTCTGATAACATGTGCTGCCAAAAGTGCACATGGATTAATTTTATGGATGAAAATTAATTTTATCAAAACATCTTCAAATCATCAACATTAAATTCCTTTAAAATATACAATACAGGCATTGAGTACCATGAACATTCACTTAGAATTTATTTTTAGCTTAATGTAAGATGAAATTATAAGATGTTTAAAAATAGGTTTTTAAGTAATATAATGATTATTGAACTATCAAATGCCAATATCCCTCTTAGCCATACTTGAAATATACAAATTAAGTATAGAGTTAAGTAAATATCTAATCAATTGGAGTAATAGAGGGACTTTATTTGATAATCAAAAAATGAATGATTTCTTCATCTCACTGAGTGGTAGTATGGTTGTACCTGCTGCTATATGAGGTCAAGCAACTGAATGGTAAAATAGCTAACCATGTTCATTTGCTTCTTCATGACCTGACATTTGGCTTCAAGTGAGGTGAGTCTCTGTTTCCTAAGGTTAGCATCAACACACAGGATTCTATGATACAATGTTATAGCACAGAGGTGTAGGTATGAACACATATTTTATTGTTAGAAAACCTATCTTCAAACCACAGGTTTCCTTTTTAGAGTTGGTTGACACTGGGAATGTTAGTTAAATTCTCCAAATTTTAATTTCTTTATTTATATAATGGAGTATTTACCTCAGAGGCTAATGTGAGAATTAAATGAAATAAGAAATGTCAAGCACATAGCACAGGGCCAAGAACATGTAACTAAGCTGTTAGCTGTTGATTTTATCATTACAGTAGAGACAATGCCAGATTATTCAACACGTGTTTTATTGATGTGTAAGACCTGACTTTGAAGCATCTGCAGGACAAAATAGTTGAGACGGCCAGAAGACACATAGGTTTTTTAGTCTGAAACTCAGAGGAAAGACCAGAGTTTGAGAAATAATTTGTCCTCTGTAGAAGGGTGAGTAAATGGACAGGGATAGAAGTTTTAGGAGAAAGATTGCCCCTGAAAAGGTGAGAGACAATAGAGTCTAGGACAAAGGAAGAGGACACATTCCATAAACAGGGAGAAGGACATCTATGCCATAGTAACAGAAAGATAGACCGAGATGGGTACAGATAGATGCACGAATATTTACATGTTTGTCTCAAACTGTTCTGAAACTCCAGTACCTGTGCTTATGAGTGTTAAACATTAATGCTTTCCTGCCTGGTTATTCCTAAAGTTTTATTTTTGAATGATTCCATGATTGGACATTATACTTGATTATGATAAACTCAGATTTTGTGGCAACCCAGACAGACTTTAGATGAAATAAAGAGAACTGGGGAAATTCATAATAATATATTTTAAAGAATTTTTTTAACAAGCAGAAGATACAATTTAGTAAATTTTAAAAAATAATGTTTTATATCTCCAAAAAAGTTTGCCCTATATGCAGACACCTCTCTTCGCTCCATTTTTTTTTTTAAAACTATGGTCAACCTATGTAAAAATATATTAACTCATAAATTGAAACAGCTAAACAAGATAATCAGTATAAATGAGAATTTAGATAAAAAGCTCGCAGCACAGTCTTTCTGAACACACAGTTCTCTTTATATAAAAATAGCATGTTTTAGATGCCTTTTACTATACTTGCAAATCTCAAGGTGTAAATATATTTTTCTGAATATATTCCTTAATAGTTCAATAATTGGTTGCAAAAAGGGGCTTTATGTGTGATTCAGCCTTTAGTCATTTTTCTCTTCTAGCAGAAGTGATATATTTAAGAAAGAGAAAACTTCTTAATCTACAGAGTGGAAAAGAGCAAAACTGTAAATAAGACATAATTAGAAAGATGTATCTTCTTATATGATTTGGGGCATTTTTAAAGTTCTTCCTCTGCTTATTTATATTTTCAGAAAAATTCCCCTAATAGCCAATGCATAAATGTCAATTTATAGACTCTGGGGTAAAAGAGGCATCTGGATTGTGCTTTTGAGACCTTGTCTTTACTACTTTCAGACTGAATGTGATGAATTGTTAAATAATCTTCAGCTGGTAAAACCAAGTCTTAAAAAATGAAGACATCCTATAAACATTCAGTTTGAAAATACTAAAAAATATCTGTATAATATTATGTCAGAAAGTGAAGCATGACATTGTCATAATTCTAAAATGAAAATTTAATAGAACTAGAATTTATACAAATTTATTACAGTGAGTTTACCAGCGTTGCTAGAGTTTAAGATGTCAGAGGAGGAAATCATTATGTCTGGCATTGCTGGATCAATTACCTTTGTGGCCTCTAATAAATTTCATCTTCTGATTTTGATGGATGTTTAACCATCTGCTCTGGAGAGATTTCCATTTATATACCTGGAAAATGCTTCAACTGAGTACTTATTAACTATTAGCAACTGAAAGACAGATATAGTTCTGTGGTTACTGTGACATAGACAAACATTGGGACCACATGATCACTTTATAATGAGATTTAGTATCCTTTTGTAGTTAACAAAAATAAAAAATTTGGTAAAATTATTGTTTTTCTTTACTATCTATAAATGCTTCAAAGAGTAGTTAATGGAGTAATGTATACTAAAACGTTTAACTATTGAACAAATGGAACTGTTGGTAAACACCTTGGAATTTTGTTTCTGTGAATGTAAAACTTTAATTCAGCCAAGTTTGTTTTAGCTCACATATAAATATTATGTAAGCATTTGCTGACATAAAAATATATTTACTGGGAACTATAACATTTGTTTTCACATTTACAAAAATATGGTATCAGAATACTTATGTGTATGCTGGAACTTTAGTCTTATCATTAGGTTGGTGCAAAAGTCATTGCAGTTTTGCCATTACTTTCAATGGCAAGCACTGAACTAACAAATACATATGTTTATATGCAAAGGAGAGTTTAAGAAAATATACTGATGTTCAAACTTATTCTAAAAAGGTCCTAAACAATACAAAATAAATATGTTATTTATTTTATTTATTTATTTATTTGAGATGGAGTCTTGCTCTGTCGCCCAGGCTAGAGTGCAGTGGCGTGATCTTGGCTCACTACAACCTCCGTCTCCCGAGTTCAAGTGATTCTCCGGCTCAGCCTCTCGAATAGGTGAGACTACAGGAGTGAGCCACTATGCCTGGCTAATTTTAGTATTTTTAGCAGAGATTCTCCGGCTCAGCCTCTCGAGTAGGTGGGACTACAGGAGTGAGCCACTATGCCTGGCTAATTTTAGTTTTTTTAGCAGAGATGGGGTTTCACCATGTTGGCCAGGGTGGTCTCCAACTCCTGACCTTAGATGATCCACCCGTCTCGGCTTCCAAAAGTGCTGGGATTACAGGCCTGAGCCACCATGCCTGGCCTGTTATTAATTATACAAATAGAGTTTCAGCACAATTCTTTGTCTACCTGACTGGAAAAAAATGAAAATGGAGAAAATTTTCTTTGGAAAATTATATGGTAGTCTTTCAATTTGTTAAAATTTGTCTAATAGATGTATATGTCATCTGATAAAATCAGACTCTGGTTAAGACTTGTGTTCAACCTTTTTAGCAATTTTGATTAGTATATTAATAATTCTGAAGCCACAACATCGTCTACCTTATGTCTTCTTTTTCCTATTAGATGTAACCTTTCTAAGAGCAGGTATCATTTTTTTTTTTTTTTCTTTGTTTTGAGATGTAGTCTTGCCTTGTCACCCAGGCTGGAGTGCAGTGGTACGATCTTGGCTCACCACAACCTCCGCCTCCCAGGTTCAAGTGATTCTCCTGCCTCAGCCTCCTGATAGCTGGGATTTCAGGCACACATCACCATTCCTGGCTATGTTTTGCATTTTTAGTAGAGATGGAGTTTCACCATGTTGATCAGGCTGGTCTCGAACTCCTGACCTCGTGATCTGCCTTCCTCGGCCTCCCAAAGTGCTGGGATTACTGCCATGAGCCACCGCACTGGGCCAAGACCAGGTATCATTCTTATCTCTGTATCCTATATCATATATCTTAGTATCCTCCAAATAGTAAAATCGACATTTCGTGTTATATATCCCATACCATTCTTGCAAATTTTAATGTGTGCCTTGCATTTTCACATAATTTTATTATGGCTTAATGTTAAACCATTTTGGTTAGATTTTTCACAGCATAACTTACACGTAGTGCAATAAAAGTACGTGTCTGTGAACAAAGGCATACTGTTGAGAACATTTAATATTGCACCTGATATTATAGCCAGCATTATTTCCCTTTCTTTTCATAAGGACACTATTTTTATGTGAGGGGTGGGACGCAGGTAGGAAAAACACTGTTCCATTTATCAGTCTGTGTACTTCCAGCATAGCAAACTTCCTCCAGGTCTGTAGATGGGCATGTGGCATGGGTCTGTTCAGTCAGTCCAGCCAATCCCAGAAAGATAGGTTTAAAGGTGGGCACATTTCCCAGTAAGAGGCAACAAGCCTGGAATCCCAGACTTCACTCTCTCCAGAGTCACTGAGATGAAGAATGTGTGCCTGGAGCTGCTAGCAGACATGTTGCCCTCCAGAAGAGAGCTGTTGCCTAAGAATGTACACAAGAGGTGAGGCAAGGAATAGTCTTTGTGACATTTTTTTATTCCTGAATCTTGTCACGTTTTAATCTAGTGCTATCCTGGATTTTTCAGTTATAGAAGCTAACAAATGGCCTTATTTTTCCTTAAGCTTGCTTGAATTGTATTTATAACCCTTGCAACTTCATCTACAAAGCAAGGGACTGGAATAGATAGCTGTTGCAAGATTTCCCTTTCAGAAATCAGTCTATATGTATAACAGCATGAACTTAATTACAGAGATCCCGTGTGTTTATTATATCAAGATAAACTGAAAATGTTTATTATTTTCCTTCATTTCATTTTTTTGTCTTACTACTAGTTTTTTTAAGTGGTTAAAATTTACTTTATTTTGAGACAGAGTTTTTGCTCTTGTCACCCAGGGTGGAGTACAATGGTGTGATCTCAGCCACTGCAACCTCCACCTCCCAAGTTCAAGTGATTTTCCTGCCTCAGCCTCCTGAGTAGCTGGGATTACAGGCGCACACCACCACACTGGGCTAATTTTTGTATCTTTAGTAGAGACGAGGTTTCACCCTGCTGGCCAGGCTGGTCTCGAACTCCTGACCTCAAGTGATCTACCCACCTTGGCCTCCCAAAGTGCTGAGATTACAGGTGTGAGCCACCGTGCTCGGCCCTAAAATTTACTTTTAACCTCTATATCTTTCCATGATTACTCTGCTGTTTATCAGCATTCAGAGAGGCTTAGAATTATCTATTAAAAAATTACTAATAAAAGGCAACTTATTGTATTTAAACATATAAGTGACTGTCAGAGAAAACAATTCACATTTATAAAACAGGTTATAATACCTGGTCCTCTTACCTGATGCTTACCAAATCTTGTTATCATTACCTAAGTTGTTTTTCAAAAAGATGAATTTTGTGTAAACAAAAAATAATACTTATTGATTTTCTTGCAGAAAAAACTTCATGAAAAAGAAAAAAAGTTATTGTTATGTTTCTGAATTAAGCTCTGTTCAATTTTAGAGCTGCTTGTTATCCAATTGGGCACTAAACTAAGGTGAACATTTATCTTGATTAATGGTAGACAGTCCTGGACTGCCTGGGACCATTTTATTTATTTATTTATTTACTTACTTACTTATTTACTTATGTATTTATTGAGACCAGAGTCTCACTTTGTCACCCAGGCTAGAGTATAGTAGCACTATCATGGCTCGCTGCAGCCTCAACCTCCTGGGCTTAAGTGATCCTCCCACCTCAGCTTCCCAAGTAGCTGAGACTATAGGCATGCACCACCATGTCTGGCTAATATTTTATAGATAAAAGTTCTCCATATGTTGTCCAGGCTGGTCTTGAACTCCTGGACTCAAGCTATCCTCCCACATTGGCCTCCCAGGTGCTGGGGTTACAGGCTTGAGCCACTGTACCTGACTCATCTCTATTTATATCTGCTTTCCTGATGTAATTGCTAATGGTCCCCCATTTTGCTATCAAAAGTATTCCAGTTATGAGAAAAATTATGTGTTCATCCCAGGTATGGCCACCAAAGATGTTCTAAAGTTAAATGATAAAGGAAAATGATATAGTGATGAACTTGTAGCACTTTGAAAATAAATGAGGTGTCTGACAGACATTTTACAACTACCAATGGTAAATAGGGAAAGAATTTGTAAAATCAATAAAAATGCAAAATATTATCATCATCAGGCTACTGTAACTTATTGACAAGAAAAAATGAAACAAATGCATATGCTTATTGCTGAATTTAGCTGCACCACTAACCCTCAATGAACTATTCTTCAGAAATAGCAATCAAGCCTGACCCAGGGATAGCACATGGCTTCTGTATATCTATGCATTCTATAGGAAAACTCAATGCCAGGTGAAGCACAGGTGCAATCATCTACATCAGTAGTCACCACTAAGAAAATCTTTCTAAATTTTAAATCTTGAGGGAAGTGTAAAAGCTTATTATTGTTATTATCATTATCGTTGAAGTGCATAGAAGTGTAACTGCTGTCACAGGGAAACCTGCATTTGAAATTTGTAGGAAATTTGCTTTGCAAGATAAATTTCAGTTCTAGCTTCCTGAATAAACTGTTCAGTTGAAGTGGAATCAGCATTTCACAATGTCTGCCAACCATTTCAAATGTCACTTCTTGAGTTGCTTCTTCCCACGTCCCACTTTCTTCGTGTATGTTCTTTCAGTAGAACCAATGTACTTCTGAGGCAATAAGAGAAATAATCACTGATTAGGTAGAACTGACTATTGCTCATATGGTCACTAAACTAAGGTTCAGACACAGAGGACAAACTGAAACCAAGGTTGCTCTTTCCAGACTCTCCTTTTTAGTTTATTTCCATCATTTTATGTAGAGTATCCTAAATAGCAACATAAACATACATATATATGCACACATACAGGGATAGTGGGCTAACTCACAAATACGAGAATTAGTCATTGAATCTGGAAATAATACTGAGTACTTGTAAAATCCATAAAAATCTCCATTAGGTATGAAAAGGTAGTAGAGAGGGAATTGGCAATTATTTTCAGTCTAGGGCCAGGTAGTAAAAGTTTTAGGCTCTACGGATCATATGATTTTGGCTACAACTATTTGACTCCACCATTGTGGCACAAAAGCAGCCACAGACAAAACACTAACAAACGAGTGTGGCTGTGTTTCCATAAAAACCTTTATTCATGAACACAGAAATGTGATATTCATAGAATTATCATGTCATGAAATAAAATGGTTTTTTTGAAATGTTTCAACCACTTAAAATATAAAAATCATTCATCCTTAGCTCATAGGCCATGGAAAAATAAGTCAATGGGCAAAATTTGGTATGTGAACCATCTTTTGCTGATGCTGCTCATAGAGCATTAATACTGTTCTCTCTCAGGGAGAAAAATATAAAGAATTGTGTGTGGCATTTAGCAAAGGTTCCCAAATATACTTTAAGATACATGTAATGTTGTTAAAATGAGGTGCCACATTTTTCCCCTTAGAAAATACAGATTATTACAGTGCTAGGAAAGTGCTATGAAAACAACAGTTTCTAATTTTACATACAGAGTCCATGATAAATACACCTCCAGAACAATGCTTTGTTATACAGAGATAATGATGTCATTTTCATGTATAGCCAGCTTCCTTGCCAATCAAATAATACTATAGATAGGTGTGACATTATGTTCAGGCATTATCAGTTTTGACTGATAGGTTGGAATATGGAATATAAACAAGAAACTGGAGAATAATTGCTTGACCTAAACTTCAGATAAAAATTGTTGAAGAAGACTAATATTACTAACATGAATGTATTAGAAATTATCTAAAAATTGTTTCTTCTGTAACTGTCAAGATGTAATCTAATGATGAGAGAACGAACCTTGGAAATTTCTATTATTATTTAATTTATTGTTTAGTCAAATGGGTCATTTTAAATAGATCACTATTACAAATATAAGTATTTTTGGTACAATTAGAGGTCATTCAGAATACATAAGAATAAATATAGTTTAACATATGAAAGAATAAATTATAATCTGATACCAATTATTAGCAAAAAATATAATTAATGTTATATTCCTACTAGTGGAATAAATATTTTAAAATACAAAACTTCATACAATAAGCTTTCGTAGAGCTTATATAGATCTTCAAAGATGTTAATATTAAAGTATCCAAATTTGATAAGGCAGAGTTTAAATGTTTCATTTCATCATGTGGTTTGTCCAAGCCTGTCATTTTAAAATAAATAAATCAAGCAGAGAGATGCAAAGGGACTTATTTAAGGTTACACAGCAAATTAGCAGTGAATCAAGACAAGAATACAGCCTTTTTCCATTACAATATTCTATGACCAAAGGAAGCAAGAGAAATCTAGCTTGTGATCTGAGGAAATAAGAATGTTTGAAATTGACCAAAAGGGTTTTCTTTATTGTTGTAATCTCCTTCCTCCTCTTTCCCTTCCTCTTCCTCCTTGTTCCCTTATCTCTTCTTCCTTCATAAGCTAGTTAAATGTTATTCTGGGAAAAAATAAATATGATTTGAGTTATTGCTAACATGAAAAATAAAATTTTATGTGTTCTCAATTTAATTATATTTTATGAAACATTAACTCTGACATGATGGTGCTATGAACTGTATGGTTGAATATTTCTGATGTACTAAATGCACTTAAAATTGTGGCTTTTATGTATGGATATGATAGTTTTCTTTAAAGAGTTGTCAGTGTAAACATTCTAAATAGAACAAAGCATAATGATACCAGTCATGATTGAAACATTTTATTGATAAATAACATTAAATATAATCTTCCTACTCATGATTCCTAAGAAAGATTAGTAAAATCCTACATAGTAAACAGCTCACAGACTTCTATGGAGTTGGGAAAATTTATTTTTCCCACTGATCAGAACATAAGGAGGTTTTTCTTTTCTTCAGAGAACTCACAGTTTCCTACTGAGTTGGATTTTTTTTTAAATGAGTTAATAATATGGTGAACATTATAAAATGGTGATTTTAGGCATGTATGAAAAGCTATCAATAACAAAAATAGAGATATATCTACAGAATTATGATGCATATTACAATATAGCAAAAATATTTGGAGAGTAAAGTGATTTAATGAGAATTAAATACTATTTAAGATAAATTTTAAATATCTTAGTGGTAAAAGTATATGTCTTTCTGAGAAAACCAAATGTATTTATTTGACAGGATAAATTGTTTATCCAGACAAATATTAATCAACATTTATTAATTATTATCTATATTACAGCAAAAAGGGCAATATTATGAACATTTTCTTCCCCAAACAGCTGCTCAAACTCTGCACATCATAATGCAGATATAAATAGCATAGCTCATTATATTTTAGATAGCTGGAGTCTATTACACACTTTTGAAAATTATTATTTTGCTCTGCCTATTTTTCTCTCATGAGTTACAACTAAATATTGACATGTAAAAGAAACATGATTTAAAACTAGTTTTTCCCCAATATCCATTCTCTCCTTCTTGGAGAACCTGAGACTTTTAGCCCAGAATAACAGCTATATTATTTAGACTCGTAAACAATAATTTTTAGGAAGCGAAACAATCATTTCAAGAGACATCTGCATTATTTCGACCTACTGGGTCACAGCAGAAAATGCTATGTGCTCCTTACAGGTTGGACTCTTAAGAGAAAGAATAAATCTTACTGATAGTTTCTGCTCCCTCCTGTGGGCCTGAATGTAGATTTGGTATTGTCATGAGATTCTTGGGGTGTTGCTTCACCAGCTGGAAACCTCTGTAGCCAGTGGCACCTGCGCCTCAGTTTTGCTTGGGCCTGCTGGGCTCATTCTGTCCACTCAGCCTGGCAGGCTGTGCTCGGCTTGTGCTACTGGCCTGGATCCCACACCTGCCAAGGAAAGTCAAGCGCGAAACAGCAAGGGGCGTGTGAGTGAGTGAGCATTGGGTCCAGCCACTGCACACAGCCAGGCACACCAGGTGCTGGCTCCCTGTGAGGCTGCAGCTGGACCAGGCATACCACAAGCAGCTTCCATGGTTGGCACCAGAAGCTTGGAGACACCAAGAACTGCAGAGACCTAGACAAGGTGTAACAGCTCTGGCTTGGAGAGCTCCTAGATCTGGTATCCCTATAGGGGCTATAGCTCTTCTCTCCTTCTCTCCTTCTTGTCACCCTCAACATGGCAAGCAAGGGGCATGTTTCAGCCCTGTTAGTTATAGCTCTTTTAGCCCTGCCATTTGACAGGTTCCAAGTTCTTGTCTGACATCCAGGAAAAATGAAGTACATGGACAGGTGGAGGTTGAGCAAGGTGAAGAGGAACTTTATTGAATGACAGAACAGCTCAGGAAGGAGACCCACAGTGGATAGCTCCTCTCCTCTGGCAGGGCATCCTGATGAGTGTTCAGCTCTCAACAGAGAGGAGACCCTGGAGTGGGTAGCTCCTCTCCGTGGCTGGTTGTCAGTTCATTTACTCAGCTCTCAGCAGAGAGGAGACCCTGGCATGGGTAGCTCCTCTCTGCAGGGAGGTCATCCCATTTTCTCCTTGAATCTCACTGAGTCTGGGGTTTTTATGGGCTTCTGAGGGGAGGAAGTGTGAGCCAATTGGTCCAAGGGCAGCCATGGGTAGGCTTGGAAAAAGCACCATAAGTTCCCACTCTGGTCTGTGAGACTTGGTCTGTCCCCCAAGATTCAGGCCTTCCCCAGCTTGAAGGTAGGGCTTCACTGGGACTCTCCCCTTCCTGCCCTGGTGCCTGTTTGCCTCCTACCACTGTTCATAGCACCCAGGCTGCTCATGCTGAGAGATGCCTGCAGGCCAGTGCTGAGTTGTCCTCAGCACCCCCTTGGCCTCTCTCCCATGCTCATTGGTGCCCAACGTCTGGAGGGGGCCTAGGCAGCAGGGGGTTTTCATGTCAGTACTGCCCTGAGCATGCACACACCTGGCCAGGTTGTGACAGTGCCCTAGCTCAGTCTCAACTTTGCTGCAAGATCAGAGCAAGTGTCAGGAGCAGGGAGAGGCCAGGCAGTAGGAGCAGGCACTTCTGAGCCTATGAGGGAAGGAGGTGACTTCCCAGGCGCCTGAGAGTGCAGAGATGCCTGGATCTGCAGCTGTGGTTTGGGTGGCTGCAGCTATGCCTGGGAGGGCAGGACACCTGCCTACTTCCAGCCTCCAAGAGCACAGGGATACCCAGGTCCACAGTCACAGCTTTGGTGGTTGCAGCTGCACCTGGGAGGGCAGGGCTCCTACCTGCTTTGTGGAGCCCACAGCCCCAGCTGCTCCTTCCCACTGCAGCCAGTGTTTTTGCAGTTGCTGATCCAGATGGGCTGCTGCTGCCATCAGTAATGAGACATATTTATCAAACTAGAAGCAGGAAACACCTAGAGATGGCAGAGTAAAAAGAGAAAAGGAGTCTTAGGTCTCCCATGCCTGGAGTCACCATAGGAATCCTGGACTGACAATGCTTATGTTGATACATGAGAAAGAAAGAAAACTTTTGCTTCTTGTACCCTAACTTTCAAATTTTGTTATTTATCAAGATGACCATATGGTTTTTACCCATTAACTAATAATATGAGGAATTACATAAACATTGAATAAAATAATCAAAGAATGAATATTTTTGCATTCTTGATAAAAACTTTACTTGGTCAACTTTGCAATAGATTCAGTTTTTTTCTATTTCATTTAAGCTATTTACATCAATATACAAAAGTGCTATTAGTCTGAAATTTTTATTTTTTAATTGTTTTGATATTATAGTTGTGCTAGATTTATAAAATAATTTTCAGAATCTTCCATATTTTCTATGCTCCTACATAATTTATATGTCAGGTAAATATTGGTCTTTGGAAAACTTTAAGGAAATTGCTTTTAAATCACTATGGCCTAAATATTTTCACACACTTTTCCATTCTTACATAATTATTGATATTCCTAGGCTTCCTTTTTTTTTGATCAATGTTAATCAACTGTATGTTTTTAGAAAATCATATTATACTGAGATTTGTATATCAGATTACACAGATTTGTATATGACATTCAAAAACATTTTCTCAGATTTTGGATCTTCTTTCTCATTCGTAATATAGTGCTCTTCAGTTTTACGCATTACTGTTTCCTCAGCTTTACATAAGACTGAAGTTTATCTATTTAATTGTCTTTGTCAAATAATCTCCACTGACTTTTCTTCTTTACAATGTATTCACTTACTTCCTGCAATACAGGCTCTCTTTTTGTTTTTCTTGTTTTGTGTTTCTTTTCTTGAATTGATTGGTTAGTTCACTTATTTGTAGGTTTTTTGCTTAACAAGAAAAACATTTGCAGATAAAAATTTTGATTTCTGATGAAATCTTTGATCATTCTAAAAATTTTTGATATATATTATTCCCACTGTCATTTTTCTACTAATATCTAAGTGGAATTTTTGTTTCTCCTTTACTCCAGTGTAACTTCGGGGAGTTCTTTTTCTTTTAAGTTTTAGATATTTGTAGAGGGTTACAATTATGTAACAATGTCTGTTACATATTTAAGTTAAAATAGATAGGAAGACAAGTTTTTTTTTTTCCAGTCCTCTAATATTTCTGTCCATCTACACTGAAAGTTCTAAAGGGTTTATCTTTATATATTTAAATGCAAGATTATTCATTTTGCAAGTGTTTATGTCTGATCTATCTTTAATATATACTTCACAGATTATCAGTGATGCAACATTAATGTCTGAAATACTACTTAAATTTATTCTTTTGAGATCCCTGTTTTCACATTGAATTTGAGTAATATGTCTTTATCTGTCTTTTTACATTTAATTTTCTTGTGAGTCATTCTTTAGGTGTGGTTTTATGAATAGCATTTAGATTTGGTTTTGTAAACCAATGTGATAATCTACTTTCCAATTTTGTGTGTGTGTGTGTGTGTGTGTGTGTGTGTTTGCTATTTCCTATTTATAATTTACTTTCCTCAGAAACATGAAGTATAGAATATAAAATATACAGTATATGTTTTCTCCAGCCAATCTCTTGACCTTCTGCCCCATTCCTTCTTGCTTTATTCTCCTTTTGGACCTATTGGCTCTGTATAAAGGTAGAAAAATAAAATGGTAGAAACAATTGTTGGAGGTCCTTAAAAAATCAGTGCCCAGAACATATGCTGAGGACATCTAGCAGAGCTTGGTTTTGGGGACATGTTGAATTTACTTACAACTTTACTAATTACAATGTATTATAATTTGATCTTCATCTCTAGGCTGATTTAAGAGTGCTGTGAAAATACTGTTTATGCAGGCCGGGCGCGGTGGCTCAAGCCTGTAATCCCAGCACTTTGGGAGGCCGAGACAGGCGGATCACGAGGTCAGGAGATCGAGACCATCCTGGCTGACACGGTGAAACCCCGTCTCTACTAAAAAATACAAAAAACTAGCCGGGCGAGGTGGCGGGCGCCTGTAGTCCCAGCTACTCGGGAGGCTGAGGCAGGAGAATGGCATGAACCTGGGAGGCGGAGCTTGCAGTGAGCTGAGATCTGGCCACTGCACTCCAGCCTGGGCCACAGAGCGAGACTCTGTCTCAAAAAAAAAAAAAAAAAAAAAAAGAAAATACTGTTTATGCATATGGATTATTTTTTGAAAAGATTATAAAGAAGTCATATATTCATTGGAATATATGCATATATAACTAGTTCATTTTTGTAAACTACTTAAGATGAAATTAGTGAAGGACATTAGATATAGGTGTTAAGTATAAAGTGGATATAACTCTGTGTAGTCTTAAAGAAAAACCATATGACAAGATAGAAGACTCAGAGTACATCAAAAATGTGGACGGGTGCCCTTATGCAAATGAGGAAGGTTAGACCTTGAATGTCAGATATTAGGATTCAAGCTTCTAATGATTCTTCCTCTTTTTTCTTATTATAATCAATTAATAACATAACCTCACATAGGCTACCCTAAGTTACAGAAGCTTTATCAACCAATTCTACCTTAAACTTTAACAGGGAGGTCTCTCCTGCCTACTCAGCTCTCCCTGCAAAAGTAACTCTGGGCTAATTTGTCCCCCATGGATATCTTCTTCCTCAAGCTGTCTTTTCTGCTTCCTGCTTCTTAACTTTGTTCTGGTCTCTAAGTAGAAAGTGCTAAGGAGATGAAAAAAAAAAGTCCAGTTTTGAAAAGTCTTATTTTTAGTTCATGGACCTTTGTTACTGAGAAGAGAGTTAAAAAAATTAATTTGGTCTTTGAAAATCAAACACAAGACAAAGAGTACACAACAAAGTGAAATTCGAAATATATATATTTCTTAGTCTGCCTTCATCAAAAGTTGGCAGGATTTCCTTCTACAGTCTGGCAATTTGTGAATTAAGCTTAGCCTGCATATTAGGTGAATTTTATTATTTTCTGTGTTTTCAGACACATTTTGAAAGTCATATTAGGAAGAAGTTAAATAAGAAGTGTCTTTGACAAACATCACCTTAAGTTGAAAGCCCCATTAAGAGAGAATTTCACTCTTTTTTTTGTAATATAATGTATTAGGTCAAACATCTTTTTCAAGCTGGGCTTAGTTACCCCAAATGTGTGTTTGGTAAATACTCTACCATGGACTGTCATATTTTATTCAAAGCTTTCAACATGAACATTGTATTTCTTAATTTTACCTAAAAACTCTTGAACATAGTTGTGAATTCTAAAACAAATGTTACATTGAGTCAAATATTTCCTAAATTTGTCACTTATTATTTTCAATGGGAGATTTAGTTCCCAAATTAAAGTTCTGAAAGGATAAAGAATTTACAAGGTAATAAGCTAGAAAATTATCTATTAATATAAAGGCATGTTATTTCCATTAACTAACAAATACATTCTTGGATTTGACTCAATAACTACAAAGTTATCCTTCTGATACAGAATAACCTAAGGGTGCTTTCTAATTAAAATTCTGAAAGTTGATGCTCAGTTACCATATCTGTCTGCAATTCTAAATTAAGCTGGGATCTCTTATATTGAGTTAGTCTATAATCTCTTCTTTCACTGCTATGTAGCAGTTGAAGAAATGCTAATTTAGTAAATCAGATCAAGTTCAATCCTAAACTATTATTACTATAGCAAATAAAGTTAGTGGTAGTTATGGTCGAGTTGCAATTTATGGAACCTCATAATCTTACTGGTAATAAAAATAATAATTCCAACAATAATAATATTCTACCATTTATTACACTCTCGCTCTTGCTGTGTTCTAGGCCTTTAAAATGCATTATCTCATCTGACTTGTGCTACAACTGGAAGAGGGAATTATCACATCAATTCTATAGTTAAAGCAGCTGAGGTGAGAAAATAGGATGGTTTTCAATAACAAAGCAATGGGCGCCAGGGGGTTGAGTGATTGGATGGAAGGTGCAATCAGAAAAGACGATTCATTAAAAAGCTTTTAAGATATTGTAATAACATTCGTTTTAGGTTTTAAAATTGCCTTAGTAGTAGACATGTGCCTTAGATGATATGGAAAGACGAAGCACAACACATAAGAAAATAAAAATCATAAACTCCACTTCACAGGTTACATTTTACATGAGTGGGAAATTTCCAGAAACTGCCTACCCCTTCTATGTAGGGATCTGGAATTCAGGAGAGAGGTCTGACTGAGTTATAGCTTTGGAAATTATCAGTATATGATATAAGTTGAAGTCTCAGGTATGGATAAGACATTTTAAAAGAGCTTTGTGAACTGAGAAGAAAAAAGGACAAAGGGTATGATTGTGGAATTTGGATATTCAAAAAGCAATTAAAATGATAAATAATGCTATAATTAGGACAGGGTGTTATGATCAAAACTAATAAAGATTATACGAGATAGAGAATAGCTGAAAATGTTGAATTACGTTGTCAAGCAAGACGAAGCTTGAAAGGTATCTAATTGGCTCACCAATTAGTCAGCTACAGCTACCCATTCCTGGTGAACAGAGGTGGGCACACTTGGAATTCAGTTTTCTGGTGTATTCAGGAGTGAATGGTAGGTGGGTAGGTGAGGAAGTGAATGGAAATTCTACAAAGCAAGGGTGTGCAGAGATTAAGAGGTCAGTAGCTAGAAATCAAGAAAATAGTTTTATTAGAGAGACTACAACACATTTATCTCTGCACAGGAGTGAATGGTAGGTGGGTAGGTGAGGAAGAGAATGGAAAGTGTAAAAGCCAGGGTGTGCAGAGGTTAAAAGGTCAGTAGCTAGAATCGAGAGAAAACTTTTATTAAAGAAACTTAAACACATCTATGTGTGGAGAGAGAGAGAAGATTGAGACATAGGGCAGACAGATGATAGGAGAGTGATGCTTGAAGGAAGTCCAGTACATAAATCTCAAGTTGTCCTGGAAGGGCTGCCACAGATTATTGTCTGCAGGGCACTGAGTGGAGGGGTGAGAGACAACACAAAGTCTTGTTACCATACTGAAATTACACAATGTCCGTGATAGAAAAGTCCTTAGGGTTATCTACGGCAATGTCCAGCTGTTATATTTGTGCATATTCAGGAAAGTGAAGGACTTACTTAGGGTCGGATAACTACGTAGGGACAGAAGCAAGACCGGAATTTTGTTCTGATTTGTAATTCAATGTTCTTTCTGGTACACCAGGAAACACAGACTCAAGTTTATACTTTCTGGTGGTAGAATATCAAAGCATTTCTTAACAGCATCTTGAGTATTGAATTCACCTTTTATTGAGGCGAGGACTAGAAAAACTAATTTTTCTTGCTTTCTAAACTTGCCCTACTCCTGAAATCTGTATGAATCAACTGTAATTTTGACTTTTAATTTTTAATAATGGTTCTTCCAAAGTGGATTAAAAATGGTAGATGTACGGAAGTTTGATTTTGCATGATACTTTTATATATATATGTTCTCAAATCTAAATAACTATCATATTTTTGAAACTGTATGCCAATATTCTTGAAAAACAAGCATGGAAAATAAACATTTTCAGGTATGAGTACATGAGGATGGGATTGGAAATCACATGGATAAGTAAGGAGATTTGGGATTTTGTGGTAGCTGTTCAGATATGAGACCTTCAAGGCTGTTTTGAGTAAAAATATTCACAGTCATAAGTAGCTATGCAGCACAATTCTGAATAGTGGTATTCTGAAATTTGGTTTATATTTGAGTCATTGCTTTCCAAATTTTGTTTCCCAAGTTGCTTATAGGTATTTTTTGAATAAAGAAGTCTGTGGTCAAATTTTTGCCATACTTTCACTGTATCCTCTCCTACCCCTACTTGAAAATTACAATGCAGAGTTAAAGATCTAAATAATCCTACAGAGTAGAAGACCTAAAGACATCTAAGAATTCCAATTATCTTGTTGAATCCATGTTTTCTAAACTTGTTTAACCACAAAGCAGGGTTTGGTTTTGTCTTCCTTTTTTTCCCTTAGAATATTTATTATTAATATTAGTAATATTAGTATTATTATTTGAGACAGATTCTCACTTCGTCACCCAGGCTGGAGTGCAGTAGTGTGATCTTGGCTCACTGCAGGCTCCACCTCCCGGGTTCAAGAGATTCTCATGCTTCAGTCTCCCTAGTAGCTGGGATTACAGATGTGTGCCACCAGACCCGGGTTTTTTTGTTTGTTTTCTTTTTAGTAGACACAGGGTTTCACCATGCTGGCCAGAATGGTCTTGAACTCATGACCTCCCTGATCCACCCGCCTCGGCTTCCCAAAGTGATAGGATTACAGACGTGAACCACCCAACGCGCTGGTCCATTCCTAAAACATTTATTATCGTCTCAAGAGTAAAAGTGTTCCACAAGTGGCAGAGAATTTTCTAGACTGGATTTTCTCTTTTTCAGGATCTTTTATTCAGTATCCAAATTTTTAAGACATCTGTTGAACACAAATACTTATCTTTCTCTGAAATAAACGTGCATTTGCCACACTAAAGGCGCTAAGAGCTAAAGAGCTAAAGAGAAAAAAGGGCATGCTTTGCTATAGTACGTTTACATTCTATCAATACTAACATTGTAAAACATAATTTTTCAGTATATAAATATATATATTTTATATTATATGCATAATATACATTATGTGTACATTTGTGTATGTATACATTTTGTGTGTACATTTTGTGGGGCAGGTGTTATCAGTACAAATATCTATTTTTTAATTAGGCTTGTTCGTATTTTGGGAATGTCTAAATTTTGTATAGCTCATTGGTATTTACCTTGCCTTCTTTATAATAACGAAAGATTTTAACTTTGGTTGGCACCAACTGATATTCAAAATAAGTATTATTTCCTTAATAATTTGGTTTATTGTCCTTTCTGTAACAATAGAGCCAATGACCAGTTGCCTAAAATCTCTCCTTTCCATGTTTAATATTAAATATTTGGCCCAGTAAAAGTCCACAGCTCTGCTTTTCAAAGCTTACTTCAGCACACTCCTCTTACTCCTCTTACAAATGGTGACATGTTTTCCTAAGCCCAAAAAGAATCTAACATGTGACTAATCTAAAGATGCCAAGAGACATTTGCTTTTGTTTTGATTTGAAATACTATTGTGAAGTAGAAGGTCCATCTCGAAGGTGCTAGCATTTGAAACATGTTACTGTGTCATCTAACAAAGGACATAAAGATAATTGAACAATAAACTAAGAAAGTGCATGAATTATTTCTGTCATCTATTTTTTAATTGCATAAAACAATATGGAAAACTGTAGATATCAGTCTAAGAATATTTAGATGCCCCAGCTAGTCATTGAAAGCACCTACCATTTCTTACAGACTCCATCTGCCATGCATTGCCAGACTTAGTGATAAGTGAACTTGGTAAGTTGTGATGCTTGCTTAATCAGCAGTATCAACCTTGATAATTTGATATATTTAGAAATACCAAAGTGAATGAAGCATTATATAAAAATAGACATTTTTTTTTCTTAAAATAGCATCATTGTAGTGCATTACACTCTTGGTAACAGACCTTGGTAAAATCCCCAAACTGAAAGCGGTTTGCTGAACCAGGATGTATTTTGCAAGGTCAGTGTACACCCTATGACATGAACCAAGTTTTTATGTTTATTCAAAGAGAAAGGTCTATAAATGATGACAATGTTCAAATATCTTTAGTAGATGAATTGGAGACTAAAATCTGAAAAAAATTCATATAGTTTCTGGTACAGTTTCACCAACTTTGCCTACGAGTCATACTTAACATCTAACGGTAAGACAAGGTCAACAACAGCAGGATCCCAGGACATCAGCATGGAAGTCAAGCTCACTGAAATTCAGATTTACTGGGCTGGACGTGTGTGGAAGATGGATATCAGCAGGGTGGCGAAGCAGCTGATAGACTCGCTGAAATGGAGTGACTGTAAGCACAGTAGGCAAAAGAAGTACTCTAAGGCCTTTAAGCAATGTGGCATAACTTCTGACTGGTGGACAGTGATAGCAGCAAACAGACCATGCTGGTGCACAGCAATCAGAACTTGTGTGACTCCCTTCTAGTGACTGTGCTATGCAAACTCTAGGACTTTTGCTTGAACTATAATAAGGTAGCTGTATAGAGATGTATAATGGCATGCTTTCCTTTTGAAATAGATGTAGCTAGGTCTTTATTGCATTGATTTGAATAAAACTAATATTTCTGCTACAAAAGAATTCTTGTCAAAATCTGTCCCTTAGGGCCCTCACAAGTGATTTTTCACTCCTAAGTTACCCCAAACTATCCTGTAACCTCTCTTTACATTTTCACATTGCTATATAATTTAGCTTCTCAGAAATGTTTATTTAGTTTCTGTTTTCCTTGGCATGCTCTCTGTAATTCTAACTTCTTATTTTCAAGGTTTACTGTGATTCTCAATCCTTCTGAAATGCATTTCATCCCGTTTCCTTTTGCTTTATTCTGTCTACGAACTTACCAGTTCAATGAGCCTTTACTTTCACAGGAGCTAAGAAACAAATAAGAGATCCAGTGAACACATGTTATGTGATTTATCCTCATTGGCATTTCTTTATATATTTCATTTGTCTTTTTTAGAAATTTGACATAAAGCTTAGCCCTAGCATGAAGGCTTCCCAAACCAGTAAAGTTGATTAGAACATATTCAAGTTTAATTTTATCCCATTAAGCAAACTGGATTCAGGGCCTTTGAGCTTTGATGGTAGCTGATGCATGTTCCAGTAACATATAATTCAAATGCTGCTGTCTAGAGTTTGCTGTAGTTTTGAACTTTATCCCTGAAAGGTTGTGTGGTTCAGACTTGTGTGTTTTTCTTTTCTAAGTTACAATAAGGTATAAAATTTCATTTTAAGAATTCTACAATCCTTGAAAACATCATGGAGTTTTTCAATTGTAGAGATTTAGAATAGATCTTATGATTTACATATTTCTCAAGTCCATAACAACTGATCTTGTTTAGTTACTATGAAGAACATCTTTTCACCCTATAGAAAAGGAATATTTTAAATAATGACTTAATTTTGAACTATTATTTTATCTTCCATACAAGCTATTTGATTACTGGAGTTTTGCTTTTCAGAAATAATTCAACCTAATTTTAAAAACAACTGATTATGGGATATATCTGTATCTATATTTATTTCTATATCTATATCTATCCCTCAACCAATTATAGTCCTATAGAACATTTAGCAGTTCTAAAAAATGAGTCAATGACAATTTTTGCTTTTTTGACAGAAATACTGGATGAGGCTTATAATTAAGTGTGTTAATCAGAAAAAAAAACTTTATAGCAAGAATATATACAATGAATGCTTTATTGAGTCCTAAGACTTCTGGAAAATTATCACAGAATAAAGTTTGATGTGTTCACATTCTCTAACATCCCACAATTACTGAAAATCATATATATATATATTTTTTGAGATGGAATCTTCCTCTGTCACCCAGGCTGGAGTGCAGTGGTGCAATCTCAGCTCACTGCAACCTCCACCTCCCAGGTTAATATAATTCTTCTGTCTCAGCTTCCTGAGTAGTTCAGATTACAGATGCATGCCACCATACCTAGCTAACTTTTGTAGTTTTACTAGAGATGGGGTTTTACCATGTTGGCCAGACTAGTCTCAAACTCCTGACCTCAAATGATCCGCCCACCGCAGCCTCCCAAAGTGCTGAGATTACAGGCATGAGCCACCGCGCCTGGCCTAAAAATCATCTTTAACATTACCAGTTTGTTATTTAGATGAGAAAAGAATATGCAAGAAGATTTAAAAATATTTTTTGTTACTTTTAATTTGTTGATAAAATTATTTTATTTTGTTTATTTTTATATTTTACTTATTGTCTAAAAAAAGATTTAAGGATGAGTTCAACATCAAAATGTGACCCAAACAAAAGGAACCAGAAATAAATTATAAGATATCTTGATTTTCCTTCAGTCAGGGCCATAAGGACAATATGCCACATGATATGATTTTAATTATTTGATAAAGGAATGCATGCCAGTTCATTTGGAGAAACAGATTTTTCCTAGTACTAAATTCTAAATAAAATCCATCATATAAATTTCTACAAAGGGTTTTAAAGTAACATAATTAGCTAGGTATTTTATAGGAAGAAGAAAAATTATTTTAATATTCCTATATTTACCCATCCATAAACACTACAAATTAAATATCACTAGCAAATATAGTGGGCACTATCCAGAATTTAGGTAATTTAGATGCTAATAATACATTGACAACATATATAAAACTAGAGCAAGGTTTAGCCTGCCCATTGAGAAGTCTATCTCAAATATCCTTGACTTACGTGAGCTTGTTTCAGGATTAAGTTATAGTCAGTTCAGGGCTGGATTCTGTGATGACTATCTGGAAGGCCAATATTCCATGCTGTTGAAAGCGATCCATATTCTTTAAATCTAATATAAATCTATGGCAGAACTTACATTTATTATGAAAATCTGGCAACTTGATTTTTATTGTCACTACTTTCATATAGAAAGGTGCCTCTACGTAGAATCAAAATTGCTACAAAAAAAGAGTTTTGACTCATTCCAAGTAATTGCCCACTAATTTATTTGAAATCTCAGAG
Source organism: Papio anubis (assembly GCF_008728515.1). Taxonomy (NCBI): domain Eukaryota; kingdom Metazoa; phylum Chordata; class Mammalia; order Primates; family Cercopithecidae; genus Papio; species Papio anubis. Next base: position 116,989,936 of record NC_044977.1, on the reverse strand, counting down.
TTCTGTATGGAGAAGATATCGGGTCTTAAAAAAAAAAAACAAAAACAAACAAAAACAAAAAACAAACAAAGATCTAACCACAAAATAAAACCTTTAATTGCCTATTTTTATTATATAACTGTAATATTTTTAAGTGAACTGTATACTAGTTCACTTATATGCACTTGATATGCATTAAGTATGTGCATATCAAGTGTTGCATTTCTGATAGTTACCGTTTCTTTTTTAACTACTTTCATATATTTTAACATCTAAAAGAATAAAATTAAGGTTGCTATTTTCCCAATACAAAACTATTTAAACAAGTCCTTTAGTCTATTGTGCACCTATGATGTGATAACCACAGTCCTTGTTGCTAAAGACTAACAAAGCATTTGTTTAGTGGAGAGTGAAACAGGTAAACATTAGTAAAGACTATAAATATTTTGTGATAAATGCAGTGAGAGAACATGTACGGGGTGCATTGTGAAAACAGAGGACAATCACCTCATTGGCCTGAGTCCCGAAGGCCGTTTAGTTGTTAATCAGGTGAAGGGCATTTTAACTAGAAGGAATGGCAATTTAAGGAGTATTGAATCCAAATGCAAGAAGTTCAGTGTGGCTGCAGTCCAGATGTTTTATGGGCAGGTAGGAGGAGATTAAGTAGGAAAGGATGTGGAAGCCAGATAATGAAGGACTTTGCTTACAATAAAAAAAAGTTGGATTTTATCCAAAGTGTTAAGGCGTTAATTAAAGCTTGAGGATTTATAGAGGGGGTAGATTCCAGAGCTATTAGAAGAACATAGTATAGCATAGCAGCTAAAAGGACCTGCCTAAACCTGGGTTTAAATCTAGGCCTTGTCTACTAAGAGTTATGTGACTTGAGCATGTTATTTAACCTCTAAACCTGAGTGTTCTTATCTGCAAAATACCTGCCTGGTACGTCGTTACTGTGCAGTAAAGAGTAGCTGTTGCTGCTGATTCTGGCTGCTACTTCCACTTCTTAAAAAGTGGACTTGAAGACTGAATACTGGCAGTCATGGAGGAGTAGAGTGCTACTGGAGAATTCACTAGAAATGTAGGAAGAAGAATGGGTTTGGGTTTTGGTATTTTAGACATGTTAAATTTGAAACCGAAAGTGCAAATCCAATGGAATCCATGCTAGTTTGTGAGCTATCAGCAAATGAGGTATCAGACGAAACCATGCGTGAATGACAAAACTGCCTACATAGAGGAGATAGACAAGAAGATGTCAAAGGTGAAAAACTGCGTGCATTCACTATTATTTGAAAATGATGTGGAAAAAGAAAATAAAATCCCTGAATGAGAGGAAATCATAAAGGGATATAAGAGAAAATGGTGTTACAAAAGTCAAAGAAAGATTTCCAGGAAATAAATTGTTTATCATACTGATTGCCAATGAGATGTCAGTTGTGATAATGCTAGAAAATATTCACAAGAAGGAGTCACTGGAAGTCACTGTCAGTGTTCAGAGAGGAAAAGGGAAAATCGAGTTTCAGTGGAATAGGAAGTGATTGAGACAAGAAGAAATGGAGAGTCTAGAGATTTGTCTGAAAAGGAGAGAGATGATGATGATGATGATGATGATGATACTGAGAGGAGAGCTTAAGGACTTTTTAGTTTTGATTTGAACATATTATCACATTGCATGCAGGAAAAGAGCTGATTAAGGAGGATATGTACACAAGAAAATGGGGAATAATTTTGTAATCGAAATTTTAGTTAAAAATTTTCCCCCAAACACTGAGAAACAGTATATATGAAATGCTAAAGTAAGGCATGAAACTACTGAGATGACTGAATTGTTGATTTAAGTGTCTTGGGCTTCCTCGGGACCATGACATGGGTTCCTTGCAGTCACAAGCCATAAGGGGCTGGTGCCTAACTCATACCAAAAAGCCAAGACTTGTGCACATATAAAAAGTAAGTGACTTTCCAGAATGTGTCAGGGCCAAGGATATGTAAGGATTACCTTTGAACCAGATAGGGACTACAACTGAAAACTGTTATACAGTCATTCTGACTCTTGTGCAAGTGGACTGCTTAGGACAGTAATGAGAAAAAGAAGACTATGGGGAGTGGACTCCAGGAAACCAGGAGTACACAAGTGCAGTTCACAGCATGGGAGTTCAGTGGAAAGTACCCAGCTGAGGAGCAGCTTCTGAAGAGCCCACAGAAGGCGCCACCAAGAAAGAGCCACTTTTAAGCATATAACAGGACTACGGGGCATCAAGCCTCTTAAAAAGAACATTAACAAAGTGAGAGTATCCCACCTTTCTTTTCCTAATGGGAGAGCAGAGAGTAAAAAAGTGAGACTACCACATTCTCCTTCCTGAAGGCAGGAAACCTGCTTGCTTGCAGCAGAAGCATCAGCTTGGAGAAAAGTTTAGAGTTTTGTTTATTCTTTAGGACTGGCTTACTACTTTATGATTTATTATATGTAATTTAAAGTGATTTGGTTTTTCTACTACCTGCAAATGACCAGAAAAGTCACGAGACTGCTTAGAGCTCTACAGTGGTGGTAGAATAAATGCAAAGGTGCAGAAGAACATAGAAATACAGTTAAATTTTTAATAATATACAAATCACACTTATTTGGCATTCTGGTACATTTGGTTCAGTAAGGTCCCAAAGAAGTGTGAGTGGATAGAATCCACATTTAGGAAAACTGACCTTGAATAGCAAACTTTCACAAATGTAGAAGAGAAAGCGATAAAAATGAGAAAAGATAATGATAAAATTTAGTTGGAGCAAACAGCTAAAAGAACAGAAATAAATGAGGAGAAATTTGACTTGATGAGCCTTATTTTTTCTGGGAATTGATGAGCTTCCCTTCTGTGAGTTAACAGTCCTGGTGAGGCAGTGATTAGATTGGAAGATTAAAAATTGAGAGAGGTTTAGAATGAAACAGAGTAGTGGTGCTCAAAGTGTGGTCCTCAGACATCCCCTGCGAAATTGTTATAAATCCAACTCCTTAAGTCTCAACCAGACTTCCTGAATCAGAAACTCTAGGGGTGGAGCCCAACAATCTGTATTTTAACAAGCCCTCCTGATGATTCTCCTGCACACTGTAGAGTCTAAGAACCACTGTAAGAGTTTAGTGATTTAAAGCACGCGTTCTGTGTTTAAATCACAGCACTGCCACTTATGGTCTTTTGCAAATTACTAATATTTAACCACTCCTTGTCTCAGTTTCTTCATCTGTAAAATGAGGATACCTAGCAATAACATACTCATAGTATTTTTGTAAAGTCTATATTACTCAATGTGCTGGAAGTCTTTAGAATCTCTACCATATTGAAATAATAATTAACAAATGTGTATTATCATTGTGGAAAAATGGAATAAATTTCTAAGTATACATATAAGACAATGGTAGTTCTGATTAGTCTGTATGTACTTTGTGACAATTTACCCCTTAGTAGCCAAGACTCTTTGTTTTAGTCCCTTGCCACAAGCCTGCCCATCCGGGACTCCTGTTGTCTTTTTCTTTTTCTGCACCATCTTCAGCAGCATAAGGCTACTTTGATGAAAGAAATGGAGGAAAGGAGGAAGAATAAACCAAGAAGCAAAGTAATGTGTGCAGGGAAATGCATATTGAATTAGTCAAGTTCTGTAGGAGTTTCAAATAAATATATGATAACAAATTTTTGGGGAATAAAATTTTGGTTTTTGTTTTTTGGAAACACTTTAAATGTTTCTTTGAGAAATAATGCTAGGAAGCCATATCAAATATAGTAGCCTGGTAAAAGACAAATTCTGTGGTATCTAGAGAATCTGGTTTCCAGTGCATTTGAAAGAAATGTCTAATTAAATTGATTATATTTTCATTTACTTAGATCTATATGGCTTCATTTTTAAAGTATTTAATGATATTTTCCAAGACCCAAATAATTTGATAGTAATAATGTTGGCTACATAGATGAGTCCCCAGTAGTTTTTTGCTTATTATTACTGATAAAACCACATTCAAAAGTATACTATTTGTGTTTTTCTGGTTACACCCTAATAGGCTGAAAATATGTAATAAAATACCCTAATGACTACACCTTGAGAACTAAACCCTGTTGTAATTGCTTTGATGCATGGGCTAGCAGGATAATTGATTGACACTAAGACTGCTCAGTAAACAGCCAGCTAACAGAATTAGATTAATGAAAACATATGGTAATTACAACTGTGCAGAACAACTTGAAATCTACAATGTAGCCTCAGGATAAATAATCAAAAGTCTGATCAAAGAGCAATTAGAGTTAATAAAAGTCTTATTGTGCATTTAGGATTAAGTAAGGCTGAAAGATAAAACTGTAAAGTTTTAGGAGGGTATTTGATGAAAGATTTACTTCATTCCTAAAAAAAAAAAAAAAAAAGGTTTTGGTATTCTGGAGTAGTAATTGAATTTTTGAAAAAGGAAATTCTCATACATGTTTTTTAAACATTGCTTAAGAAACATTTATTTTAGGATTCTTCATACTACATTGGTATTTTTATAACACACATTTACTTAAATAAGTCCTTGAACTTCGACTCATTCATTCATCTGACAAACAATTATTAAGCACTTACTATATACAAGTCTCCAAAGAGAAAAAAAAGTAAAGGTAAAACAGTCACAAATGCTGACCTTTAGTATTTTAGTCTAGTAGAGAACTAAAATATGTTTTTTAAAAATTTGTGATTTAAGGTGGGAAGAGGTAGAAAAGCTTTTTAGAAACATATGAATAAAATATTTGAATGATTAAAAGGAAGAAGTGATTACTTTCAGGGGGGGCTTCAAAGAAAGCTTTAAGATTCCTTCATGAGTCTTTTAAGTTTGAAGAATTTGTTACATATTTTGGCAAAGATAGGAATGTTTTGCTTTACAATACTCCTTACAGTGAGCCCTATTTTCTGTTTTGTCAGTCCCAGCATATCGTCTTTATAATTGAAAGCATATATTTGATTTTATAGTCTTATTGTCTTATTTCCTAGATGGATGAAACTAGAAGTAAAGCCATGAGTCATAAATCATAAATATTAGGCTTTCAAGTATTACTTTGATTCAAGAGCCAATAACCCTTTTCTCACATGCCACCCTGAATATTTATTACTAGGTTCAATGAGTTCAAAATATAGTAATGACCCAAGGACCCACCAGTCTAGAGACAGAGAGAAAATTGGCTTAATTGTGTTCACATGTTTCTAGGGCTGGGGTCTGTGGCGGTGTCAGCATCATGGAAATGGATTGGAACCACTATAGTAAGATGTGCACATTTACACTTACAGCTGTCTTTAGGTAAATTAATTGTCTCTTCTTGGATGCCTTGGGCTAAAGGCAATCTAGTTTATGTATCACCAATTTGGGGGTTCAGGGAAAATAGGGAGTGAGTTTACCTGGGTGTTTTTGGGTAGTCTCAACACTGGGGATCTCTTCCAGATCTCTCCTTGTTGCCCTTCACTCCTATCTGCCACCTCCCTTTCCGATCAATGAAGAGTGGTTGATTGGGGAAGGGAGCTCTGCGAAGGAGAGAATGACAAGACAAGAATTATTATATCAGAAAAAGTTGACAGTTTGGTGCTGTGCAAACCAAAAGATAATATTGATCACAGAACAAAAATGCAATTGATTTTCAAGGAAAGTGAATACCTTAATACTAAAACTTCAAAGCGTAATAGTTCTTTGAAGTATATAAAGATGAGTATAGAATCTCTTTTAAAAGATGAGAAAATTGAGATTCAGACAGGGCATGTGACATTACCCAAGATTGCATGGCCTATGTGAGATATTATCTTGAGATAATACTTTCCAGTTCCTCTTGTAGTGCATTTTTTACTCAGACCAAGAATGCCCAGGTCTTCACTGAGCACCCTACCAACTCCCTCCCACATTATCATTTTCTTGCTCCATTCATTGTCCTTTATCATATTTTTGGTGGCATTTTTTGTTCATGTTATTGTAGGATTGATTTTCTCATGTGTGAGATTATTTAGTTTCTTTCCACTAGAAATGAAGTTTCTTGAGGGCAGTCATATATCTTGTTCACTAATGTTTCTAAATCTGATTACCATTGCTGTATCCTCAGCACCTAATACAGCGTTGGTAGATCTGCAATATACATTTACTAACTGACTATTTATTTACTATACAAAGTGGGCTAGGTGATTATAAATCAGAATAATTCCAGCTGAGTGATATGCGCTCTGTACAATTGGAGTTGTGAAGATAACATAAATATTCCACAACTCTACATTCGGGTTTTTATTGTGTTATTAAACTATATTGCAAAATGTATTGCTCTCCTCCTTTCCTGAAAAATGCCCATTTAAACTACACTACAAAATTTTGCATATACTCTTATAAGATATTTATTGACCCAAGGTATTCTTAAGTATTGGCTATAGGATAAATTATTCTACAGGCTTAACAACACAGACTAGCTAAGTATGAGATTCCACAAGATTCCGTTCTAGACCCTGGGGAGCATAACAATGAATGTACTATGGTCCCTAGTTTTGGGTAGCTAATAGCCTAATTGCATGTAAAACTCTTTTGGAGTACCAGGATCAGAATTTTGGAGCTATTACAGACAATGTACTGATGAAGATGTGGGTCAGCATATTTTAGTGATTTGACCAATCAAGCTGGAGGTAATAGTAGAGCTGGAACTGAAACCCAGATTTTCTGGTTCTCAATCAGCATTTTTCCCCTAAGTGTTTACAAGTTCTAGTTATTATTTTTGCTGATTAACTACCATGAATAAATGTGTCTTACCATGAGCTTATTTCTCTGATTGTCTTTATTTCATTTTGTTTTTCTCAGCTGTATTGAAGAGCATGATTCTACAAGCCAATGATTCTTTCCCTGGTATCTGCCCTTAAGGAGTCTATGACCTTTCATGTTTCTTAGCTGTCATTTCCTCAAGCAAACATTGGCAGGTCTATCCATCTTTCCTCCTAGATACTTTTCTAACCTCTTAATAATTTGATATTTTTAGCCACTTGCCAATTTACTCAGTGTGCATATTTTCACTTCACTGACTTGTATCTAGGTTCAAACTCAACCTTTTAAGCACTACAGAAAAAAAATTTACTCATTCATTTTTCATGCATTATTTCATTTTACAAATATGAATGCCTACCATGTGCCAGGCACAATGCTAAGTATGGCAGACAGAATTGTGAGCAAATAGTCAAAGTACTTCCTTTATAAAAGAGTTTACGGACTACTGAAGTGGAGGAAAACCAATACACACACAAACACACATACACACACACACACACTATTGCAACTGTGACAAATGCTACAATAGAAAGATATTCATCCTGTGTGAACCTATGATAGGAATATTTGACATTGCCAAGTAGGTCAGAAAAGCTTTCTCTGAGAAAGTAACATTTCAGTTGAAATCCGTAATATGACCAGATGGCAGTTAAGCAAATAGGAGGGGGAAGCATGTCTTAAATGAGAGTGGAGATGGGGGAAGGGCACGTGCATAAACTCTGTAATATGTGAAGGATCATGGTGAAGGGTAGACAAAAGACAAGTGTAACGGTAGGTAGAGTACAAAAAGTGAAGGGGAGCTTTATCTGAGTTGACAAAACAGGTAGAAATTGGAATCTGCAGGATCATGTATAATACATTAAGAAGTGTCTTAAGCCCCGAAGAAATTGGTAGTCACGGAAGATTTTTTTTTTTTTTTTTTTTTTTTTTTTTTTAGACGGAGTCTCTCTCTGTCGTCCAGGCTGGAGTGCAGTGGCCGGATCTCAGCTCACTGCAAGCTCCGCCTCCCGGGTTTACGCCATTCTCCTGCCTCAGCCTCCCGAGTAGCTGAGACTACAGGCGCCCGCCACCTCACCCGGCTAGTTTTTTGTACTTTTTAGTAGAGACGGGGTTTCACCGTGTTCGCCAGGATGGTCTCGATCTCCTGACCTCGTGATCCACCCGTCTCGGCCTCCCAAAGTGCTGGGATTACAGGCTTGAGCCACCGCGCCCGGCCATCACTGAAGATTTTAGGGAGGAATTAATCTTTATATTAGAAGATAGAGGTTCCAAGGATGACTTCAACAAGCTGGATTGTGTTCCTGGAGGTCTAGTGGTGCTATTTATTGACGTAGAAAAAAAATTATGGACAAAGCCCAAACTCTGGGAGAGCAAGGGAAGGAAAATCATGTATTCAGATTGGACCATGTTAAGTTGGAGATGCATGTAAGATACCCAAGATGAGCTGTAAAGTAGGCAGTTGGTTAAACAACTTTGGAACTCAAAAGAGTATTATGGCCTAGAGATATAACTGTATGAATCAGTTGTGACTAGATGATAATTGAATCTGTGAGCATGGATGAGATCACTTTGGGAGAAAACGTCAAATGAGAAAAGGAGAGAATGCTGAGTAGCAACCTTAGAGGAATGTCAACATTTTGTGGCTTGAAGGGGAATGAGAATGGCAATAGAGTAGTAGGGAGAGGCAAGGTAACAACAGGAAAACCAGGAGAGAATTGCCTTGAAGCCAAGGGAAGAGAAAATATCAATTTTGTCAATGTTTATGAGAGATAAGGAAAAGATAATAGGTCATGACTACATTGTTTTACAAGGAACAAATAAATGGTTTTTATTGATTCAGGGAATAGTAATGTCTAGCATCAGTCTGACTTCATTTAAGCCTTCATCAGACAATGCCACTAAGGACCAAATGTCTCTTCCCTTCTGCCTCCTTTGGCATTGGCTCTGTCTTTACTTGTGATAGATTGGATGGGAGATAAGTGATTATATAATTATATATTGGTGTAATCACTGGATGAATAATACAGAGAAAGAGCAGTTTAGGAGGGACATTTTTAGTTTAGTTATGGGCATGCTAAGTTTGCAAGATATGTGAAGATCCAAGTGCAGATGTTGAGTACATAGATAAAATTAAAGAAACTGGCAAATGAAGTCATGAATGTTCATGGAAATACCTATAAAAACATACAAAGAAAGTTAAGGGGGCTTAGCGTCTAGAATTGAGAGACTTCAGTATTTAAGGAGTGGGTCCACATGGTACAGTCAATTAATAAGGACCAAAAGTAGCAGTCAGGAAGAAGAAAAATCAAAAGAATGTGATGTCATTAAAGCCAAGGGAAGAAAAGCATTCAAGAAAGCAGTGGTCAACCTTTGTCAAATATTCCTGAGAATTGAGTAAAATGAGGCCAGGCATGGTGGCTCATGCTTGTAATCCCAGCACTTTGAGAGACATAGGCAGGTGAACCACTTGAGGTCAGAAGTTCGAGAGCATACTGGTCAATATGGTGAAACCACATCTCTAATTTAAAAAAAAAAAAAGTAGTCACTTGTGGTGGCGGACATCTGTAATCCCACCTACTTGGGAGGCAGAGGCACAAGAATCACTTGAACCCTGGAGACAGAGGTTGCAGCGAGCCAATATCATGCCACCACACTCCAGCCTGGGTGACAGAGTAAGATTCTGTCTCAAAAAAGAAAAAATGAATCAAGAATGAATAAAATATCTATATTAATGAGCAGCTGAGGACATTGGTGATCTTGTCTGAAACTGTTTCATTGATATACTAAGGACAAAGGAGGCAAGTAATGGAAAGGGGGATTAAGTCACATTAGAGTAAATTGAGGAGTGAATGGTGAAACAAGAACTGTGGAGGGCTTTTTTAGCAATGTAGATAACTCTCCCAGAAGAACAGATTATAAAGAGAAATAGATAGAGCAATAGCTAAAGGAAAAAGTGGGATAGCAAGAGATGACTTTGTTTGATGAGAAACACCAGGCATGTAAAAGAATGACAGGAATAATCCAAGAAACAGGTAAATATTAAAGATACATAAAATAAAAGAAGTATTAATAAATGGGAAAGAATGAAATTTAGAGTACATGTTTTACAAGGTGAGCACAAGGTGCAAGTAAGAGGATTATTAAGCCTGAGAGTTTGTTAAAATAATAGCTGATAGACTCTAGATTGAAGAGAAAAGATGTGAGGATAAGAATGGCAAATGAGTAAGAGGTAAAAAGAAGTGACAATGTGAAGACACCAATGAGATTAACAACAGCTATGGTTAGTGTAATCGAGCGCCAGTATGTAAAGTATGATCTGTTATAACATTAATAGCATATGCTAAGCCCGGTACACATTGCAGAATTTTTTGAGATTACCATGGAACTGGGAGTATTCTGAAGGTTGCTACTGGAGGGACACATTGTTTTCCTATACATCCATAGTACTTTTGTGTCACTATACTAGTCCTATCACCATATCCTGTTACTGACTGCTCATGTATCTGTCTAGATGAGTAGATTATGAGCCCCTAGAGCATCTCTTTGAGCCTACCAAAGCATTTTAAATATAAGAATACTCAACATGTTCAATGGATTGAGGTAAAGTTTTCCATGTGGCACCTTATCAATAACTGTATTTATATCCCTGTGATTAATCTTCAGCTCCCAAGTGGTAGCAGTAGCACGCATTTGCTTACATCTCATCTTCTGGATTGAAGTATGACGTATTAAGGACCTGAAGTTTTAGAAGTAGCAAGGTGTTGCCCCTTGTTTAAATCAACTTACTCAATACAAATACACTGGGTTGTACCAGGCAGTTATGCCTCTTGGATACATTTAAATCACTGAAAAATAAATTTGAAAAATTATTCTAAAGCATTAACATATAAACTCCTCATTAAAAATATTATGTATTAAATAGAAAGTAAAAAATGTATACACTGGACAAAACTAACATTATCTTAATGTATGTTCTTTTTAACTTTACTTCATGTTATTTTCAGGTTTCATTCATATTTTCTATCATTTAATCATAGTATATATAAAATATTACAGCTTATTTCACTCTTCATTAAATTGTAAAATTATTCCACGTTGCTATATAGTCTTTTATGTCTATCATTTTTAATGACTGCACAAAATGTCACTGGGTTGATGCATGGTAATGTACACAGCCATTCCCCTTTTGTTTGACATTTAGTTTATTTCTATTTTTTCCTCAATATAATAGTTTAATGAACATCTTTGGGAATATAGTTATTTCTTTTTGGATTGTTTCCTTAGGATACATACCTATGGTTGGGATTACCAATCAAAAGATAAAAGACATTAACATGAAAGTTGATATGCTTTCAAAAAAGATTGTATAATGACACAATATCAGTGCTTCAAACTTATCTTTGTCAGCATCAGGTATAAAAATTTTTAATTTAATATATATGGAATGGCAAGGGTGGAAATTATTTCAAACTCATGTGACTAATCCTCCAAAATTTGAGTACTTTGATTGACCCATTTAGATTTTGAGGAATATTAGTTATATCTTATCCATTTCACTTATCTTTTAGAGAAATTAATACTTTGCAATTTGATCCTTTGATCCATATTTTTTCAGTCCAGACTTTCCCAATTATTTTAGTTCAGTTATTTTTATTACATACAATTCTACATAAAATATTTTCTTACATAAATTTATACCAAATCCTAATTACAGCTATATGTCGGAATACATTAGTAGCTGAAGCTGTGGGCATTGGAGTCACGAGAAACGATTTGAAAACCAACTCTGCCTCTCTAATTGTCCTCCTGGTGACATAATCCTCTGAGCTTCCTCATGTGGGAATAAGAATAACAACAGTATGACAGTTGTGTGAGGACTACATATAAAATATTTAAACATTGTGCTTAACAATATTCGGCTATTTGTTGATTTAGATTATCCGCCAACCCAGGATACTGGTTTTATTTTATTTTTCTCATCTGCCTGTAGATTCACCAAATTTTGGAATTGATAATATTTGGGTGGTTTCACAGCAGAAATAAAACATAGACTGGTAAAATCTTTAGTAAGAATATTGACCAAATAAATTTCCGTATGAAGTTGGTTTAGCTCAAAGTGCTGGAAGAGTTGAGGTCATGGCTCACAGGTATCACTGGTGTAACACATAACTCCAACTATTTCTATATTACATTAAAGCAGGGATCTCATTTTATCTGGTACATTACATTTTTGTTTAATAGTATTGGCTGAATATGTCTTCTGTTTCTTGTATTGCTATGTAAGGCCATGTTGTGATATGCTGTTTAATTTTGCTGGGGCTGTATTTTTATATATGTGTATAGAGAAATATCTTATACCTATATAATAGTGTTTCCTCTCTGTGTAGTACAACTCTTCATATTCATCATCATACCAAGTATATTTTCTTACATATAATCATATTTCTAACAATAACACACATATTTATACTTTACCATTTAAAAATTCATTTTACTAATTTTCATTTTCTTTTTAATATACGCTGCCTAACTTAAGTAATATGCATATGAGTGTCATAATCTAGCAATCAACTTCCAAGCTGCTTTATTTTTTCTTCAAGTGAAATGATTTTAACAGCTGATATTTTTATATTATATTTATGATTTTTGAAGTATACTAGCTGTCACATTTGAAAAAAATCTATTTTGATATTCAACTCAAACATTTGAGGAATAGAAAACCTATTAGTATCCTTAATTTATGAGTAAGGAAACTAAGATGCCACAGCATTAATTGATATTTTGTATGGTCTTATGAATAGAAGATGAAATGACTACGGCTAGAACTTAGGTCTCTAACCATCAGCTTTATTCTAACCATTAATATGTGCCTTTCTTTGGTTTGGTGTAAATATTAACTCCAGGACAGAGGCACTTTTGTTTCTGAGGATAAAAAGAAAATATTTAATTCTGTTGAGAAACATACCAGGAAGCTTTATCTAAAATAACAGATATAAAAGTAATTGGATAATTTATATTTTAATATTTAATTTTTACATATTTGCTTTTTCTTGAGACAAAGAGAAAGAATAAGGCTGATTAAAAAACAGGAGAAAATAATGAAATTCTCTTAGCTTCTCTAGCATTCTAACTCTACCATGTATTATTAAATGCTTGGTCCATAGAAATATAGACCTCCTAGATAAGGAGCCAGAGTATATCATGGACATAGTAAATTTAGAATAAGGGCAGTTAACTCTATAAGGTAAAGGATTATTGATCATTCTGGAGAATATAAAAGTTTAAGAATGAAAAGCAGTGAATGCATTGATGGTCACAGCTAGATACACTCTGTATCAATTTCTGAGTCAAACTTCTTGTCATATTGGTTAGGTTGATCCAGTTTTCCTTTCTATTGCTGCTGCTGTGAGTTTCAGTGAAGACAATGCAGACATGTACCAGAAACATTTAAGTGCTTTTTGATTGCAGTTTACCATAAAACATATAAGGCCCCAATTTAGGGTCTTGTGTTACATTCCCTTGTGGCGAAAAAAGTTTTCTTTGTTGTGTGCCAACATGATGCATCTCCATACCCAGGTCCCTATCTTAGAAAAGGTATCAGTCATTAGACAAATGGGTAGAATGTGGATAGTCATCTAAAGATCATAGACAGAATTAGTATGATAGAGTTCCACATTTTTTCTTATAAAAACATTTTTATTCCATTTTATTCTTTTTCTCTCAAGGAAAAAATGCTAATATAGAATAATTAAGTTTTAAAATACAAGTTTTCAAGTTATTCTGTTTTTTTCTCACTATTTTGGGTAAGTTATCATGTTTCTCATAAATATTGTTAATTTTCTTTTAGTTCACCTTCATATTTGAAGGGCAGCACATTACTTAGTTTTAGTTGGGCATTGTCAATTGCCATGTACTAGTCAATGCCAAATGTCAAATGCCATAAGCTAGAAGTAACTTGTAATTATTTGCAGATAGCATAACTCCAGGATACTCCTTTTCTTTAATTTTCCCAAGTCAGTTATTGAGTTGGATATATGGACTGTAAGTGAAGGAGTACTGATCTCACTGTGCTCAGGAAATGCTTCTGGTTGAGTCCGGCAGACACCCAAAGGATTCGTGCAGAATTTCCTTAAACTTTTTCCATCCTGAATCAGAAACATGTGGATTCTTGTTTGAAAGGCAGATTCCTGAGTCCATCCCAGACCTACTGAATCACAGTCTCTGGGGCTGGATTCCAGGAACCTAACCTCAGTGCTTGTCTCTCTACCTACTCCTTGATCCTTATGCTCCAGCCTCTTTTAGTCTCTGACTCGTGCCAAGTATGTCTCCATTAGAAAGCCATGCACATCTCTTCCTTTGCCTGGATCTCTTATTTTCCAACTTTCTCATGAATGGTTCCCCTCGTTCAGGCCTCAGTTCAAGTGCCACCTCCACAGACCAGACTTCGTTGACTCTCCAAGCTAACGCAACCCCCATCCTCACCATAACATTTTCTATCACATCAATATGTTTTAGTTTTAACGTTTAGTGTCTGTCACTTTTTACTAAAATTGAAACTCCACTAGCACAATTACTTTTCTCTGTCTTATTCACTGCTGTATTTGCAGAAGGCACTCCAATACATACTTGTGGATTAACTAACTGAATTTTTAAACAAAAATTCAGGTGGCTGTCACATGCCCTCAAATTTGGCACCACAGGACTAGAGGATGTCTCAGGATGACTAGCATATGTTTCTCAATTAAAAACAAAACAATGTGATGCCCCAGGTGATTTTAATTATCTGGTTAAGTGGCTCTTCTCCGAGGCAAATGAATCTAACCTAAACCTCCAAGAGTACTTAGTTACATCAAGAAACCCTGTGGCAGTGTGAAAGTTTGCTGAGCTGGGATGGGGACTATAGCTTTGGCTCCTGCTTCTGCATCTTACTATGTATTTTTCTTAGGCCAAACAATCAAAGATTATGGACTTCAGGGTTTTGTTGAGATGCTTTACTTCTAGGGGCCTACATATTTGCATATCTAAAATAAGAGAACGAGACTAGATTAATATTTCCCATACTAGGTTCTACAAAATGCTAATTCATTGAGACCTAAATATTGACTCCCTAGAAATAATGCAAGATATTTCAAAAGCTCATATGGTCCAAAAATTCAAATTATTATGTCTCTCTCTTGGAGATTCAAATTACTATGTCTCTTTCTCACTTGGAGATTCACAATACATATTTGCAGTGCTAAAATACTAACAATCCTCCAGGAAATAAATTTGTTCACACTTATTTAACCCAACATTTATCAAACTTATCTAATCACAGCATTTGTTTTACCCTGTACAAACTATGCAGTAGCATTCCACAAAATTCAGCATGAGAAGTGCTGAACTAGATTATCTCAATGCTATATCTTGTGGTTCTTAGGGTTAAAAATTGCCTGGTGCCAGCTGGGGGTGGTGGCTCACACCCATAATCCCAGCACTTTGGGAGGCTGAGGCAGGTTGGTCACAACGTCAGGAGTTCGAGACCAACCTGGCCAATATGGTGAAACCCTGTCTCTATTAAAAATACAAATACTAGCCAGGCATGGTGGCATGTGCCTGTAGTCCCAGCTACTCGGGAGGCTGAGGCAAGAGCATCACTAGAACCCAGGAGGTGGAGGTTGCAGTGAGCTGAGATAGCACCACTGCATTCCAGCCTGAGCAACAGAGGGAGACTGTCTCAAAAAAAAAAAAAAAAAAAAAAAAAAAAATTGCCTGGTCCCAAATTTCAAGGATGTTTGCTATCTATTCTACTCTAGAAGCTCTGTAATCCCCATGGGGCTGGCTTCACATCTGCAAAATAGAGAATTATGGCAATTTGAAACTCCACTAGCACAATAACATTTCTCTGTCTTATTCACGGCTCTATTTGTGAAATAGAGACTTATGACAATTTGAACCTTTTTGCTTTCAATGCTGAAATCACTGGTCAGCATTCCCTAGGCTTGGAGTCATTCTGTGTGAGATCAACCCCTTTTCATTAGAACCTGTACCTACCACCTTCTCACTCCATCCAGGCAAGTCCTACATCTAAAAAGCTATGCAAAGACTAAGGGATTCAGGCCAAGAGAACTTTTATCTTGGTAGCAGGAACCCAATCTAGTGCCAGGAGATAGACTAACAGAAAGCATTTTGGTTTTTGTCTATAGAAAATATGCATTGAGTAAACAATACAAGGAATTTTAAAAGCTTTTCTTTGACCATCACTGGCACAATATTGTCATACATGAGGTGATTTAAATAACTCTGCGCCAGAAAGTTCATGTACCCCTGAAGTCATACATTTTGTAATAAAGTATTTTTTAAAAAGAAACTATTGCGTGGGTGCGGTGGTTCATGCCTGTAATCCCAGCACATTGGGAGGCCCAGGTGGGTGGATCACTTGAGGTCAGGAGTTCAAGAACTGCATGGCCAACATGGCGAAACCCCGCCTCTACTAAAAATATAAAAATTAGCTGGGCTTGGTGGTGCGTGCCTGTAATACTAGGTACTCTGGAGGCTGAGGCAGGAGAATCGCTTGAACCTGGAAGGTAGAGGTTGCAGTGAGCTGAGATGGTACCACTGAACTCCAGCCTGGGCAACAGAGAGAGACTCCATCTCAAAAACAAAAACAATGAAAAGGAAAGAAAAGGAAAAGGAAAAGGAAAAGGAAAAGGAAAAGGAAAAGGAAAGGAAAGGAAAGGAAAGGAGGGGAAAGGGGAAAGGGGAAAGGGGAAAGGAAGAAAGAAACTATTAAGGGCTGCTGTGGTTTGAATTATGGTTCCCTTAAGACTCACATGTTGTAATCCTAATCCCCAGTACTTCAATGTGTGACTTTATTTGGAAATAGAGTCATTGCAGATGTAATTAGTCAAGTCTAGATGAAGTCATACTGGAGTAGAGTGGATCCATAATCCAATATGGCTGGTGTTCATATAAAAAGGGGGAAATTTGGGCTGGACACGGTGGCTCATGCCTGTAATGCCAACACTTTAGGAGGTCGAGGTGGGCAGATCACGAGGTCAGGAGTTTGAGACAAGGCTGACCAACATGGTGAAACCCTGTCTCTACCAAAAATACAAAAATTACATGGGCATGGTGGTGCGTGCCTGTAATCCCAGCTACTCAGGAGGCTGAGAGGGAGGAGAATTGCTTGAACCCGGGAGGCAGAGGTTGCAGTGAGCCAAGATTAGGCCACTGCACTCCAACCTGGGTAACAGAGCAATACTCCGTCTCAAAAAAATAATAAATAAATAATAAATAAAAAGGGTGGGGGAAATTTTGACACCAAGACAGACATGCACCAAGGGAAGATAATATAAAGATATACAGGAAGAAGATGACCAAGAAGGAATCAACCTTACTTACCAACACCGTAATTTCACACTTCTAACTTCCACAAATGTGAGATAATGAATTTCTGTTCTTTAGGCTGCCCACTTCAGGTGCTTTGTTTCAGCAGCCCTAGCAAATGAATACAGTCTAGATGCTAGAATCAAGTCTTTGGGACCTATATAGAAATCTATCCAATTGCCAGCTAAATTCCTCCTTCCAGACTACCAAATGTTTGAGTAGTCTTGGGACACGACAGAGCAGGACAGTGAACAATCTTCCTCAGACCACTTTATTTAGTTCTTGTGCCCTAGAGTAGCTGGTTTAGCTCAAGTCTTGGAGCAGATTTCTTAATAACATTTTGGTGAATCTTCCTTTACTGTTCTAGTGTATTTTGTTTCAGTCATACTAAGCAGAGATTGGAAGAAATTACAAATATTTGGAAAGATAAAAGGCAATAAATTACTTTGAAACCCACTTTGTACAGCCCTGTAAGGTTGATGAGACAACATTTTGGGCAAAACTGCCTAGATTTTTAAAGTGGATGTTAAAAGCAGGTAATACAGAAAACTTGAAGTGAATCTTCCCTGAAATTACTGCTACCATTACCACTGTTCTTTGAGGACCAGTCTAATGCAATTTATACCTCTTCAGCCTAACACTAAGAGGTCAGAGCTTTAAAATGGCACTTGTAACAAAGAGAAGAGTCAAATTGTTCTTGTCACTAATTAGTTCAGATGTTATTTCAAATTCACTTTGGCTCTGTTATTGACTCAAGAAATCCAGATCTGAGGAAATCAACTGTGAGAATGTTACGAACAGGGAAAATTAGGTCACCATTTATGTTTTGCAGCTAGAAAAGGAATTCATTGCCCATGTTTAACTTCTCTTTAGCACTAATCTCAATATAAGAGGGTTGACAAAAATCTGAAAATAATTATAATATGAAAAATAATAAGGCTTGAATTCAAAACTTTGTGAAAATTAGAGCCACTTTTTTGTTTTCTCTGTTTATAGTTTCTTTCTATCTCTTTCAATCCAGCTTACCATAGAATAATAATATCATCATCTACACACCACAATTATCATGATTAACTTCATTTTCACCAATAAAAGTCACTCGGTACCCTTCTGAAACTGTGCAAAGGCAATGCCTAAACCCAGTTCTACCCTGTAGTTACTTTTAGTTGTATTGAGAATATGCCATACTGTGGTTCAGTTGGACTTAGCAAATGACTTAATTCTTTTTGGCATTTTTCAGTAAGGGAGGTCTTAATTCTGAATTCTCACTTGTATTGACAACTAATGAAATTGTCAATTGTAGTCATGTCTTTACTGTCAAATATTCCAAATGCCTTTCCTTATCAATGGTAATACGTTAAAGTGTATTCTCATTTTATCAAAGCCGGTAGTTTGGCACTCTGATCATATTACTTGAACAATATAAAGATGCATAGCTACATTTTGGGAAAACTCACCCTTTTTCTATCACCCAAAATAAAAAGATTCTCAATTATGGAATATGCCCACTTTTAAAATGTAGCTTCTCATACAGGAGTGCATTTCTTATTTAGTTTTCAAATATATAATGTATCTGGAGACACAAAGGCCAGAGTAAACAAGAACAAGTCCATGAAATACAATCTGTCTATAATCTAATAGCCCTAGTCAGGGGACTAGAATCTGGGCCTAAAGTCATTTTACTTGTCTCTATATAAGAAAAGTTACAACCAAAAACAGACCCTTGTTTAAATGCTTTTTCTTTGTATAGATCCAGGTTTTGTGTGTGTTAGATACAAGTTCATTCTATCAAAATAGATGAAGGTACAAAGTTTTTCATTCTTTCTTCTACTATGTTTATGTCATCACCAATCCTTTATTAATAATCGGATTCTTTTAAGGGTTTCCTATAGCCACTACTTTTAGTCCATTTCAGGATGAATGAAGGAAAATAGCAGGTTGCTCAGACCTTAACAGGAGTAACTAGGGTGGCAAGGCCTTACTTTTTAAGCACAAGGCTGCCTATCATGACTTCTAAGGTATACTATTTGTCCCAAGAATTATTAATAATGCCTCCTGGAAGAATAGCTATGCAGGCAGAAATTAACCTTTTCTCTTCTACTTTTTTTGCTCCATGTTTAACTTCCCAGAATTCCATACACAAATAGTTATGTTTTTAATCTCCAAATAATTTTTATCTAGTACTTTCTTCAGTTGAACTCATTGATCCTACTTTAAGTTTCTTATTAAATGTACACCTCTTATTCTTCTTGCCTTTAATACCACTACTCTCTCCTAAACACCTTATCAACCTCCCTGCCATCTCTACTTACCATCATTGTGATATTATTTAATCCCCTCTCAACCTTGTTCTCTCTTTCTCTGTTGCCCAATCCACTTTTGTTTTACACACTTAGGAGGCTGAAGGAAAGATAAGGTGGGAGAGAACAGCTAGCAGATTGAGAATAATTTTGATGAGTTGGCACTTAATTTGGTAAATTCACCAGACTTTGCCTCAGCTAATTTCATTCTGTCACATCTCTCAAGGTTGTTATTCAGTAACTAAACCCACAGAGCTCAAGGGATAAGGCAGTTGTTATCTCTGAATGAGAAACTTAACGGTCACATCAACTGATAAAACAGCATCAGCGTGACTTACACATTCCTTACCGTTGGGCAAATCTACATGGGAAATCGCATGCTTGTACTCAGAACAATCTAAGTCAGTTTTTTAAAAAGAAGTAATCCTCAGCTAAGGGACCTTGAAAAACTCTTGTCTACTATAAAGATAGCTTTGACCACAGAATAATAATACTTCAAATCTTTGGCCAAAATGTCCTCTCCCGTGGGCAGCACTTGAATGTGGAAAGTCAGGGTTTATTTTTATTTCTGATGTTTCTTTTTCTATACTTCCACGTCTGAGAAGCCTCCTTTAGGATTAACATATTTAAAAAAATTCTGATGGTGCAATGAATCAAGGTATAGTCCAATCTAGGAGTCTCCTGTAATGTTAATATGACTTTGTAAATCTCTGATTTCACTCACTATAATAGTTAGATGGTGTTCAACTAAAAATAATAGAAAATCTTATTCACAGTAGCTTAAAATAAAAGTACATTTACAAAGAAGACCCATGGTTTGCAGTCTTACGGCAGGTGCAGCAAGTAGCTTAATTATGTAATCAAAGACCTTCTCCTCCCACCCTTCCTTTTCCCCATGCTCAGCATTTTGGCTTCGGAGTTCATGACTGTCATAGCTTTACGTCCTCAGAAAACAACACACAAACCAAGAAGGGAGGGAAGGGATAAAAAGCCTCTCTCATCTCGGAGCACTCTCTTATCAGAGCCATTTTTGCACTCTACCTTGCCCAAGCTCTTCCTTGCAGTTTACTTCTCTTTGGGTATACCTGGATCACCAGCTCACTTATGGAAAAATTACTGGCCGAGAAGAATAAGATTGGCGTATTGGCTCAGAATAATCATGATCCATCCTCAGCAGCTAGGCACATTGTCTTGGGTGGGGATGGAGGATGTTGTTGCCCTAGTAAGCAAGAAGTGGGAATGGCTGTTAAATAGACAATCAACAGAGATTATCACACCATACTCTGTTGGGTGATTAGGATAGTCTTAGGCTTTACCCAAAATCTATTGATCAAGCATCTCTGGTGTTGAGGATCTTCATGTAAAACCAAAGGAGAATTGGTTTTACATGAAAATCCTCAACACCAGAGATCTTCATGTAAAACCAATTATCCTTTGGGAGGCCGAGGCAGGTGGATTACCTGAGGTCAGGAGTTTGAGACCAGCTTGACCAACATGGTGACAAGTCTTATTGATAGTCAATCAATAAAAGCATATTATCTATATGACTTTCTATATTTGCAAGTACTTAGGGTGCTAGGCAAACTCACCATTTTCCCCATGTACTGCTTACGGTACCTTTCTCGATCAAAAAGTTCTCTACAAATTATTTGTTTGCTGACTATTTTCTTTATTCTCCTAATCTTGAGTGAAGACATTCACAAAAGGGTAAACCAATAGTACCTCATAAAGAAATACATTTTGTTTGGTGCAAACATACTTAAGATTGCAACTTATTTGAAATTTTTTTTGCAAATGAGCATGCAAATTTTATATTACTCTATCACTTGCAAAACAATTCCAGTTAACAATCATCTATCTTTTTAAAGTTTAATTTTTCGGAGGGTCTTAATCTATTTTAAATATCATTTGATGCAGCCAGTATACTGAAAACTGTTTATTGGCAACTTGATTATTCCATAATTATAATGGCAGTTCAAGCAGTATGTGCCTTCTTCAGATAATGTCATTATAATTTAAAGAGAAAATTAGTAAACAACCCACAGCTGTTTTGGTATGAAATGTGCATGCGTAGTTATGAATATTCATATTCATAAATATTTTATCTTAATAAAAGATATTAATTCCATATTTTAAAAGAAACAATTGTAATGGTTATTAGAATATAAAAATACTTTTTAAGACTGTGTTTCATTTTCTCATTAAAACATTTTTTCTAAACATATTTTAATAAACTTTATAGAAGTTTTAAACTCACATCAAAATTTAGCAGAAGGAACAGAGATTTCCCATATACCTCCATACATGCAGAGCTTCTCCAATTAGCAACATTTCCCACAGAGTTGTACCTTTATTACAATTGGTGAACCGATATTGACACATTATTATCACACAAAGTCCATAGTTTACATTAGGGCTCACTTTTGGTGTTGTACATTCCATGAGTTTCAACAAACGTATGACATATATCCAGCCTCCTAATATCATATGGAGTAGCCTCACTACCATAAAAATCCTATGTGTGCCACCTGTTTACCCCTTCCTTCTGCCCATAGATTGATTTTTAAAATGCTAAAAAACCTTAATAATTGATATAATTTAATAGAAAACACCTTTACCATCAATAAAAACGTATTTTCTATATGACTTTTATACCTTTTAGAAATTTTATGTGATTTAGTATTCTTCACTTAATATGAATATATTCAATGACAAAACATTGTGTGACAAATTTTGTAATTCATTGAAAACCTCTAGAGCAGGGCTGTCAAATTAAATTTTCTGTGATAAAAGAAATGTTCTATATCTTCCCTGTTGAATACAATGTTACTAGCCACACATGTCTATTGAGAACTTGATATGTGGTTCGTGTAACCAGGGAATAGATTTCTCAATTTTATCAAGTTTTAATTAATTTAAATTTAAAGAGTCATATCTGACTTGTTCTACTACATTGGATATCACAGATTTAGAAGGAAGTATAAAGTAGGAGAAAGAATACTTCTTCTTTCATACCTCACTGAAAGCTCCGGATGCCCCTTCTCAGGATATGGAGATGTTCTTTAATAAAATGGTCTGCAAACATCAGGACAGAAAATTATCTGGAGAATTGGTGTTTTGTTGTTGTTGTTGTTGTTGTTGTTTGGAGCCTCCCTCTGTCCCCCAGACTGGAGTACAATGGCACAATCTTGGCTCACTGCAGGCTCTGCCTCTTGGGTTCTAGCGATTCCGGTTCTAGCAATTCTCCTGCCTCAGCCTCCTGAGTAGCTGGGATTACAGGTGACAGCCACCACATCCGGCTATTTTTTGTATTTTTAGTAAAGACGGGGTTTCATTATGTCAGTCTACCTGGTCTCAAACTCCTGACCTCAGCTGATCCACCTGCCTCAACCTCCCAAAGGAGATTTGGTTTTACATGAAGATCCTCAACACCAGAGATGCTTAATCAAAATATATTGATGTTCATGTAAAACCAAAGGAGAATTGGTTTAAATGAAGATCCTCAGCACCAGAATGCTTGATCAATAGACTTTGGGTAAAGCCTAAGATCATGTGATTTTGATACTGGTTCTCAGAACCACACTCTGTGAAACTCTTTTCTAGGGTGTGTCTATATACTCTTCCCTGCCTGTCCATAGGGACTATCAGCAGCAGACACTCTCACTAGAATAACGACTTTCAAACGTATTTGCCTTTTTGCTCACAATTCATAGTAAGAAACAGATTTATTGTTACCCGCACACGCACACAATATATGTGTATTATTCATAAGTATACATATATTTTTATGTGAACTCTGATCCTTTAAATTACATTTTACTTTATTTAATTTTTCAGAATCTGGTAGTGATCCAATAAAATGTGTCAGGACTCAAATCAAAAAAACGTTGTGCTGAATAGCCATAATTCAGGCCCTGAGGCTGCACACAAGACTCTAGGGCAGAGATACAGAAAGAACAAATTGAGAAAGGCTTTTTTGCTCCACCCTTCTCCCATGGCTAAGAAATGTCTGATTCAACAAATGTACCAGTGGCTCTTTTTTTCTTTTAAATGATTCAAGAATAAACCACATATTTATGATGTAACTGCCATAAAAATCAAACACAAATGTCCCATGAAAGAGTTATTTTTATAAGTAAAATAAGCTTATCTTTTTAAAGTATGATGTTGATTTTGTCCAAAAATAGATATTGTGGTGACTTTTCATGCTGAACAGTAAGTGAGTAGTTTCAAGGCACTCTCAGGGTATGTAATGTTAGTTTTTAATGTATTCTTTCATTTTTATAGACCCAGAAAAGACAAGAAGATATTTTGTTTGTTTGTTTGTTTTGTTTTTTATTTATTTATTTATTTATTTATTTATTTATTTATTTTTTAATTTATTTATTATTATTATACTTTAAGTTGTAGGGTACATGTGCATAACGTGCAGGTTTCTTACATATGTATACTTGTGCCATGTTGGTCTGCTGCACCCATCAACTCGTCATTTACATCAGGTATAACTCCCAATGCAATCCCTCCCCCCTCCCCCCTCCCCCCTCCCCATGATAGGCCCCGGTGTGTGATGTTCCCCTTCCTGAGTCCAAGTGATTTCATTGTTCATTTCCCACCTATGAGTGAGAACATGCGGTGTTTGGTTTTCTGTTCTTGTGATAGTTTGCTAAGAATGATGGTTTCCAGCTGCATCCATGTCCCTACAAAGGATGCAAACTCATCCTTTTTTATGGCTGCATAGTATTCCATGGTGTATATGTGCCACATTTTCTTAATCCAATCTGTCACTGATGGACATTTGGGTTGATTCCAAGTCTTTGCTATTGTGAATAGTGCTGCAATAAACATACGTGTGCATGTGTCTTTAGAGCAGCATAATTTATAATCCTTTGGGTATATACCCAGTAATGGGATGGCTGGGTCATATGGTACATCTAGTTCTAGATCCTTGAGGAATTGCCATACTGTTTTCCATAATGGTTGAACTAGTTTACAATCCCACCAACAGTGTAAAAGTGTTCCTGTTTCTCCACATCCCCTCCAGCACCTGTTGTTTCCTGACTTTTTAATGATCGCCATTCTAACTGGTGTGAGATGGTATCTCATTGTGGTTTTGATTTGCATTTCTCTGATGGCCAGTGATGATGAGCATTTTTTCATGTGTTTGTTGGCTGTATGAATGTCTTCTTTTGAGAAATGTCTATTCATATCCTTTGCCCACTTTTTGATGGGGTTGTTTGTTTTTTTCTTGTAAATTTGTTTGAGTTCTTTGTAGGTTCTGGATATTAGCCCTTTGTCAGATGAGTAGATTGCAAAAATTTTCTCCCATTCTGTAGGTTGCCTGTTCACTCTGATGGTAGTTTCTTTTGCTGTGCAGAAGCTCTTTAGTTTAATGAGATCCCATTTGTCAATTTTGGCTTTTGCTGCCGTTGCTTTTGGTGTTTTAGACATGAAGTCTTTGCCCATGCCTATGTCCTGAATGGTACTACCTAGGTTTTCCTCTAGGATTTTTATGGTATTAGGTCTAACATTTAAGTCTCTAATCCATCTTGAATTAATTTTCGTATAAGGAGTAAGGAAAGGATCCAGTTTCAGCTTTCTACTTATGGCTAGCCAATTTTCCCAGCACCATTTATTAAATAGGGAATCCTTTCCCCATTTCTTGTTTCTCTCAGGTTTGTCAAAGATCAGATGGCTGTAGATGTGTGGTATTATTTCTGAGGACTCTGTTCTGTTCCATTGGTCTATATCTCTGTTTTGGTACCAGTACCTTGCTGTTTTGGTTACTGTAGCCTTGTAGTATAGTTTGAAGTCAGGTAGCGTGATGCCTCCAGCTTTGTTCTTTTGACTTAGGATTGTCTTGGAGATGCGGGCTCTTTTTTGGTTCCATATGAACTTTAAAGCAGTTTTTTCCAATTCTGTGAAGAAACTCATTGGTAGCTTGATGGGGATGGCATTGAATCTATAAATTACCTTGGGCAGTATGGCCATTTTCACGATATTGATTCTTCCTATCCATGAGCATGGTATGTTCTTCCATTTGTTTGTGTCCTCTTTTATTTCACAGAGCAGTGGTTTGTAGTTCTCCTTGAAGAGGTCCTTTACATCCCTTGTAAGTTGGATTCCTAGGTATTTTATTCTCTTTGAAGCAATTGTGAATGGAAGTTCATTCATGATTTGGCTCTGTGTTTGTCTGTTATTGGTGTATAAGAATGCTTGTGATTTTTGTACATTAATTTTGTATCCTGAGACTTTGCTGAAGTTGCTTATCAGCTTAAGGAGATTTTGGGCTGAGACAATGGGGTTTTCTAAATATACAATCATGTCATCTGCAAACAGGGACAATTTGACTTCTTCTTTTCCTAACTGAATACCCTTGATTTCTTTCTCTTGCCTGATTGCCCTAGCCAGAACTTCCAACACTATGTTGAATAGGAGTGGTGAGAGAGGGCATCCCTGTCTTGTGCCAGTTTTCAAAGGGAATTTTTCCAGTTTTTGCCCATTCAGTATGATATTGGCTGTGGGTTTGTCATAAATAGCTCTTATTATTTTGAGGTACGTTCCATCAATACCGAATTTATTGAGCGTTTTTAGCATGAAGGGCTGTTGAATTTTGTCAAAAGCCTTTTCTGCATCTATTGAGATAATCATGTGGTTCTTGTCTTTGGTTCTGTTTATATGCTGGATTATGTTTATTGATTTGCGAATGTTGAACCAGCCTTGCATCCCAGGGATGAAGCCCACTTGATTATGGTGGATAAGCTTTTTGATGTGTTGTTGAATCCGGTTTGCCAGTATTTTATTGAGGATTTTTGCATCGATGTTCATCAGGGATATTGGTCTAAAATTCTCTTTTTTTGTTGTGTCTCTGCCAGGCTTTGGTATCAGGATGATGTTGGCCTCATAAAATGAGTTAGGGAGGATTCCCTCTTTTTCTATTGATTGGAATAGTTTCAGAAGGAATGGTACCAACTCCTCCTTATACCTCTGGTAGAATTCAGCTGTGAATCCATCTGGTCCTGGACTGTTTTTGGTTGGTAGGCTATTAATTATTGCCTCAATTTCAGAGCCTACTATTGGTCTATTCAGGGATTCAACTTCTTCCTGGTTTAGTCTTGGAAGAGTGTAAGTGTCCAGGAAATTATCCATTTCTTCTAGGTTTTCCAGTTTATTTGCGTAGAGGTGTTTATAGTATTCTCTGATGGTAGTTTGTATTTCTGTGGGGTCGGTGGTGATATCTCCTTTATCATTTTTAATTGCGTCGATTTGATTCTTCTCTCTTTTCTTCTTTATTAGTCTTGCTAGTGGTCTGTCAATTTTGTTGATCTTTTCAAAAAACCAACTCCTGGATTCATTGATTTTTTGGAGGGTTTTTTGTGTCTCTATCTCCTTCAGTTCTGCTCTGATCTTAGTTATTTCTTGCCTTCTGCTAGCTTTCGAATGTGTTTGCTCTTGCTTCTCTAGTTCTTTTAATTGCGATGTTAGAGTGTCAATTTTAGATCTTTCCTGCTTTCTCTTGTGGGCATTCAGTGCTATAAATTTCCCTCTACACACTGCTTTAAATGTGTCCCAGAGATTCTGGTATGTTGTATCTTTGTTCTCATTGGTTTCAAAGAACATCTTTATTTCTGCCTTCATTTCGTTATGTACCCAGTAGTCATTCAGGAGCAGGTTGTTCAGTTTCCATGTAGTTGAGCGGTTTTGATTGAGTTGCTTAGTCCTGAGTTCTAGTTTGATTGCACTGTGGTCTGAGAGACAGTTTGTTATAATTTCTGTTCTTGTACATTTGCTGAGGAGTGCTTTACTTCCAATTATATGGTCAATTTTGGAGTAAGTACGATGTGGTGCTGAGAAGAATGTATATTCTGTTGATTTGGGGTGGAGAGTTCTATAGATGTCTATTAGGTCTGCTTGCTGCAGAGATGAGTTCAATTCCTGGATATCCTTGTTAACTTTCTGTCTTGTTGATCTGTCTAATGTTGACAGTGGAGTGTTGAAGTCTCCCATTATTATTGTATGGGAGTCTAAGTCTCTTTGTAAGTCTCTAAGGACTTGCTTTATGAATCTGGGTGCTGCTGTATTGGGTGCATATATATTTAGGATAGTTAGCTCTTCCTGTTGAATTGATCCCTTTACCATTATGTAATGGCCTTCTTTGTCTCTTTTGATCTTTGGTGGTTTAAAGTCTGTTTTATCAGAGACTAGTATTGCAACCCCTGCTTTTTTTTGTTCTCCATTTGCTTGGTAAATCTTCCTCCATCCCTTTATTTTGAGCCTATGTATGTCTCTGCGTGTGAGATGGGTCTCCTGAATACAGCAGACTGATGGGTCTTGACTCTTTATCCAGTTTGCCAGTCTGTGTCTTTTCATTGGAGCATTTAGTCCATTTACATTTAAGGTTAAGATTGTTATGTGTGAACTTGATCCTGCCATTATGATATTAACTGGTTATTTTGCTCGTTAGTTGATGCAGTTTCTTCCTAGCCTCGATGGTCTTTACATTTTGGCATGTTTTTGCAATGGCTGGTACCGGTTGTTCCTTTCCATGTTGAGTGCTTCCTTCAGGGTCTCTTGTAAGGCAGGCCTGGTGGTGACAAAATCTCTAAGCATTTGCTTATCTGTAAAGGATTTTATTTCTCCTTCACTTATGAAACTTAGTTTGGCTGGATATGAAATTCTGGGTTTAAAATTCTGTTCTTTAAGAATGTTGAATATTGGCCCCCACTCTCTTCTGGCTTGGAGAGTTTCTGCCGAGAGATCTGCTGTGAGTCTGATGGGCTTCCCTTTGTGGGTAACCCGACCTTTCTCTCTGGCTGCCCTTAAGATTTTTTCCTTCATTTCAACTTTGGTGAATCTGGCAATTATGTGTCTTGGAGTTGCTCTTCTCGAGGAGTATCTTTGTGGTGTTCTCTGTATTTCCTGGATTTGAATGTTGGCCTGCCCTACTAGGTTGAGGAAGTTCTCCTGGATGATATCCTGAAGAGTATTTTCCAACTTGGTTCCATTTTCCCCCTCACTTTCAGGCACCCCAATCAGACGTAGATTTGGTCTTTTTACATAATCCCATACTTCTTGCAGGCTTTGTTCATTTCTTTTTCTTCTTTTTTCTTTTGGTTTCTCTTCTCGCTTCATTTCATTCATTTGATCCTCAATCGCTGATACTCTTTCTTCCAGTTGATCGAGTCGGTTACTGAAGCTTGTGCATTTGTCACGTATTTCTCGTGTCATGGTTTTCATCTCTTTCATTTCGTTTATGACCTTCTCTGCATTAATTAGTCTAGCCGTCAATTCTTCCACTTTTTTTTCAAGATTTTTAGTTTCTTTGCGCTGGGTACGTAATTCCTCCTTTAGCTCTGAGAAATTTGATGGACTGAAGCCTTCTTCTCTCATCTCGTCAAAGTCATTCTCCGTCCAGCTTTGATCCGTTGCTGGCGATGAGCTGCGCTCCTTTGCCGGGGGAGATGTGCTCTTATTTTTTGAATTTCCAGCTTTTCTGCCCTGCTTTTTCCCCATCTTTGTGGTTTTATCTGCCTTGGTCTTTGATGATGGTGATGTACTGATGGGGTTTTGGTGTAGGTGTCCTTCCTGTTTGATAGTTTTCCTTCTAACAGTCAGGACCCTCAGCTGTAGGTCTGTTGGAGATTGCTTGAGGTCCACTCCAGACCCTGTTTGCCTGGGTATCAGCAGCAGAGGCTGCAGAAGATAGAATATTTCTGAACAGCGAGTGTACCTGTCTGATTCTTGCTTTGGAAGCTTCCTCTCAGGGGTGTACTCCACCCTGTGAGGTGTGGGGTGTCAGACTGCCCCTAGTGGGGGATGTCTCCCAGTTAGGCTACTCAGGGGTCAGGGACCCACTTGAGCAGGCAGTCTGTCCCTTCTCAGATCTCAACCTCCGTGTTGGGAGATCCACTGCTCTCTTCAAAGCTGTCAGACAGAGTCGTTTGCGTCTGCAGAGGTTTCTGCTGCTTTTTGTTGTTGTTGTTGTGTAGCTGTGCCCTGTCCCCAGAGGTGGAGTCTACAGAGACAGGCAGGTTTCCTTGAGCTGCTGTGAGCTCCACCCAGTTGGAGCTTCCCAGCAGCTTTGTTTACCTACTTAAGCCTCAGCAATGGCGGGCGCCCCTCCCCCAGCCTCGCTGCTGCCTTGCCGGTAGATCACAGACTGCTGTGCTAGCAATGAGGGAGGCTCCGTGGGTGTGGGACCCTCCCGGCCAGGTGTGGGATATGATCTTCTGGTGTGCCTGTTTGCTTAAAGCGCAATATTGGGGTGGGAGTTACCCGATTTTCCAGGTGTTGTGTGTCTCAGTTCCCCTGGCTAGGAAAAGGGATTCCCTTCCCCCTTGCGCTTCCCAGGTGAGGCGATGCCTCGCCCTGCTTCAGCTCTCGCTGGTCGGGCTGCAGCAGCTGACCAGCACCGATCGTCCGGCACTCCCCAGTGAGATGAACCCAGTACCTCAGTTGAAAATGCAGAAATCACCGGTCTTCTGTGTCGCTCGCGCTGGGAGTTGGAGACTGGAGCTGTTCCTATTCGGCCATCTTGCTCCGCCCCCCGACAAGAAGATATTGAGAGCACACATATAGTCTATACATCTGTTCTTTGTATGAACCTAAATACTTATTACAGACCCTTTTGCCAAATAATACAGTAATATATGTGCTTGTTTAAAAATAACCTGGAAGAGATTTCCATTTACAGCAATCTTAGTCTATTTTTTTTTCTTTTTTTTCTCCTGTTGGAATGGATCTTAATTTTATCCATGTGGGTTACAAATCTGAAGCAATTAAAATTAATGATTGTGTGGAGTAATAGCACAAGAGGCTATTTAATCCCTGGGGGATAAATGTTCTTCATTATCATTTATTATCCTCCTGTTTCTTGTTAAAATATGTAAATAAATAGAAGAGGGACAGCTTACAGGCATTTTCATTATTTTTTGATGTCATTGGGACACAGTTTAATACTGTCATTATGAATGGCATAGACACACTTGGAATTCTGTATTCAGGGATACAGCAGCTTCATAGAAATGTCTTAAATGTGTTGTGGAAGCATGTAAACCATCTTAAAGATCAATGCCTCATGGGTTTATTTGTATGTGGCCAAAGCAAATCACCAATGTAGTTGTTCATGTTGCCATTTGCAGTTGGTAAAAGACATGCCATGTGTCCACTAAATGGTGCATTTTGCACTAGCTGTATTTGTGGCACAATGTCAGGTTGAATTTGGAGATATGATTCACTCTCTTTGTTCCAGAGCAGATACAAATTATCATAGCATGAAGTAAATAGAGCTACTAGTGTGTAGGTCAGATGTTAAGAATGATGTGTGTTTTTCTTTGTGTCCCTAACAATGCTATGGTAACTTTTGGTCAGTAGATGGAGTTGCAGGTCCCAGACATGTTTATTTTCTTTTGGATACTTTGGCCTTATTCAAAACAGAATATAGATAGAAAGAAAGATAGATAGATAGATAGATAGATAGATAGATAGATAGATAATAGATAGATAGATAGATAGATGTATAGTTCAGGAGCCAACTAACAGTACTTCAGTTTTTCCATTCATTAATTTAATAATGAAGTACATATATAAAGTATATATATAAATGGTATATATATATAGTATTGTATATATATAATATTTTCCTTTACCCTGCACAAAAACAAAATGTATACATCCATGCATTTTGGTGTGTATCTGTGTGTGTATATATACTATATATATACTATATATACTATAATATATATACTATATATATTATATATATACACACACACACTCACATACACATATACATATGTGTGTATGTGTATATATAGTAACTAGGAACCCAATTTAAGGCAAATTCTTTGTCGTCTCATATTATCGCAAGTAAATATTCCAGATCAATCAATATAAGTAGATTGCCAAAAGGATTTTGAATGTTTAACTTTTATGGAAAACTAACCTAAATTTGAAAAATATGAAGTTTAATGTTTCACTTAAAAATTGTGAAATACACAGAGAATGTATTGGTAGATAATTCTTTTGTTTGTTTGTTTGTTGTTGAGACAGGATCTCACTCTGTCACCCAGGTTGGAGTGCAGTGGCATGATCACAGCTCACTGCAGCCTTGACCTCCCAGGCTCAAGTGATCCTACTGCCTCTGCCTCCTGAATAGCTGAGACTGCAAGAGTGCACCACCACGCCTGGCTAATTTTTGTATTTTGGGGGGTTCTGCCATGTTGCCCAGGCTGGTCTCAAACTCCTCAGCTCAGGCTATCTGCCTGCCTCGGCTTCTCAAAGTGCTGGGATAACAGGCGTGAGCCACTGTGCCCAGCATGTATTGGTAGATAATTCTCAGTGAGATTTTCTTTTGTATGAAAATTTTTAATTTAACCTTGAAAAAGCAAAAAAAAAAAAAAAAAAAAAAAAAAAAGAGAGAGAGAGAGCAAAAGAGAGCCTAATTAGTAATGCATTAGCTCTATTTTAAAACCTATTAAAATTTAGTTCTTTATCTTACATCTGATGGCAAAATTTTAAGCTCATGCGTGATTCATGTCTCTCTTACTTTGAAACATTTTGTTTAGCAAAGATCCAGGCAAAATTAGGTGACAGCATTAATCTTTTATTTCTCTCTACTAGCGTCTAATTTTTTGGCTTTAGGTTAGATTTGGGCACATGTGCTTTGCCTGAAGGCTACTGATATTTTTGTTTTTAAAATTCTGAACCGTTTTTGGAACACCATGAGCATTTTACAAATGTCAAATAATTACAGTACTACCAAGCATAAGGGAAGACCAACACCAACAGCTTTCCAGAAGAAATGTTTGAAACTTTACCTTTGCAAAGAGGACACGTAAGGAGAAGGATGAAAGTTAATAGAGTTAGGCACCAAACCCTCAAAAACTAGTATATATCTATAAAATGGTTGTCAGTATAAGTTTCTGTTTATATTTGTCTCCCATTATTTACACACCTAATTTTGTGGATTTTCTTGGACCAAAGAATTCATTTCATTTTTCCTGCCGCTAGTTTCTTAAAAATTATCCAGCCTGCTAGCCCGAGGTTTGCAATGTTTGCTTGCATATGAGAGAAATAAACTAAAGCTGGTTAAGCCAAGAAACATTTTATCCAAAGGTTATTCACGTGTCTTGAAACCTAAGAGCCAGAATTCAGTTGTTCCAAAGGAAGAAACTAGAGTCAGGGGCCTCAAGCCTAGTGAACTCTTTGCCATCTCTGCTCCCTGCTTCTCTCTGTCCACCGGCCTCATTCTCCTCTCTGTAGACTGGCTTTCTTTCCTTCACACAGACATAAAAGAAAACATGGCCACTCCTCAGTTCTTGAGTTATATGTTGTAAATACAGCTGCATAAAGGGGGAGTACAATGAATCTTTATGAATCCTAATCCCAAAATTTTAAAAAGGAGACTGAGCTGAAATAGGTCAAGTGCTCTTCCTAGTTCAATCAAATATGTCAAGATGGTATCCCACTGTACAAAATGGCTGCAGAAACCTTTCTGCCCTGAGTGAAGAGGGAAATAGGGAAAGAGTATTGTGAATTGATCAGTCACTCCAAAATGCCCCAATTAGTGTTAGACTATTTTTGATGTTTTTCTTTTTCTTTCTTTCTTTCCTTTTATTTTTATTATTATTTTTTTAGAGACAGGGTCTCACTCTATTGCCCAGGCTGGAGTACAGTGGCTCCATCTTGACTTACTATAGTCTTGAACTCCTGGGCTCAAGTGATCCTCTTGCCTCAGTTTCCCAAGTAGCTGGGACTCCAGGTGCACACCACCATACTCGGCTAATTTTTAAATTTTTTGTAGAGACAGTGTCTCACTATGTTGCCTAGGCTACTCTCAAACTCCTGGCTTTCAGCTATACTTCTGCCTCTTCCTCCGAAAGTGCTGGGATTGCAGGTGTGAGCCACTGCACCTAGCCCTCGTGTTTTGTTTTTAACCACAACAATCACTTTAATTTGTTTTAAAATATCAACAAATATTTACTGAAAGCTCACAAAGAGCAGAGTATCAGTCTAAGCATTAATGTATTTCTTCGTTGACGTTTTTCAAATTTAAAAGTAAGCTTCAAAATTATGAATGGTGCCAGATAGAAAACTCTTAATTCCTGCTTCTATTCCGTGGTGGTAACTCAGCATCTATAATTTACATAATAGTTTCTTGTTAGTCCACATGTTTAAAATTACTTCTATTTTAAGATCCTTGCTGTATATATAGTGCAAGGACATGCTGTTTTCCTGAATCAGTGCTTCCCAAACTGTCTGGTGCCTCAGATTCACCTGGAGAATTTGTTAAAGCACAGATTGCTGACTCACACCCAGAGTTTCTGAACCAGTTAGTCTGGAGTGGAGCCCCAATAATGCACCTTTACCAGTAAGTTACCATTTGTAACTTAGTGGTAGAGAATGTTAGAGAATGTTAGTCCTGGACCACAATTTGAGATATAATTGCCTTAAATAAAATTAAGTTCAACTTCTCCAAAGCTGGCCAGTGAAATAAGGCTTTCCAGGTTAAAGTCTTAGTTCTCACCACTGCCCTCCGGAAGTTGATCTTCCCTGGAGAGACTGTTTTACACACTAACACCAACTCTCTCCACAACACTGGCCTCACCAGGTACACTTGAACATTTCAAATCAATTCATAATTTTTACCTTCGTTCCTAGAACTACGATTTGGACTACTTCAGACTGTGTAACCAAGGGATCACTCTGAATCAAGGGAAAATTATAAAGAAGAAAATATGCAACAAAGTAATCTGAATTGCAAACTTAGTGTTATGTTTTATTTTCTGGCAGGGGAGGTGGTTGGGGACCACTGTAAGAGATGACTTCTTTGAGTCAGTGAGACGTGACTATCAATGAGACTTTATGTGGAGGACACCAGGAATTTCCTTGGCAAAACCACTTTAACAGGGCATAATAGAAGTCCCACATCTATACAAGACAATGTCTTTTAAATAGTGATTTGTGACATATTAGTGAGTGAGTAAATAAATTTAGTGGGTTATGTCTATTTTTTAAATATTGAATAGAATGGAAAATAGCAGAATAAATCTTATACTTAGGTCAATTATTATAGTGTGAAACATGTTGTACAATATGGGTTGTGGTCATAAAAATTTACAGCAAACTACATTCAATAACTTTTTGAAGTGGATGAGATAACAATTATTAATTATTTTTAAAACATAATTAATCTTGGAATGGGACCTCAGTACACTTTTGTGCAAAATGATGATGATGGAGGAACAATATTCCCACCATACCCATTCTACAGCCAGGCTATAGATAATTTGTCAAACAGAGGAGGCACCAGACATCTATATTAATTGATCCATATTAATTGATTAGGATTCTGCATCTTTCAAATATTTCAAAACTCATTGCATTTTTGAGCTGGATGGAACATCCAGAATCATTTTTTATGGTTACTTTTAAAATACATTTACAGAATTCTAAGAGTTTTATTGAGATTTCCAGGGCTCATAGTCCCTAGTCCTGTTTGAATTAAAGTTCTTTATCAAATTGATTCTAAGTCTTGTTGATGGTATTTACTGAGCTCTGACTATGTTCCTGGCAATATTCATAATCATCCTGTAAGGATGATAGTATTATCACCCCATTTTTCAGTTGAGGAAACAAAGGCATAGTGAGTTTAAGTAAATGGCTAAGGTTCCAGATTGTGTTCTAACCATTATACTCTAATTCTCATAGCAAAACCACCACAGAGTTCAAAACACACCCACTTAAGAAATATCCTTATTTATTCTAGCCACTTAATTATAAAGGTTTTTATAGCTTACTGAAGTAAAATACTAGAACCAGACTCCATAGATGTAGTAGATTTAGGGCTAGAATTGCGATCCCTCAG
This sequence comes from Papio anubis, assembly GCF_008728515.1. Lineage (NCBI taxonomy): Eukaryota > Metazoa > Chordata > Mammalia > Primates > Cercopithecidae > Papio > Papio anubis. The sequence goes on along the minus strand of NC_044977.1, from coordinate 116,954,643 downwards.
TTTGTTTAATATTATTCCCATTCAACAAGCGTTTGACCAAGATCTTGCCCATTGTCAGTACACTGGGTAACATCAATACAAGTTTCTCTATGGACTGAGCAATACTTGAGATTAGCCAAGGAGTTGTCTATGGCTAACCTTCACAATCTACAAAACCTCCTGACAGGCACTCTTGTTCTTACTGTTTCATGAAGGAGAAAAGTAAATCCCAACAAGGATGCATAGCTCTTCCTGTGTTACCTGTTAGGGTCACAGGCAGCCTTTCCATCCTAGACAACCTGCTTTCAAAGCAGTTATTCTGTTCACCTCATCCATTGCTATTTCGTTGGCCAGGTCCCCCATTGCCACATTACTTTTTCCATTTTCTTTGAGTGTTTAAGTAGAGGAGGTACTTCGTAATGCTCTGATTCCCTTCAGCATGTGGCTCAAATAAATTAAGAAGAAACAATAAAATGTAACTTCAATGTGAGGCTTCACTTGATTATGTGTATCAAATAAAAAACATCACTTTTATTAAAGCCCAAATTATGATATTTTCATCCTTCCTTGCCCACTAAGAATTTAATTGCCTAGAATTCAGTTGTTTCAGAGTCTTCAAAACATTGCCAAGTGTTAAGAATTAAGTCTGCTTACACTGTTTTCTTCTCATGAGGCAATAAAACGTATAAGACTTTATTCTTATAAGTCTACTTGCACTGTTTTATTCTCATGAGAGAGTCACTCTGTTCTATGACTGCTCCTTTCAGGATACCAGTGGTCATGCTGATTCCAATTCTCTCAAAGCTATCAACCCCTGAAATATTGGTGCGATTCTGAGCTCTGCACGTTATTCACTTACATGCACCCTCCAACTTCATGCTGAATGCCATCACTTGGGTCTGAAAGTGTTATTACCCATTATAGTCTAATAAACATCCTTTTCAAATAGTTCCTTCACCTGTTGATCTTCAGCTTCTAATCTCTTAGCCGTAGTTGCACACATCAACAAAGGAAACACACTTACTTCTATAAGGATCAGCAATAATCTTCAGGCGTAGAGCATGTTTTCTCCAACTTAGAAACTTCTCTCTATGGGAGTTAGTATCTCTAGAAGGACAGTGAAACTCTAGATGCTCCATAAAATAACCTCTTTGTTACCTGACAGAACAGATGAGCTCCTTAGAGCTATAATTGAATAAAAGTCTCATCCATTTCCAAAGAAGATGACTGCTTATATTCTCATAATAAAAGGTCTTCTTGGTGGTTTTCCTGGAACACAAGAACAATTTGCCCCAAAATGATTTCAAGGAGTTTTCAAGAAAGCTTTGAGATGATATATTTTTTTTTTTCCAACTTTACTCAGCAAGGCTTTAAAAATTCTAGGACTGAATTTCATCTGAAGTACTTGGTCATAAATAACATTAGAGGAGTTCTAGGAGATGATTTGACCTTTGATACCTCTAAATATATGTTGTAAAAAACCAGAAATATAATTTCAACTGTACATCTTATAATAATGGGAAAATTGCTGAGACTTAGATGATACAAGTAAGGGAAGTTTCATAGAATATGTTTGGAAAAAAATACTGACCTTTATTCTCCAAACACCACTTCATTTTTAACAAAATCCTAATAACATTTTGGGAAGCTACCTCTTCATTTGCCTGCAGGACCAATTTGTAAGACAAAGACATCAATTTCCTTTCTAGTTATACCTCATTTTGCCCAGAGCTGGTATTACCCAGCATGACCACTATTTTATTCCTGAAAGTAGCTTCAATTGACCTTTCAATTGAAAGATTCCAAAGACCTGAATCCACCCTTAAAGAGTGAAAACATGTTACTAATAAGTAAACTCTGCAAAACATTTCAAAGTACAACAGCATTTCCAAAAGAAGAGTAAAAATTTGCCTTAAACAATGTCGTAACTGCCTGAATTTCTAGAGTCATTAATTTGAAGAAATAACAAACAGATTTTTTTTTCTGATATAACTAGATCTTGCAAGCCTATCAAAGCAGAGAATCATAATAAGGGGTTACATGGTGGATATCTTAAACATTTTATTATTTCGAAACATGTAAGTACATATTATTGTACCAATCTTTGATTCAGGACTGAGTATTTTCATCTGTGATTTGGTCCACTGATGATGGTTCCTCTCATTGTTTCTCATCTATAATACCGTGACTGCACATTTCCAGATTCTGTTTTTTTAGAGTAAAACCTTAAAGAAAATTTATCATCAAGAATTTCTACTTATATTCTTTGCACCTTCACATCCAATTTGCAGCAACTTGAATTTTTGCAAAACATTTAACTTAGTTTTCATAACAACTGCTCTATTCACATTCATTTTCATCTTTGTAAGAAATAATTAATTTATATATGTAACAAATTCAACTGGCATAAACAATGTCAGAAATAGTTTTGGCAAACAGACAACTCCAGATGTGGAGGCAAAGATGAGTTGATGAATCCGAGCGAATCCTACCTCCTTTTGGATTCTGTTGGTATTGAAAAGCAGTCAGTAGGTTTTACAGAGTAACAGAGAGCCATAGTTAATCCAGGCAGTTGAGTAAATCAAGGTTAGTTAATAAAATTTTAGTATATTAATTAAGAAATTATCTTTACATCTTGTATAATGTGAAATGTATAAAGCACCAAATGTGAAAGTCACACAATGAGGGCAAGAAGGCAAAGGAAAGATCCCTTTGTTGGAGGATAGTAAAGATGAATTCATGAGGTTAGTTGAACTTAAATAATGGATAGATTTAAATATATACATGAGATGAAGAGAGAAAAGGTAAGACTTGACCTGTTCATTGTGGCAACATGTCCATATCCAAACATGTGTCAGATCAGCAGTGCGCCAGAATTAAATTCTGCTGAGTGGACAGATGGGTGGACACTGGTCTTCTCCTGACTTTTTCTGAACCCCAGGATATCCTGGGAGTTCAGTCAAGGACTCCACGTGTATTGTCTATGGTGTAATACTCCAGATGAATGCACACTACCTGCTCCCCACCCACCTCCACGGACAATTCAATTATACTTTGCGTGTTGGGCTCAGACGAAAGATTGAATTGTACAGAGAATGCATCAGCAAAAGACTTTTGAAAAAACACTCTACAAAATTTTTCAGGGAAGAGAAAGGGAAGAACAGATGAGAGCAAAATTGAAATGGGCTTTTGAATTGCCAAGCTAACATTTTCTGGTTTAATTTTAAAGGTCTGAGGTGACCAGAAAAATGTTGGACTGGCAAGACAGACTGAACACTGAGAGGATCAGTGAGAGGGAGGTTAAATGATGACTCAGTACTAGAGTTAGAAACAGACTTTTTTCTTTGAAAAAAAAATCAGAAAATTGGGAATAGAAGTAAGTTTTGGATAAGAAACATAAACTCACCTTTAGATCCATTTAATTTGATCAATATTAATTCAACAGCTACTCTGTGTCAAGAATTGAAGTTAAGTCATTATGTGATAAACTTCCAGAATGCTTGTAGTCTTGAGAAGAGATCAGTAACGAAAAGTCTACAATGAAAAACGTATTGTAGGGGTTAAGAGGGTAGTCCTCTAAGACAAAAGCAGATGGATGTTGGTCTATATTCTACACCTGTGCATCTCTGACCTTGTTTCCTTATCAATAGTGTGTATATGTACCTCATTACTATACTTTGAGGATTAAATAAAACAGATAATCCGTGTACAACAGTTAGCTGAGTACCTGGCATATGGAAAGCATTGGTTAATATGGCGATGGTGGTGGTGACAAGGAAATGGGATGATGATGATGATGATGTACAGCAGTGGTCCTCAATGTGATTTTGCTTGTTAGGGGACATTTGCCAATTTCTGGAGACAGTTCATGTAAAAACATGTTATAATGTACAGAATAATCTCCAAACAATTTTCCAATCCCAAATGACCATAGAGCTGCACTTCAGAAACCCTGATGTAGAAAGAAATGCTGTGACATGGATAAAAAGATGCCATAGAAATATGGGAGTTCTGGATGAAATTAGGCTAAGTTAGGATAACAGAATCACCTAGACAGACTTTTTTTTTTTTTTTAAATACCAAGATTAGGGCCCTACTCAAAGGCCTGAGACTTTTATGGGGAAGGAGGTTGAAATCAGTATTTACTTATTTATTTATTTATTTTTGAGATGGATTCTTGCTCTGTTGCCCAGGCTAGAGTGCAATGGCATGATCTCAGCTCAATGCAGCCTCCGCCTCCTGAGTTCAAGCATTTCTCCTGCCTCAGCCTCCCGAGTAGCTGGGATTACAGGCGCCCGCCACCACGCCGGGCTAATTTTTGTATTTTTAGTAGAGATGGGGTTTCACCATGTTGGCCAGACTGGTCTCTAACTCCTGAACCCAAATGATCCACCCTCCTTGGCCTCCCAAAGTGCTGGGATTCTAGGTGTGAGCCACTATGCTCGGATGAAAATCAGTATTTTTTAACACTTAAAATGTTAAGTGAATCATTTTTACTTTATGACTTGTAATCAGTGATTACTGTAATCTGTATTTTTTAATACTTCCAGGAATCAGTCTTTTTTTTTTTTTTTTTAAACTTCTCAGATTATTCTAGTGGTACCACAAGTTGAGAACTGCTACCCCTCATGAAATAACTAATAGGTAGAACAATGTATGAAATTGACCTTTAGTTTGTATCTCTTAGAAACTGACAAATGTTAAAGACCACAGTGAATTTCTAGTGAATTTTTTTGCCTTGCGAAGAAGTCATTCTATGGCATCCCTTGGGGGGGAAAAAAAAAAGGATGGAAAAGTGGAGGTAGGTAGTAAAACAGACTGGTGCTGCTCCAGTTTCTCTCATTTGTGACTTCGTTCGGGTCAGGCAGCTGCAAGCTATTCATTGCAAATAGAAATTGTTTTATACTTGTAAGTAAAGATTTTAAGCTAGGTCAGGATAAAGTCTTGAGTAGTCCATTTATCCATCAACTGTCAATGCTTTGGCAGAGAGAAATTAGATAAGTATATAGATGACTTCAAAGGCATGCAGAAAAGAGTCGAGAATCATACCGAAGGAACACAGCAGAAAGCTGAGGATGAGTGAGGCTGGGTGGCAATGGGTTAACAAGGAACAAGCTCAAGTTTGCTCAGAGACAACCTCACACTTTTAGGTGGAGGAGCTGGAAAAGAAGAGGAAATAATAGTATTTCAAAGAAATAATAGTGACATTACTCAGAAGAATAATATCAGAAGGACTATGGACTTGCAAGAAACTGACTATTGCAAAGCTTATTTTCTTTTTAAGAAAACAACTTATTTCACTTTACCTGATATATTTAGCAGGCATTATTTGAATTTAATTGATAGCTTCACTGAAGCAGAGTTCTTAAATCTTTGCCAGTTAATGAGTGGTCCATGGACCAGTGGCACTAGTATCACCTGGGAGATTGCCGGAAATACATAATGTGAGGCCCACTTTAAATATGTAAATGTATTGTACACACATTAAAATTTGAGAAGCACTTCTGTAAATTATGGAGTCAAGGTATGCATTCAAACCAAATGATCTGTGGAAACTTTTTATTTCATATTCTAAATCCTGCTTAGCCTGAAAACAATTTTAAAAGACTTTAATTCAATAGATATATTTTTCTACAAGAATAGAAAGAATTTTTAAAAACTCTAACATATCTCTCTGTGTATATTTCAGTATAAAAATAGGATTTGTTTTCATTTTTAAAAAATATGGAAAATTCGACTCTTAAGGAAAGGACATTTATCTATTTTATCTGCAAATCTTAAATGATTAGATGCCTTCTCCTGGATTAATATGATAAGGACTGGTATTTTTCTGCAATTGAATGTATCAAAATAATAATAATTTTCAATGCAAAACTCAGTTTTCAGAAGTACTGTAGTATATAATCAAAGATTATATGTGATGCATTTAATCGGATTTGTTTGATGAAAGCATACTCTATAGTAGTATATATTTTGCATGAAATCACAGAATCTTAATGCTGGAATAAACTTTATAAGTGAGTTAAAACAATATACATCCAATTCTGCAATTTATTTTTCTGTGTCTGTGGATTGGGTTTTGTTTTTCAGTGTCACTTAAAATATGGTTCTCTGAATTGAATCAAGCATCAGATCCACAAGCAGTGATCACTTCCAATAATCTGGAATCTGAACTTCAATTTGTGTAGCCTGAAGATTCCTGTCAGCTTTGTTATTACTGCATCTTTATTAACATTAGTTAGAATCATTTAAAAATATATTATTAGTACAAACTATCGGATAATTTCCCATGAATTCTTACTAATAGGATTATCTACAAAACTAGGCTTACACAATTGGTATTTTGAAAGTAAAAGCCTATTTGTCAAGTTATCCATCGTGTAGATTTAGAGTAGCTTGTTAACATTTGTCAAGATAATTTTGAATCTTGATTTGGTCACTTCTTGCAACAGCTATCATTTCATGTTTTGTAGTATCTTCAAATTGTATATATCTTTTTTTATTCTTATTTAAATAACTGACCCAAGTGGTTAAACACAAGGGAGTGCTCTGCTAAAAGAAAAACATTCTTGGACTCTCATTTGCTAATATAGCAATTCTATTTAACAAAATTAGATAAATTTGGAAGAAGAATCTCTGTGGATCTATGTTGGCTTCTTTGTCGTTGGTTATTTTCTGAATTCAAAGATGATAATTTGATAAGCAATAGGAAAAGCAATATTTCTACTTAAACTTTAAAATGGAATGGAAATTATCAAAATGTAAAAGCATCAGATTAGCATCTATTGTTTAAACAGAGTAAAATGTTATATGCAGAGAGAGGATTAAGTGTGGCCAGGTACGGTTACTGTGGGAGTCATAACAATGTCTTAAATTATGTTCATGTTAAATCTCAATCATAACATCATTTTACTATAGAATATATTTTATTTAATTAACTTCTGATTTTACAAGTTGTATCTTTATTACTTCTGCAGGAAATGATAAAAGCCTCTAAAGATTATTTGATATATTTAAGATAACAAGTCTGTCTGGGTCAAATCCAGTAATTAATATTTTCCTAATGAAAATAAAATGAAGATTTCTTCTTATTAAATAGTGTTATATGCTATCTTCATTTATTAATATGACTTTGCCTCTTCAATGTACCTTTTATCCAAGGATATAATAGCCTGTTATAATTTGATCTCTGTTTCATTGATGGACAAACTGGGATACCAGAGGTGTAATGATTTTCCCTGAATTGTATGTCCCATTAATTATGACGGTAGTTTTATTATAATCTATGACCTCTAATATCAAATGTTTAGTTCCGTTGCTTATAAAGTTGCTGATGATCCCTTTAAGTGTTACTATTTGGAAAATCCATAATTTCTGGGACCTTGTGTGTGTTGCTTCCCATTGTATCTCTAGATTCTAATGTAAGTGCCTGGCATGTAGTAGGTGTTCAATAAATATTCATTAAATGAATGTACCAACGAAATGTAATATATATGACTGTCATGTAGGAAATGCCTGCTATTGTTAAGTTCAAATACATAAACTATACTTACTCTGTCAACTTGTTCCTATCTTATTTCTTGTGATGAGTACTCAGCAAAAGCCCTCTGCTGCATCTGTGCTGATCTCAGTTTACATAATCCCTCAACCCCTTACAAGCAGACATAATACTGTGTTCATGCATGCAATTGCTCAGGTTTTTCTTGTCACCTTAATTGAACTTTTTTTTTTTAACCACCAAACTAAATTTACATAGAGAAATAAAAGAATAGCACTTAATATATGTATTCCTGAGTGAAGTGCCTGGGATCTCTTTTATTTACTAGCTATGTAACAGTAGATAAAATATGTCATCTATCTGTGGCCCATTTTTCCCATCTGTATGATGGGGATTATGATAGTATCTACTTCATTAGATTTGTAAAGATTAACTCATCAAATAGTTAACAAAGTTATCTTTATTCTTACATTTTCTACTATATTTAAGACCTTGTTTATGTACTATACTTCTCTCTACTACTACACGATCAAACTGCCGTCTCCTGCCTCTGCCTTCACCCCCTCCAAACCTAAGAGGACTATTTGATAAGGTTACACATTCATCCCCTCGTTGCCTAATATAATGGTCTTTCTCAGAGTTAACTCTTCTCAATCTCTCTGCCCTATAAATAGTTATAAAGACCCTATTACTGACTGCAAAAACTTCCCTCTCCAATTTCTTGGCTCACCGCAGGATGTTTCTACTTCTCTAGACTCTGTTTCTATTTTCCAGACTCCTATTTGTACTCTTTTCCAAAGAAATCTCACCCTTTTGTGTCCATCAGTATATAGTCATTGATCACAAGAATGAATAAGTTATGTTTTCATCTTACTGTTTTTCTGTCCCTCATTCAGGAATTATTCATTATGTGTCACATTGGCTTCCACATGTATCCCTGTCTTTCTGTCTGTACTGACATTCTTTTTAACTGGGTCACCTGCTGTGTGCATTTGAAAAGATCTATCCAATCTCTTCCACAGTCCTATACACTTGACACAGAGACATGATCTTTCTAAATCAGAGCTCAAATTGTGTGTCCCTCTCTCCTACTTACAATTTTTCAGTTTATTTTACTTGCCAACCAACCCATATTTTATTCTATTTACCTAGTTATAGACCTCAGTTGTGGACAAAATTCGTATGTTGAAGCCCTAACCCCCGGTTCAGAATACTTCAGAATGTATTTGGAGCGGGGGCCTTTGAAGAAGTAATTAAGTTAAAATGAGACTGTTAGGGTGTGCCCTAATCCAATCTGACTTTATCCTTATAAGAAGAGGAAATCAAGGCCAGGCATGGGGTCACATGCTTGTAACCCCAGCACTCTGGGAGGCCGAGGTGGGTGGATCAATTGGGGTCAGGAGTTCAAAACTAACCTGGCAACATGGTGAAACCTTGTCTCTACTAAAAATACAAAAATTAGCTGAGGGTGGTAGCAGGTTCCTGTAATCCCAGCTACTTGGGAGGCTGAGGCAGGAGAAGTACTTGAACCCAGGCAGCAGATATTGCAGTGAGCCGAGATTGCACCATCGCACTGCAGCCAGGGTGACAGAGCAAGACTTCATTTCAAAAACAAAAACAAAAAGACAAGATTCAGACACACAGAGAGACACTAGGGATGCATGCACACAGAGGAAAGACCACGTGGAGCACAGTAAGACAGTGACCATCTGCAAGCCAAAGAGAGAGGCCTCAAGAGAAACCAAACCTATCAACAACTTGATCTAGGATTTCTGGCCTCCTGAACAGTGAGAAAATAAATTTTTTGTTGCTTAAGCCATCCGGTCTGTCCTGTAGTATGTTTTTATGAAAGCCCTAGCAAACTCATACACACTTCTGTCCTTTATGGTCCCACGCTTTAATCCAAACGTGTGATTATTTTCCATTCTGTGCTTTCAATCACGCCTTTTTCTCATTCTCAAATGCTGCAACTGTCCTATCAATAAACAGTCTTCTCAAAACCACATTGCCTGAATCTCTCCCGCCTGTGACTTCCCACAGTACTCTGTTGCACCCTCCTTTATGGAAATATTTCATTTATATCCTTAGGATAGGTTATATCCAATGATGTGCAAACTTATATCCCCAGCTAGGAGATAATTTTCTTGATAACAGAAACCAGATCTAACAAGACATGCATATTTAGCAGGCTGCACTGGATGAAGTATGCTCAACATAGTGAAATGATAACTACTTTTTTATGTTCTCAAGGTTTACATATGTAATCCCACTAATATTGTAAACCCTAGAAAGCAGGAATCGTGTTTTGTCATAGTGCATATCTGAATAGGCTGTTAGAATTATACATTGTATACACACACACATTCACACACATACATTGACTTGTGAACTTGCGCAAACGTAGTGAGGCTGGATAGATGTGTAGCAATTGTTAATTGCTGAGTTCTCCAAAGTGAGTACATTGGTTTTGCTGACCCAGACCAGTCTAAGTGTGTGTGTGTGTGTGTGTGTGTGTGTGTGTGTGTGTGTTGTAAGTGAGGATGGGGAGAAGCTACTGTGGCATTTTGCAGAAGGAGGTATTTGCCCTAAGAATGAACTCTTAGAAGAGTTCAGTATCCATTAGCTTCTGCTGGCTTCTGCTGTAGTAATAACCTCCAAAATCTATATTCTTGGCAACAGCAAAGTTTGTGGTTTAGCTGTGCCTCTGTTCCATTTCTTCTTCATTTCTGCCAGGCAAATGCCAGGTAGAGGGAAAAGATTAATAGAAAGATCTCACAATATCTCTTAAAGCTTCTGCTCAAGTGTGGCATATGTCACTACTGCTCACATCCCACTAGCCAAAGAATGTTACATAGGCAAACCTGCTGTCATTGAGATGGGAATAATATCCCTCCCTCCCCGCACGGAGGAGCTCTTTATCAATAGGCACTTAATTTTGAGGCAAATGCATGAACATTTAGGCAGCTAAAGAAAACTCCTAAGTTCCCATTGCTTCCCAGAGCATCATTTCCTCCCTGTGTTCTCTTCTGTTTGTTCCTCACCTGTGTCCTTGCCTTAAACACAAAGCAAGAGTACCTCACTCTTGACTCTTCAGACAGGTACTCAGTTTTGCTTGTATAGTAAACCCCTTGCTGAAAGAGGAGAACATGTCCTGAATGTGTTCAAAATACTGATCCTCACTCTACAGCTCAGACTGTGCTTTGTGGATTTAGGGAGAAGTGCACGTTAATGTTTGCCAGGAAGATCAGGAACACAGGGCCCCAGATAATCGCCTGCACAATGAGTAAGCAAATGTCTTCACAAAATGTAAGGTCCTTTCACAATCTTGCATGTATAGATAGTGTTTCTTGGAAAGAGATAAAAAAAAATCTTCTCAGATTAAAGCCTTTACTTTTTTTTTTGGTTTGATTTCATTCATTTATTCAATCATTCATTTAATAGTACTGAGCACCTGCCCTGTACTATAGTCTGTGTTTGACATGAAAGATACTAAATTACTAATGTCTTTGTCAGCTCAGGTTGCTACAACAAAATACCATACGCTGGGTGACTTAGCAATGAACATTATTTCTCATAGTTCTGGAGATTGGGAGTCCAAGATCAAGGCACTGGCAAACATGGTGTCTGGTGAGGACCTGCTTCCTGGTTCATAGTTGGAGATCTCATCACTGTGTCCTCACATGGCAGAGAGAAGGAGCAAGCTCTCTTAAGATTCTTATGAGGGCATTAATCCCATTCATGAGGGCTCCCTCACTACATCATCTAATATTCTAATTACCTCCCCAGAACTTTACCTCCTAATACCATTCCATTAGGGAGAAGGGTTTTAACATATGAATTTGGTGGGAAGAAGTGAGGGGTAGGGTTGGGGAATAGACATTCAGGTCATAGCAAGTATTAATGAAAATATCTAACAACGATTGAATGTTTATTATATGTCAGTCACTACGATAAATGCATTACAAGATGCAGTATTTCCTTTCATCTTTACAAAATCCTAAGGGATAGTTATTACCATTTTATAGTAAAAGAAAAAAAGGCTTAGAGAGACTACATCCCTGTGCCACATTCACTTAGCCAGAAATCGGTGGAATGAGTACATGAATCCTGGTCTCTTTGACTTCAGAGCTCACATTCCTAACCACACAGTAAACACAGTGATATATTCCCTCAAGAACCTTATTATCTAATTGGCCAAGGAGTGGCAGTAGAATTTCTAAGTATCTCCATTAAATAAAATGTAGAAACAAAGTAATGTACTTATAATAGAAGTTCCACAGGAGAAAAGAGAAAAGTAGCAGTGATTAATTCCAATAGGCAACAGAAGGGAAACATGGGAAACCTTCTTTTAGAGGACAATGGCTCAGCTGGGCAAAAAGGGTAAGTGGGATTTCAATAGGCAGAGAGCATTTATAGCTTAAGCAAAGTCAGAGAAATGCTGCCATGCATAGGGGACAGGGCACAGATCTGGGTGATGCTACGTGAAGAGCATCTGTCTAACCTAGTAAGGTTAGAGAGAAGATTGGGATCACAAAAAAACTTTAATCATTATACTAGCAAATTTGAACTATTTTGGAAGTCAACACAGAACTACTTCCCTTCTAAATCAATATCAACTTTTAAGTGGGTATTCTTGAGAATGTGAAACGAGAGCTTTAAAAATGGCTTTAAAACAAGTATTCAAAAAAAATTTTCAAATCAAAACATAATACCTCTGAAGACAAACTCTATAATGCTTCAGGCCAACTCAGTCTCTGAAGCTCAAATGAGCATAAATGCAATTAGCCGTTTGCTCCCTTAAAATGAGGGTAGATCTGTCTAATGTAGTTTGTAATTTGCCAATTGCATGTAAATTATTTTCACTTGAAAATCACTTAAGTTATGTAAAGGGACAGTCCTTTCAACATGTTAATCCCAAATACTGACACTTTTTTTCCCCCAAAATATTGCTGTTTATTTTCAAGATATACTACAAAATAGTACAGAGGCATAAAACTCTTTCCAGTTGAATTAAATGTTATCAAAATCCTTCAGGAATAATTTTGTTAAGGCATCTATACTTAATATTACATATTCCATACACAGCATTTCTTTCTGATTTGATTGTTAATATGTTCTACATATAGTCACAATTCTTCTTATGGAAGATTTTACGTAACATCTGAATTGCTTATCATTAAATATTTTATAACAGGTAAAATGATGAATGAAAAACTTGAATTGGTGAATTAAAGTTGGGCTGCATCAAAATTTCTTGTCCCTGCATGAAAATTGATGAGCTTGTTGATGATTCATTGCATTTTGCATTTAGAAGCATTATATTTAGTGCCACTAGGTTACCATAAAAAATATGAAAGGCTAGAAAAATTAATATCATGTCTCTCAAATTTGATGATGGGATGAGAAGGTAAAATCTAAATCTCAGCTTTCAAGGTCAAAGAGGGATTTCTTGCTCGATTCAATTACTGCTCAGTTTGATAGCAGTAAAGGAGTTAAGAGCATCTCTCCTATAATTTGGCTAGACTTTCATTATAGAAATAGAACACATTAACAGGAAACCATTAAATACAATTTACGTATGAATAGCCCCCCTCAATGGAAACCATTAAATACAATTTACGTATGAATAGCCCCCCTCAATGGAAGCTTTGTTTCTTCCATTTGCAGGGTAAAGTAAAGGTAACCGTTTCATATCAATTACCAGTCACTGTGGACAACATACTTTTATTAACTCTGTGGTCAAATGCATTCATCTTTATATTTCAAGAATGGCACAAATCTATTCTTTTTCAGTATTAATCTATGTCCCACACAATTACTGCCCTGACATTTATTGGAGTAATAAGTTGGCTTTAGTGTTTGTTGGCTTTTCCCTTCTTTCAGCCATTCTGCTTTCCTGAGTTTTATAATGTGCCTTCATTTTTTTAACTGACTGGAGGGAAGGTGGTTCTAATTTCACATTAGTGAATGTGGCCCATTTATTTTCATTTACTTGGTACCCTAAGAGAAAAAGAAAAGTATCTATATTCACAGTTTCAATTTAGAACAGTGAATATAAATGCAAAATGCAAACAAGCTTTGAGGTTTAAAGCTTACATTTAATCATCAAAGTTTTAGTTTCTGTTTCTTGCATCCATAACTATACTAAAATGGTTGTAAGTATGTAATTGCATTGAGGAAACCTGGGTTCAAGTGTAAACTCTGCTTCTCTCTCTCTGAAACCGTGGGGCCCTAGGAGTTCTCTTAATTTCTCCAAATCTTATTTATTCATCTGCAAAATGGAGATACTACCACCTACCTTCAGAGTTATTGTAAAGGTGAAAAAAAATTTATATTCAATAATATTTATAGAAATTCATATTGTTCCAGACACTGGTCTAGGCACGAATTACATCAGAGAACAAAAGCTAGGAAAAAACCTTCTCTCCTGGAATTTATAATTTCTCATACAAGAAAACAAAATGCGATTTTATGGTATAGAGGAGGTGCTCATTATTCCCAGATATTTTCAGCCTATAGCAACAAAATGAAATGACAATTCTTTCAAATAGCAAATTTTGATAGATGCAAGACCACAACTTCTCCTCAAAGCTTTCTTCAGTACTCTCAGAACTCCCAAGGAGCAGTCTAATGTAAGCTCAGAGAAATGGCTCAAGTTCTCTCCTTTTCTCTCCCTTCTTAGACCACCATGACAATGAGTTTGTGCTGCTAAATTTGTGCCACTGCACTTGTACTTGGAATGGCCCTGCACAGGCCCCCAAGGTGTCCCTTACCACCCATCTCCCACACTTACACCCCAGTCTCAGGAAATGCTAGGCTCACCTGGCCCTACATATTGCTTAGATATTGCTCTAGACAGAAGAAGAATTTATGCCCTACTCCGTTCTTGAAGAGATCCATTTCTTTAATTCGTATTTTCTGTCCCTTAGGTTGATCTTATTTTTAAGTATGAGTGATTGTGTGAAATCTCACTGATTTCAGAGGAAATGCCATTTCCCACTCAAAAGGCACAAGTCCTTACCTTCAGTTTCTGAGAGAATAATTAGTAGAATATAGCAAAGCATCCTCTATCATTCATTCTTGACTAACACTATCTGAAGGGTACCTATTGCCCAGTCCACATCCTCTTTACTGTTTATCTTCTAGTAGAGGAATTCTACAGGTTATTCCTGCAGTCTTTGCCTTTTGCCTTAACTTTAGAAACCAACTACTTGAAGATTTGCATTCTATCCTCACCATCATAGTTTCAAAGACATTGGGGTCAAATATTGGTCACAGCTGAGCCCTAAAAAGATAACAGCAGATGGTCTACTCTGTTTTACTGATCTAGCTCCAAAAAGGACCACATTCTCCTTGTCATATATATAATAAGTTTGAGATTGTAGATACCAGTTTCAAGTGATGTACTAGAGATGTTAAATTTGGATATAACAGTTAACCAAGAGCTTCAATTTCTTTGAGGGTTTTGATCTGATATTAAGTTGCCGAAGCAGAGCATAGAGCTTAAAGCAACAAAATTGAATCAGATAGTGGGGAGGGAAAGCAGGTGCTGTATTGATATTTACACATGGACAATAACATCATCAAAACTGTCATCTTCAAACACGTAAAGCAGCTTTTGCAAAAATGAGAGAGAATAGTAAATTCAGAAATGAGAGTAACTTTAAACTGTAATGTACGTAATGGGTGAAGTCTTCCAAATAGCTCCTCCAGATTTTACACAAAGCAGTGAATCCTGAGTGAGTCCAATTTTTGGTTACGGGTATTTTCTTTGAGATGATAATAGATACGTGGGATTCTGAGTGTTCTTGAAAAAGTCCTTACTCTAGCCATCCTCATACTGGTAATATTTTGTCATAAAGATTTTGAAAGGTTCTAATGTTATATGATTTGCAATTGACTGTTACTCCCCCTCAAAATAACACAAATTGGATTTAAGACCAATATCCTCAAAACTGGCTGAAATGAAAAATGAACGAAGTAAAACATAAAGTAATATTTCTGCAAAATAGTAATATTTTAATTACTCAAAGGCAGTTATGTAAGTGAGTGAGAGCTTATCTTCAGAAGGATCAAATTCAATAATGTAATGGGTCAACTTCAGATTAGCTATTGTTTAAAATTATTGGTGATTGAATAGAACTTATAATTCCAGACTAGTCAACAGAATCCAAGCATATGTGATGCCTCACATACATTTTTGTTAAACCAGACAAAAATAAATCTCTACTTTTCTCATCTTGAGTCTAGTGTCTTCTTTTCTTTGAGTTTTTTATTTGTTTGTTTGTTTGTTTGAGACAAGCTCTCACTCTGTCACCCAGGCTGGAGTGAGATGAAGTGAGATCATGGCTCACTGCTGCAGCCGCAACCTGCTGGGCTCACTCACTCCTACTTCAGCCTCCCATGTAGTTGGGACCACAGGCAAGTGCCACCAGGCCAGGCCAATTTTTAAAATTATTTTTAGAGACAGTGTCTTACTATGTTGCCTAGGCTGATCTTGAACTCCTGGGCTCAAGTGGTCCTCTCTCTTCAGCCTCCCAAAGTGCTAGGATTATAGGCGTGAGCCACTGCACCCGGCTCAATCTAGCATTTTCTAAAGATACTGCCAATAGTACGAAGGTATGGTTGATACTGCCATGTCTTAGGTAAATGGAAACTTCACCCAAGATTTTGTAAGTGTTGAAGAGTTAACAATATAAGTTAACAGAGGTTCGCAAAATTGAAAATAACCCAAGTCCCATGAAACATGTAAAAAGAAAAAATAGTCAAATGGCCTCCAAATATCTTACGATATGTAAACTACATTGTTGTGTTAATAAGCAAACATCTGATTTAGCCCTTTTTTTCTTACACAATAAACTTCAGCCTTCTTAATACACCATTTTAATCTTTTTACTTTATTATGCCTACCTGGCTTTTCAGATTTGACCTTATTTTGCTTAGACTTTTGCCACATCTGATAATTGCTTGTTCCTGTTCTTCACCATCTTTCAACATTCTACTTATACTGCAAGGCACTATTTAAATGTTACCACTTTAGGAAGAAAGAATCACTCACCCTCAATGGCTACTTGTGCCACATTCTTCTATGAAATACTTCTTACCATCTCCCCATATGAGGTTATATTGCGCTCTTTGCATGCATCTCATTCATTAAATTGTTCGTTTCCAGGAGAAAAAGACACGCCTCGTCCCTTTCCTTAATCTCAATAGCATGTCATAAAATACAGACGTTTTGGAGTTAGACAAACAAGGTAGGATTTTGAATCCTAGTTCAGAAGCATTATGTTCCAGAACAAGTTATTCAATCTCTCTGACCTTCTGTTTGCTTCTCTGTGAAAGGAAGATAGTAACCTTCCTCTCAAGCTTGTTGTGAGAATCAAGCGAGGGATCATATAAAGCACTTGGCTCAGTTCCTGACCCCAAGTAGCAGCTTCATGAATGATAATCAGGACTCTTGAAGGAAGGGGTATGAGAAGAAAAGTCATTTATTTTCAAGTCCACCTGAGTGGCCATGAGCAGTAGGGACAGGGCGAGGGGACAAACTGAACAGCTGTAGGAAGCCTCTACCAACACAAACGTAGGTGATTTTCATGTGGAGAAAAGCATAGTCTTATTTATCTTATGTCTCAAAGTGGTGGTTTTATCTTTATAATTCTATTTTGCTATATTTATTTTTATAAAATTTATGATAAAATACATTAGGTCATTATTTTAATTTTATGGTTATCAGTTAAGAAGTAGCACTCCATATTCTTACAGAAGCTATTATCAAGTTGGGTGCTATGTTCCTTCGTCAGTTTGGGCTGCCATAACAAAATACCACAGAATAAGTGATATAAACAACAGAAATTTGTTTCTCAAAGTTCTGGAGACTTGAACTCTGAGGTCAGAGAGTCAGAATGGTTGGGTTCTGGTGAGGTCTCTCTTTCTGGCTTACAGACATCTGCCTTCTATCTGTGTCCCCCTCATGACAGAGAGTTAGAGAGAAAAATTAAGCTCTCTGGTGTCTCTTCTATATGGGCACTAATCCTCTCACGAGGGCCCCATTTTTAGGGACTTATGTAAAGCTAATTAACTCCCAAAGGCCCCATCTCCAAATGCAATCACTTTGGGGGTTATGACTTCAACTATGAATGTTGGGGGAACATAATTCAGTTCATTGCACCGTGTATAAAAAGATTTGTATATTTAATCGTAGACTCAGCAAAACCATAGATTTTAAAGAGACTTAGTTACATTTAGCCAAATGTCCCCATTTTTTACAATGGAGAAAACAGAAAACAGGAGGGGTTAGATGGCCTGTCCAAGGTTATTACACCAATTAACAGACAAAATGAAAGTAGAATTAGATTCTTTGATTTTCTAACTAGTATTTTCAACATATAAGTGGCAGATAAGGTGACACATGGGCAGAAACCACTAAAAATGCTCATGCAGAGTGAGAGTAAAGAAAATAGAACAGAACGTTTTAGAAAATAATAAAATAAAAGGGGGACTGAAAATGATCATCAAAGCGGTGGCAAGAGATTGGAAAATGGAAGAGAACAGTATCTGGAAGACAAAAGCAGCACTGAACGGATGGCAGACAAGGCAGAATTCTATATAAAATAACAACATTTCTAACATCCCAGAAATTAGAGTAGATAGTGTTGGGTTCTAATAATGTGACTCACAAAAATGGAGTCTCCAAGGATTCTGATTAATAACTAACAACTCTATAGTAACAGATGCTCCATTTTGAGTCTAAACTGTGCTTAATCTAAGATTCCAAAGTAATTGGAAGCCTAGAAATGTCAGTTTGCCAGAAGACTTTTAGAGTGAGCACCAGAGAAACTTTTGGGTTATGACTTCTTCTAAAGCAAAAGAGACTGGATGTATATGGGCCAGAGTCTGAAAATACAAGTACAAATACAGGACAGCAATCATTACTCAGACTGTCTTATGACTAGTCCCTATGGAGTCATAGCTGATTCTTACAGCATTGCAATGAAAGAATAAGTACATCTCGGAAAGAGCTGCTTTATTATAATAACTACAGGACACTGAGTGCACAAGACATCAGCAGATTGAGACCAGCAACCATCGCTGGAGCCAATTTTCTTGGCATAGGGAGTAACACCCTCAATATAGGAGCATCGGGAGACAGGGGTGATGCCAGAAGAAATGACCGCACTCTCTGTAGATGCTTATAATTGGGTTGCTGTTTTTGGCATGAGAAACTATCAAATTGGTGCAAAAGTTATTGCAGTTTTTACCATTAAAAGTAATAGTAAGGAATATTTTCATTTTTTTTTGTATTAAAAGTAATATAAAGAATATCTTAATTGCAGGCCTTAGCAAGAGAGGAGTAAATACCTGAAGCCACATAGCAGCCAAGAAGACTTCCTCACGAGGGACAGTAGAAACTTAGAAACTCCCAGCCCAGAAAGAATTATCACTGGAGTTTTATTTTGCCAGAAACATTGGATTGGGTTGAGGAATGAGCAGAGAAGGGAAAGATTCTCTGCTCTGTGGTTGCTTTTTGAACATTTTATTCAAAGCCAAGTGTATGAAGCAGACACATATACCTTAATTGCTGAGATGTGTATAGTAAATAATTTCCTTGACAACCTATCAGTGTTTTCTAATGAATCCGGAACCATTCATATCATTTGTCATTTTAGTGGAATCATAGGAATTGGTAGTTTGTGGTCATTTTAGGATGAGTTTATTGAGGTTCTACATGACTTTTTGAACAATAAGATTCTACAGGTACATCTAGAAACATTCTTAAAACAAAATTAAAATTCCCTTTAGAAGACATCATACACAAGGGTGCTTCCTACAGGTCACTGAAATATCCAGTGGTCCTCATTGATTTCCCCACTTTTCCTTTTCCTCTGCAACCTCATTTGCAATCCAGAAAGTTCAGGAGTTGATACTGCCTTTGATTAACGTATCCAAATACTTCTGTGCATCATTTAGATCACTATAATGTGGATTATGTGTGTGTGTGTTAAACCTAATACTGTATTTTTTAAAAACTAGAATCAAACCAATAAAAATGCAAATGTATTTATTTTGGAATACAAGGAAGAAAAACTGAAAAATAGCCCCAAATATAAACAAATATAGCTAATAAGGTGATGATCACAACAATGTTCATCGTATCAAAAATAAAAACTTCCAAGTGTCACAAAATGGAGTATTGATAAATTAGTTATTCAATACCACCAAATACAAGCAGCAGTAAAACATATATATGTTGTTGAATTTAGGCAAGTGTGTATATTCCTAGTATACTGATATACTACATAGTGGCTTACAAAATTATATATAGTATAGTATAGTATTGCTATGGTTTAAATGTGGCCCTCAAATTTCATGTATTGGAAACTCAATCCCTAAATTCATATGTTGATGGTATTTGGAGATGGGGCCTTTGAGAATAATTAATATGAAATATGGTCATCAAAATGGGGCTGCCATGATAGGACTGGTGGCTTTATAAGAAGAGGGAGAGAGACCTGAGTCGGCTCACTCTTGCCCTCTTGCCATCTGATACCTCCCACCATGTTATAGCAGTAAGAAGGCCCTCACCAGATGTGGCCCCTCAAGGTTGGCCCACCTCTAGAACTGTAAGAAATCAATTTCTTTTCTTGATAAATTACCCAGTGCTATTCTGTTATAGTAACAGAAAACAGACTAAGACAAGTATGATATCATATTTCATTGCAATTAAATACTTTTAAATATGAAAATATAATTAGAGACAGGTAGAGAGAAAGGCACCAACATCTTAACAGTATCTCTGCATAGTATATTATCAGTAATTGTTGTTTCTTCTCATTCATTTGGATTTTCTACAAATAATATGCATTATTTTGCTACTAAGAAGAATGGGAAAGGTTAGTTTTCATAAACAGCTTTATTTTCTCTTAGCATTTGGTTTGCATAGTTATGCACTAGAACAAATGATTGACTGCAACTGAAATAGTAATATATAAATAGCAAGCATTACAGAAACCATTTAAACAGTATACCTTGACTCTCACTAAAATCTGGCCCTCAGGTCTATGTCACAAGATTGTATGATTAATTTAACAGCGTTCAATGACTTGCTCCTAAAACTTAAAGTAAAAAAGCCTCTAGGTTAGAGGCTTCATGTATTAACTTTGTGCTCTAATACATTGTATTATAGTAGATTTTGCTCCTCTTGTATTTTAATGCACATTTCTTTTGAAAATTTTTTAAAAAGAGAAATAACTTGTATCACACACATTTGTAGGTCACACATCCATTTGAACCTTTCATTTACCCAAATTACAGAACCATCATGTGTGATTTGTCTCAATTAGCAACTTTATAGTTTGCAATTAACTTTACTGTTAATTGATTCCTTCTGTAATAAATGTTTGAGGAAGTGAAATGAATATGACATAATTCTTTCTCAAAGAGGAAAATTTTAGGTTGAGACTTGAGCAACAAGTTTGGAAAGACAAGTTTTTTTTCCTTCTAAAAATTGTCCCCAAGTGATTGATGGAAAACTTGTATCAGGTGTTTATGAAGACTGAAAATTATATTGATAATTGTCATATTGTTGTACTTCTTACTTTATATTTTTTTTCTCACTGAAAATGTTACCTAATTTAAAAAACATTGATGTCTAGGTCCTGATGTGCTACTCTCCTTAAAAAGATGTAATAAATGTGCTTTCTTAAAGAAATCTATTTTAGTAACAGGTTGGGGACGCCTGTATAAATTTATAAATGATTAAGTTTATGTTATATTGGAGTCATTCACTAATGCAAATGGTAATTTGAAAGCTTGACTTGTGGTTGAATGACTGAATGTATTTCAGTGTAGTAGTTTGTGTTATGTTCTTTAGTGGTGAAGAGAAATCTTCAGTTTAAAGACTTCATTATGTTTATGAATACATGGGAGAGATGGGTAAAATGCAATTAGAAAACAATACTAGCAAGTTAGTATGTATAGTCTTACATAAATGTCTGGAATCCAAAGTAATTTTGTACCCTCTAATTGGTGCTAAAAGCATTTAGAAATGTGTTCTGTGTTTTCATATTGTGTAGAAATTCAAAGACAGGAAAAAATTTAAATTGATATAATTCAAAAAGGACAAGGAGCTTCATTCCTTTCTCATAAGTAACTGTGCCACTGAGTATATCCCTTTACTCAGTTATTGCTCCTCTCTTGCTTTTTCCGCTTGATTTCTTGCTGTTAATGAATCTATGTTGACCTTGGTTTCTGGTAAACTAATGGTTGAGGAGGTGGCTAGTGGTAAAGATAAGAAACTTAAAACAAGATTGTGTGGAGAGAGAAATATGTTAGTACTCCAGGTACCCACAACAGCTGGCTTCCATCTCTTGGTATCTTTAAACAATAATATACAAGGACTGGTGCTGGCCAGTGATGATACATTCATTGGTGAAAGGAAAAAAGTAAGGGCAATGTAATAAAGTTTCCATAAAGCAAACTATATTTTATTTAAAGAACTTTATTTTCTTCTAAGATTATAAAATTTCCTCTTTTCTTAGTTAAAAATATCCTTTTGTGTAACGAAATGATGGTGTTACTAGAAGAAAGGTAGTTCGTTTTGTTTTTTATTTATCTTCCAGGGAAAACAGTAAGACAAAAATTATAATTTGGCTTCCCAAATATATGTTTTTACGTTTTAATCTTATGATTCCATGAAACACAATAATCTTGGAAGTAGTATAATAGAAATGAAGAGAAGAAAGGCAGTGCCTCTCTGTATTCAAGTGAAGAAGCACATCTGGGAACTGCCAGTCATGCGGTTCTAGCCTTATGTATAAGCACATCTGAGAAAATTAAAGCTGCATGCTGAGAATCAGAAAAGAGACAGAGAGACAGAAGTCATCAGGTTTCCATTTTTGTTATCTTCTTTTGATTTTACTTATAGGAAATAATACATTCCTTTTTTACATGAGATAGTTTCTGTTGGATTTCTGTCACTTACAAATGAAAGCATCCAGATGAAGGAGTTTCTGGAAAGGGCAATCTCCAGCTCTCTGTGAAGGATCCTTGAACATTTTCTTTCAAGAGCAAGGTCTGCAGTGAGATACAGAAGTGCGATTATTGACCCGAGTTAAAGTGGCAGAAATCTGAGAATAGGGTTCAGTTGTGGTTTCTTCTCCCCGCTCCGGGCTGTGTTGCCTTGATATTCTGCTGATGACCTGTAGTTGGTGGAGATCTGTGCTACTTTACCAAATTTCCGTTGTTCCATTATCTCCCTGAGTTTCTTGATTCGTGCTTGGTTGACTCCCACTAAGAATAAATATCCTTTTAATTTCCAGCACTCCCTAGCAGTCAGTGGGCAACCCTTTGGTCTGTCTTTAGTATGAATAAAGCTGCTTCTTCTGCTTATTCAGTTTGCCTTACAGAGTTTGCTCTGGAACTGAGTTGAAATTTAGCATGTTTGTTACCGTGGCATAAACACTCCAGAAAATCCCAGAATTGCAAAATGAAAAGGAATACATGAGCATTTAATTTTTCAAAAACTATAAGTACAGAAATGAGGAGACCAAGGGTCTTTATGATTTTAACATATTATTTACATAGACTTGTATAATTTTATATCCTGATAACTGCTTATTAAAATATATCTAGTATTTATTTCCATTTTTCTGTCTTTCCTCTTTTTCTTCAAATGACATATAGTTCCCATATTTCTATTATTTTAAGGTCAATTAAATTATAAATCTTTAAAAATTCAAATTCAAGTAATACACAATTTGTAGTAAGATAATTTATCATAAATTTATGTATCTTCACTCTCATAAAGGGAAAATTTTTTTACAGAGAAAATGAATAAGTATGATTATTAAGGTGCTATCGAAGTTTTGGAGTACTTTAAATCTGCATCTGCAGAGCCATCAGGCAAGAGAAAGAAATAAAAGATAAAAGGCATCCAAATAGGAGGAGAGGAAGTCAAACTCTCCCTCTTCACAGGTGATATAATTCGATGCCCAGAAAGCCCCATATTCTCTGCCCAAAGTCTTCTAGAACTGATAAACAACTTCAGTAACATTTCAGGATACAAAATGAATAAATAGAAATCAGTAGCCTTTCTATATACCAATAACATGGACCTTGAGAGCCAAATCAAGAATGCAGTTCAATTCACAATAGCCACAAAAAGAACAAAATATCTATGAATACTGCTAACCAGGGAGGTGAAAGATCTCTACAATTATAATTACAAGACACTGCTAAAATAAATTAGAACTGATGCAAACACATGGAAAAACATTCTATGCTAATGGATAGGAAGAACCAATATTGTTAAAATGGCCATACTTCCCAAAGCAAGTTACAGATTCATTGCTGTTCCTATCAAACTACTGATGACACTTTTTACACAATTTAAAAAAGACTATTCTGAAATTCGCATTGAACCAAAAAGAAAAAGTCCCAATAGCCAAAGCAATCCTAAGCAAAAAGAACTAAGCCAAAGGCATCACAATACTTTACTTCAAACTGTACTACAAGGTTACAGTAACTAAAACAGCATGATACTTGTCCAAAAACCAATACATAGACCAATGAAATAGGTTAGAGAACTCAGACATAAGACTGCACACCTACAACCATCTAATCTTTGACAATGTCAATAATAGCAAGCAATGGGGAAAGGACTCCCTATTCAATAAATGGGGCTGCAATAAGTGCCTAGTCACATGCAGAAGATTGAAACTGGATCCCTTCCTTTGCACCATATGCAAAAATAAACTCAAGATGGATTAAAGACTTAAACGTATAACCTGAAACTATAAAAACCCAAGTAGAAAACCTAGGAAATACCATTCTGGACATAGGTTCTGGCAAAGATTTCATGACAAGGACTCCAAAATCAATTGCAACAAAAACGAAAATTGACAAGGGGTACCCAATTAAACTAAGGTGTTTCTACACAGGAAAAGAAATCACCAATAGAGTAAACAGACAACCTACAGAATGGGAGAAAACATTTGCAAACTATGCATCCAAGAAAGGCCTACTATCCAGAATCTGTAAGGAACTTAAAAAATTAACAAGCAAAAAATAACCACTCTGTTGAAAAATGGGCAAAGGACAAGAACGGACACTTTTTAAAAGAAGACATACATGTGGCCAACAAGCATATGAAAAAATGTTCAGCATTACTAATTGTGAGAGAAATGCAAAGCTAAACCACATCAAGATACCATCTCACACCAGTGGGAATGGCTATTTTTTTAAAGTCAAAAAAGTACAGATGTTGGTGAGGTTGCAAAGAAAACAGAACACTTATACCCTGCTGGTAGGAATGTAAATTAATTCAGTCACTATGGAAAGCAGTTTGGAGATTTCTCAAAGAACTTAAAACAGAATGACCATTCGACCCAGCAATCCCATTATTGTGTATATACCCAAATAAATATAAATTGATCTACCAAAGACTCATGCACTCATCTGTTAATGGCAGCACTATCCACAATAGCAAAGTAATGGAATCAGCCTAGGTGCCTATCAATGGTGGACTAGATAAAGAAAATGTGGTACATATGTATCATGGAATACTATCCAACCATAAAGAAAAAAAAGTGAAAATAATGTCTTTTGCAACAACATGGATGCAGCTGGATGTCATTATCCTAAATGAATTAACACAGGAACAGAAAACCAAATACTGCCTGTTGTCACTTGTAAGTGGGAACTAAACATTGAGTATACACGGGCACAAAGAAGGGAATAATAGATAGCAGGCCCACTTGAGGATGGATGGTGGGAGTATAGTGAGGTGGGGGAAAGTACCTATTGAGCACAATGCTCATTACTATGCTCACTACCTGGGTGATAAAATCATATGTGCACCAAACCCCAGTGATAAGCAATTTACTCATATAACAAACCTGCACATGTGCCACCTGAATCTAAAATAAAAGTTGGATGTGATATATATATCATATATATATAATATAGAATATATTTTATATATATCATATATATAATATAGAATATATATTTTATATATATCATATATATAATATAGAATATATATTTTATATATATCATATATAATATAGAATATATATTTTATATATATCATATATATAATATAGAATATATATTTTATATATATGCATCCAACAAAGGTCTATTATATGTATATAATAAACCTGCATGTGCATACCGACTATTGATATACTAATTATTTTAGGGCACTAAACTTAATTTACACTTGTTCTGTGAAATATCTTACAACAAACTGGTAATCATACATGCACTGTAGTAATAATTAAAAGTTAAACTTTCAGTCACTCTCATCGATTATACCTCAAATTGAACTGAATAATTAAAGTTGTACTAACACATCTGAGTGCATGCATCATAAAAATCTTAAGATTGTCTTTACAGATAAAACCTGATGGTTAGAGACTTTTAAACTTTTCTGAATTACTTAACAGCCTTACATCAGAATCCATGTCTAATGACGGCCACAAGGCCAACAGTCTTGGCCAGTGATGGGTTATCTTGCCTCTTGGTAACGAAGTTCCCATTGCCAAGACACCATTTATGGAATAGCTTGTGGAAGATGAAAGAGAGAGTCATCTTTTAAACACAGCCAATAATAGTGACTCAGGAAAGGCAGAAAAAGAAATCTTGGAAGTAGATGTCCTGGAGTCAGTTGTTGAAACAATCCTATTGACAAGTACTGTGGTAGATAGAACAAGACACATATACCAACAAGCATATGAAAAAATGTTCAACATCACTAATCGTGAGAGAAATGCAAATCAAAACCACATCGAGATACCATTTCACACCAGTTGGAATGGCTGTTTTGGGGAAATAGCCACTGAGGAAATCATGGGTCTAGATTTTTTTCTGGAAGAATTTTCATTTGATGCAGGGGATATCTTTTGTCCTTGGTACAAAGTTTCCTAAGAGCCTTTGAATCTGCACTTACTGACTTACCATTGTCCTTCCAAACCTTGCAGGACCAAAAGGGGACACAAAGGGGTTTCTGGAGGTGCTAGTAATGGTCTCTTTTAGAGCTGGGTGTAGATTACAAAGGTTTATTCACTTTGTAAAAGTTCATCAAGCTGTAGATTTAGGATTTGAGTGCTTTTCTCTGAATTATGTTATACTTCAATACAATTTTACTTAAACAGAAAAAATACCTAGAAAGAAGCTTTATTGATTTAAAAAATTAGCAGAGGCAATAGCATCCATAAATTATTGGAAGAGAGATTCAATGAGACAAAGAAGAAAAGGCAGAAAGAAAAATGAGGCAAGATAGACAATATGCCATTGCTACCTCGCATGTCCCTGCTGCAACTCACATTGATTGGGTACGTATTGAATGCCAGGACTATTCTCTGTGCTCTACATGTAACATCTCACTTAGCTCGTGAGTTTAATAGTATCATTTCCATTTTACACATGAGAAACTAAGAGTTCAGCCAAGTTATATGATTCTAGGCTCACAAACCTAGGATCTGCAGGAGTTGGGGGTCTGCCTGGAGGCAGGCTTCTCCTAGGATATGTGTAATGCTTTTTGGTAGTCATAGGAACTCCCTTTATTCAGGCCTCCAAAAATGCTGGCATCTGCTTGCTGTTTGCAAGGGTGAAGAATGGGATATGGGTAGAAAGGCATAGAATGAGTATTGGAAAATCTCAAGGGGATTAATGCCCATTCCTTCCTTTGAGGTGGAAATCCATCATCTTAGTGTGGAGAGGCACTGCTGTTAAATTCTCTGCCCTCTGCAAACAGCCATCTGTCTGAGAACTCCCTGAAGTGGCTGCCATCCAGGATGACTGTGTTGCTGCAGTCTTTGAGTGGTTGGAGCGCTGTAATGTCTATGTTAATAGCTGGGAAATCGCAGTAGCAGCAGCCAGACCACTCCAATGGAACAATCCAAGTCAGAGTAAGTTTGATTGAGCAAAAAAGTCATGCTGACTGTGTGATGAAGAGGCAGAACTGGTAACAGTGACAGGCCCTGCAGTCAGCAGCTGTGAGTTTTATGTGCAGGGCAGACTGATCTGGAAAATGGGAAGAGCTGACTGCTAATAACACCTTGGGGGGAGGTTTGTTCAGTGCATCTCCCTACTCCTTGTATACCTCTGATTGCATGCAGAAGCTTAGGAAATAAAACACACTTGTAACATCACAGGGTGCAAGTAAGTACATGTGGATGCTGGTGTAGAGAGAAGCAAAACCTAGTTTTCATTGCAAGAATCCAAACAGAATAAGAGGGCTTTGTCCACTATCTCCAGTCCACGGTTCCCTGGTATTCCTAGAGTCCTATTAAAAAAAAATAAAAATAAAAATAAAAATAAATGGGCTGAACCATAGTTCAACTGCCACAGCAGAGCATAGATCATCCATCAATTAGCTAATATTTAGGGGAGAACAAAGGGATTTTGTGATTCCTATCAATAGGAGTTTGCAGACGAGTTAAGGAGATTATGCTTGTCAAGAAAAGACAACTAAGAACTTTGCCCCGTAAGTGTTAGCATGCCAAATGAGTAATGCAGGCAATGAGGACAATAGGAGTGCATCCCTCCTCAGAGGAATAGGTTATCTGCTATGTAGAATCAATTATATTGTAAGGAATAAGAAAAAAGCTAGGACTGGGGACACTTTAGATTTATGGTCTACGTACAACAATGCACAGAGTTAAATTTTCTATATCCCACTAAGAAAAATGTTCTCTTTGTACCCAGGAGTGTCATTTGTATGTGGCCCTCTGTAGAACTCATCCCAAGCATTTCTGAAAAACAAATAAAATAAATTAAAAATAGTCATCATTCAGAGCTACGGAAGGCTCTGAAGTCCTCTATCCAAAGTATTAAATATGCAGGTAAAAAGTCAGATTGCCTGAAGGGGCACCATGACTCAGTCTTTCATAAACATCAGTGACTTTTGAATTCTTTTATCTGCTCATTGACAATATAAAATTGCCACTGCTCTGTCAATCTGTCATTAAATATTTGGATCTAATAGTGATGCCATTTGGGATTTGTGGCATCTTCCACTTTAAATCTTTAAAATAGAAAGTAAACATATTCAGTTTCATCAGCATTTAATTGTACAAGCTCAAAATATAAAAATTAAATGTACACCTCTAAATCACACTCATCATTTTTCATGAGCCTAGGCTGTTCTTTGATAGTTCTTTTTGGCTAATTGTTTCTAATGGTAATAGCAATAACTGCCATTTAGTATATGCTTGCTGTGGGCCAAGAATTAAAAATGCTTTACCAATGTTTACTTCATTTAACTGCATTTTTCGTTTCTGGTTAATCACAAATTTTTGTAGAATTTTTTCTAAATTTATCAGTAAAAGACAAATTCACAAGTACCTAGGCCAAACCTGTTTTTCCAAATGAGGTTACTAAGGCTGAGAATGGTTAAGTATCTAGCCTGTAATCTTTTTAACCTTGGGTTGCTTTTAAAAGTATGACTTAAACATGACTTCAAAAGCACAAACCAATTGTGCACAAATTGTCAAATCATAAATAAATTAAGAGTATGACTATAAGGATATTAAAATATTCTGTTCCATTGAGGAAATTGCATACAAAGCTAACAGTTTAAGAGAAGATATATTCAGCATCTAGAGTTGATAAAGGAAATATTATATAGAATAGACAGAGAATGCATTCAAATCAACGAATCAACAATCATTTTCAGGGACTCCAAGACAAAATGGACAAAGAATGAAATTAAGGATGCAGAAAGTTAAGCCCAAATGGATAACAAGCATGTAATAAGATATTTAAGCTTGCTAGTAAATAGGAAAAAAGACAAACTATAACAATGCAATATATTTTTTATCAATCAGATGGACAAAAATTAGAAAGATGTATAATTATCAGGACTGCTAAGGATGTAGGAAGCTAGAAACACTATGCACTGTTGATAAGAAAGTAAACTGGATTAGCTGTTTTGGAAATGATTGTCACTGTAGAGATGAATTTATATGGCAGCTTTATGACATTGGCTACATGGTAGAATTTAGCTATGTAAAATTCTTATATTCACAAAGAGATGGAATTTGTATTTTGTGGAAATACTTATAAGAGGGAAAGGAAGCCATTTTATCTGTAGTTTCAAACTCTTAACTAAAAATTAAAATTAGGTTTTTTTTTTTCAGATATAGTTATTTAGGCTTATATTTCCAGAGGCCAAAGACTATGTTCATTATTGTGCATTGAATGTATTTGATACTAATAAATAGCTGTGTATGAATAAGGGAATTTAAAAAATTAATGTGGATTATTTATTTTTATTTTTACTTTTATTTTTGAGACTAGGTCTCACTGTCACCTAGGCTGGAGCACAGTGGCACGATCACTGCTCACTGCAGCCTTGATCTCATGGGCTCAAGCAATCCTTCTCCCTCAGCCCTACAAGTAGCTGGGACTATAGACATGTGCCACCATGCCAGCTAATTTTTGTATTTTTTGTGAGACAGGGTCTCACTTTGTTGCCCATGCTAATCTCAAACTCCTGGGTTCAAGCAATCTGCCCACTTTGGCCTCCCAAAGTTTTGGGCTTACAGTCATGAGCCACCACACCTGGCCTAGATGATTTTTTTTTTAAATCCTAATATCTTGCGTATACATAGAGTCATATGGATAATCTTAAAAATGCTAAGTGAAAAAAAATAGCTCAAATGAGAAATACAGCACAACCACAACTCATGTAAATAAAAGCAGATGAACACACAACATTACTATATATTTTAAGAGTATGAGGTGGGGGAGAGGTTGGGTAAAACAGGTGGTCAGGAACAAAAGAAGAAAACAATAAAACTTGAGCAGGATTTTAGAATACTTATCATGACTATGTCCCATGCACTATCAGAAATGGTTAGCCCAATTCTCTGCACTTGAGGGCCAACAAGCAAACAAAACCACTTCTTTTGCACAGCTTGTTAGCAGCAAAGGCAGAACTTGAAGCAAAGTTGCAAGAATTTCTGTTCCTAATTTTATTCTCTTTTTATATTGCATACTGCTTTTGTACTAAATATTTACATAATATATTCATGCAATGAGGATATTGTAATTCAATTCAAATACGTTTATTAAGCAGCAATTATATGTAAAAGATTGATTGTCTTAGATGTTCAAGGACAACACAGCCAGACGTATAAGCCAAATAAAGCTTGACTAAGTTTGGTCTCGTTCGATTATTTTAAAAAAAGAAAAAAAATATGAAAAAAAAAAGCACTAAAAACAGAAATCTATCTTCACCAAGCCTTTAAAGCAATATAAATTTATACTGAGGTTCTCGCATACTCACAGAAGGAATTCCTAAAAATGTTCTTTATCCAGCTGTCTACCCAAAGTTCTATCATCCTGGCAAACTGCTCTCTTCAAAATTTATCATCTTGGACTCTCTCTGAAGCTCCAACCCTTCTCTCTTATACCCTGTTCTCCAGCTTTTGAATTTGTTTAGTTTTTCTTCCTAATGTAGCTATTTCTATTTATCATTTTGAGCTCTGGAACTGTAACCACTACTAATCACCAAAATAAAAGACTGGCAAGTAGGTTCAGGGGAAAGACTATACATACATACACAGGTCCACAATCTCTTTGGTGCCAGATGTATTTCAGAATTCCAAATTTTTCAGGTTTTAGGAAGAAATTTGGTGCATAATAAACACCATGAAGGGGACTGGGAAGCACTGATGTAGTAATGATACATCATTATTACTGCAACAAGACGTATAGTCACACTATATAAGGCAGAGACACATCAGTTCAGGTCACGTTTTACTCCCAAATGTATTCAGGATGGCTCAAGTTTTGCTGTCTAATGAATTTTTAAAAGCTCAATTTTTATAGCTTTATAAATTATGAAATTGAAGATGAGGGCATGGCGTCCTGTACATCAATACTCAAGGATCATATGAGTTGATTTGCATAAAACTCATAGATCAGTGCTTAGCTGATATGGTTTGGCTCTGTCCCCACCCAAGTCTCACCTTGAATTGTAATCATCTCCATGTGTCAAAGGTGGGGCCAGATGGAGATAACTGAATCATGGGGGATGTTTTCCTCCATACTGTTCTCATGTTAGTGAATAAGTGTCATGAGATCTGATGGTTTTATAAATGGGAATTTCCCTGCATAAGCTCTCTTTCCTGCCACCATGTAAGATGTGACTTTGCTCCTCATTCATCTTCTGTCATGGTTGTGAGGTCTCTCTAGCCATGTTTAACTGTGAGTCAAACTTCTTTTCTTTAAAAAGAGTACAGACTAATACAGTAAA
This sequence comes from Papio anubis, assembly GCF_008728515.1. Taxonomy (NCBI): domain Eukaryota; kingdom Metazoa; phylum Chordata; class Mammalia; order Primates; family Cercopithecidae; genus Papio; species Papio anubis. The sequence continues at coordinate 116,922,898 of NC_044977.1, read as the reverse complement.
TTGGTACTGGTTGAGTGGGGTGTTGCTGTAAAAATATCCAAAAATGTGGAAGTGACTTTGCAATTGGGTAACAGGCAGAGGTTGAAACAGTTTGGAGGGCTCAGAAGAAGACAGGAAGACGAGGGAAAGTTTGAAATTTCCCCAAAGTTGAGACTTCTTGAATGGCTTTGACAAAAATACAGATAGTGATATGAGCGCCGAAGTCCAGGCTTCAGATGGTCATGAGGAACTTGCTAGGAACTGGGGCAAAGGTGACTCTTGCTGTGTTTTAGCAAACAGATTGGTGGCATTTTGCCCCTCCCCTAGAGAGCTGTGGAACTTTGAACTTGAGAGAGATGATTTAGCACATCTAGCAGAAGAAATTTTTAAGCAACAACGTGTTCAAGAGGTGACTCGACTGCTGTTAACAGCATTCAGTTTTAAGTATTCACAGAGATATGGTTTGGTATTGGAACTTATGCCTAAAATGGAAGCAGAGTATAAAAGTTGGGAAAATTTGCAGCCTAATATTGTGATAGAAAAGAAAAACCCATTTTCTGAGAAGAAATTCGAGCCAGCTGCAAAAATTTGCATAAATCACGAGGAGTCAAATGTTAATCACCAAGACAATGGGGAAAATGTCTCCAGGGCATGTCAGAGGTCTTCATGGCAGCCCCTCTCATCACAGACCCAGAGACTTAGGAGGGAAAAATGGTTTCGTGGGCCAGGCTCAGGGCCTTGCTGCTTTGTACAGTCTCAGGACTTGGTGCCCTGCATCCCAGCCATGGCTAAAAGGGGCCAACATAGAGCTCAGGCCATCAGAGGATGTATGGAAATGCCTGGATATCCAGGCAGAAGTCTGCTACAGGGGTGGAGTCCTCATGGAGAACCTCTGCTAGGGCAGTGCAGAAGGAAAATATGTGGGGTTGGAGCCCCCATACAGAGTCCTCACTGGGGCACTGCCTACTGAAGCTGTGAGAAAAGGGCCACCATCCTCCAGAACCGAGAATGGTAGATCTACTGACAGCTTGCACTGTGTGCCTGGAAAAGCTGCAGACACTTAACATCAGCCTGTGAAAGCAGTTGGGATGGCAGCTGTACCCTGAAAAACCACAAGGACAGAGCTAGCCAAGACCATAGAAACCCATCTCTTGCATCAGTATGACCTAGATGAAAGACATGAAGTCAAAAGAGATCATTTTGGAACCTTAAGGTTTAATGACTATCCTATTGGATTTTGGACTTGCATGGGGCCTGTAGCCCCTTTATTTTGGCCAATTTCTCCCATTTGGAATGGGTGTATTTATCCAATGCCTGTACCCCCATTGTATCTAGGAAGTAACTAACTTGCTTTTGATTTTACAGGCTCACAGGTGGAAAGGACTTTTGACTTGAACTTCTAAGTTAATGCTAGAATGAGTTAGGAGCTTGGGGGACTGTTGGGAAGGCATAATTGCTTTTGAAATGTGAGGATATGAGATTTTGGAGAGATCAGGGGTGGAATGATATGGTTTGGCTCTGAGTCCCCACCCAAATCTCACCTTGAATTGTAATAATCCCCACATGTCAAGGGTGGGGCTAGGTGGAGATAATTGAATCATGGGGATGATTTCCCCCATGCTGTTCTCATAGTAGTGAATAAGTCTCATGAGATCTGATGGTTTTATAAATGGGAGTTCCCCTGCACAAGCTATCTTGCCTACCAACATGTAAGATGTGACTTTACTCCTCATTTGCCTTCCACAATGATTGTTGGGCCTTTCCTGCCATTTGAACTGTGAGTCAATTAAACCTCTTTCCTTTATAAATTACCCAGTCTCAGCTATGTCTTTATTAGCAGTGGGAGAACAGACTAATACAATAACTCATGGTAAATACATAATAAGTGTTGGCTATAATCAATATCAATACAATTTTATGGCACTGGATAACACATGGGTTATTTCATTTAATCCTTATGATCACTCTTTAAGTTAGCTATTCTTTTTTTTTTTTTTTTTTTTGAGACAGAATTTTGCTCTTGTTGCCCAGGCTGGAGTGTAATGGCACGATCTCAGCTCACTGCCGCCTCCGCCTCCCAAGATTAAGTGATTCTCTGGCCTCAGCCTCCCAAGTAGCTGGGATTACAGGTGTGTGCCACCATGCCTGGTTAATTTTTGTATTTTTAGTAGAGGTGGCGTTTCACCATGTTGGCCAGGCTGGTCTCAAACTCCTGACCTCGTGACCCACCTGCCTCAGCCTCCCAAAGTGCTGGGATTACAGGCATGAGCCACCACACCCAGCCAGCTATTCTTAATACATTCCATAGAAGAGGACATTCAGACTCAGTATCTTGCCCAAAAACATTTGTGTACTTTGTGAGCAAGTTAAATTTCCATGTAAACTGTGTCTGATTCTGAAATATGCTTTTAATCATATTGTGACTCTTAATCTCAGGGAATTCGCCTCTGGTTAAAGGTGACAGATTGAACTTATATTTTTACCTATCCTCTTTCCTGAAATGTAAAATAGCAGTAATGGGATATTTAAAAATGCTTAATCCACAGGCAGTCGCAGTGTGGTAGAGGTAAAATAACAACAAAATTTTGGAAACTAGAAAGCAGATGGGCAAATCTACTTAATGACTAAATAATACCAGGGAAACTAAGTTCTAAGCCAATAAGTAACCCAATTTACATTGCAAAATTCCCCAAAAGCTCAGGACATTACCAAATTAGTCATCTCTAGAAGTGAGGACAAAATTGGGATGAAAAAAGGAAATATTGGTCAAAACTCTTTAGATGCATGTTAAACCTTTCTTTTTGCCATACATCTAAAGTACCTGAACACCACTCTCCCCTGGCCTATGGTATAAAACTGGTTAGAAGGTGAAGAAATTCAAGGGAAGGCTTACATATGGAAGAGTAAAACCTTTTACATTCATTTGCTTTCAGTGCCCAATACTGGCAGTCAAGTTTATACCCTCCAGAAAGATGGGTGAGAAATCCTTCTTTGGGAGAATCTAAGCAGTCCTAGAAAGCTTCTCCACACCAATGCCTTCTCCACAACGAGGGCCAACTCTCCAGGGGAAAAGACTGCCAGAGGCTTATCCCAGTGGAGGAAGGGCATTATTTCTACCCCTAGCCTGGCTGGCTTTCACGAGCCTTCCCATTTCCTGACCCCAATAGATTCAGAGAGGGAGGTTCTTCATTGAAATGGTCCATCCTAAAGAGAAGTCCAGAGTTGGCAAGCCTCATCCACTGAGCTTTTCATCACCTTTAGTTTCTGTTTGTAAGTGTACAAATGCCAATGATCAAAAGATATTTGAGACAAAGGTTTGTGATTAAAAAATAATCAATAAGAAAGAGGCAAATTGAAGGAGACTCTTCAGGAGAAAACTACAACAAGTCATAGTTGATATCTTCAGAGATGCAAAAGATTATAATGTTTCCAAAACAAGAAAAAGCTGTATGGCATAAAAAAGGAATATTCACAGATTAAAACCTCTTAAAATTTTTAAAAATCAATCAATAAAAATTTTAATGGAAGGTTTAGAATACAGAATTTAAGAAATATCTCAGAAAGAACAGTAATAATGATAGTCCTAGAAAGAGAGAATTGAGAAAATATAGAGGAGGAAATATCAAATAATTAACTTAAGAAAAGTTGCCAGAATTTAAAGATAGGAATTTTCAGATTTCAGAAGGCAATTTAGTTCCTTGTATCCTGGACGAAAGTAGGTCTACACAAGGCCTACATTGTGTAATTTTAGAAGACTAGAAGAGGAATAAAAACTTATAAAAACTTCAGAAAAGAAACAGATTTAATAACAAAAAAAACTTAATAGTTATTATATATTTGCTTAGCATCATAAGAAAGTTAAAAAACAAAATTCAGAGTTAAAAAAACAAGAAATTCTAAGAAAGAAACGATTTCCAAGGAAGAGTCCTATAACCAGGCATGGTGTTAATAAGTTGAAAGGTAAGAGTAAAGAGTAATTAGATCTATAAAACCTCAAAATATGTAACTCACACATACTTTCACAAGAAGCCACTGGAGTATGTGCTCTACCAAAACAAGAACGTAAGCCAAAAAATATGAAGACCTAGGATTCAGTAACAAAGAATTCAGCAATAGAGAGGAACAAAGGGAATTTCCAGTTTAATGTGAAGGGAAATCTGTGAAGGAAATGTTTTAACAGGATCTTAAAGTATTACACTGAAAAATACTAGCTAGACCACACACTGAACCAATTAAATCAGAAAATCTGGTGATGGGCCCCAGGCATCAGATTTTTTAAAGCTCTTTAGGTGGTATCAATGCATAGGTAAGTTTGATAACCATTGGTGCAGAGGCTTGTTGTACAAAGTGTGCTCCTTGGAGCAGTACCATTGGCATCACTAGGGAACTTGTTAGAAATGAAGTATCTCAGGAATCGTAGGGACATGGAAATATGTTTTAAAGACTTGCTGGAGGCTGAGTGTGGACTACTGTGAGAGTGAGAAAATTCTAGGGGATGCAGTCTTAAGGGAAAGATCCATACTCTCATGGGCTTTACCTCCAGTAACTCCACTAAGATCTTATGGTGAAAATCCAAGAAAGATGATGTCCTTGTGCCTCCAGCAGAGGAAAGGAAGAATAATCATTGTAAAAACACCAGTGCCTTCTCCACAACGAGGGCCAACTCCCCAGGGGAAAAGACTGACAGAGGCTTATCCCAGTGGAGGAAGGGCATTATTTCTACTCTAAGCCAGGCTAGCTTTCCCTAACCTTCCCATTTTCTGACCCCAACAGGGATCAGAGATTCAAGGAAATAGCTTTGGAATGCTGCAGCCAGAGAAAACAGTAGGGGACAGAAGCAAAAAGATATATTACTAGAGAATCACTTGTGAAGGTCACAGCCTCAAGACAGCCCACCAAAGAACTGAGATTAAATCATAAGATTATGATTTAACATATCTTCTTCTCCCCCACACTTCTTCTCCCCCACACTGTACCACCACACCACAGGGCTCTAGTTGAACAACGATTACAGGTAAAAAGATGCAACACACAGACTTTCTTTGAGGATTAATTAGGGAAGTCTAAAGTTGAGAGTGAAGACAAACACAAAGACAAAGGAATTAAAGACCTCTGGCACTGTAACTACTGCAAACATTGAAAAAAAACACAAATGTTTAAAACACCCAACTCCTAACCAAATTAACATAAATCCTGACACTAAGGATTTATTTATTCAGTTTCTAGTACCTGATATGTATTTGGCTTTCAAGGAAAACTTACAATGTATACATAAACCAAGAGAAGAAGGATAAAGCAATCATCAGAACAAGATTCAGATGTAACACAGATGTTGGAAATATCAAATGGGGATTTTAAAATAACTGTGATTCATGTGTTCGTTGCTCTAATGGAAAAATTAGACAACATGAAAAACAGGAAACATAAGCAGAGAAGTTAAATCTCTAAGAAAAAATAAAGAAGAAATGCTAGAAATGAAAAACAATTTAAGAGAAGTTGAAGAATATCTTTGATGGACTCATGAGTAGACTTGACACAGTGGAGGAAAGAATCAATGAGCATGAAGATAGGACAACAGAAACTTCCCAAACTGAAATGCAAAAAGAGAAGAATTTAAAAAGCAAAACAGAATATTCAAAAAAATCATATGACAATTTTTAAAGGTGTAAAACATGTATAATTGTAATACTAGAAAGAGAAGAAAGAGACAATGGAGCAGAAGATATCCTGAAAGTAATAATGATCAGGAACTTTACAAAATTAGTGACAGACAGCAAAACACAGATTGAGGGAATTTAGCGAACACCAAGGAAGATAGGTACAAATAACTAACTAAATAAACTAAGAGTGTCATATTCAAACTGCAGAAAACCAAAGATAAAGACAAAATCTAGAAAGAAGCCAGACAGAAACACTTTATATATAGAAGAACAAGAATAAGAATTACATGAACCTTCCCATCTGAAGCCATGCAAAGAAGAAGAAAGTGGAGTGAAACATTTAGTGCTGAAAAAGAAAAGCCTCATAAATCTAGAATTATATATCTAGCAAAATTATTCTTCAAACATGAAAGAGAATTAAAGCCTTTCTCAAACAAACAAAAACTGAATGAATCCATTTTCAGCAGACATAAGAATGTTACATAAAAAATGTTAAAAAAAATGTTTGGGCAGGAGGAAATTCATATATGTCAGAAACTTGGATCTACATTTAAAAAGAGCATTAGAGAAGGAAAGACAATGAAGGGAAAATATAACCTTTTATTTTTCCTATACTTAATTGACCTAAAATATAACTATTAAAAATAATAGTAATAATATTTTAGGTGATTATAGTACATGGATAAGTAAAATGCCAGCAATGTCACAAGGGTTGAGAAGGGGGAATTGGGAATATGCTATTATAAATCACCTGTACTACATGTGAAGTGGTATAGTGTTATTTGAAGGTAGACTTACATTAGTTTAAAATGCATATTGTAAACTCTAAGCTAAACACTAATTTTTTAAAGAAATACAGTCGATAAACTAAAAGAGGAGATAAAAAGAAATCATATAAAATGCTTGTTTAAAACCAGACAAGGCAGAAAATACTTGAGGAAATGGGAAACAAACAGCAAATGTAACAAATGGAATGTAAGTTACAAATTAGGTAGATATTAACTCAATGATATCAATAATCGTTTTGTGAATAGTTTACACAGACCAGTTAAAAGACTGATTGTGAGGGTGGATTAAAAAAGATAAGACTCATGTGTTTATAGACTCATGTTAAAAGTTGAGGGATGGAGAAAGATATGCCATGCTAACCCTAATCAAAGGAAAAGTGGAGTAGCTATGTTAATTTCAGAGGAAGCCAACATCAGGACAAGGAACAATTTTCAGGGGTTAAGAGGGATATTTCATATAAAGCACCTGCTCTGTGTCTAACACCATGACAAATTTTTTTAAATTTACATTATTTAATTTATCCCTCTTGAAAATACAATTGGTGGGTGGTATTTACTCTATGTTTAAAGATTAAAAATTAATAAACTGTGAATAATGGCATTATGAATTGGTCTCCTTTTGTTAACTATATTACATTGCAATAGCAAACAAAAATCAGCATTTGAAAGGTGCAAACAGGAACTCAATACACCATTTCACTGGTTAATTGTATATTTCATTGATTATTGTCATATGAACCTATTCAAAACTGCTGACACTGTTGCTGCTCAGGTAGGCAAGAGACTCAGGAAGAGGCGTATCAGTAGAACCTTCTATACCAGCCTGTTGTCTTGTGTGGTTTGTGGCTATCTTGTCTCACAGGCTGCTGATGCCATGTGATCTCACATGTAATCCTGGTGGCAGTTTCTACTGCTTTTTATTGTCTCACAGCTTTACCACATGGGTTGATGTGTTTGGTATGCACTTAGCACATTTTATCTGCCTGCCAAGTTGGGTTTTGCTCCACATAATGAAGCTCCTGCCTTGGTGTCCTGCTACCGTTTATCATCTGCAAACACCTCGTCCTGCAGAGCAGAGCTAGAGGGAGCATGACTTCGTGTTGCTGAGCTGGCTGGAGTCCAGGTTCTTGTAGTCAGTGATCTGCAATTCCATTTCATAATAAAAAAGAGCTTATAGTATTGCTGGTGAAACTGCCTGAAGAAATCCAGGTGCTGGCAAGTCTAGATCCTATTATCACTGCCCTGTACATTAGTGTTTAAGTCCACTAACCTCATTCCAAGTTACATGACCTTCTGCACCACCAACCTTACACATTCTGCATTTACAAAATAGACAATGTATTACTTGGTCTGATGTGAGAAATGACATGAGTTATTATACTTTTACAATAAAGAGATAGATGATATCTTCATTTGTAAAGGTACATGGCAATTTATTAACTTATGCAGAAAAATATTAATGCTACATTATAAATATTATTCTTCAACTAAGGACTTTACGAGTAAAATCTAGATCAGACTAAAAACAAAATAAAACAAACTAGCAAATAGTTTAATATCAAGATCAGTGTCATAGTCCTCACACTTCCTGGCTTTTGAAGTTTATTTTATACACTTTAGTTTTATTTAACACACTCTTACGTAGTACTGATTATGTGATTTAGCAAGTTCTTCAGGCGATTCTTATGGAGGTGGAACCACTGACTTAGTGGGAAAAGTAAAGCTCTTGGATACCTCCTAGTATATGAACTTTATTCTCTTACTTTTCAGTTGACTGTTTCTATGCAAATAAAGATCAATAGTGTAATTCTAACTCTATTACACATGAGAACATTTAAGTTACAAGCTTGGAGGCCACGAATTCCTTGGAAGAGATAGTAGGGAAAAACCCAAACACATTTTATCGAGTGACTCCTGGTATTTTGGAAATAGTTTTGTTTTTGATTTTGTTTTTCAAATTTAACATGTATTTTAACTTCAAGGGTACATGTGCAGGCTTGTTACACAGGTGAACTTGTGTTGTGGGAGTTCATTGTACAGGTTATTTCATCACCCATGTATTAAACCTAGTCCCCATTAATTATTTTTTCTGATCCTCTCCCTCTGCCCACCCTGTGCCCTCCAATAGGCCCCATTGTGTGTGGTTCCCCTCTATGTGTCCATGTGTTCTCATCATTTAGCCTGCTTATAAGTTAGAACTTGCAGTATTTGGTTTTCTGTTCCTGTGTTAGTTTGCTAAAGACAGTGGCCTCAAGCTTTATCCATGTTCCTGCGAAGGACGTGATGACATCCTTTCTTATACCTGCATAGTATTCTAAGGTGTATATGTACCATATTTTCTTCATCCAGTCTACCACTGATGGACATTAGGTTAATTCCATGTCTTTGGTATCATAAGTAGTGCTGCAGTGAACATACGTGTGCATGTCTCTTTATAATAGAATAATTTGTATTCCTTTGGGTATGTACCCCGTAACAGGATTGTTGATTTGAGAGATATTTCTGTTTTTAGGTCTTTGAGGAATCACCACTGTGTCTTCCACGATGGTTGAACCAATTTACACTCTCACCAACAATGTATAAGTGTTCCTTTTCCTCTGCAACCTCATCAGCATCTGTTATTTTTTGACATTTTAAGGAAAGGGGTTTTAACCTATAACTCACATTGTATAGGTGTACTTTCATTTGCCTTTGTTTGTATCTAAAAACTAAATAATCATCAGTGATAATTTCTTGATATGCCCCAGGAACAAGTGAACCACCTTACTGTCAAAGGGGCTTCTCTCTACTAGCGTGACTATACTGGATAAAACTATCTTTTGATGTTAGACAACACGATGTTGATGAAAGCGCTAGCAATATAATAGGCCTCAAAGCAAAATGGTTAAGAACATAAGCTCTGTGGAGCAAGTATATTTACATAGTGCCATCACACAAAGTATTACTTACCAACAAACACAGGTGAGGAAATAGGAAAGAAAACTATTTAGATATTTGCTGAGGCTGATAGTTAAGGACAGATTTTGTTACATGTTAATTTAGGATACTTAATTTTAAAAGAATAAATATATCACTAATGCTATTTTGCATGTTGTAGCACCTTTTGCTTTTTCTGAAGTAAACAAATGAAAAGAGAAATTAAATAGCCTTTGATGAAGGCTAAGGCAGTGGCTTTGAGCATATTAGTTGGGTGGTAATTTAAACAATAAAAAATTACAATTGACGGTGTGGTGAAACATTATTGAAGCAGGATATTATGAGGACTATGGTTTAATAGGTTGCAGGAGAAAGTGTTGAGGCAAAAAGGGCAGAGATGGTTCCTGATATTAATGCCTCCAGTAATGATTAAAAATATATTGAATGAATTTTATGATACAAATACATTCACAAATATGGAAAATTATGTTTCTTATTCAAAGAATGTTATGAGGCATGAAGCCTGCTGAAGAATATGAACTAAAATAAGGTAATAAAGAGAGAGAATGTGGCAGTCGCTGTGAATCCAGGCAGTATAATTCTTGTCAGGTTTTTACTTTTAATTCTGTAAATCTCACTCAGCTGCTATGAGCAAGTCACGGAACTTCATTGCCTCATTGAATTGCTAGATTTTGGTCAAAACTGAAATTTTTTTTTAATGTCATGGCTAGTTGCTCTGCAGCCAACAGACAGCCTTTTTTATCAAGTGTACTGGGCTGATTTTATGAGGTGTCAGTCATTCCATCTCTCACTTGGCTCTCAGTTCATGCACCAGATTGACAAGGAGTCTACATCATTTGCCCTTCTTGTGACGTGGGACATGATCTCTACCGGAAACTCCTTTTCAGAAAAAGATTATCAGCAGCAAGCCACTTCTATAATAACTTACCCTAATGATGGTCCTTACATCATCTAAGTGCATACTAAAAATAAAGTTTAATGCTAACCTTTCCACATCTTTCTTCTTTAAGAATTGTTCAGAATGTTCCTCTATGTGCTACATCTTATGGAATATTCACTCTAAGGTTACCCCCCTGAGTCCATAACTGGTTAACTTAAGAAAATGCCTTCCTTCCAAATAAGCAAAGTCAGCTACTACAATGAGTTAAATTTATGATTTAGAGAAATATTTTGTTCTGGGTATTCAGAAGTTCTAATTGCCTTAAGTTTTACTTCCTGACTGTCCAGGTGGCCGTTCACAAACCCTTCACACTCTTCAGAGTGGCTTCCTTCTTCTTTTCTGGGAAGCTTGAAGAACTAAGAAAATGTATCGTAGCCCTCTTAATATCTCTCCTTCCATACCCACAGTAACCAGTGATGCTTAGCTATTTTGGGGTTTGAATCGTTTCATGTACATAACTCTCAGAGAAAGAACATGCGGTCTTTTCCACAGGATCTACCATAGACTTGAGCATCAAAAATTGCTCATTGAATATAAAAGCAATTCACTTACTGAGCTCTAATTTCACTGGAAGTTGTTTCCCATAGCGTGATACTCCCCGGGCTTGAGAAAACAAGAGAGATTTCCTTAGGAGTCAGTTATTTAGGAAGGAGGCATTCAGTCCCATATACCAGTTACCTCACACATTTTATCTTCAGACACAGAACGTTATAGATATAGATATAGATATAGATATATCGTTTTAATTTTTTAAATTTTACTTTAAGTTCCAGGATACATGTCCAGAACGTGCAGGTTTGTTACATAGGTATACATGCATCATGGTGGTTTGCTGCACCTCTCAGTCCATCATCTAGGTTTTAAGCCCCACATGCATTAGGTGTTTATCCTAATGCTCTGTCTCCCCTTGCCCCCTACCCCCTGACAAGCCCCAGTGTGTGAAGTTCCCCTGCCTGTGTCCATGTGTTCTAAGTCCTCTATGGGAAGAACTATCCAAGATGTCTAGGTTAATTCTTGTATTTCCAAAATGTTTTCATTGGCTCTCCATGATTTTTTTTTTTTTTTTTTAAATCTTTTGAAGATGAAGCATTCAAAGGCACCAGGTAAGGGAGATAAGACTCAGTAAATTAGTGAAGTTATTGGAGCTCACTTATTGCAAAGGACAAAATATATACACCTGAAAAGTGAAAATAGCAATAGAGTGATTTCCAGGGCCAACACAGTCAGGGCTTCTGGCAGCAAGGGTGAGATGGAAGATGTGTTTGGAATCATTTGTGTTTATGGTGCCTTTGTAGGCCTGTGACTGCCTGTGCTTAGGAAGATAAGAAAGGCTGAGAGGTAACAATTTTCTGCCTAAGAATGTGAGAAGTGACAGCAAAATAAGTAGGACTTTCGTGTTGCAGCGGTGGTAGCTGGAAAGCTTACTGAAGTTGAGCTACTGATAAGCCCAGAATGGAAATAAGGTCAACCCTCTGATGCCCCGACCACCTCCTTGAAAATGATCTGTGTGAGGCCAATATTCAAAATTCTTGCAATTCAAAGACATTACTCTGTCCTAATTATCTTTGACTTTCCATAGCGTTCAGCTCCCCACTATTCATGGTAATCTCCAATTTGACATACAGGATGCCCATTCCTCTGTTGTCTTTTTTTTTCTTTCTGTTTTGCCCTATTCCCCTCTTTTCAGAGAAAAGGGACTGGGGGCTAAAGAAGGCTAAATGCCCACCACGTGTCTTCTGATTAGCTCTGTGTGTTACATAAGGGGAATGACAGAGAGAGCAGTCTGTTACTAGGTGAGGTCAAGGACATCCTTCCGAAGAAACTCCAAGCAAGTGACTGCTTGGCAACTATGTACAGAATGGATGAAGAATGAAAGTTAAGTGGACAATCTAAATTAATTCTCGAAACTTCTGAAAGGAGCTATCTTTGACCTTGAAGGGGAATGTAGACAAAATAAAGGAAAAAATAACTGCCACTCATTAAAGACCACATTTGTGTAGGACACCTCATTTTATACATTACACAAGAAAAAAATTGATAAACAACAAAAAATTTAGAAGTTTCTGCTCATCAGAGGACACTACTGAGAAAATGAATAGGCAATCCACAGAGAGAATAAAAAGAAATATTTGCAAAACATGTATTTGAGACCTCATTGTCTCATTTTACTTCAGAAAATTCTGGAGTGTTAGGAATTATAGTTTTCCTCTTTTAGAAAGTAAGAGGTTTTGAATTTCAGAGACTTTTTAATCAAAATTCTCAAACATTAATAAAGTCAAAAGAATTTTACAGTAAATGTTCATATATCTATTGCCTAGATTCTGTCATTAACATTTTATTATTCTTGTTTTACTACAAATTTATTCACCAATCTGTTTTATTTTTAATATATAGTTCAAAGTAAATTGCAGATAACAGTACAGTTCTCCCCACATACCTCAACATGTATGTCATTAACTATAATTCAATATTTTTATGTATCTTTTTCTTTTGATATAAAATATACACACACATATATGTGTACGCAATGAAATTCACAAATCTTACGTTTATTCACTCAGTGTTGAAAAATACAAACATACCTGTGTAAGCCAAGCTTCTCTCAAGATGCAGACCATTGTCATCACCATCATGCTCCATTCCAGCCATTGACACCTGTCTCCAAAGTTTTAACTACTGTGTGGATTTTTTTTAAACGATTGTTTAATATTGCCTGTTTAGAAGTTCTTGTTAATGAAATTAAATAGTGTGCACTTTTTCCTGTAAGGCTTCTTCTACTCAGCACGATTATTTTGAGATCTATCTATGTTGTCAATATGTTAGTATTTTTTCTTTTCAGTGTTTACTAATATTCCGCTGTGTTATTACACCACAGTGAGCTTATTGATTCTATTATTAACAGATACTTAGGCTGAAGGCAGTTTGAGGCTATTATAAATAAAACTTCTGTGAGTGTTATTGTACAAATATTTTTGTGAATACATATTTTTAAATTCCTTATGTGAACATCTAGGAATGGAATTGCTGTGAGATATTTCTCCAATGTGACAGTATCATTTTGCATTTTTACAAAAAAATAGATGTGAGTTGCAATTACTTCACATCCTTACCAAAATTTGGTGTGGTCAGTCTTTTAATATTTGTTATTCTGGTGGGGTTTGGAGTGGTATCTCATTGTGCCTTTAATTTTCCTTTCTCTAATGATTACTGATTTCATGCACTTTTTCGTGTGTTTAATGGCCATTTGTATTAATATATTGGCCATATATTATTTTGCAAAAGTTTGTTCAAATATTTTTCCCATTTAAAATATTGAATTATTGGGAGTCCTAGGTGGGTGGATCACTTGAGGTCAGGAGTTTGAGACCAGCCTGGCCAACATAGTGAAACTCTGTCTCTACTACAAATACAAAAATTAGCTGGGTGTGGTGGCGGGTGCCTGTAATTCCAGCTATTTGGGAGGCTGAAGCAGGAGAATCACTTCAACCTAGGAGGTAGAGGTTGCAGTGAGCTGAGATTGTGCCCCTGCATTCCAGTCTGGGTGACAGAGCGAGATTCTGTCTAAAAAAAATTAGGTTATTGGACTTTTTATTATTAAATTTTAAAATTACTCATATCCTAGACACCTGTTCGTTATCAGATATATGTTTCACAGGTATTCCCTCTACACTGCGGCTTGCCTATTCATTTTCTCACTGGTGTCTTTTGATGCAAAGAGGTTTTAAATTTTGATGTTTTAATTTTTTTCTTTTATAATTATTCTTTTCTATGATCTGTTTAAGAAAGCTTTGTCTAGCTCCAAGCCATACAGACATCCCCCTGCATTTTTCTCTAAAATATTTACTGTTTCATATTTTACAATTGGGTCAATCTTCAAATTAATTTTTGTGTGTGGCATGAGGTAGATGTTGAGATTTATTTTTTACCATATGGATATCTAATTATTAGACTACCCTTTGTGAAAACACTTTTCTTTCTCTATTGCATTGCTTTGCCTTTTCTCTGAGACTTTTACATAAGTTGTCCAAGATTTCAGTTAGTGGATCAAGGGACATGAGTCCAAACTTATGTTTGATTGATAAGGCCATTTGGGTTCTTTTCCAAATTTTACCTAACAAAAAATAATACTATCAATTACCAACACTTATTAGTCACTGAGATAATTGTCTTAGCATAGATTATTTTATTTCATTTGTAAAACTCTATTAAGTAAACTTTTTAAAAAATAAACATTTTTATGATGTCCACTTAGACATAAGGAAACTAGGGCTCAGAGTAGTAGAATGTGTCAAGGCCACACAACTCATAAGCAACAAAACCAAAACTTGACCTGAGGCCTGTCTGAATCCAAAAATGGCTCTCCCAACCAGTGTGCTATGATGTATTAGTTCCTTCTCATGCTGCTATGAATGAATACCCAAGATTGGGTAATTTATAAAGAAAAGAGATTTAATTGACTCACAGTTCTGCATAGCTGGGGAGGCCTCAGGAAACCTATAATCATGGTGGAAAGCACCTCGTCACAGGGTGGCAGGAGAGAAAAATGAGTGCCAGCAGGAGAAATGCCAGATATTTATAAAACCACCAGATCTTGTGAGAACTCACTCACTATCATGAGAATAGTGTAAGGGAAGCTTTTCCCATGACTCAGTTGCCTCCTCTTGATCCCTCCCATGACACATGGAGATTTTGGAAACTACAATTCAAGACGAGATTTGCATGGGGACACAGCCAAACCATATCATTCAGCCCCTGGCCCCTTCAAGATCTCATGTATGTCCTCACACTTTAAAACACAATCATGCACTTCCAACAGTCCCTTGAAGTCTTAATTCATTCTAGCACTAACTCAAAAGTCCAAGTCCAAAGTCTCATCTGAGACAAGGCAAGTCTTTTCCCCCGATGAGCCTGCAAAATCAAAATCAAGTTAGTTACTTCCTAGATACAATAGGGGTAAAGGCATAGGTAAATACATTCATTCCAAATGGGAGAAATTAGCCAAAACAAAGGAGCTACAGGCCCCATGAGAGCCCAAAATCCAATAGAGCATTCAGTAAACCTTAAGGTTCCACAGTGATCTCCTTTGACTCCATGTCTCACATCCAGGTTACGCTGATGCAAGAGGTGGGCTCCCATGGCCTTAACTAGCTCTGCCCCTGTGACTTTGCAGGGTACAGCACCCCTCCCAGCTGCTTTCACAGGTTGGTGTTGAGTGTCTGTAGCTTTTCCAGGCACACAGTGCAAGCTGTTGGTGGATCCACCATTCTGGAATCTGGAGGATGGTGGCCCTCTTCTCACAGCTGCAGTAGACTGTGTCCCCAGTGAGAATGCTGTGTGGGGTCTTTGACACCCCCATTTCCCTTATGCACTGCCCTGGCAGAGGTTCTCCATAAGGTCTCTGCCCCTGCAGCCTGCAGCACATTTCTACCTAGACATCCAAGTATTTCCATACATCCTGTGAAACCTAGGCAAAGGTTCCCAAACCTCAATTCTGTGCACCTGCAAACTTAACACCATGAGGAAGCTGCCAAGGCTTAGGGCTTGCACCCTCTGAAGCCATGGCGCAAGCTGTATCTTGGCCCCCTTTAGCTATGGCTGAAGCAGCTGGGATGCAGGGCATCAAGTCTTGAGACTACACTCACCTGGGGAGCCCTGGGCCTGGCCCACACCATTGTTTCCTCCTTGGTCTCTGGGCTTGTGATGGTAAGGGCTGCTGTGAAGGTCTCTGCCATGTCCTGGAGACATTTTCCCCACAGTCTTGGTAATTAACGTTTGGCTCCTCATTACTTTTGCAAATTTCTCCAGCCGGCTTGAATTTCTCCCCACAAAACTGATTTTTCTTTTCCATCACATGACCAGACTACAAACCTTCTAAACTTTTATGCTCTGCTTCCTCTTGAATGCTTTACCAGTTAGAAATTTCTTCTACCAGATACCCTAAATCATCCCTCTCAGGTTGAAAGTTCAGCAGATCTCTAGGGCAGGGGCAAAATACCACCAGTCTCTTTGCTAAAGCATAGCAAGAACCACCTTTATTCCAGTTCTCAATAAGTTCCTCATCTCCATCTGAGACCACCTCAGCCTCTCAGCCTGCACTTCATTTTCCATATCGCTATCAGCATTTTGGTCAAAGCCATTCAACAAGTCTCTAGGAAGTTTCAAACTTTCCCATATCATCCTGTCTTCTTCTAAGAACTCTGATATGCTTTGACTGTGTCCCCATCCAAATCTCATACGGATTTGTAGTTCCCATAATCCCCACATGTCATGGGAGGGACCTGGTGGGAAGTAATTGAGTGATGGGGGCGGTTACCCCCATGCTGCTGTTCTCATGATAGTGAATTCTCATGTGATCCGATGATCTTATAAGAGGTTTCTCCCCTTTTGCTTGGCACTTCTTCCTGCCATCATGTGAAGAAGGATGTGTTTGCTTCTCCTTCCACCATGATTATAAGTTTCCTGAGGTCTCCCCAGCCAGGCAGAACTGTGAGTCAATAAATTACCCATTCTTTGGCAGTCCTTTATAGCAGCATGAGAATGGATTAATACACCATCCAAACTGTTCCAACCTCTGCCTGTTACCCAGTTCCAAAGTTGCTTCCACATTTTTAAGTATCCTTACAGCAATGCCCTACTACCCAGTTACAATTGACTGTGTTAATCCATTTTCATGCTACTAATAAAGACATATCCAAGACTAGGTAATTTGTAAAGAAAAGAGGCTTAATTGACTCACAGTTCCACAGGGCTGGAAGGAAGAAATAGGCCTCAGGAAACTTACAATCACAGTGGAAGGGGAAGCAAACATGTCCTTCTTTACATGACAGCATGAAGGAGAACAATGAGTGAAGAGGGGAAAAACACCTTATAAAACCATCAGATCTTGTGAGAACTCACTTCTGTCATGAGAACAGCATGGAAGGACTGCCCCATGATCTCATCACCTCCCAGGAGGCCTCTTCCACAACACATGGGGATTATAATTCAGATTACAATCCAAGATGAGATTTGGGTGGAGATACAGAGCCAGACTATATTATGTCCCTTAATGAAAATCAGTGTGCCAATCATACATTTTACTTTGTGGGAAGTAACTGAGACATTAGCTAAGACTGCTTCTACTACATAGAAAATAAGCATATTTGATTCTATGTGCTACCCTGAGGAAACTGGAATTTCAGACCAGTATTCCTCGAAATGGTAACTCATTTTCTTAATGACTTATGTTTTTATTCTTTACTCTATATTTTACTGACAGTATTTGAATAAATCTGCTTGCAAATGTAATATAAAAGTAGCCAAGAGTAAGTATGGAAAGCTGAGCTTTTAAAATTCTTCTTCCTTATCAGTTGAAACAAAACAGGCTTTTCAGTCCTCTGAAATAATTTCTATAACAAGAGCTCCAATCTCAGATGAGATTTTCTTAGTTTCAAGAAATCTGAGGAAAAGCATTGTGATTTAAAGTCATACCAGGGCAAAAGCTACATGCCTATTTGTTCAGAAAATATTTGGTCATTATACTCCTAGTGTTTCAATAATGACCTAAAGACAAAGGTGCTATCTTAATATATGTGAGATTTATTGCAAATACATTCGTAAGGAGAATTGTACCAACTATTTTGCAAGAGCATGTAAAAAACTGAAGCTCCATACTATATTTTCTTAAATGTAATTCAGTAGTAATTTGAAATTGCTTTCATATACAAAAAGATGACAATAGTATTTCCTCAAATGGATTTGAATACAAGGGTTTTGTTCTTAAATAATAATGGAAAATTGAAAATTGGTACAATAAGATACTCCTTCCTGCTTTATTAAGAGCAGTCATGGCTGCATTTAATAGAAGCAGGCAACTTTTTATTTTACTGTATTACTTTGTTTGTTCACTTTTGCCTCTTGTAGTTCTACATTAGTACAAAGAAAATGGAGCTGTGAAGAACTTCTGGGATTTGCTCTTGATCTTGCAAGCACAATCCCCTCCCTCAGTGTGACATTTGTTGAACTCCAATTGCCACTTGTATCTGTGTTTGAACACACATTGCTAGGTTCAACAAACACATGGTTTACTGTGCTTAGAAGGAATTAAGATAACAATCTCATGCAACTTTGTGACTGTTTCCTAAGGATTATACCTTAGAAGTGTAGAAGAATAGATTTATAGTTCTATCTCATAATGGGACTTCCTAGACACTGCTTATTTATAAAATTAAGAAGAGGATCAAATGAAATAGCTAAGTAATGTATATTTGTGAAGTATGAATGGGCAGATTCTATTACTAAACAAGGAATTGCTTTCTTATTCCTTAATTTTATTTAGTGTTATGCCATTCATCCAACAAATTTTACAGGAGTGAAAAGTGAATGTGTATGAGAGCTGTATAGTATAGTTAAGAAAATTTATAAAAGGTTTGGAAGTATTAAAAATAAATCTACATTGAATGTAAATTAAATTGTTAAGGAAAGTTATCAATGATGAAAAGGTAAGATTTCTAAAGTTTTAAGAGAGTATAAAATAGATGTTCATTAGGTCAGAGATTGTTGCATTTTTCTGTGCCTTAAGTTACCATGTTTATTATATTTAACTTAAGCACAAAACAATATTGCTGATATCTTAAATGTTAATATTTATTTGAAGGCTATAATTTTATCATAATTCACCATGAATTTACCATAATTCACCATAATTTTAAATATTGGTTGCATTAATAGTATATTTTCATAAAGTGTACATTTTTCCATTTTCCACAAGTTAGTGGAAAGACAAGATTCCACTAACAGAAATTTACTGAACAGTAAACCCTAGGATTACATATCTATTCTATCAAGTAAGAGATTTCAATTTTAGCCAAGGTCCAATAGACAATTCTATTTGTAATTGAGATTGTGACTGAGAATTGAGTTAGGAATTAGAGTTTAGCGACAAATTTGGAAACATCCAAATCCATTATTGAGTTGCCACCATATGCACATACTATTGTTTTTGCTAGAGAAATTCGAAAAAATATTTTGACACAATTACTGTCCTTGGGGATTTTGCAATCTGATAGGAGAGATAAGATAAATGAAAAAATCTTAAACACACATGCACAGATGCACATGGGCAGGCACACACACACTCTACACACAGATACACGTAGTAATATGTGTTAAGTAAATGCAAAAAACAGCCAGAAAAGACATGATGTGTTAGAAGTCTAGAGACTTTGTATCTTTTCATATTCCTATCATTATTTTATTTGCTTAGTTAAATATTCTTATCTTGTTTTATTCTCTCTAAATATTTGAGATAGTAAAAAAAAAAAGATATAATTTGCTTTTTAAGACAAAGATAATGGATGAAATATGTGTGAAGAAAAATCTTTGCTAGAAAAAGTAATTTAAAAACAAAGGGACAGTAGAGTTCAAAATGGATGTTCTGCAATCTTAAGCACTTCATAGATGTAGGCAAAATTGTTAGGTATGAACTTTCTAGAAAGCAATTAAAGGGAGATCTGATTAGGTTTGTCATTTTAAAAGTCTAAATAGAGCAGTTGCACAGGAGAGACTTATCTGTCCTCCATACTCAGCAAGGAGAGAATTGTTTTCTATCTAACCTCAAAAAGAGAACATTGTGGGATAGACTCAACATTCTCAACACATCGTTGCTATAAACATAACAGATTTCATGGGATTATTTTGATGACATCCCTCCAGATGGGCTGCTGGTTTAATGTTAATTTGATCTGGAGATAGTTGTGATGTGTAATTTTGGACCAGTCACTTGCCCTTTATAAGCTTTAGTTTAGTTTCTAAGTTTAGTTTCCTCATCTGCACAATGAGGGAATTAGACTGATTGGATGATTTAGAGAAGAAATTATAGTTTAAGTGCCCGTGAGAGGTGAAATCATTGGTGTCAATGATGGCAAAGAAGGATAGGAAAAAGAGGTATTGAGTTTGGTCACGGACAAGTTGACAGTTTTGCAGAAACTTCAAGGAGACAGTTGGAAACAAGGCCTCAGATAATTACTGAAGCTGAAAAAAAAAATGTAGGTCAGTGCTACATATCAAAGATTAAAGATATGAAAAAAAAATTTCTCCTGGGGGAAATCTGTAGATAAAAGACAATAGCTAATCCATAAAGAATGACAGAAGAGTCACGAAATGAAAGAGGAGCCAACAAGGTGACAGAGAAATACAGAAATCAAGCATTTTAAAAGGATATAATGATAAATGATAATTGTATGAATTATCATCAAAGATAATACTTGAAGATAAAATACAATAATAGATGTGTTGAAATACAATTGATATATTCAAATTAAACACATAAAGAAAATTATATTAGTAACTATAGATGCTAGGTACCACAGAATATTTTTTTCTAAGATAGAGTTGTGGCTCTCAAAAATATGTTATAGGAACAAAGTGCAGTAAGTAAAAAATAATCAGATCATAAGCTAGAGTATCACAAATACCCAAAGATAAACAAAAATGTCTGCATCTTTTGATAAAGATGGATTACATTCAGCCAACAGTCCATGGTGGGTTCAATTAAGGAAAAAAATTAAAAATTACCCCTACAAGACAAAGAGACAAGAACAAAGAAGGGAGGAGGAGTAAAGTATTTTTGAATGTCAGAAAAAGCTTGGACAAAGGCTTAGACATAGGAAAGTCTGGGATTTTCAGAAAACAGCTAGTAACTATGTAGTTCACATAGAGTATATGTAACGCAGTAGCTATTGATATTTTTGAAAAAGTTAAGTTGAGACCCTCTAATTCCAGAGTAAGAAAAGTTATACTTAATATGTTGGATGATGAAAAGCTATTCAAGATTTTTGAGCCAGTAAGTGGCATGATCAGGGCAGTCCCTTAGCAAGATGCATGTGACAGTTATGGATAGGACAAAGGAGAAAAGGATTGAGCAGGGATAAGCTGGGATGGGAGTTCTCATTACACCATGGCAATAGTGTAGGTGGCCTGAACTGGAGAAGTCACAATAGAAATGAAAAGATCCAGAGGGCTAGCAAACTTGGGCAGAAACTGAATGTCAGTGTGTAACTACTGGCAAATGACATTGGGCCCTAAGGCTAATTCCCTATCTCCCTGCCATCTTTCTTACTTAGTAAAAATGGATTATGGTGTTTTGCTTCTACCTGTCTCAGTGATGCTGTCAGAATTGATTATGCATATTTGTCCAAAGTAATCTAAAGTGCTTTAATTCTTTGGAACTGGACACTATGTAAATACGATTATTCATTACGTGTAAAAGAGGAATACAGAATGATGGATGTGCCTAGCCAACGTGAGAGAACTGTTTAAGAATATTGAGAGGGAAATAAGCTAAGTAATCAATATCGTGTTTTAATGTGGAGAGCTAAAGACATTGATAGAAGGATTCTGAGTGGAAGGGAAATAGGTGAGGATAATGCATTTGGGAGTTAAGACTGATAAAAGCGGGCTATGTTACACTAAATAATTTCAAAAGAAAAGGTGAGTATTTTAGGTTCAGTGTTCAGTATTATAAAGTAATAAGAAAAAAAGTTTAAAATGAAAATTAGAGGTCATTTGTAACATTTATTAAAAAGTTGTAAGAACAGTTATGTATGTCGATGTACATTCTGAATTTTGCACCAAAAGTGATCAACACATACACATATGCATTATAGAATAACATTTGATTTCAAAGACAAGTCACTGGAATTGTAGAGATCAAGTGATTCAAGTCAGGTGACTAGGATTCAAAAGGGTGGGCACCATTGTAGGCTACTATGGCATTGACATTAAGGTGTCAATTTCTCTGGAGTACACAGAGATCACTTTAGGATCATGTTTTTACTTGTTACCTGTAACAGTAGCCATGAAAAGAAAGAATGCTGACAGTGAAATTTGGACTTTGAAACATTTTTTTTTTTTTTTTCTGTTTTCAGTCCAGGATTATGGACCAGATAGACCTAGCATTTAACATAGACAAAAAGTCTATGGTAAACTATTAGAAAATAGTGTATCACTTTCTTGTTTTCTCAAGCTACTGAAAAAATAATTGAAAAAGAAAATAGTACATCACTTAGCATAAACTAAGTTATGTCACAGTTTGACAACTAATGCCATGGCCTGGTGCAGAGAGGACTCTCTGCTTTGGATTAGGATAAGAAATAAATTTAAATTGGTCTTTTAGGCCCCTTCCCTCCACCTTTATTGAAACCTTACCACACTAGCTGCTTGGTCTCCTTCCCACTTAGAATGTCTTTAAAGCTTTTCCTCCTATCAGCTGATAGTTTTAAGATTAAAGTGAACATATGAGTGTTGAAGAACATTCTAGAATTCAAAGCTCTAATGGTGACATGAGGACTAGAGGTATTGCTCTGAGGGCAAGAAGTATCACTCATGTCTATTTGTCTGGCCAGTTGAGCATGATGATTCCAGCCATGAGAGAAGAGAGTGCTGGGCTGAGAGGTTAGCTGTTGGAATAAGGTTTAGTTAACTTTGGAATTATACAATCAGCGAAGGGATGTCCTTGCCAGTACTTCTAAGAGACCAAACAAGAGGGCCTCCAGCTCCCTAATTCTGGTTCTACTGTACCAGCTCTGCTTTAATTTGTTTTAGGCAATGGGATCCCAGATGCTATTACATTAAGGATTCTAATTTAACTCTTAAAAAGTATTTTCTTAGATAAAGTAACTGGGATTCAGGGAGATAAAGTAACTTAGTGACTCACCTAAGTTTCCCCTTGTCTCCAATTTCAGGGTGCCACCCACCATATTACCATGTTGATTTGTGAAGAGACTCTCAAGTAGTTTCAATTTCATAGCCTCAATTTAAGAGAGAGGCTAAGTGAGGATTTGGCATACCACATAGGAAAGGTTGCCAAGCCCTAGATTTCACTGATGAGACGGTTCCATTCTCACCTATGTGTGCTGATCAGCTGCCACCTAAACCAAGGAGAGCTCCCATTTGCTTTGTGTGAACTGGCTTTGCTGTAGCAGTGCTAACTGGCTATAAGGTAGATTTCTTACAATCAATTTGGCATGGCTCTTTGCTCTTACCCTTATGTATGACAATCAAGTCTACAAGGATGCCTAGGGGATGCTTTAGGGATTGGAGGACATAAATGGGACTAAAAAGCTCATAAATGAGGGCATGTCACAAAAACTGAAATTAGAGAGTAATTATGGTACTTAGGGCTATGGGAAGAACTAATGGGATCAAACTAATAAAATATTTCTTGAGAGCAAGTGACATTAGCTTGTGTGAGGATTCCAAAAAGACTGTGGAATTACGTTCTGTGCCATCAAAATCTTTACCTCATCCAACCAAAGAGAAAAGCATATCCCTCACAGGCAAACGGGTCTCATATGTTTTTGCTCTAATTTTCTGTTTGTCTGAATAAAGATGCAGCACAATACAATTGAAAAAGGACATGGATTCAGTGCTGGACAGTAATAGTTCTAGCTCTGGGTTCTCTGTCTTTCCAGTACCAACAAGGAACCCCCTCTCCTCTCTGTGAAAAAAAATTAGTTATTCATGTGGCATCATCTGTTTAACACTTAGCTCAAGGCTCACAAAATCTAAGTGATTCTTCAGTAAAATGTTAATTTCCTGTTTTACTTGCAGCCTCACACCCATATTGAGATGTCACTGGGCTTTTTTTCTCCATGAACCATTTTACTGAATGTGCCAAGTGAGAAATGTAAAATGAGGTCATCATTTCAATCTGGGGTGAAAGGCAGGGCATGTGTTGTATAGGGGAAAACTACTCAATGCAGTAGTCTGTAACGCATATGTAAGACAAATTCAGACGATTTGGGACCCTTATGATAGCATGATCTACTTTTTAAATACGGATATTATTTTATTTTCCCTTGAGATTTCATTGAAGAGTTAACAAGATTATTGACTTTTTTTTTTCAAATTAAGCAAGAAATATACTTGAGAATGCGTAATTCATAATAAATAAGCATCAAAACACTTTATAAAGACAACAAACAAGTTCATTCTGACCTATTCAATTTTTAACTTGAATACATTTCATATTTCTTACCATAACATTATATTTCAATGTACTAAATAGTGATATACTGGTATATTTAAATGTGGCAATAAAAATCAACTGGAACCAACCAAATTTATGTGATAGGACCCTTGAGGCTAATATTTTACTGTATCATTTATTTAAATCTTATCTTACTAGTCTATTTAATAGGACAAAGTGAGGTAATTAGGTGCTTCTATTTGAGAGTATACAGTGCTTGTGTCTGTGTCACTGACACTAATGGCAGGGATCTGTGTGATTTTCAGTACTGGAAATTAGACAACAAAATTCACTGTCAGTAGATTTCCAAGAGGATTCACAGTTTGGCTTAATCAGTGGATATTATTATTTTACAAAGCCAACTGCTTTGTGCAAGTAGCAACAATGTTCTTTCTATCAAAAATGCTCCTACAAAATAGATGCAGCAGTAAATGTTTTACAACTAGCTAATTGCCACCTGTTCCCATGAAGGCTGTTATGGAATGATGTTATTTGCACTCCTTTCTTATACTATCCCAGAGCACATGTGTAGGACTTCTTAGAGTTATCATATTGTCAGAGCAATATTATCTTTTTAGGGGGATAGTGGTGTGTTGAAGAAAGTCCCCCCAAAATGAAATAAATACATTGGGTGAGTTTCTTGCCTTTAAAACTTACTACCAGGTGATTCGGGGCCAATCTCTAAATATCCCTGAGCTTTAGTGTGCTTCTTAACAAAATAATAGTAAAATATTTTGCTCTACTCAGTTCTCAGGACTGTTATGATAATTAAAAATGACAATGAAAAGTATTCTGTAAACTGTAGGACAAGAGACCAATGGCCATAATTATATTTTTAAAATGTATGCTTCTGGTGGTCTTGTAAACACAATTTTATTAACTACAAATGTATCATTTCAAATGAACTATCTATACAGTTTTGACATCACATTTCATTTATTATATTTTTTTCAGTAGGTTTACCCAAGCTTCAGTTACTTTGAAACTGTTACAAATAAACATTTGTATATTTTTAAAATTTTTGTTTTGATGGGCTGGTGTTTGGGAAAAGAGCAGTAAGTAATGGGTAAAACTAAATGATCCCTGTCCTTTAGGTGCTAGCATTTAACAGTTGCGTCCCTTTTTGGCTTTGACTCTTCCGTTCCCTGCTTTCTTACTCAAGCCATCTTGTCTCTATTCTTTTTTCCTATTCCCTAATCCTTGCCCTTTTCCTTCTTTTACTCTTCAATTCATCCATTCATTTGCTACCTTTCCCTTGGGTGTCTAGTTATTAGGAAAAAACATTCACGGCATTACATTACACACTGATTACTTTAGAAATTTGTTTTTCTTTGCTTATATTCAATATATTCCCTATGTTGAAAATTCTGAAATTTTCAATATAAGGATTTCTGAAATTTTCAATATAAGGAATTTATTTATGCCAAGCTTCTTGAATTTTTTTTTTATTATTATCAAATACAAATCTGAGCAAGTTCCTAAAAGTTAAGTAGTCTTGGGAAAAAAATCACTGGAACTTTTAGGGACATAACAACAGTTTGCCAGACTTCTATAAAACAGTATATTTGCTCGAAATATAGCTTCTTTGTGAACTATAGGTATGGCTTCAAGTGTTTCCACTGACTGCATGATGAGCAACTAGAGAGCAAGGATTTGGTCTAATTTATGGCTAAATACTTAGTTGCTAGCTTGGACCTCTGAGTAACTAAAACAAAATGGTAAATAGACTTGGTGTAGTCCCAATTGCTACATGGAGACAGACTAGATTCTTGCTATGCAGCAAATTACACACACATGCAAGTAATTTTATTCAAGAATTATTAGACAGTAAAGACCTGTGCAGTTGTGAGAAATACAGTGATATCTAAAATAAAATCAATCATTAACAAAGAGTTTACAATCTTGAAAGATTAATTCAATGAGTTCTATAATAAGAAATTGTTATGTTGACTTAAATAACCCTTCATGATCTGATCCTCTCTTTCTTCTCTATTTCAGTTTCTTGTCATCCTTCCTCCCTATGCTTTAGGGGTTCTGAACTGGTGCTTTTCAAATTGTGTGGAAGAACGATTTGCTTTTGATTGTTTGAATATTTCATTTCTAATCCACTGTGGACATGTGCATGGGTACTGCTGCATGCATGTGACTAGTACACTGCTCATTTCACATGACAATACGAGAACTGGTCCAGACCATATTCAAGGCCATGATGATGAGTTCACTGATATGTTGATGTTATAACAGTGTCAACTTTTCATAAAAGTTTCTAAGCACTTATTTGCAATGTCCGATCTTATATCTATGCATAGTCTGACAGTGAATTAGTGGATCACTCTCCACCAATCAGCGCACTCTTAAATTACTTGCAGTTTGCAAGCCAGTTGATGCCCCCTGCCATTTTGCTTTTGGTTTCTCCTTCCTGTAATGACCCTTATTTCTGCTCCCAACTAATCCTCTACTAGTCTGTTGAGACTTAGCACTAGGGTCACCTCCTCCAGAAAGCCTTTCAAGACTGATCCAAAACTCCATTACTATGCTTATCCTCTGCATATATCACAGCACGTATTGCCTGGATCTGAACATGTGTGCTCAAATTTCTGAATATCGACTCCTTAAAGGAGCTTGCTTTTTTTTTCTGTCCAGTGCCTAAAATGACTTGTGGTCATCATTTACATTTAATATCTAATTATTGAATAAATTAATAATCAAATGAACCAAAAGACATGTCTGAAACCACAAAATAGGGAGATATTGATTCTGGTTGAGGGAACTGGGAAAGTTGTCGCTGAACAAACATTTTGAACTAACGCTTGAAAGAAGAGAAAGTTGGCAGGCATAGGAAGGAACAACATATTTTAGGCTGCAGAAAAGACAAAGAGGCAAAAAGGGCATTGAATTATGATCTGATCAAGCAACGATGACTTGTCTTATGTGACTAGAATGTTGAGTCTCTGGCAGATAAGGCTGAAGAAAAATCTGGAGAGGGAGGCATTTAGATTTAACTTGTGGGATGTGTGAAATCATTAAAGATTTTAGGCACTCTAGGAAAATTCATTCCTGTGTTCAGTCCACAGCTCCTAAGCAACAACTGAATGCCATATACTATGTTTGGTCCTGCTACTAAAGCATAATCCCCATCTTCAAACAGCTAGTGGAGTAGACACACAAGCAACATGAAACCATTCTCAAGACTTTTGGGGAGAATTAAATGTGTACAACACTTAAAACAATGCTTGGTATATTACAAGCCCTCAATAATTGTCAGCAATAATCATTATCATACCTGACTTGTTATTTTTTAATCTTATAAGTTTACAACATTCTTAATGTCAGGTATGCCTATCCAATAAAAGTGGATGTTGAATTTTTTTTTTTTTTTTTTTTTTTTTTTGCTATTTTTACAAGTAGGTTGTAGCCCATTGTCTCTGTCCTAGTAGAATCTGAAAATAAATTGTTTTATCGAATAAGAGAGCAGATTATATGCTAAGTATTGTGCTCTGGGCTTTACATGTGTTACCTCTATTATTTAGTTCTCATAGCTCCATGAGCCAATACTATTATTACTTCCCTTTAAAGACGTATAACCTAAAGCTTAGAGGGGTTAAGTAACTTGTCCAAGGGATTTTGAGCAGAGGTCTATCCCCGGAAAGCAAGTTCCTAACTATAACATTCTATGGCTATTTATCCAGAAGTACAATTTTTATATTTTGCCGTGATGTAATGAGTGTGTTTGGTGATTCCTCATATCTGACTTTCTTTCATACTTTATTGTTCCTCCTCTTTCAGATTATCAAAGTGTGATATAGGCTGTTTTTTTTTCCCCCCAAAAAAAAACCCTTCTTTTTAAATAATATTTTTTTCCACTGGAAATAAGTAATTTCTTTTTCTTTTCATTGAATTGTATGTCATATAAAATGATTATTCTCATGTCATTGTAACAAACAGACCTATTTGTTACTTTTTTCGCCTAACTCAGGGACATAATTTCCCTAAAAAACGAGTAACGTGTGAATCTATCATTGGAGCAGGTTTTACTTTCAGTGCAAACAAGAATCCAAAGTTTGTATCATGGAAGTTCTCTAATACCAGGATACATAATGGGATTTTTATAGTCATTCCTCAAAGATAAAGGCCATTTATGTTTTTATTTTCCCATAATGAACCATTTAATAAAACATTAAGTGTCTGTATACCATTTACAAATACGCTCAAACACTGTATTTCAAACTTAAGGAAATCATTCTCCTTTCAGGCAGTTTTAATAGAGAAACCTTGTCACTTACTATGGTAAACATGAACTCAATCAAATTATTAATGAAGTCTTTCTAATTCATCTTTGGATGTTTTCATTCCCCTAGGAAATATAGTTTTATAATCTAACTTTTAAGCCATATATATACTATACTTTTTTCATTTTTCTACATTATGATTAATTACTTGCTGATTGACATTTTGAGTTCGGTCTTATTTTCCTCCCGCCTAATTACATCCAATCATTTTGTTATCCTTCTGTAATTTCATGACAACTCTACTGAAAGTATTGTGACTATAGATTGATGTTCCACAGCTTCTTATAGTCTTATAATTCAGGGCCTATTAATGGCAGACTGAGGAGGAAAAAAAAACAAGAACTTAATTGGTTTTAAATTGCCCTTAAATTGTAATTAGAGGAGAAGAGAAGTAAGTCATAACTTAAGTACTTTTTGTCACAACAAAATGTAGAGGCATCCATGTGACACGGTACTGTTTTTGATGGGGAAGGGGAAAACTTCTTGATAACTAGACGTGTGAATGCTACTGCAATTCTTACTGGGAAAATAAACCAGCACCTTATGGAGATGTGTATGAGCCTGCATGTGGCAGCAGGGCCTCCAGGGAATCCCATAGTAGCAGTATGACCTTAGGTCTGGGGGTGACTAAACAGAAAGGTGAAAATATAATTTAATATATAAACAAAATCTTCCAGCAAGACATGGTGCATAGAAATGAGTTGCTTTCTAACAGAATTTGAGAAACCTCCCTCCATAAGATAAGTCTTCTAATCTTCCATGTGTATTTTTGTTGCCACCATGAGTCAACTTTGGCTGAAAGTAACATTGATCTTGCCATGGTTTTGGTGTGGATGTAGATGGAAGGGCAATCTGGTTGCCACATATATCACCCATTGATTTTCCATTGATTTTGCTCATGACTTGCTAGGAGGGGTCTCCTTTCTTTCTCCATCTACATCTCTCCCGAACCTCAATCAAAAAGAACGCCCTTATAAAGAGCAGAAATCATCTTTAGTCATGTTGTTGAATTCTATGTGTATAATTTCAAAACTAGCTCTGCTTGTAGGGAGTAGATAATTTTATATAATTTGCTAAGTTACTCTACCTCTTTTACAGTCGAGGGTAAATAGTCTTAGATATTGAAGAGAAATACTTGCAGAGTTAAATACAGAAGGAAGAGTATAAGATTTAAGATTGGCATAGGTTGTGATTTTGAGGGAAGAGACAGTTGTAGCTAAGATGATTTCTTTGCATTCTCAGTGAAGTGACTGTAGAAATGCAGTAACAATTCAGATGGCAAGTGGTAACAAGGCAGGTAAGAATATATTCACCAGTATTTTTTGTGCTTCTTTTGTCAAGTGAGTGATTTCAAAGCCTTTCATATCATTATTCATGGATAAGCAGTTTGTGCATGGGGAATTAGCCAGAGAGGCAGTTTTTATTTTCACAGTTGACTTTCAGAATTATGAAAACTTAACTTCTTTAACTCCATTTGCTTGTACATTGTTTTGACACATTCTGTAACAAAAGTTTATGACAAGGTAAAGCATTTATACTGGAGAGTACCTGATTCAGTTAAATTAGAAAAAAGCATGAACTGGACACACTTCCCACCCCCTTGCAGATGAATCTCACTTTTACAGATTGTAGAAAAGAGCAAAAGGGGTGCCATGTTACAACACAGAGAGATTTTTGTACTTCATCTTGCTTCTTTCTTACCCTTTCTTAGTGCCTATCAAATTGCCTGAAATACAATAGGTAGATACTCATATACATGTGTTGAAAAGTTCATAAGTGAAGAGATGAATATTAATTACAAACTATTTAAAGAATTTGTATCATAAATCAATTTTTCATATACATTTTGAAAATTAATAAAAATATTAACAAATCTCTTATTATTTTACCTGACCTACTTCTGCCTGAACCTGTAAGGGTATTTAGCAGTAGACATGTACCTTGTGTAGTTATTGTGAAAAAAATCATTCCTTATAGTAATCCATGTCATTTAACTGAGATTTTTTAAGAGGCATATTTGTATGTGAAAATACATAAAGCATTAAATTTGTCAGTACTTCCTTGTCTATAGATAATTTCTGTTGCCAAACGTTCAGCATTTCCTTGGTCAAGATCTGGAGAACTCAAAACAAATGCCAGTTATTTTACACTCAATTCTGCAGGCTTGAGGATGAAATATGAATAATCTGATCTACAAATACATTCACAAATGTGTATAACAGCTGTATGTAGACAGAATATGAACAGTTTCCCGTTGCTGTTTAATACTTTTCTGAGCTTTCATCACGTGTTTGGTGCTAACTGGGCACCTCAATTATTCTCCATCTGCGCTCACTACCAAAACTGCCAGCCATCATACTGCTTGGGCCCCCGAGCCTATGGCAGAGAGCCTGACAGGGTAAATGATGCAATCTAGTACTTCTTCCTGGGCTAGCCTAGCTAGTTAATCTAGTAAATGGATTACTTTGTCTTCAGCATTGACTTAGACTACGAAATAAAGCCGTGGGTTGTCACAGCCTGAAAGGCAACTTCGAATGGAAAGGATATTATATCAGAACTCCATTTAGCAGTGTTTTTCAGTGCACATGGGATGAAATGGTTTAAAAGTGAAACTACTGTAAATGAAAGGTTTTGGGTGGGGCAAGAAAGGAGTTAAGTAATCAAATTAGAGGATGAGATATAAAATCCATCAGCCTCAATTTCCAGTTTCATTCCCTATCAAATAGTATGCCAAGCTAAACCAGATGGCCTTTTGCTTTTTAAGCCTATAGACATTTTTCACTGATATGGAGGCTTTTCTTGATGAAAATGGACATCCATGACTTCTCATAATATTTGAATCAAGTCATATGTCTTATGATGACTGCAATTACCATTTATGGAGAATCCATTATGTGGCAAGCTCTGTGCAAAAAGTCCTATGGTAGCTAATTCTTGTATTAACTCCACACGTTAAATGCTATTACAAATTGACTGGAAGGAACCTAGGTTCAGAGTAGTTAAGTAATTGTGCTGAATTTACATGGCTAGCAAGTTTCTGTGCTAGAGATTTGAACCTGGCTGCATTTGGCAGCATAACAGTTATTCTTAATTTATTTCACACTCTGCATCTAAGAGCCCAAGGCTCTCATGGGTTTGGAACCAATTCCTGCAGCTTCTGGATTCTTACCTTCACTTTTTATAAAGCTGCAGGTGAATTTGTGAGTGGGAAGAGGGGCACTCAAAAACGTCATTAACTTTTCTAAGGGCATTGAGGACAATC
This sequence comes from Papio anubis, assembly GCF_008728515.1. Classification (NCBI taxonomy): domain Eukaryota; kingdom Metazoa; phylum Chordata; class Mammalia; order Primates; family Cercopithecidae; genus Papio; species Papio anubis. The sequence continues at coordinate 116,891,035 of NC_044977.1, read as the reverse complement.
ATCATGGCACCACCAATGTTGGACCAATGTTGATCTTAAATTCAGAGACTTTTAAAAAAAATTTTGTGTTTCTACATGGTACTTATTTTATGGTTATATTTCACCACAGTATAAAATATTTTAAAATATATATTTTTTAAAATTGGGGGTTGAGCTGATGAAAATGGTGGGGAAGGCAGTGAATTGAAATGTTTTCTCTTTTCTCACTAAGTCTGAGCAGACTGCCCCATCTCATATGTTAACAGATCACACAGCCTCAGCCATGCATAACTTGGACTTTTCAAGTTGATGTGAAGAATAGGGAAAGAGGAAGAAGAAGGACAGGAAAAGAGAAAATGGGAAACAACTCAGGATCTGATTTAAAACTGCAAAAAGAAGAACCAGAACATGTACCCCCCTTTACCCTCCTTGAACAGTAGGATTTAAACCAAGTAGAACAAAACTTTTCTCTTTGCTTTGTCTCTCCCTAAGCAAATATTCATTTTCTTGAAGGAGATTGCTGATCAGAATCAAGCTCTTCCTACCTCTCTCTTGCCACATCCCATCTTGCCCTACAATTCAACTTGCTTACTCTTACACCTTCAAGATTCCCCCACTTTCAGTCAATCAATCATGTGAAGAGCTATGCTATAATTTTGTGCTTTTCACATCCTCAACTTATGTTACAATGGGATTTCGAGGTGCTTTTTGCTGGCTCAAGCTGATAAGAAAAAAATATATGAGTGTTGGCTTCTTGAGCTTACATCAGTGTTGTGAGTTGTATAATGAAACCTGTCTGGATTGGAATCCTAAAGCTATTATCCTTCTAGCACTGAGCTAGGACACCTAAGGAGCCATTTAGAATCTCTTTGCCACTTACAGGTTGGAAAATCAGTTCTTTTCTTCTTAAAAAAGGTTTGTTGAGGGTAGTTATTCAGCTTACCATATTGTCAACATTTTGCCTTATCAGCCCTGGGGAGATATACTGAATTCTAAGGTATGATTTCTCCATACGGTTATTTTGCCTCTTTAATGAGGTCTCAATATCTATTCTGGTGGTGTTTGAAAAGTTTTCACTTGGGATCTTCTGTGACCTTGGTGTTGTGTGCCATTTGCGCATCATTAAAAGGTTGTAATGAAGTTCTGCTGCACACAGATTGTAAAAGGTCAAGCAGAAAGTTGGGAGCCAATGAAGTTGGGAAGAAAAATTGTGCTTGCTGCAGAAGTTGAGGGATTCATTATATTGATGCTATGGGGTTTTCAGCAGAGTAATAACTGGGTTAGCAATAGAATGTAAATCTTCTCAGCCACTTAGTCTGAATCTGCTTCTTCTTGATTTGTGGGGATATATTTTTAACAGAGTACAAGGAAAGTCATTACACTCAGAGGAAAGCCGGTAGAATTGGTAAATGCACTGTAGATAGACCAGCCAAAAGAAGAGCAGAGCTAGAGGGATAAAGCATGTCAGCCTTCCTGGTTGCTACTCTGAGAAGTATTGTCAATCCATATAAAATAATTGTCTGATAAGAACTTTGCATAAGTAATTATTTCAATTCTTTAAAGGATATAAAGGACTGTTTTTTAACTTTAATGGCCCAGAGGTACAAGAATAGCTAATTAACTTGCTTAAAATAGAAATCAACAGAATTAATTAAAATGACAACATAAAAATAACATCAAAATAACAGCAACTTCAAGTCAATTTATTTAGAAAGGATCAGCAAGGTAAGCTAATATGCGCTTGGCTACTCTATAAGGTGCAGAAGCTCCAGCTACTGGATCTCCATTGAATATTCCCTGTTTGCAGTTTCTTAAAATGGGATTCTAGAAATTATGTGTAAAAGTGCAGCAGTTGATTGCATGTCTCACAAGCTTACATATGGAGTGAGATAATTTCTTCTTTAAACAAGCCGCAAACCATCTGTTGACTCAAGTCAACCCTCTGAATTTTACTTTGAAGTAAATCGGAAGCCTAGTTATTCCACAAGACTAGTTTAATGTGTTTTCTAAATTCATACATGTGAATGCTTGGGGGGGAAGAAAGTGTAAGAAGGCTTTTTCTGTAGAAGGATAAAAGTCATTAAGATATGGCTTATAAAATTAAGACTATTATTAGGAATTTCAACTTAATTCAATTCCACTGGTCTTAATTGAGCGTTTAAAAGGTTTTAAAAAAGAAAAAGTGACTTTTAAGAAAGCTTTTGAAGCTTGGGAGTGAGGGACAATGGGAGGTTACTGACAATTTTTATTTAATTATTATGTTGTATTATCAAGTATTTTAGTATTAAGGCACATAATCTAAGGTAGAAGGACTACATATAGTTCTCTTTTCCATAGGTGGCACCCTGTTTTATATAGAAACTAATTTTTTTCTTCATTAATACCATATGTTAGCTAAATAGCCAATGTATCAAGTGGAGTTAATCTTTTGTCGCTGTTCACATATAATAATCTCAACATCTTTTAAATTTTTGCTTTCAAAAAATTCTGATTAAATGCCAATTAAGAATTATAATATATAATTAATTATAATTATATGAACCAGAATATTATACAACAGCCCTTTAGAACCAGAATAGTCTATGTCATATATATCATTCATTCTATAGCCTAGTTATTCAGAGGATGAAACTATTGTTTCTAATTTTTTTCTCTAAAATGAAAATGTTGTTGAAATTGCTATCCTTGTGATGAAACAATATTTATTAATACATTTCTTTTATTTCTTTAGAAACTACTTTTTCTATTAAAATGTACATACTCAGAATACTATCATTATTAATTTTACTGTGATTTAAATATAATAGTCATGTGGAAAAATATTACATTTATTATGTTCTTCCCTCAGTATAACACTATATTAGATACTGATCATAACAACTAGAACTTTTTTCATGGTAATGGTACCGATCTCATTCATTCATTTACTCATCCATCAAACAGTCCCTTAGAAATTGTTCCATACCAGGCTTCAGAAAGTTTCCTCTGAAAGAAAATTCCATTTTCTAGCAAAGAACCAAATACGTAGAAAAACAATTTCAATCTGACATGATAATGTTGGATGTAAACTATCATTCCATACATAGGAACAATAATATGGAATACAGCTGATTTCTCATGAGAATTAATGAGGTATGGACAACAATGGAATGACATCTGAAAAATGTTGAAAGACTGTAACAACTGAACTCAGAATTTTATTTCCAGGGAAAATAACTCTCAAAATTAAGGGTTAAATAAATACATTTTTAGATAAATAACAACTGGCAAAATTTATCACTGAAGACCCATTTTACAAGAAAAACTAAAAGAAGTTCTTGATGCTATGGGAAATGACATCTATAGAAATTCTGATCTGGAAATTATCAATTTTGAGATAAACAGAAGAGATAAACTTCTTTTATTTTCTTATTTTTTTAGGTAGACTAATGTCTGTTTAAAATAATAACAAAATATTGTGAATTTTCCCATATATAGATGTAAAATATGACAACATTTGCACAAAGGATGAGAAAAAAATGAAATTATGTCATGAAGTTCTTATATTTTATATAAAGTACTAAACTTTGTTATCAACTAGCTTAGCAAAAATGATAATGTGTATACTTATGTGTGAGAGAGAGGGAAACAGAGAGACAGAGACAGAAAGAGACAGATTAAGTGAGAAAAAGGATGTTTTAAAATTTTAACAGTTGATAAATTTAGGACAAACATATGTAGGCATGTATTGCATTACTCTTTTAACCTTAGTATGGTTTTGAAATTTTTAATAGTAAAAGGGTTAGAAGTAAAAGGAAAAGCAGATCCTAAAGGATTAAATAAATAAATAAATAAATAAATAAATAAATAAATAAATAAAAACAAGGGGGCAGGTGCAGTGGCTCACGCCTGTAATCCCAGCACTTTGAGAAGCCAAGGTGGGTGTATCACCTGAGGTCAGGAGTTCAAGACCAGCCTGGCCAACAAGGTGAAACACCATCCCTACTAAAAATACAAAAATTAGCCAGTCATGGTGACAGGCGCCTGTAATCCCAGCTACTCAGGAGGCTGAGGCAGTAGAATCGTTTGAACCCATGAGGCAGAGGTTGCACTGAGCCAAGATTGCGCCATTGCACTCCAGCCTGGGCAACAAGAGTGAAACTCCATCTCAAAAAACAACAACAAAACAACAACAACAACAACAATTAAAAAAAAAAAAAAAAACCAGGGAAGATCCTAGGAAAAGCATATAGAAAGCTTCATGAAGGCAACATTTTTTTCCCAACACCTAATATAGTGATGGAATTTAGTGTAAAATATTTTTTGGTGAATTATTAATTATTAACGAACAGAAACTTGAGAGGTGAAAGAGTAGAAAAAGGAAAATAATTCGGAATGTTAGCCTATCATCATAACTACATTAACATATAATGCAGTGGTCAAGAGCAGGAATTTTGGAGCTAGATTAATAGTTTGGGTTTGAATCTTGACCCCATTGCTTACTAGCTGTGTAATCTTGGACATATAACTTAACCTCTCTATGCCTTAGTTTCAAATGAATTGAATTACAATGCTTATTAATTACATTAATATTAATTATGATATTAATATATGATACATATATTAATAAGAAGGATATATGAGAATATGTATATGTATGATAGGATATATGTGTGAATATGTATATATATGTATAAATTTAGGGAAAGCAGTTACAGATATTACATTAGTCTTTCAACTTCTCAATAGTTTTGAAATTTTTAATAACAAAAAGGTTAGAAGTAAAAGAAATAGCAGTTCCTGGAGCACTAATTATTAGACAATTATTAAGAGTAAAAAAGAAGTAAGAATGCGAGGATATATATGGATACGTATTATATATAATATTTATAACAGTGGTGGTCACATAGTAAGTACTATATAAATGTTAGCTTCTATTATACTGTCTTATAAAACATTAAAAATATCTTAAAGAAAACTATATTCAATGGGGTGTCACGTATTTTATAAATAAGTACAGTATATAAACCTTAAATTAAAAAGAAAAAAATTAATTTTTGAAATAAACAGAAGAGATAAACATTTTGTTTTCTTATTTTTTGAAAGACTACTGTTTTAAAATAATAATATGTTGTGTATTTTTCCATATGTAGATGTAAAATATGACAGCATTTGCACAAATGATGAGAAAATAAATGAAATTATGTTGTGAGGTTCTTATATAAGTCCTAAAATGTATTATCAAAAAACTTAATAAAAATGATAATGCGTGTTTCTGAGAGAGAGAGAGGGAGGCAAACAGAGAGACAGAGACAGAAAGAGACAGAGATTAAGGGAGAAAGAGGATGTATGTATAATTTATCATTCACTATTTGTCAATTATTTGATCATATCTTTTGAAATATATTAGGTAAATATTCTCAAAATACATAATCAAATCTTGACTTCTGAAAGAGAATTTTTCTTGGTGTGGAAGAATAATTGAAGCATGATTTAAACATTTTAAGACATTGATTTGAATTCCTCAGTGTAGTGTCATAGCCTGCTTTGAAAATGCGTTTCAACGATTCCTGCCTCCTAATATTCTTGTTCTTGTGTGTGTAGACACTTCTTCTGATATGTATACAAAGTTCCTACTTACTTGCTTCTAGTGAATAGAATATGGTAAAAGTGATGAATTGTTACTTCTAAGATTACGTTACATAAAAAAAATGACATTTCTGTTTCCCTCGTACTCTCTCCCTCTCTGGCTCTTCTCACATGCTGTGAGGAAGACAGCCGCCATGTTGTAACCTTCCTTTTGGAGAGGCCTATAAAGTACAGAACTAAAGGCAGACTCTGACCAATAGCCGGCAAGAAACGAGGCCCTCAGCTCCGCAACGTGCAAGGGACTGAATCTTGCCAACAATCACACGAGTGAGCCAGAAGATCCAGCTAAGCAGCACCAAGATTTGTTATCCATAGAAACGATGATGTAATAAATATAGTTGAAGTTTTGGGTTAATTTGTTACACAGCATTACTAATGCACTTGGATTTTTTTTTTTTTTTTTTTTTTTGAGGCGGAGTCTCGCTCTGTCGCCCAGGCTGGAGTGCAGTGGCCGGATCTCAGTTCACTGCAAGCTCCGCCTCCCGGGTTCCCGCCATTCTCCTGCCTCAGCCTCCCGAGTAGCTGGGACCACAGGCGCCGCCACCTCGCCCGGCTAATTTTTTGTATTTTTAGTAGAGACGGGGTTTCACTGTGTTAGCCAGGATGGTCTCGATCTCCTGACCTCGTGATCCGCCCGTCTCGGCCTCCCAAAGTGCTGGAATTACAGGCTTGAGCCACCGCGCCCGGCCTGCACTTGGATTTTTAAGACTGCTTTTTAAAGCAAATTTAAAGAGCTAGATAACTTAATGACATTTCTGAGACCTTAAAAAAGGGTCATTACAACAGACTTGATGCCAGCTTTCCCACGATACAAATAATTTGGAGGCTAATTATTTATGGTCTCACTAATACAAATTTTCAGAGAAAGTTTATTTTCCTTATTTTCTTGTTTCCCTCATTTAGAAGAGATAATCTGATAACTAAAGTAACTTGAAAATTATGGACAGCTTTTTTTTAAAAAGATTCTAAAATTATCTGCCTCAAAGGAAAAACTGAAGTCATATCAAGATAAGGTATTTATCTCAAATATTTTTAAGTAAACTGTCAGCCTATTCCAAGGTTAAGTGTGGTTTTACAAAAGTTTATTCTCTTATTTTCCTTTCACTTTTGACCCAAATATCAGTTTCATCTAGCCACAGTTTTTAAATGGATGTATTTAAATCTATTTCTCTTTCTCTCTCTCTCTCTCTCTGTGTGTGTGTGTGTGTATCTCATAATTTTAGTTGTTTTTAGGTTATAGATAGTTCCACTGTAGTGAAGTAAACCCGTGTGTTATCAACAAATATATATTACATGATGTAAAGGTAAAATTATGTCTCGGTGACACTCTTTTTAAAATGCTAAACTTAAGTGGGTCCTTGCTATGGGCAAGGTGTGATTTGGCAGGACCTTAAATCTAAATGACTTGTTAATGTTGGAAATTATGACCAATACGCAAAGGATTAGAATCTACAGTTTGTTCAAATGACTGTTCTGGTGTTTGATAAAAAAGGAATTTAATAGTAAGTAAGTTCTTCAAATATTCTCAATGAAACTAAAGTGTTTTTCTCAGCCTGTGATGCTCTTGGTGATTAAAAAAAGATAACATTAACACAAGATAACTTACTTGACATACTTAATCTCAAAAGCTTTTGCTTCTCTGTATTTCTGAGTTTGTTGTTTAATAAACTTCATAAATATTTAACTGTTTCACTGAGAGAAGTTACCTTAAATAACTCATTCAGATAAAGAAAAAAATTAAAAACAAATTCACAAAGGAATTATAGGTATATGATACTATGTTGAAAATTGTCAGGTTTGGCAATTCCTGATCATTTTTCTTCCGTTGCTGAGAGACTGAAATAAATTTGATAAATCCACCTCTCTACCTCCAAAGCTCCATTAAATTAATCATAATACAAATGGGAATTTAGCAAAACTAGAATATATTTGAGGGGGTATATTTTTGCTGATTATAAAAGCAGTCTGAACTGTAGTAACTTTTATTTCTACCAAGTATTTAGAAATAGTAGATCAATAATTGCAAATTCAATACCCAGAATTGATTTCCTTCTGTGTTAAATTAGAGAAGGTATTTACAGTGGCATTTGTTTACAAAATGCAGCTTAAACACCTGCTTCGAAAGGCGGTGTTTTCCTTCTTCTACGGTTACTGAGTCAGATGAAGTCTTAATTGCTGTTAATGTAGGCAGATCTGAGTACATTTCTATGAAAATACCTGTCCTCAGGTCTCCTCTACTCTGATGGGCACAGGATGTTCTACTGGAGGAATTTCATCGGACGAAGTTTTCACAAATCTTTGCAGATCAGTTCTATTTAGTACTGTAAGTCATCTGTTATACCCTGTGCCAGGGCCCCCTGATGACTAAACTTAGATATCCTTTAAAAATGGAATGATCAAATTCATCTATTTGAAGAAAATACTTTGGGGCACCTGGGGAAAATTCAAAAGGACATAAATATTAAAGAAAGTAAAATGTGGAATGTTCAAGTACAGAGAATTGTCTTGAGAATCAGGACACAAAAGTTTTCTAGTATTTGTTCTATGAATAGCACACCCTAGTTCTTTGAAGTAATATAAGATTGCCTCTCAGCAGGCTGGCCTGAGGCAAACTGGGAAGTAGGTGAGACTGCAGTGTTTTTTCCCACTTGTGTCATTCCTTCTAGCAATAAATATGCATTTGCATTTTAAATGGATGTCCTTGCTTTAACTACTGGAAATTGGCATTTTAGGCACTGAAGATAGCTAAGAGAAAGTGTTTCTGAGTAGCAGTAGCCTTTTAGAGCTCCAAGTTCAGCATAGAGCTGGCTGCGCGCTCTGCCTAAGTACTCTGGGCCTCTACTATCTTGAGGACACATTAGGTAGCACAGCAAAAATGTTGTATAAAATACATAGGTATCCATAGGAAAGCTTCAAGTCTGTTCCACTCCTTTCCAGCCTGCAACCGTGAGCCCAGTATGCTAGATATTCTGACCTCTATGCATCTCCTTTCTAAACCAATAGTAGAACCCCGGAATGCTTAGGCAGAGCTGGCAGCCAGCTGTATGCTGAACTTGGAGCTCTAAAAGGCTACTACTACTCAGAAATACTTTCTCTTAGCTATCTTCACAGTGCCTAAAATGCCAATTTCCAGTAGTTAAGGCAAGGTCACCCGCTTTCTAAACCACCCATGTACTTGACTTGAACCTAAGTCTATTTTGTACTCAGAATTAGCTAAATATTATTTGCTTAACAGAAATATTTGCCTTAGACTGACTTTATTTGCAGGCTTTCAAAATTTGTTTTTAAGTATTATGGATTTAGAGAATGTTGAGCACCTCAAAAAGAAGTTATATTTGATATAAAATGATTAGAGTCACAATTTCACTTTAATCAATCTCAATCATCTGCTTCATTTTTAAAACTTTTAATGATATTTATCTAAGATAACAGGTGAGGTCAAATAGATTTTTTATTTTTAATATAAAAATGTGAACAGAAAGCATTTTATTGAATAGCAAGTGTATTCTACATTAATGTGTGTGCCAATGGTGTGGGCTAATTCGAGAGATTTATTTAACACCTGTAACACGCCATGTAGAGAGAAATGAGTTGGTGGAAGAAAAGAGTTATTGTTAAACATAGTAGTATTTAATTATGTGTCAATCTGTGTGGTGGAATGAAGGAGGATAACAGAGTTTCAAAGGCAGGGGTCATATTAGAAGACAGGAATGTTGCACAGACTTTGTAGAGATATAAATAATGGGGTTTAATTTTTCTTGAAGATCCAGGAGAAGCCCCATGGTTTAGAAGCCAGAATAGACAGGACTTTTTATAAATCATAGATTAAGTAACACATTATCTATAGCAGAACCTCATGGGAATTGAGGTAAAGCGCATAAGAGGAATTTAACTGCTTCGGATACGAGGCTAAATAATAAAAAGTTTTTCCTGTAGTTTGTGAATCTGCGTGTGGTATTATCAAAGTAGTGTTTTGGAACTGTAACTCTGATAGCTGTGCCCAGGCCACATGAGACAGGAGAGAGGAGGCCAGATGAAGGAGACCAGTTAGAAGGATATTGCAGTGACGGGACAGATGATCATAGAGAGAATGATAAGGAAAGGAATGCCCTAGGGACAATTTTCAAAAGTAATTAATGAGACTACCTGTTTATATAAACCTATGTTATCAAAACATATATTTTTCAAAGCAAATGAACACTTTAAGACTGGATGAAGGAAAAACAGAGCACACTTAGTTGTGGACAGCTGGGCATGAGCTGTGAAACTGCCCACACAGGGTACAGTATAAGGGGTTCATTGATTGTTCAGCTGTTAGGGCAACATTTGCCCTGAACGTAAAAAGAAGATGAGGAAACCATCTCAGGTGTCAGATAAGTACCAGAAAGTAATTCAGTCTTCAATCTTGATATTATTTCTGGAAAATCAGTAGGGTAAAATGGTTATTAACATAGGCTTGGAGTCAGAAAGACCAGGTTTTGAGTTCTATTTAGCTGTAAACCTGAATACTTATGTGAGCTGGGTTGAGTGACTTAAGCATCACTAAATCTCAGTAACCACATCTCTAAAACAGAAACAGTAAGTGACCTTTATAGTTTGGTTGTAAGGATTAAATGAGATAGCTAATGTACAATACTTAGGAGAGAGTTTGACATATAGTAATTAGCCAGTACATAAATATTAACTGTTGCTGTTATTACGGTGATGATGTTATAAAATGGCCAAAAGAACACAGGATGATAGCTTTGGAAGGAATTAGAATCAGTGTTGCAAGTCTGATATTTTTCTGCAGCTCTAGAGAAAACTAAGGGTATGAAAGGCTAAATTGAAGTGAACCCAGACAGAAGATTCCTACCTCATATTTTTCTATTAAAATGAGAATAAAAGCCTGAAACTATGCCTTATACTTGGTTATTATTTGCAAGATAATTCATAACATATACCTCACTATCTCTGACTTTTTTTTTTTTTTTTTTGAGACAGAGTTGGAGTGCAGTGGCACAATCTTGGTTCACTGCAACCTCTTTTTCCCAGGTTCAAGTGATTCTCCTGCCTCAGCCTCTTGAGTAGCTGGGATTACAGGTGCCTGCCACCATACCTGGCTAATATTTGTATTTTCAGTAGTGATGGGGCTTCACCATATTGGCCAAGCTGGTCTTAAACTCCTGACCTTGTGATCTGACCACCTCGGCAACCCAAAGTGCTGGGATTACAGGCGTGAGTCACTGCACCTCGTCTTATCTCTGACATTTTTAAATAAAAAATTCACATTTTAAATATTAGAACATTATAAAATTATTTTTATTTTTATTTTTATTTTGAGACGGAGTCTCGCTCTGTCGCCCAGGCTGGAGTGCAGTGGCCGGATCTCAGCTCACTGCAAGCTCCGCCTCCCGGGTTTTTACGCCATTCTCCTGCCTCAGCCTCCCGAGTAGCTGGGACTACAGGCGCCCGCCACCTCACCCGGCTAGTTTTTTGTATTTTTAGTAGAGACGGGGTTTCACCATGTTAGCCAGGATGGTCTCGATCTCCTGACCTTGTGATCCGCCCGTCTCGGCCTCCCAAAGTGCTGGGATTACAGGCTTGAGCCACCGCGCCCGGCCTTATAAAACTATTTTTATGAGAATGTCAGGGCTGGCTAAATATATAAACTGATAAATTACTATGAAGTTGGTATATTCATTGATAGTAATAGGCACTGGGTGCAGTGGTTCACGCCTATAATTCTAGCATTTTGGGAGGCCAAGGTGGGTGGATCACTTGAGTCCAGGAGTTCAACACCAGCCTGAGGAACATGGCAAAACCCTTTCTCTAACAAAACAATACAAAAGCACAAACAAAAAGCAATTAGCTGGGCATGGTGGTATGGGCCCAAGCACTTGGAAAGCTGAGGTGGGAGGATCGCTTGAGCCTGGGAGGAGGAGATTGCAGTAAGCCAAGATTGCACCACTACACTCCAGCCTGGGTGACAGAGCGAGACCCTTTGCGAGACCCTGTCTTAAAAAAAAAAAAAAAAAAATCAAGTGTTCATTTGGAAATATGAATCTGACAAATGAGTAAGAAATATTTTCAGTTCATTCAGTTATTTATTTTGCACATATGTTCTGTGAGAAACTGTGCTAAGTATTTCCAAGAATACAGAGACAATAGTTTGCTCTCAAGAAGCTTATGTCCAAGTAAGATCTAGTCGCAAGATCAGGAAAGCCTTCTGAAGAGGTTAACCTTGAGAATGCCTTAAAAACAGAAGATTTCAGAAGGCAGAGAGTAGAAGGCACCTCATGTGGAAAGGACCAGAATGAATTAAAGGGTGGAAAAATGCATAGTTGATAACAGAGAATTAAAAGTAATTATGTTACGTGATTGCAGAAAAGGGAAAATCAGGGGGAGAATCTTTGAAAAGTAAGTCTAAGTCTACTTTCACATTATTGTATTTATCCTCGCAGTTACACTGAGTGGCAATTTCATGCTCTTTTCATTCTACAAATGAACCAGAGAATTCATGGGTTTGCCTAAAATCACTTAACAAGAAAGTATGATGTAAGAACTCCCCATCCTAAGGAGAAACTGTGTACTTGGGGAAGGAAGCAGAGAAGGTTTTGATCTTGGGTGAGTTAAAAGATGGCATTGTAAGATAGGGACTGGAGAAAGCCAACAGAGAACTAACTTTGGCATGAGGACAAACAATGTGTGCTGAAATGGTTATTTGACAGGTGCCAGTAGGAGAACAAAAATAACATTGGAAAATACAGACTCAGGAGTTTTAACTTATGTTAATAAAACTGTGAAAATGGGGAGCACATCAAGGATACCGATGGCAAAATATAGGATTTGGGTATAATAGTGAGGTCTGAGTTAAAATTGAGCAACAGGAATGTGAGGGCAGCTACATCTGTAAAGCTAACTACTTCCCACAAAGCTTGCAGTGCAGAGCAGGAACAGACCAAGCAGACGCAGTGAGTGACAGAGAAAAGGGTATTGGCGTTTGCCACTTTAGCATAAGATAAAAGGTCAAAGATTCATTTTGGAGCCCCTCCAGAAGGAACTGACCATGGAGTTCAAAATGAGTTCATAGCAGAGTAGCAATGAGGAAGCTAAAGAGAATGGCTGAGTGAATCACTACCCGTATTAATATGTCCATACCTATGAAGTGGATTTGAAACATAAATGACTCAGCTTGAAGACAGCAAGATATATTGCCACTCCCAATGTAAAGGGATTAATAAATTAATAAATTATTAATTCAGATTAATAAATTAAATGACTCTGAGTAAAACATGCCTTCTTGAGTGGAATTTTCTTGAGTGAAATTCCATATAAATACCAAGTGGCTTCATTACCTAAATAACTCCTTAGACTTTGTTTGTATGGTATTGATATAAAATATATAAAAACTATCTAATCATATTTTTAAGAGAATAATGAATCAATAAAAATAAAATTTTAGATATAATGAGTTCAAGAAAACCATAGTTTTTTTTCAAGTGAAGAAACAGGATTAAGTCATACTAGGGATACAGAAGGCATTCTTTTAGAACATTATTCCATTCAATTACAAAGTTTATATACAACTTCTACAAGTTTTAGTTTATATTTAATTAAAATTAGCTAAGAGGTTATGCTGCATATATTTCAATAACTTTTGAACAACAAAATTTCAGAAATGTTTTTTTGGGGGGCACGTTAGCATATGTAAATAGTTTCAAGATGAACATTGAGCAGCACATCTTTTAAACACAGAGTTAATGAGGTTTAACTAAAATCATTTCCTCCACTGGTAGAACATTCCAAATCTTGGCGTCACTTTTTTGGATTAAGACACTGATTCTCTGTTTGAGTTCTTTTCCTTCTAAAAGTCTATATGTAGCAATGAAGCCTGAAAGATTATTTTCAATGTTTTGGAAATTTTAATGTAAATCTTAATTTACTTCTTCCCATTTGGTTGAAAGTATCACAATTCTAAATTCATGCTAATCAGAAGCTCAGATTAACTGCTGGTGATATCACCTAAACTTCTGGAATATGATGATAGAGCAGACACACTTACCTGAATCACATGTCTGACGATCACAGTACCCATATCCATCACTTATTTCCTCACAAATGCAAAATGACAGTCAACATCTTTCAAAACATAAGATCCACAGAGGAATGATAAAGTGGTCCTTTTAGTTAAATAAATGATAAGTACTATATTTAAGGCACTAAGAATGTCTTGACTTAAATGTAAATGTTTCCTGGAATAAGGTAATAAGCAAATTGTTAGCTTTCATCTAATATAAAAATGGAGATTGGTTTATCAGATACACTAGCAGAAAGGAGTCTATTACAGTATGCAGGAAGGGTGTCAGTGAAATTGAAAACTGAAAAGGTTGGGAATAGGATTCTTTTGGGAATGTTTGTAACATAAGCTTGTTTGGAATCCAGTGTAGAGGGAGCATCTCAAAATAAAAGGCTTGATTTCAAATGGAGAATTGAAGATGTAAATAACTCTCATGTGTTTCTGTCTAAGACTAACTCTATATAAATACCTAGGAAAATTAAGAGAATCAAATAGACTTTATAAATCACAATTATTGCCCATTTCCTATTGGCAAAGATGATAATGTGCTAATATTTACGATTAAGCTTCTGTGGTTTGGGTATTGTTTGTGATTATAATTTCACACTAATTTAAATGATGTTTACTTTAGTAGAAACATAAATATACAAAAGGAATTATTTAATTCCAAACTGTTCTTTATAGTAATAACCAACTATATGATGACAAGGGTAAGTTTAAATTCTGGGTGATTACTTATTTTCTTGTTGAAAACATATTGAAACTCTGGAATAAAATGCAAGTCATAATATTTAGGATCAGACACGGAGATTACTTTGGCAAGTTACACAAGGTTTACTTTTCTAAAGGATAGAAAGGGAAGCCAGTACAATCAAATTTGAAGGCAGAGAAATCAGCAACATTATTTTACCACAAACATCAGTATAAGTTTCTGAGCAGCTTCCCAGTGCCAATTCACTAGTGAAAACATAGTTGTGGATGATTCTTAGCGAGTAAGGGGCACATCAGATCTTCTGAAAGTTCAATTGCTCCCTTCAGCTTAGCTTTAAAAAGATAAAAGTTAAGCAGTCTGTGACACAGTCTTGCCCAGATACATGCTGGACACAACTACACCTGAGCCATGGCCTTCTTAGTCAGTCTTAGAGTTCTACCTTGCACAATGTGATTGCTAGTGTATAACAGACACGCTTAATTTGGAATAAACTTCTAATCCACCATTCTTGGTGTTCCCAAGATTATCTTACTTGGACTCAATACATTCCTGAATCTAGTGCTGTGGCATCAGAGCAAGCCAAACATCTCTTGGAGCGTCTAACAGACCCTTGAATGAGCTATAGATGTTATTTGACAGAAGATTATAAAATCTGCCATAAATTTGCATCCTGAATTCCGGTGGCATTTAAAATATTTTCTTATAATAGTCTAACTTAATTTTTAACTCTTCTAAAAATAAATACAAACAATTTTATTATATTTGTAAAGAAATATATTTCCATATCATAGGAACTGGGGAAATTTATGATACAATCAATAATTATTTATTTTAAGAAAGCATACTGTCAAGATAAGCTATTACATGAAGATAATGATTTTAAACCACGTAATATTGATTGGTTCAGATCCTTAATCAATAAAAATTAGCAAATCTATTTAAATGATAATCAGAGCTCCTAGATTAGAAATAATTTTGATGAAGCGGTCCTTTAAAGTAAAAGCCAGACATGATTGAAAATGTCACAAAATGAACGGAATTTCCTCCTGATGCCCAGCCTGACGGTATGACTTGCCCAGGATTTGCATATTCTAATTGAGAGCAGAGTGGAGCCAGATAGGCATAGACATTTCCGCAAATTTACATGACTCTTTTTTCAATTTTTAACAGTAAGACTGGTAAGCATTTTTATATTAAAAAATGTCTTAAGGAAAAATAAAATTTTCTTCCAGATATGTGTGTTTCATCATTAGAGCTAAAAAGAAAAATGAAAAGGACATAAAATAATGCATAAGTGGATTATTGATTCTTACGCATGTCAGTATTTAGAAATAAATTTCAGTGGAACTGAAAATAAGCTATTAATATTTAAATTTCATTGCTTTCATTAATTTTATCAGTATCAAATCATGCATGAAAATAGCTAATTTAACACTGAAAGTATACACTTTACATTGTTATATGAAGAATCACTGTGGGTGTAACAACATCTAAGTAATTAAACTAGGCAACATCACTTTATTTTACACGTCTGCCCACACTATATCATTCAATTAGCTTATAATTGTTAAAGCAATTAAATTCTGATTTTTATTAATTATGTGTCCAATATAGATAATATTTTGTGTCCAAAATTTGACCAGTGGTTTTAAAGCAAGACATTTTGTCATTTTAAAAATAATTTATTTTCAGAAAAATTTTGTTTTATTTAGAAGTGATACAGGCAATCACATAATTCTAAGTTTTTGAAATATATTTAACATTTCTTTACATCTATGTATATATGAAAAGAAATGTTATGAAATATCATATGTTATATATAGATATTTATTTTAGAAAGTCTGTAACCATTAGACTCAGTTTCCTTTGTTGGTTTAGCCACTTGAAGAGCATAGGGAAATAAGGCCTTACCCTTCTTTGCATCACTCCATTCAAACCTCAGTGCTATTTCCTGAACACTTACAGTTTGTTTGAATCTGCTCTGCATTCTGGGGACTCAGGATGCATCTGAAGAGGCCCAGACAGTGTTCCTCTGTGCTCAACCGAAGCTTTCCTCTAAACTGGAAATGTTTTTCCATATTCTCTTTGCCTAATAAATTCCTATACATCTTTCAGAATCCAATTAAATTGTCATATTCTCTATGAAACCTTTCCTGAAGCTGCTAGAGAGTGTTAATAGTTCCTTTCTCCTCTGGGACCATAAAGAGTGTGTGTGCGTGTGTGTGTGCGCGCGGGTGTGTGTGTGTTTATCCTCACATGTGTGTGTGTACATATGTGTGTTTCTAAAACCATCAGCGCTTGTCAAAGATTGTATACAGGTGATGGCTAATGAATTCTATCTATGCGGCTGTTACTTTTAAAGGGTTAAAGAGTGTCACCACTTGGTTAAAATTGTTTGTGGCCGTTGGAAATCACTAACAATGGTACCTAAATAATTCAAATTTCTCCTATCCAAAGCAGCTCCAAGTATGTTCAGCTTGTAAACAATTAAATACAGAATTCTCTACAGCCATTAATAAATCCTGATTTGTTTAAATAACTGGACATTTAAAACTGATTCTCAATAGGAAATTAACCTTATGTATCTTACATGCATATTTTCCTACTAAATCAATATGCTGACGGACACATCAAGTGACAAATAGCAGATAAAAATATATTTCTTTCCAGGAAAAAAAGATCTATTCCCACTTTTAAAATGAGATTATGTAGAATACATTGTGGGAGGAAATGAAGCATTATAGCACTTAGAAAGTAATGCTCCATTAAGATCCAAATGCATCAACCTAGATACCCTGACTAATTTTATAGGAGTTTAATGCACTACTAGAACATGGAAATCTGTGAAATAGCTCCACTAACTTGATTTTTAAGTAAAACTTGTGTTGTTTAAAGGAAGCAGTTTACTTTTAAAGTTGTTATAATAGAGAAATTAATTGTATAAATAGTAGCATATGATGATCAGAAAATATTTGGACAACATGAAGAAATATATATATTTAGACTTTTATCTTCTTTCTTTTCTTTTCTTTTTTTTTTTTTTTTTTTTGAGATAGTCTCTCTCTGTTCCACAGGCTGGAGTGCAGTGGCGTGATCTCGACTCACTGCAGCCTCTACCTCCCGTATTCAAGTGATTCTCCTGCCTCAGCCTCCTGAGTAGCTGAGACTACAGGCGTGTGCCACCACGCCCAGCTAACTTTTGTATTTTTAGTAGAGATGGGGTTTCACCATGTTGGTCTGGCTGGTCTCAAACTCCTGACCTCATGATTTGCCGGCCTCGGTCTCCCAGAGAGCTGGGATTACAGGCGTGAGTCACCGTGCTTGGCCTATCTTCTGTCTTTTTAATAATACCAGCCAAGGAAGGCACATTTAATCTTTACAGGGAATAAAAACCAGAAAATTTCACAGATGTGCAGTTACTCTCTAATGAGTTAAAATACTGTTTCCTGAAGTTAATCCATTGGAGGTGGGGGAACAAAATGGAGGAACAAAACCGAACAGTTAAATATGTATCTATATATGCCACATAGCGTTTTGTCTACAGAAGAAAACAAATCTCAATATTGCTAAAACTTAAGTAGAATATTTCAAAAACCATACTATATGATGTCTCGATTATATTTTTAGAAAAAAATCACTAGTGAGGTTTTCAAGGAGAGGAACATAGGTAAGATAGATTATTTGCTAATTAATTTATAGCATGTAATGCTGGAAAAGGATGACTAGTATGTGTCAGATTCATCCTTATGTCAATGTAGTTTCCTGAATCCACACAGCTTGCACAGTGTGGAAACAAAGAAGAATTCAGTAGCATTATTAGGAGTATTAATAGTGATCAACTATCCATTGGAAGGGTTCTAGGCAGAAATTTAGACTAGATTGTTTCTGAAGTATCTTACAACTCTGAAATTATATGTTGTCTTAATTTTGTTTTCCTATTTATACGTGTATAGGATTAGAAGATTTCTTCTCACACAAAAGTATATAGACATTAAAAAAAAAAAAAAAAAAAAGGCCGGGCGCGGTGGCTCAAGCCTGTAATCCCAGCACTTTGGGAGGCCGAGACGGGCGGATCACGAGGTCAGGAGATCGAGACCATCCTGGCGAACACGGTGAAACCCCGTGCTTTTGTAACTGCTTTTACTCTTTGGGGTCACAAAGGCCAAAATGTAACTCCTAAATCATTATGATGCCACTTCCTACCTATGTAGCATTAGGATTATTTATTTAGTTTTTGAGACGCAGGTTCGTTCTTCATAGGGTGATCTTAAGGTTGGAAATTACTTCCTCTATTTTGCAAAATAGTCTCTGAAAAAGAAAAGGACTGACAACCACAGTGGTTTACCGCTGTTTCACATTAGAAGAAACACCAGATCTGTTAATTTTAGAGAAACTTTATTTCATTCATGTTTTGCAACTTACTACTTTGGAAATATCTTGCATTTACCCTGTCCTTTCCAAACCAATAAATCTAAAGAATGATTCCTTAATACTAGCTGCATTTCTATAAACGAAGATTATATATCCTTTATTTTTTAGTGAAACAAGTACCATGATACAACGGGGTATGTGTGTGTGTGTGTGTGTAAATGTGGATATATTTTTCCCTTTAGTCTCAGATTGCAATGTTACTGCATTTGGCTAAAGACTGTATATACTCTCAAGCAGAAAACTCACAGAATGGGAAATTATTTTTGTAAATTATGCGTTCAATAAAGGTCTACTCTCCAGCATCTAAAAGGCACTTAAAAAAATTTACAAGAAAAAAGGAAAAAAAAAACTACCCCATTAAAAAGTGGACAAAGGACGTGAACAGAAAAATTTCAAAAGGAGATATACATGCGGCCAACACTCATATGAAAAAAAGCTCAACATTACTGATCTTTAGAGAAATGTCAATCAAAATCAAAATAAGATACAATCTCACACCTGTCAGAATGGCTAAAGAAATTTAAAGTCAAAGACAACAGCTGCTGGAGAGGTTTCAGAGAAAAAGGAATCCTTATACACTGTTGGTGGAAGTGTAAATTGGTTCAGCATTGTCAAAGACATTGTGCTGATTCCTTGAAGACCTAAAAACAGAAACACCATTTGACCCAGCAATCCCATTACTGGGTGTATATCCAAAGGAATATAAATCATTGTATTATAAAGACATGCATATGTTCATTGCAGCAGTATTCACAATAGCAAAGACATGAATTCAGCCTAAATGCCCTTCAGTGGTAGTCTGGATTTAAAAAATTGTGGGACATGTACACCATGGAATAGTATGCAGCTATAAAAAAGAACGAGATTATGTCATTTGCAGGAACATGGATGCAGTTGGAGGCCATCATCTTTAGCAAACTAAAGCAGGAACAGAAAACAAAATATTGCATGTTCTCACTTATAAGCGGGAGCTAAATGGTGAAAACACATGGGTGCATAGAAGGGACCCACACACACTAGGGCCAATTGAAGGGTGGAGGATGGAAGGAGGGAAAGGATTGGAAAAATAACTAATGGGTACTAGGCTTAATATCTGAGTGATGGAATAATCTGTACTACAACCCTCTTGACACAAGTTTACCTATGTAACAAACCTGCACATGTCCCCCTGAACTTAAAGTCAAATAAAAAATATTAAAAGATAAACAATGGAAAAATCTGTACATACTCTCCATATATTACATTTGATTCTTTTGGCCCTTTGCTGTAATAATTTCTGTCCAAACATTTCACCAGTGCCTGCATCCAAAATATATACCCAATGGGATGGAAATGCTCAATCATAACAGAGAATAAATTAGCCCTTTCTTATAGTTCTGTTACCGGCAGCAAATTCATACGGGGTCTGCAGCAACACCACTTCTTGCTTCCTCAGAAGAAGGAATTTGACCAAGGAGGCATAAGGCAGAAGGAGAGACTGAGACAAATTTTACAGGAGTGAAAGTTTATTAAAACAGTTTAGAGCAGGAAAGAAATGAAGTAAAGTACACTTGGAAGAGGGCCAAGCAGGTGACTTGAGCGATCAAGTGTGCCATTTGACATTTGGCCTTGGGGCTTTATATGTTGGCATACTTTTGAGGTCTTGCATTACTTCCACCTGATTCTTCCCTTGGGGTGGGCTGGCGCATGTGAAGTGGGCTGTCCGCAAATTCAGTGGCCAGTGTGTTTAATGGAGTTGTAGGTACGCTCACTTGAGGCATTCTTCCCTTACCAGTCGTTCCGAGAACATCTAAGTTAGACTCCACATTTTGCCTCTTAGTGTGCCTGCTTAAACCCACTTGCCCAACTCCTGAGATCTTATCAGGAGGCTGCTGATCATCAGTTTCAGGTTTTTGCTTTGTTTTTTTGTTTTTGTTTTTGTTTTTTTCCTCTATTGGGAGACTGCCTTTCCCTGGTGCTGGCTGAGACCAATTATTGTTTTCGAGAGACAGTTAACAACTGCCTAACTATCATTTGATGGTCGCCTGACATTGATGTGTGTGTGTGTGTGTGTGTGTGTGTGGTGATAGGGGGAGCCCTCTCCTGCCCTGCTCATACCTGACTAGCTACCTACTGTAATAGTTCTGGTAAAAATTAAATGTCAGAAATCTAGTTACTGTGTTGGGTGAGCTGCTGAACTTAAAAATCATGTTCATCAGTGAATAAGTTGCATCCTTCATCCAGTTTACAAGTAATGGAATATACTTAACCATGACTTATAACTTAGACAAGAAAACGTCTGGATTGCTCCATGTTAGTGTGCATTGAAGGGAGAGAAAGACACATATTATATTTGTTTATGACTTGGTGAAATGGGGATACTTAAATTATAGAAGCTTCCAGTCTTAGTCCATTTAGGCTGCTATAACAAAATGCTATAAACTGGGTGGCTTATAAACAAGAGAAATTTATTTCTAACAGTACCAGAAGCTGAGAAGTTCAAGAGCAAGGCACCTGAAAATTTGGTGTCTGATGAGGGCCCACTTCCTGTTACATATAAGGTGTCTTCTCAGGGAGAATTAGCATGGCAGAAGAGGGCAAGACAGCTCTGTGGCACCTTTCTTATAAGGACACTAATCCCATCAATAAGGGTTCCGCCCACCTGATCTAATCCCCCCTTACATGTCCCACTTCCTAATACCATCAAATTGGTGATTACGTTTTCTTTTCTTTTCTTTTTTGTTTTTTTTGAGACAGAGTTTTGCTCTTGTTACCTATGTTGGAGTGCAATGGCACGATCTTGGCTCATCACAACCTCCGCCTCCCGGGTTCAGGCGATTCTCCTGCCTCAGCCTCCGAGTAGCTGGGATTACAGGCATGTGCCATCACATCTGGCTAATTTTGTATTTTTAGTAGAGACGAGGTTTCTCCAGGTTGACCAGGCTGGTCTCGAACTCCTGATCTCAGGTGATCTGCCCACCTCGGCCTCCCAAAATGTTGGGATTATAGGCATGAGCCACCTATATTCATGTGTTTTCAACATATGAATTCAACATATGAAAATTCATGTGTTTTCAACATATGAATTTGTGGGAAACACAGACATTCAGACATTACCATCCACCCTGAATTATTTTAATCGAATTTGGGGACATTTCTACTATCCAATTTATCCATATGAGAGAACAGTTGATGATTCCAATGTGAGCCATTTAGGCTGTAAGACTGATACTGAAAAATGTGCAGTGGCTGCAGTGTAATTATTACTTTCCTAGTGATGTCATTAAAATGAAGATCTAAGAAATTGATTTCATTATTCAAAGTGAGCTTTTGTAACTGCTTCTCTATTTAAAGAGAAAATATCAAACAACTTTAATAGAGCCTTCCATCTGATAATTCTCTGATGAGGCAAACCACACATTTATATAAGGTATATACATATATTCCCAATACTTTCTTGACATGACTACCTAGCACTCACTTTTTATGTGCCCATCCTAATGTTCTTTTATTTAAGATCCTACTTAGATCATTGGGCTAGTGAAAAGTCAATTAAAAATAATAATAATTTAAATAGGGAGGGTAGATATTTTACTTGGCTTATTAACACTAGCGTTAGCAATCATTTTTCTATGACTTTTCCTTTAAAATGAGACCATTTTAAATGCAAACAATTGGCGGCATGTTATTCAGTCATTAAAAATAATGACAAAAAACACTACATAACAGAGTTTAAGATATAATAGTAAATAGAATATATACAATAGTATATACTGTATATATAATAGTAAAAGAATATATACAATAACTACTAAATAAGATTGGAGCTTTGTTTTAAAAAGCAATATATTTTTAATAGGAAAATATATAAACACATTGGTAGTATTTATTTTTATGTGTGTGACAGAATTCCTGTTCATTTTTTTCTTTTTTTTGAAACAGAGTTTCATTCTTGTTGCCCAGGGTGAAGTGCAGTGGTGCAGTCTCGGCTCACTGCAACCTTCGCCTCCCAGGTTCAAGTAATTCTCTTGCCTCAGCCTCCCAAGTAGCTGGGATTATAGGCGTGTGCCACCATGCCTGGCTAAGTTTTTTTTTTTTTTTTTTTTTTTGGTAGAGACAGGGTTTCACCATGTTGGCCAGGCTGTTCTTGAACTCCTAACCTCAGGAGATCCGCCCATTTTGGCCTCCTAAAGTGCTGGGATTACAGGCATGAGCCACAGTGCCCGGCCCTGTTTATTTTTTTCTACTTTTTTCTCTATCATTTTATTTAATAAACATAGATTATGTTCTTAACATATTAGCATCTAATAAATGTTATAAATATTAGATATACAACATATATGTTAGAAAATGACATGTATAGTAGATGAACATATGTTAATATGAAGCTATACAGCATAGGGAAATAATCCGGTAGATTCTGGACTCTGGCAGAACTTAGACGGTGATTCCTCTTAGCAAATTAGCTCAACTCTGTGTAGCTCCATTTATTCATTTATAAAATGGGTATACACAAATAATCTTAATTTATGAATTAAGATAAATATATTGTTAGGAACAGATGTATTTATATATATAATGGAACTAAAATAGTGTCTCGCACATGGTAGGTAGTAAATATGTATTAGCTATTATGATGAAATCGATACTATAATGAAAACACTTTAAAATTGCAGACAATCTAATATTCAGTGTTCTTTGAAAACACATAATTAATTCCTAGAATTTAATTTAAAATATATAACAACATCTCATATATTCAGGTTACTTGCTTAACAACTTTATTTGGAAGAAAGTAAACAGTATAGATTTTAAGTATTGGAATATTTTTTTAAAAAGAAATGTCGGAAAGTTAATAAACTGATGCTCATGTAACTCATTCTTCACATAGTCTCAAGCTCTCACTCAGAGAATTTCTTCTTCTTTTGCCTCCAATGCTAATATCCGGCTAATATAGAAATTTTTTCCCCTTGTAACCACAGCGAACAAGCGACAGGTAAAAAGATGGTGGCCATTGGAAACAGTCTCTCTGACAACAGTGAAAAAAAAAGAGCTGATAGCCACATGGTGGGACAGAGACAGACCAGCTGCACATTATAAAGAAACAAAACCACAACCACAACAAAACCAAGAACTGTTCATTCTGTAGAGGGACAAACAGCCTTTAGATGGAAAATATCATTTTGTATTTTGCTGTAGAGTGAATACAAAAAGGTGATGCTTCTGCTAAATTATTATTATTGTTATGATTAGAACTCACTGTTTCGGAAAGCAGGAGTATTTTTTCACACATTTTAAAAGAATTTTTTTAATTTTAGTACTTTTGTGTGGGATGGGCTATGGAAAGAAATAATTGCATGAAATAACTTATTCCTTAACAATTTCAGATAGTTGAGTAACAATACAGAGATTCTAAATCACAATTTTTTAAAAAAAGAGTTTTCCTCCTTTACTGTTCAAAATATTTAAAAAATATTCTACAGACACTTACATTATAGCTGAGTCAATCTAACTAACAACAGTTATTGAAGAAGAAAATTCATTAGTGAATACGTTGCAGCAAAAATTAACGTATCTTCACATAGAAATTTTCTCCAGATTTTACATTGGAAAAAAAAATAAGCCTTTCTGCTCTCTAAAAAGACAGTACAAAGTGAAAAATGAGGAATAAAAATCAACAGAAATTGAAGATGCAAATTATATTCATTTAATCTTTGTCCTCTAAAAATTCAGAATATAATATAAACCAGATAACCAAAATAAGGGAGAGGTTATAATTGTGTTTATCAGTATTCAGAAGTCAAAAAATGGTAAGAAGGGATTATCCTGGCCTAAATAATGATACAGTGATAACAACCACCTAATAACTTCCCTGAGAAAATACTGTTCCTGACATTTAATACTCCAAATTCTTCCTGTAATCTTTGTTCCACTCTTTTATATGTCATAAAAGTCTACACTTTTGTAATTCAATCATGATTCATGTTTTTATATTGGAATAATGAGCTTCAGTTTTGATATCTTGCTAAAGTTAATTCCAAATACTTAAACAATGTGAAGTATTTTTCTTTAAAAACTAAAAGTGAAACTCAGTAGGAAGACTGAACCATAATTCTTCTTTTTTATCAAAACTAAGACTATATTTCTTCAATTGCAAACTATATTTGATTGTAAGAATCATTATCAAATTAGTAAAAATTCTTGAAAGGAAAACATTACCATATTTAAAATATATTTTGGTTGTGAAATGAGATTTAACTTCACAAAAGTTAAAATTATAAAAATGTAAAAAGTATTTCTTAAAATTTGCTCCTTAGGGTGGGATAGATAATGTGATAAAGCAAGTGTAACAAAATATTAGCTGTAGTTGTTATATGAATATGTATTATATTCTCTTTACGGTATATTTGAAAATTTTCTAGATAAAATCTTGGGAAAAATATGCTTCTTAGAACAGAGAAGTTTAAAACTCCTTATTCAAATTAAGAAAAATAGCATTTATTAGGCTTTCATTGCATTTACTGAATTATCTTTCTATGATGACTCATTTATAAATGGTTTTTATATATACATTTACATATATACATATATGCATTTACATATTAAATATATACATTTATAATATATATATGTTTAAGTGCATATGACCAGTTTTTAGGTTATATTATATGATTGTTAAACAAATACTTTTTAATTTTTTTGCCTAATCTTGAGACATTATTAATAGCTTTAATATGCAGTCTTAAGGAAAGAAATCACATATATAAAAATATTCACTACATCCTCTAAAATAAGCCTTAGTAGAAACATGGAGAAGTGAATATAACATAATGTTAACTTCAGAAAAGAATATGAATTTTATAACTCAGTATAAGCCACTATATAAAACATATAGTTACTTAAGATGATTGGAAAGAGAAACTAAAAAATTTTAATAGCCTTTGTACCTTTGTGGTGAAATTTACGGAATTTTTTTCCACCCATTTCACCCAAAACTATCCCAAAACTTTCAAAAATATTCAAAATATTACTATATTTAAAATAAATATTTGAATGATGCAACCTAAAATAATATATAACCTTTGGGTTTTTTCTTACTTTAAATGAAAAGTTTACAGCAGAATCTCTACAAAGTTGTTTGTGTTTTGTGCAGTTATTCTATTTTTCTTGTTATAAATCCCCAAAGTCAAGATTCAGACTCTTTTAGCATCCAAAATGTAATTAATCTGGAAATGTGGTGTAAAATATTTCCTGAAGGAATACTATTATCTTTACATAGACAAACCGTGGAGCTGGAGGACATTATCCTTAGCAAACTAATGCAGGAACAGAAAACCAAATACTGCACATTCCCAAGTGCAAGTGGGCGCTAAACACTGAGAACACGTGGACACACAGAGGGGAACAATACACACTGGAGCCTACTTGAGGGTGGAGGTGGGAGGAAGGAGATAATCAGAAAAACTAACTGTTGGGTACTAGGCATTGTACATGGGTGACAAAATAATCTATAAAACAAACCCCATGACATGAGTTTAGATTATCCATATAACAAACCTGCACAGGTACCCCTGAACCTTAAATAAAATTAAAAAAAAAATATGTGGATGTTTGTCAGAAGCACTCATTTCCTTACAGCCATTTTGTTTTATATCTAACCTGGTAATAACAAGCTGATAAACTTTTCTGGAGCAGTTAACTGTAAAATTACAAAGCTGCCAATGCATGCATATTCTACTGGTATCTCAGAAAACAGTTTGATGAAAAGTGCTTTTATTATTTTAAGCCACAATTATACCACGAAAGAAAAACACATACCTGCATAATTTTCCAAAGTATTAAGTAACTACCAAATATGTCCCGCACTCTCACCCCTAAATCCAAACCCAGACCTAGGTTTCAGATCTTTGTATACATACATTCTCTGCATTTTTTCATGACTGTATATCCTGGCCTTTAGATATAATGTAAAGTTCTATGCCAAAGCTGTACATGTGGCCACTACAAAATGAATTTTAGTATGTTTATATTTGCCCACATAATTATTTGACACTTCATAATGGATTGTAAGGATCCATCACTCAATGAATTTCCTTTTTGAATAATTAATTATGAATAAGAAATGCAGTCAGTCATGTATTTAATTTCTCTTAGTCCCAATTACATATCAGGGAAAGAAAGCAAATGGGTTCTCCATTTTAAGAAGTATTTTTTATTGTTTGTCTTTTGCTTTGTATTCCTGCAATATGGCATCATTTGCTGCTCAAGGCAGAGACTTCTAAATCATGAATGCAAGCAAAGTGTTAATAGGTTTTGCTGCCTGGTATATATGCTAATATATATGTGTGTATATATATAATGTATATATGCTAATATTGCATTTTGTTCAAATGCCAAGGTATAAAATAATATAGAATAATAATAAAAATTCATTTTGCTTCAAAACTTATTTTGTATTGACATTAATAACATAAGTGAATGACGAATTTGCAAAAGGTAAGCAATTAATATCAGAGGCTAGCAAAGTTTCAGATACTTTACGAGAGAAGGCAATAAGGTGCAGAAGCAAGTGACAATAAAAAGGTGACTAGAAGAGGAAATAAGAGATTACGCAGGAGGCCTTTGGAGAATATGCAAATGAAGGACATGTTACAGTTTCCCATTTTACAGCCTTTATTGCCGCAGTTGAGAGCGTTGTTTATCAAACTGTCAAAAGAAAAGAGACAGAATAGGATTTTTAAAAATCATTAATTAAAACTAGATTATTTTGGCTGAGCGCGGTGACTTACGCCTGTAATTCCAGCACTTTGGGAGGCCAAGGCAGGCGGATCACGAGGTCAGGAGATCGCGACCATCCTGGCTAACACGGTGAAACCCCGTCTCTACTAAAAATACAAAAATTAGCCAGGCGTGGTGGTGGGCGCCTGTAGTCCCAGCTACTCAGGAGGCTGAGGCAGGAGAATGGCGTGAACCCCGGAGGCAGAGCTTCCAGTGAGCCAAGATCCTACCACTGCACTCTAGCCTGGACAATATGCGAGAGTTAGTCTCAAAAAACAAAAAAAAACTAGAATATTTTTCATTTCTTAAAAATAAAGAAGTATCCAAATATTTCAAGACACATTAAAGAAGGTGCCTGAAATTCATCACACTAAGTGTTGGTCTCTGCAGAGTACCTATTTTATGACAGATTTGAAATAGAAGTTGGGGATATCATAGAATATAAAGACTCTGATCTCTTTTTAAAAATCAATAGCTTTTAAAATCCTAAATGCTCCCACTTCTGAGATTAATAAACACTAAGAATCCATCCTGAATACACACAATGGCTTCTATTACAAAAGGAAAAATGAAAACAGTGCTATTACTGACACAGTCAATAGATCCCACCTCAGTGTATATTGTACTTTCTATATTTTTAATTTAAATGCATATAGTTCTAGGGACGGGAGCATGATCAGCATTCATTCACTTCAGAACATAATAGAAGACGTGGAAGATTTTCCCATAAATAAACATATAACCTGTCTTGGGTACTATTTGCTTAAAATATTTTCTCTGGAAACTTATCTAGCCATTCTCAGTATGTGGTTCTTCCGCTAACCTGTTCTTTATTACTGCTTTCCTTCTTTCTACTAAAACTTGAGCAGAAAATCATGAAATTGAAGTCTCTGCCTCAGGTTTGAGGACATAAAACCTAGAGTCCACAAAAACAGCAGCATTCCTTGAAAATAAGAGAGGATACAAGAAAAGTTTACATTCACACTTTCCTTAGCGTAAAGGAACACACAATTTTAGAAGCATAACGAATTTTCGGAGTACCTGAAAATATTTCTTACTCTTTGTATTTATGTGCCCTTGCAGTAAAAGAGACCTCTACTTTAAAAAATTTTAAAGTAGTTAATATATATTAATTCAAATGATCCTTCAGCAAGACTTCTATTCTTACTATGAAGGGTGAGACCACCAATAAATCATTCAAGAGAGAGCTTTACAGTATTCATGTGGAGTGTGCTACAGATCCACTTAATCCAGTTAAGTTGAAGAAGTAATTCTCTCATTGATGGGCATCCAGAATTTCTATGGCAAATTCACAAATGCATTCAGAGGGCAAAGTAAGCTCTATAATATTTGCCTTGAGGACTGCATCAACAGACTTTTTTTTTGTTTTAACATATTATTTGGCAGACTTAGGTTTTAGTGGTGGTACAATCACTTTATCTAGAGTCATCAGTTTATTTTAACTCATTAACTCTTTATCAGCCAAAAGGCAGTTCTATAATGAAATGTATCTTAATGAAAAGCAAACCTTTATTTATTGAACTGCCTTTCAAAAAATGTAATCACTTTTTGTGTATGTGAACCAGCAAAGTGTTCTGTTTACATAATGTAAATTATTTTGTGTTAAAATTTTAAATAGAAAAAAGAAAGAAAAAGAAACTAAGATCCGAACGAAGTGGCTCATACCTGTAATCCTTGCACTTTGGAAGGCCGAGGCGGGCAGATCACTTGAGGTCAAGAGTTCAAAACCAGCCTGGCCAACATGATGAAGCCTTGCCTCTACTAAAAATACAAAATAATTAGCCGGGCGTGGTGGCAGGCGCCTGTAATCCCAGATACTTGCGGGACTGAGGCAGGAGAGTCGCTTGAACCTGGGAGGTGGAGTTTGCAGTGAGCTGAGATCTCGCCACTGCACTCCAGCCTGGGGGACAGAGCGAGACTCTGTCTCAAAAAAAGAAAAAAGAAAAATAGACTAAGACAGTAATCGTTTATTGCTCCAGAAAGTCCCACCCACAAAGATATTTCAAGGGAGAAAAAATACTTGGACCAGTTCATACACTGAGAAGGTTGGTCATTTGAGAACCAAATTGAAAGGAATTGTCTGTAACCCAACCAGTAAAACTCAGGTTGAATACGGAGACACATAAGGATCAAAACTCCAAGAGAAATGGCAATATTTGTACATGACATATGGTGAAATTTAAGAAAACAAGGTTTTGTCCACCCCCGCCCCCCACCCCGAATGTTATAGCAATCTTCCAGAAAGCCACAGATGATTCAGACCCTTGCTACTCAAGGTGTGGTTCTCAGACCAGCAGTATAGGTATCATCAGGGAGGTTCTTAGAAATGCCGGCATCAGGCTTTATTCTGGCGCATCCACGGCATTCTTATTCCTTCTAAACTAAGAGTAGTCATTTTTGCCTTCGAAGATATTTGCCACGCCCACTGGATTTTCACAATTGTAAATAAACTTGTGACACTGATGCATTGCTAGACCATCAGCTCTTGCAGCTGAAGAAGTACAGTGCTGCAGCCAGGAGGCAGAATTTCTCTTTTTCAGACAACTCTGACCTTCCCAGGGCAGTAATTGATTTTAGATGACCAGGTGCCTGAAGGAAATTAACCTGGAGTTGTAAAATCAAGATGAAATTTGAGTTAATCTCGAATCAATCTGTCAAATGAATGATTCAAGGGCTTCAACATTAGTCATCTCTAGTGAAACCTTTTAAAACAGCTATTTGTGTTTATAGCTTTCTCTTGTAATCATCAGGTGGTTTCTATATTTATTCAAAAATTATAGAATGCATTCTACTCTGAGTTTTTAAAAATTCTCTAAGTGATTTATGCTGACTTAACACCTGATGGAAACAAATGCCTTTCAGTTACTTAAAAGAAAAAGTCTAATAATAGGCTTGCCTTCAAACTTTGCCTGTGGCACAAGCATTTTCTTTAACTAATGTACTATAGTATTTAGTCAGGGACCATGCTAGTTCCAAAATAGATATGGAACTATTGTTTATTCATTCACAACAAGCTAACGAAGAGGTCATGCTGCAGCTACCATGATTTTTAATCCAAAAATATTGTTTTTAAACATAGGTTGATGAATCATTTATTTTCCTTCTCAGGAACCAAATACATACTTTTGTTACAGTGCCTGGTTTTATAAAAGTAATATATAAAGTTCAGGGTATTTCATTTTTGCATTTAAGATACTGTAAAACTTAAATCCTACCTGTTACAAGTTAAATACATTGATATGTTTAAAAGATAATTTCTAATTCATTAATTACTAATTAGTGGTTCCTCTGCCTCTTCCTGCTATGTCGGCTTTGATTATTTTACTACTATTATAAGCCTCCCCAAGCATGGCCAAGTCCCAAAGGGAAGAGCAATCAATCAAATCTATTCTAAGAGTACTGTACTAAGGAAGTTTTGTAGTAAAAGAATTTTAAAAACAAATCTGTTACCCTCTCCCAGCTTATAAATCTTTCAACATATAAAGATAAATATGTCCAAATTACTATTACAAATAAAAATACATAGAATATAAATATGTATGAAGAGATAAATAAAAGGAATATGTTTGTGCAAAGCATTCCTCTTAGCCCATAAATATGTACTATAAAATGGAGTTGCACTGAGAAGTCACGAGAAACAGATGACTCTTCAGAGCTTGTAAGACGGTACTGAACTGGTGAATGGAAGGAGGAAGTTATGAGCTGCGGAGAGACACATAAGCTAAACCAGAGGAAAGAAGACATGTAGAGGAAAATATCCAAGTATGATAGAAAATAAAGAATAATCTCACCAAAAAATGGGGAACAGGTACCGTAGGTATAGACATAAGATTGGGAGTCATTTTAACAATGTAAGGGAAAATTTTGTGAAAGATGAAATGAGGATTTGGGCACAAAAGATTTCATTTCTTCATATATGCTTGAAGAGCTATGTTTGCTTCCTATTAAAAACTCTTGTCACAACAATTTGCCATTTGGCAATTATTAAAAAAATGAAAGTAATACCAGTGATGGAATTCTGTTTTCCACTTTTGAGATAAACCAAAGAGTGACATTATTCATAACATTATAACATTTCTCTTATTATTATTATAATTATTTTACTTCAGCAGGGAAATTGGGTCTCTGGGGCCCATATCTGCACCATATATGCACTCTGATGCATGACAATACTGGCCACTTCACGAAGATATATAGTTAGTCCATTCCAGGTGTCCCTAAAGAGAATATGAACATTCAACTTAATTATTATTCAAAAGTTATGGACAATTGCCAATTCAAATGTGGACCATGGATTCTAACTTCAAATCTGTTCTCTGTCTCCCTTCCCCCCAGTGTTTAATTCATCAAGTCCTTAAATTTTCTAAGCCATTATCAAAATGAACTGGATCCACACCAGGATTTAGAAAGAAGCAGTCCCGTAGCTCATTGTCATTCCCTTGAGCTAGCCAGTCCCAAGGGCCATACCTAACAACAGTGAATGCAAAGAATAAATCAAACTCCGGGATGACTTTTAAAAGCTTAGTTTTCTTATGAAAATGAAGCTTTAACCTTGCCTGGCATATCAGGGATCTAAAGGAATACAATCTTCCATTTATTTGCATTAGCCAGAAAGGTATTGTGCCAACACGGAACCTTATTTTCAGCAAACACAATTTTGCAGGAGAGAAGGAAAAGCAAGAATTAAGATATCTATCTGAAGTAAATTCAACCAGATACAAAAATTCTGTTATGGCTAAATAAGTGCAAGTAATAAAGATACCTGTTTACAGAATAGTGCTTTCTTTACTAAAATTCTACACAGCTGTTAGAAGATGAGAGTATTTTAGAAGCACACAGCTTCCAGCTAAGCAGCTGCAACACATTTCAAAGCTGTGCATCAGACATGGGTTAGAGGATGGAAGTAAAGGCTCATCTCAGTATATTTTAGAAAACAAATTAAAACAGCAGTTTGTCTCTCTGAAGCAAACTGATTAATAGTTACACACAGACTCATCAATAATGCTAATGCCTACCAATAGGTTAATGCTGTACATTAGCCTATTTGATATAAATGAAACCACAGGAAATATTTATTTAAGTTGTGAGTTTCATAGTGTGATTGCCTCTTTCCCAAGGTTGACCTTATAATTAAATTGTTCACACCACACATATAATTATTTTCTGCTAGTTGGTGTACATTTAATATTCAGGCAATCCTTTTAGCCAATGTCACTATAATTTAGTTAATAGTCACTATCTATTACAAATACAGAGATTGAACCTCTTTGCTCCTCTCACCTCCAACATATATGCATTCTAAAGTGTTTTATACATTTCCTTTTTTTTCCTCTCTAACGGTTTTTCTTGCATATAATCTCATATATCTCATGAATAAAATTTAGTATCACGGTTTGGGAATTTAAGTGAGGAAATTTTGTTTTCCACTGAAAGTAATTTGGGGAAAATTTTCTTTATTATATAAATCTACAAATCTGAACATAATCCAAAAAAGTAAAAATCTGTATACCCTAGTGTGCTGCATAGTATAGACTAGATTTAAAGAATTAGTGACACTAACCAAAAACTAGTCATAACAAGATGGTTCTATATATATATATTTTTTTATTATTATTATACTTTAAGTTCTAGGGTACATGTGCATAACATGCAGGTTTGTTACATATGTATACTTGTGCCATGTTGGTGTGCTGCACCCATCAACTCATCAGCACCCATCAACTCATCATTTACATCAGGTACAACTCCCAATGCAGTCCTTCCCCCCTCCCCATGGTAGGCCCTGGTGTGTGATGTTCCCCTTCCCAAGTCCAAGTGATCTCATTGTTCAGTTTCCACCTATGAGTGAGAACATGCGGTGTTTGGTTTTCTGTTCTTGCGATAGTTAGCTGAGAATGATGGTTTCCAGCTGCATCCATGTCCCTACAAAGGACACAAATTCATCCTTTTTTATGGCTGCATAGTATTCCATGGTGTATATGTGCCACATTTTCTGAATCCAGTCTGCCACTGATGGACATTTGGGTTGATTCCAAGTCTTTGCTATTGTGAATAGTGCTTCAATAAACATACGTGTGCATGTATCTTTATAGCAGCATGATTTATAATCCTTTGGGTATATACCCAGTAATGGGATGGCTGGGTCATATGGTACTTCTAGTTCTAGATCCTTGAGGAATCGCCATACTGTTTTCCATAATGGTTGAACTAGTTTACAATCCCACCAACAGTGTAAAAGTGTTCCTATTTCTCCACATCCTCTCCAGCACTTGTTGTTTCCTGACTTTTTAATGATTGCCATTCTAACTGGTGTGAGATGGTATCTCATTGTGGTTTTGATTTGCATTTCTCTGATGGCCAGTGATGATGAGCATTTTTTCATATGTCTGTTGGCTGTATGCATGTCCTCTTTTGAGAAATGTCTGTTCATATCCTTTGCCCACTTTTTGATGGGGTTGTTTGTTTTTCTCTTGTAAATTTGTTTGAGTTCTTTGTAGGTTCTGGATATTAGCCCTTTGTCAGATGAGTAGATTGCAAAAATTTTCTCCCATTCTGTAGGTTGCCTGTTCACTCTGATGGTAGTTTCTTTTGCTGTGCAGAAGCTCTTTAGTTTAATTAGATCCCATTTGTCAATTTTGGATTTTGTCGTCATTGCTTTTGGTGTTTTAGACATGAAGTCCTTGCCCATGCCTATGTCCTGAATGGTATTACCTAGGTTTTCTTCTAGGGTTTTTATGGTATTAGGTCTAACATTTAAGTCTCTAATCCATCTTGAATTAATTTTCGTATAAGGAGTAAGGAAAGGATCCAGTTTCAGCTTTCTACTTATGGCTAGCCAATTTTCCCAGCATCATTTATTAAATATGGAATCCTTTCCCTATTTCTTGTTTCTCTCAGGTTTGTCAAAGATCAGATGGCTGTAGATGTGTGGTATTATTTCTGAGGGCTCTGTTCTGTTTCATTGGTCTATATCTCTGTTTTGGTACCAGTACCATGCTGTTTTGGTTACTGTAGCCTTGTAGTGTAGTTTGAAGTCAGGTAGTGTGATGCCTCCAGCTTTGTTCTTTTGACTTAGGATTGTCTTGGCAATGCGGGCTCTTTTTTGGTTGCATATGAACTTTAAAGCCGTTTTTTCCAATTCTGTGAAGAAAGTCATTGGTAGCTTGATGGGGATGGTATTGAATCTATAAATTACCTTGGGCAGTATGGCCATTTTCACAATATTGATTCTTCCTATCCATGAGCATGGTATGTTCTTCCATTTGTTTGTGTCCTCTTTTATTTCACTGAGCAGTGGTTTGCGTATGTTGAACCAGCCTTGCATCCCAGGGATGAAGCCCACTTGATCATGGTGGATAAGCTTTTTGATGTGCTGCTGGATCTGGTTTGCCAGTATTTTATTGAGAATTTTTGCATCAATGTTCATCAGGGATATTGGTCTACAATTCTCTTTTTTTGTTGTGTCTCTGCCAGGCTTTGCTATCAGGATGATGTTGGCCTCATAAAATGAGTTACTGTGGATTCCCTCTTTTCCTGTGGATTGGAATAGTTTCAGAAGGAATGGTACCAGCTCCTCCTTGTACCTCTGGTAGAATTCAGCTGTGAATCCATCTGGTCCTGGACTTTTTTTGGTTAGTAGGCTATTAATTATTGCCTCAATTTCAGAGCCTGCTATTGGTCTATTCAGGGATTCAGCATCTTCCTGGTTTAGTCTTGGGAGAGTGTAAGTGTCCAGGAAATTATCCATTTCTTCTAGATTTTCTAGTTTATTTGCATAGAGGTGTTTATACTATTCTCTGATGGTAGTTTGTGTTTCTGTGGGGTCAGTGGTGACATCCGCTTTATCATTTTTTATTGCATCTATTTGATTCTTTTCTCTTTTCTTCTTTATTAGTCTTGCTAGCGGTCTATCAATTTTGTTGATCTTTTCAAAAAACCAACTCCTGGATTCATTGATTTTTTGGAGGATTTTTTATGTCTCTATCTCCTTCAGTTCTGCTCTGATCTTAGTTATTTCTTGCCTTCTGCTAGCTTTTGAATATATTTGCTTTTGCTTCTCTAGTTCTTTTAACTGTGATGTTAGAGTGTCAATTTTAGATCTTTCCAGCTTTCTCTTGTGGGCATTTAGTGCTATAAATTTCCCTCTACACACTGCTTTAAATGTGTCCCAGAGATTCTGGTATGTTGTATCTTTGTTCTCATTGGTTTCAAAGAACATCTTTATTTCTGCCTTCATTTCGTTATGCACCCAGCAGTCATTCAGGAGCAAGTTACTCAGTTTCCATGTAGTTGAGCGGTTTTGATTGAGTTTCTTAGTCCTGAGTTCTAGTTTGATTGCACTGTGGTCTGAGAGACAGTTTGTTATAATTTCTGTTCTTGTACATTTGCTGAGGAGTGCTTTACTTCCAATTATATGGTCAATTTTGGAGTAAGTACGATGTGGTGCTGAGAAGAATGTATATTCTGTTGATTTGGGGTGGAGAGTTCTATAGATGTCTATTAGGTCTGCTTGCTGCAGAGATGAGTTCAATTCCTGGATATCCTTGTTAACTTTCTGTCTCGTTGATCTGTCTAATGTTGACAGTGGAGTGTTGAAGTCTCCCATTATTATTGTATGGGAGTCTAAGTCTCTTTGTAAGTCTCTAAGGACTTGCTTTATGAATCTGGGTGCTCCTGTATTGGGTGCATATATATTTAGGATAGTTACCTCTTCCTGTTGAATTGATCCCTTTACCATTATGTAATGGCCTTCTTTGTCTCTTTTGATCTTTGATGGTTTAAAGTCTGTTTTATCAGAGACTAGTATTGCAACCCCTGCTTTTTTTTGTTCTCCATTTGCTTGGTAAATCTTCCTCCATCCCTTTATTTTGAGCCTATGTATGTCTCTGCGTGTGAGATGGGTCTCCTGAATACAGCAGACTGATGGGTCTTGACTCTTTATCCAGTTTGCCAGTCTGTGTCTCTTAATTGGAGCATTTAGTCCATTTATGATATTAACTGGTTATTTTGCTCGTTATTTGATGCAGTTTCTTCCTAGCCTCGATGGTCTTTACATTTTGGCATGTTTTTGCAATGGCTGATACCTGTTGTTCCTTTCCATGTTTAGTGCTTCCTTCAGGATCTCTTGTAAGGCAGGCCTGGTGGTGACAAAATCTCCAAGCATTTGCTTATCTGTAAAGGATTTTATTTCTCCTTCACTTATGAAACTTAGTTTGGCTGGATATGAAATTCTGGGTTTATAATTCTTTTCTTTAAGAATGTTGAATATTGGCCCCCACTCTCTTCTGGCTTGTAGAGTTTCTGCTGAGAGATCTGCTGTTAGTCTGATGAGCTTCCCTTTGTGGGTAACCCAACCTTTCTCTCTGGCTGCCCTTAAGATTTTTTCCTTCATTTCAACTTTGGTGAATCTGGCAATTATGTGTCTTGGTGTTGCTCTTCTCAAGGAGTATCTTTGTGGCATTCTCTGTATTTCCTGAATTTGAATGTTGGCCTGCCCTACTAGGTTGGGGAAGTTCTCCTGGATGATATCCTGAAGAGTGTTTTCCAACTTGGTTCCATTTTCCCCCTCACTTTCAGGCACCCCAATCAGACGTAGATTTGGTCTTTTTACATAATCCCATACTTCTTGCAGGCTTTGTTCATTTCTTTTTCTTCTTTTTTCTTTAGATTTCTCTTCTCGCTTCATTTCATTCATTTGATCCTCAATCGCTGATACTCTTTCTTCCAGTTGATCGAGTTGGTTACTGAAGCTTGTGCATTTGTCATGTATTTCTCATGTCATGGTTTTCATCTCTGTCAGTTTGTTTATGGCCTTCTCTGCATTAATTATTCTAGTTATCAATTTTTCCACTCTTTTTTCAAGATTTTTAGTTTCTTTGCACTGGGTACGTAATT
Organism: Papio anubis; assembly: GCF_008728515.1. Lineage (NCBI taxonomy): Eukaryota > Metazoa > Chordata > Mammalia > Primates > Cercopithecidae > Papio > Papio anubis. Next base: position 116,853,554 of record NC_044977.1, on the reverse strand, counting down.
CCTCCTTTAGCTCTGAGAAGTTTGATGGACTGGAGCCGTCTTCTCTCATCTCGTCAAAGTCATTCTCCATCCAGCGTTGCTGGCGATGAGCTGTGTTCCTTTGCAGGGGGAGATGTGCTCTTATTTTTTGAATTTCCAGCTTTTCTGCCCTGCTTTTTCCCCATCTTTGTGGTTTTATCTGCCTCTGGTCTTTGATGATGGTGACATACTGATGGGGTTTTGGTGTGGGTGTCCTTCCTGTTTGTTAGTTTTCCTTCTAACAGTCAGGACTCTCAGCTGTAGGTCCGTTGGAGATTGCTTGAGGTCCACTCCAGACCCTGTTTGCCTGGGTCTTCTTCTGCAGAGGCTGCAGAAGATAGAATATTGCTGAACAGTGAGTGTACCTGTCTGATTCTTGCTTTGGAAGCTTCCTGTCAGGGGTGTACTCCACCGTGTGAGGTGTGGGGTGTCGGTCTGCCCCTAGTGGGGGATGTCTCCCAGTTAGGCTACTCAGGTGTCAGGGACCCACTTGAGCAGGCAGTCTGTCCATTCTCAGATCTCAACCTCCGTGTTGGGAGATCCACTGCTCTCTTCAAAGCTGTCAGACAGAGTCGTTTGCGTCTGCAGAGGTTTCTGCTGCTTTTTTGTTGTTGTCATTGTTGTTGTTGTTGTTTAGCTGTGCCCTGTCCCCAGAGGTGGAGTCTACAGAGACAGGCAGGCCTCCTTGAGCTGCTGTGAGCTCCACCCAGTTCGAGCTTCCCAGAGGCTTTGTTTACCTACTTTAGCCTCAGCAAAGGTGGGCGCCCCTCCCCCAGCCTGGCTGCTGCCTTGCCGTTAGATTGCAGACTGCTGTGCTAGCAATGAGGGAGGCTCCGTCGGCATGAGACCCTCCTGGCCAGGTGTGGGATATAATCTCATGGTGTGCCCGTTTGCTAAAACCCTTGGTAAAGCACAGTATTGGGGTGGGAGTTACCTGATTTTCCAGGTGTTGTGTGTCTAAGTTCCCCTGGCTAGGAAAAGGGATTTCCTTCCCCCTTGCGCTTGCCAGGTGAGGCGATGCCTCGCCCTGCTTCAGCTCTCGCTGGTCAGGCTGCAGCAGCTGACCAGTACCGATTGTCCAGCACTCCCTAGTGCGATGAACCCAGTACCTCAGTTGAAAATGCAGAAATCACCTGTCTTCTGTGTCGCTCGCGCTGAGAGCTGGAGACTGGAGCTGTTCCTATTCGGCCATCTTGCTCCGCCCTCCGGTTCTATATATTTTCTTAAACTGTTTATTTACTTTATATTTTATCGATATACCATTTGATTATCTAAAAAGCAATTTATAAGTTATGTCCCCAAAATAGCATAGGATAGACACATAAGTGAAAAAATAAGTTCTACCTTTTGTTTTTCATTTAATATGTTTGTACATTTATTTATTATTTATTTATTTATTTATTTATTTATTTTTTTTTTTTTTGAGACAGAGTCTCGCTCTGTCGCCCAGGCTGGAGTGCAGTGGCCAGATCTCAGCTCACTGCAAGCTCCGCCTCCCGGGTTCCCGCTATTCTCCTGCCTCAGCCTCCCGAGTAGCTGGGACCACAGGCACCGCCACCTCGCCCGGCTAATTTTTTGTGTTTTTAGTAGAGACGGGGTTTCGCCGTGTTAGCCAGGATGGTCTCGATCTCCTGACCTTGTGATCCGCCCGTCTCGGCCTCCCAAAGTGCTGGGATTACAGGCTTGAGCCACCGCGCCCGGCCGCATGTTTGTACATTTATGTCTTAAATACTCATTATCTTATATAGAGGCTTGTAGCTGTACAGCAAGCTTGTCCAACGCATGGCCTGGTGGGCCGCATGTGACCTAAAATGGCTTTGAATGTGGCTTAACAAAAATTAGTAAACATTCTTTCATTCTTTTTTTTTTTTTTTTTTTTTTTTTTGAGGTGGAGTCCTGTTCTGTCACCCAGGCTACATGATCTTGGCTCACTGTAACCTCCGCCTCCCAGATTCAAGCAATTCTCCTGCCTCTGCCTCCCAAGTAGCTGGGATTACAGGCGTCTCCCACCACACCTGGCTAATTTTGTTTTGGGGGGGGGTATTTTTAGTAGAGACGGGGTTTCGCCATGTTGGCCAGTCTGGTCTTGAACTCCTAACTTCATGATCCGCCCGCCTTGACCTTCCAAAGTGCTGGGATTACAGGCATGAGCCACCGCACCTAGCTGACATTCTCAAAACATTGAGTTTTTTGCAATTTTTTTCTAGTCATCAGCTATTCCTAGTGTTAGTGTATTTTACATGTGGCCCAAGGCAATTCTTTTTCTTCCAATGTGGCCCAGGTAAGCCAAAAGATTGGATGCCCCTGCTACAGAGTGAAGTTATCATCTTCCAGTTTGATGGGAGGAAGTATAGCTGTGGCTCAAGTCCTTTCATAGCGCTTTGCCTTAGTTTCCCATATGTGAAATGAGGTTCATTGTTACCACCATTTTTCTTTAAGATGTAATTTATATCCATTCAGTTTCATTTTTGTTGGACTCATATCTGAAGGCTACAGTTTATATTAAACCATGATAAATCTCTGTGAAAGATTCTTCTGTAACTTTCATTGTGAGGCATAATTGTTTCAGGGATAAATATGGGATTCTAGGAATGTCTGGGCTTTAACCATAGATTAGTATAATATCCTAGGCAATTGTCTTTTTGCTAAGACTCAGTTTCCTCTTTGATAAAATAATTACAGGCTCTATCTCACTAGGTTGTTGTAAGAAATAATTGATCCTGTAATGAGTTGTTTGTAAATTGTAAACTGTGCTACACATGTTAATCAAAATATCACTGAGGAAATTGCCATGCCATTGTGAGCTTTATTTTGTGTTTAAATAGCAAACTTGAAATTCTGCATTCCCATTAGAATCAGCAAATCTTAAAAAATATGCAATCCTTGTTAGGTAGTATTTTTAAACACATGGACTTCTGTAGTTTTACAACTACAACAAAAATTCATATTGATATCACCTTCCTTGTGTCATAGCACAGACTTACTTGTTTGATGGAGAATTTACTCCTGCATTTTCTTTAATGAATGCTTGCTCTGCTTCATTTTACTGAGATAGTATAAAATGGGTATAGGAGTGATGATGGTTAAATGGAAATCAAGAGAACAAAGTTATCTTTTCAAAGTAAACTTCCCTCCTCTTTCTAGTCATTGGACAAAACTGGCTTCTTATTGAACACATAATTGACATCTCCATTCAGATGGAATTGGGGCATGGCAAACTTAATGTGTCTGCCAATTTCACCTCATACCACAGTGTTCTTGAATTCCTAAAACAAACAAGTTCTTACGGGCCCCAGTATCTTTATACATGCTATTATTTTTGCCCCAAATAATGTTGGAATGTCCAGCTCTTCTCATCTTTTGAGTCTCAAGTTAGATGTCGCCTGATCCAAGAGAATGTTCCTGACTACCTAATCCAAAATACTTCTCACTTATTTTATTATTTCCTTTCCCTTCATAGCATTTATCTCATTTTGTAAGTACGTATATCTTTTTACTTAATAATTTATTGTTTGCCTATTCTAGTTTACTATATACTCCATGAGAGAGGATTATCATGTCTGTTTTGTTCATCTCTGTATACCTAACAAATTGTCTAGTACATAGAAGGCACTTGATAAATAGCTATTGAATAAATGAATAAATTAGTAAAAGCAACAGATAAAATATACCTGTCCAGAGCAGCCATCTCAGAAAATTACACTGGGTGGTTTTAATTGCTGGCTGAACAACTTCTTGTGGATCTCTTGCTAACATTTTAAGCTCAACATGCCTTAAGCTCAACTCATCATTTCTCCACTCTGTACTTTCCACCAAGCCTGCTTATCTTTAATCCTCTGCCTATCTCCTGTGATGACTCCATCTACTTCCTAGTCTAAGAGTAATCTTGGGAATCAAATTTACGTCCTTCATCTTCTTTACTCCATACATCCAAATAGGTTTTCTCCTCCAAAAGTCTCTTTTATTTATTCTTATTTCATATTCATTTGAAAATGAAATTGTATGAACTCCTCATTAATCTCAATTCTCCAGAGTTTGTCCATTCTTATTTACATGCTTATACCCCCTACTAGTTTATAAACATACTAAGGGCAGGGATTCTTTTTATTATCACAGTTCCTAACATGGTGATATACACACATGGCCAATTCTGGCTGTGTGTTTATTGACTTCTCCTAAGATTCACTAGTTTCTGCAATGTCTATGCAGAGCGAAGTTATAATTTGTAATAATTATGATATATTTTTAACATTGCTTCACGAGATATCTTCAAAACCCTTGTCTCCTAACTTAGCACTAATTTGGTAATCATTCAGACATTATCATTACAAAACCTACAAAGCCTATTCCTTTCTCTCTTGCAGGCAGTCTGCCCTGAGGGCATAAACAATAGTATTTATTATTTATTCTTTAGGACTCCCATGTTATACCCTATTAAACCTTGATAAATATTCTTCTGTGTTTCTAGAAAAAACAAATTGCTTTCCTGCTCATCATTCCTTGGCTCCGCTCAAAAAAAAAAAAAAAAAAAAAAAAGAGTCAAGCATATTTCAGCTGGGAAAAGGAAACCATAGGGAGCCAGACACAGAGACTATACTGTTTCTCATTTCATTTCATCAGCCTTGGGACTTGAACAGCAGGTCACTCCATTTGAAAACTCGCAGACCTAATAAGTAGGAAGAGGCATAGAAAGCAGGCTGACCACAGATTGGACTATAGCACCCAGCCATTTCTGTCTGTCCTGGAAAGGTCAAAGAGAATGGCATCATATACCGCCATTGTATCGAATGTTTGTGGCACCATTTTCGGGGCATTTATGGAAAAAAAAAAAGGGGGGGGAGGGATCAAGGACTGGATAAGCCCTTTCCTGCCTCAGTACCTGTTTCATGATGTTTCTTTATAGTCATCATGACTGGCAAAATAATCTTTAGGTTGCTGGCAGTGTCCAAAAAGTAGACAAATAGACCTTGTACCTGTGGAAGAAATTTTAAAAACTAAAAAAAAAAAAAAAAACCCGTAAAGGTGCTTTATGAAAAAAAATTATATAAGTGTGGAGCTAAATTTGGCTAAAGAAGAAAAAAAATCTGATCTGATTTTAGTAACAGGCAGCCAATGAAAATCAAATTAAGAGCAGTCCTCACATATCTTATAGATTAACTTCCCAGAAAGTCACTAGCAGTTGTAAAAAAGTATGCTGAATTAAATTGTACACGATAAGGGAGTCACTTTTCTTGTGCAAGAGCTGATGTGTGTGTATGCATGTGTGTGTGTGTAAAATTATGGATATGACACACACATCCATAATATATCTATCTATATAATAAAATGTGCATATATATGTAATGTATATGTACATATATATAAATGTATTTGTATATATGCATACATGTATAAAATGTGTGTGTGTGTATATGTATGTATACATATGTAAATGTGTGTTTATAGATACATATATACACACACATTTTACTATATATATTACAGTCATAATTTTAGGCTGGGAACAGTGGCTCATGCCTGTAATCCCAGCACTTTGGGAGGCTGTGGCAGGTGGATCACCTGAGGTCAGGAGTTCGAGACCAGCCTGACCAACATGATGAAACCCCATCTCTACTAAAAATACAAAAATTAGCCAGATGTGGTGGCATCCACCTGTAGTCCTGGCTACTCGGGAGGCTGAGACAGGAGAATAGCTTGAATCCAGGAGGCAGATGTTGCAGTGAGCCAAGATCACACCACTGCACTCCAGCCTGGGTGACAGAGCGCGACTCCATCTCAAAAATAAAAAATAAATAAAATGTAATTTTAAAATAATGTTATAAACACTATCATAAGCCTTATTTACAAAGAGTGAGTTTACAAACATGTTTAACTGCAGAATAGCTTTTGATATAACATTTTTAATGGACATAATGTATATAATAGATGAAAATGGAATTAATGTGATATGTGTGTATATAATTTATAAAACATGTAATATATGTGTGTATTTGTATATATGTATGTAACATACATAAATATATGTAATATATAAACATACCGTTATTGAGAGAAACTAGGAACAGAAACTTGGTTGTCTTTCCCATCTCCCTTGGTGACCCATGAAGGGTTCTGCACGGAACATGGGTTGATTTAGTTAAGTACAGATATAACCTAGTTATACTGTAATAGTGTAAAACTTTCTAAAATGCATTTAACTTAAACAATATAATCATGGAAATGTCATTTTATAGAGCATTAATTCCCTGAAAGAGATTATAAATATACCTCTACCATCAGAATACAAAAGTAGATAGAAGGTCGGTTTGAAAATGGATAACTTTTACATGGGAAAGTTCTCCCCAAAATACCTACACCTTTCAGTGTGAATGTTTAAATGGATGACATTTTTGGTAATACATTATAAATTTAAAAAATAAATTATAACATGATTTGTAACAGTAAAAAACCACCCGGCTTCTTTTATGTTATTTAAGTTTTTATTAGATGTGATCATTTTTAGAAATCATATTGAAATATATTATTATAGTGAGTACCCTCAATATTTCTTTTTATAATTAAGAATATTAGAATTTTTCTAATGTAATTGAACATGTAGAAATGATGACAGTGGTATTTAAAAACAAAGATTTTCATAAGTGACCTCAGAAGACAAGGTAACATATTATTGGAATTAACATCTGGGAGTGAAATTTAAGACAATAAATAAGTTTTTGTATATGTATGTATGTGTGTAATCATGTGTGTCTGTAAGTTTTTTTTTTTCTTTTTTTTAACTAATGGCTTTTGCCACAACTGAATATTTAAAAGGCTTCCATTTATTCATTTTGGGAACGATTTGAGGGTTAAGAAGACAATAGGACTATGGGTGCCACTGTAGAAAGAGGCTAGCTAGATATAAATGATTATAATTATCCAATATTCTGAATGTTTTCTTAATCAGCAGATGGGATATTTCTGTTCATGGCAAAGAATTTCAAAGACGTAATCATTTCATTTTTGTAACTATTCACAATTTTAAGTATAACTCTGCTTAGAACTCAAATAACTTTAGAAATCATTCATATTTATTCTTCAGGGCAAAAATTAGTGAATGGATATGAATATCTTTGGACTGTCTACACACCAAACAGCAAACTGAAAACTTGGCAGTTGTTCAATTTATTTGATCAGTGTAGATTGTCAAAGGGAATATTCATGGCCCAAAAGAGAGCCTTTAAAATTATTTGAATTTAGAGCTGCAAAGAATCATTTTTATGTATTAATATAATGTGCATGAGTCGTTTCTATCCAGTCTGTGTTATAAACAGATAATTCTGCCAGTCACTCACTCAACCTTTTGAATAGTCAATCATTAAATCTAAAATTATTTCAATTGATGTGAATGTAGGGCACAATTATGTAGTGTTTTGGAGTGAGTTTATCCAGCCAGCTATGAATAAAAACATAGTATGTAATGGAAAAATGTCTGATCCAGTTTACAAAGAAAGTGGTTATAAAGAGTTACTGGAATAGCTCCTGGAGTTTGACAGAGATCAAATCCTCAGGGAAGTGGTCAGAGGTGTGGCACAGTCTCTAATTATGAACAAGGATACCTGCTTATTATCACTCCAACACCAGTTCACCCTAAGAAGGTGGTGATTCATTGTCAGTGGGTGAGTGGTGCATAGTTAGCAAAATAACTGCCCACCATTTAACTAACTCATGTAGCTCTAAGCATGTGTCTGGATTACCTGTTTTATCAGTTAATCCTCCTGCAGTAGCTTCTCTGCAGTATATCACTGAGGCGGTATTAACATTCATCTGATAAAATCAAAGCATTTCTCCATAAATGTTGGACCACAGCAAACACATTTAAGGGAAAAATAAAAGGAAATTTACATACAAATCACTTTCATAATGTTACTAATTTGTTGCTACTTGCAGTAAAGTTCTTAATGAGATTATCCAGGATTGGGACTATTTCCATTGAGAGTTTCATTTGCCTCCCGAACATTTTTCCTTTGTTTGTGGCTGTGCATTTATTACATTCCATTACCTATATTTCACATTTTGTAATTCACAGTTTGTGCAAATTTGTAAAATGTGTTCTTACAACAAAAGGAAAAAAAATTAAGAGTAATCTTGTGCATGAGCACACTTTTCTTACTATAATACATATGTCTATGAGCATTTACCTCTATACCCACTTAGCAAATTGGTGAAGGTAAAAGGAGGGTCAGTGGGAAACATTTTTACCAAATTCAGAAAATCTGCTGCCTCAAATGTTTTTTCCAGTGTAGTAGACAGTAAGAAAATAAATAGATATTGGACATCTGGCTGTCTCATCTTTCTGCAGTCCTACTGAGGACTGATTTCACTAGAGTATAGAATAGTGCTTCTCAGACGTTCTTGTGCATTGAAATCACCTGATGGTCTTGTTAAAATTCAGATTCTGATTTAATCCGTCCAGTGTTAGGTCTGAGTCACTGCATTTCAAACCACATCCCACAAAGGCCACTGGTCCACAAATCAATCACACCTTGAGTAACAAGAGTATAATCTATTAAACTACTAATAGATAAACTCACTTTCAGTTTAAATAACTGAATATAAAGCAAATGCATGTTGTAAGCAAACACCAAAAAGTGAGCAATGCCTTAAAAATGCATAAGCCATTAGAAAATTTATTATATAGGAGCCTGTTTATACATTTAATGAGATTTTAGCTTTGTTAACTTAAATGAGATCTCATGAAACAAATGAAAATGTCACAAAATTAAGATATCAACTAAGTTGGTCTCCCTGCTGTGAAATTCTGACGGTCATATTAAAGATAAATCACTTTATTAAAACTGGACATGTTTATTAAAATCAAAACAGTCATTAACAACAAATGTATAAATCAAAATGGCCATGTCCAAGGGAAAACAGTAGAAGTTATGAAACAGTCGTTTTAGTCCCAGTTCTGCCATAAAACCCGTTTCCATTATTTATAAATTGAAGATGATAAACACCTGGCTCGAATCTCTTAAATATGTAGTTGACAATTCATTTGTAAGCATTGTGAATGAATTATAACTTATACCTAAGACATTTTTTAGAATTGCAATATTATTTTCTGCTGTAGATACCATGCATATGCTAATTCACAGTGTTTAAGGCTGTTTATGATCTCCAGGTTTTAAGATATGTGTGGTCAATTTTAGTTGGTATTGCATTTTTAACAATGCCCCAGTTTCACTGCAAAAAATAGATTTAAATGCACAGAGTTCATTGAAATTTATAGCAATATGTTATGTAACAATATTAGTTCTTATTGAAGGCTTTCCCTGGACTTCTGAGGATTACAGGTGAGAATATAATTCCAAATCTGAATAAACAGTTATAGAAAGTGATTAAAACTTATTTAGTGATAGAAATCAGTGATTATTTTAACTTGGCGGTCTATGTGCCATCATTTTAGCCATTTAGTATGACATGGTAAAGTAATTCAAAGGGAAGGCTTAATTCAGAAAAAAAAGTTCAAAAGAATGAGCTAGTAAAAATAGGCCCTCTTGTGAAAAGAAAACTTATTGTTAGTCAATACTTTTATCTCAAAGAGAGATAAACTGTGAAAATACCTGTAGAGTTAATTCTCTCAGGCAATAGAGTATTTCTCGACGTTCATGTATGGACAGGATGCAGTTCTGATGTGTTTTGCTGAGTCAGGGATTTCTTGTGGCAACTGTCACTGTTGATGCATCATTTTTAAAGATGTGCCTTAGAACTTTGCCATGACCCTTGGCGGCTTGTTTATTTTTCTGTGAAATGTATGAAAGTATAATTTAGTTTGTTCAGGTTTTACATGAATTAAATATGGGGTTTGTGCTCCTTACTGAGCAAAATACGGTGAAAAAAAAAAACTTCCTTAAATTTTTCAGAGTTTGACTTGAAATGAAAACTCAAAATGTAATCTTGTGCTGTTATTTTTGTTTCCATTACATGATGCCAGAGACTATAGACAACTAAGGAATCTCTCAACATGGCTTGAAATTTTGCATGTATCGATAAATACTTATGGTAAAAAAAACTTTATTTTAATTTTAGCTACTCTATAATGTTCACCATAAAGTATATTTTCGTTTATTTTTATCAATTTAATTCAACTTATTTTATTGAGCTCTACCCCACTGCTAGAAACATATTCCAAAAGTACAAGGCTAATCTTGTCTCTCTTGGTTTAAAGTCCTGCAATGCCTTTGCTTTCCCAAGGCATTTGCCTAAAGTTAAACCCTTTCAGTGTGGCCCACAAGCCCCCTTAGGATCTGTCTCTGCCTGCTTGATGTATAACCCAATTTCTCCCCTCACCCCATCACTTCACATGCTGGCTTCCAGCCACACTGAATTATAAAATGGTTTTTCCAATGTGCCATCTTCTCTTAAGCCACCAGGCTTCACATAGGCTGCAGTTTATCACTAAAAAGGCACTTTCCTGTTTTTTTCTTCTTCAAAATCCCTTCATTTCAATTAAGAAGTCACCTTCTGCCTCCTGCTTTCTAAGATCTTCATAAGGGGTAAGAAAGGTGCCCCTTCTAAGTAAAGTTACCCTTTTTTTTTTACTGGTTCACCAGAGAAAGTTGCAATTTATGTCAATTTCCTCATCATGTCATTTATTTAGCACTCCCTTTCACTTACAATGGGGTGTGTTGTCCTGGTTTGGATAATACACTCCATGGCCATCATACTTCTGGAGGCTCCATATTCCCCTCTCCAGTAAGTACAAGGCCAAGAGCAATAACTGTTTTGGAGTCAGCCAGGCCTGTTTTCAAAACCTGTTTCTCCCTCTGTCAACTGTGTGATTTGAACATAGGTAGTTGCTGAAAATTTTTAACATTGATTTTCTTATTTATAAAATTGGGGCAGTGATGTCTAACTTCTGGTACTTTCTGATTTTTAAATTCAATCATGCAAGTAAGTTACATAGCTTAGTGCCTGGTACATTTTAGGTTCTGTTAATAGATAAATATAGGCACATTACAATGTTAAAGAGCTATTTCAGACAAGGATTCAAGAATCAGGCAAATCAAACTATAAGCAGTTTGGACTCCACCAAAGGAGCATGAGAGGAACAATTGTATAAGGTGTTTGAGGAATTAATACACAGAAACTATTTGCTTGTTTAAACTGGAACAGTAGCTTTCAGGTCTCTAGTTAGAGATTACTTGGCAGTTTCTGGTTGGTTCAGCGGAAGTTTTGTTTTACTGTTTATACTGAGTTAGGTTTGATCAGCTTATGTCTGAACCCAAAGTGCTGGAGCCATCTCAGCCTAATGGCCTCCCAATTAATTTTGTAAACAACTCTCAATGAATCACAGCTTTTAAAAAACTTAATGATAGCACTGTGTTCTAATGATATGTTGCTTCCTTCACAGGACTGTATACTTCTTAAAGTCAAAAACGTGTCTTTGTCTTTTATGTATTTTTCCTCAGGCCCTCACACAGTAGTGCCCACAGTATAGATTCATAATAAATAGTTATCAAAGGGATTAATGACTAGAAAAATGACTGACTGACTAAAAAATGAAAGAAAACATACTATCTGTCCTCAAAGGAAGAAAGGTACTTTTAATATAAGCCACGCTCTATGTCATAAGTGCTCCCCGAAAGGACAAAGAAAACAGTGAAGAAATTATCCTATTTCCAATCAGGACATCAGGGAATATTCACAGAGCAAATGACATCGAAATAGGGCTTCAGTAGGAAGAAAGATGTGTTATGGGATAGTACTTCAGACAGAGGGCATGATCACCGTATTTTCATCATACAATAAATATGTTAATGAATGATATGTACTTAAAAATAACAAAAAAAGTATTTCCACAATTATATGCAAAAGTTTAGATTTTCCACCCTCCAAAGTGGCCTTCGTGATTGCCATTCTTTTCACTGACAAATGTACTGCTGAGTGTGATTTCTCTTAAGTTGATATGTAGTATAAAAAATCATAGCCAGCTTTTTTTCTCCCTCTCTTGGTTTAACTCTTGCACGTTTGTGCATAGGGGGGTATAAGATGTTCGTTCTTTTCTCCTTTGCTTTTTAATATGATAATTATCTCTTAAAACTAAAGTTGAAATTAATAAAGATATTTTTTCTAAAATTAGAAGGATCTATTTGCTTTGACAAATTCTAACTGTTTATAGTGTCAGATTATTTTCAAAATATTACAGATGTGGAAAAGGGGTAGAATTAGTTTTGAGTAAAATTATGGCTTGTCGGCAGATAACACAATCAACCTTTCAAACGCAAACACCTCTTTCCAAGCATAATTGTTGGGAAATGAGAGCCTTATTCAAATGCTAAATAAGAAAAATGACGATAGGAATAAAAACTCTCCTGGATAAAAAAATAACGAAGAACAGAATTTTAGGCATGGTTTTCAAAAGCTCTCCAATTGCAGGCGTGACCTGGCTGTTGATTGGTTGATTGGATGGCCCTGATAGTGTACACAGCCCATGAATTCTCTGACAGCCCAGGGAATTCAAGTTAATGGACAGTTAATATCATGATTGAATGGTGCCTGATCTATTTGAGGATGGAAAATCAATAGTCTACTAGATTCGTCAGGAAAAGTGGGGGAAGAATAAGCATGCCTATTTGCCGTCATTGCTACGGTTACACTAATTAAGCACCACCTTAAGATGGAGGGGAGTCTGGAGAATTGAACTGGTAATGAGACTCAAACTGGAAGTAAATGAAGCAACTTTACCATAAGGCACACTGACAGACAATTAAACCTTTTTATCAATGCAGCTTTCATGCAGAAATAAAATCTCATATGGCAACTGTACAATAAATGGAGGACTGGGAAGAACTGTAAATCTTTTTCTCAGCTTGCAGTTGTATTTATAACTTTCACACTGTTTTGACATTTGGATTTATTTGCATTAGAAGTCAAAGTGAGTAACATTGCATTTTTCTACATAGAAGTTCCATGTGTCACATTCATTGAAATGTTTCAAGAAGGGTTTTGATTAAACATAAAACCGATTAGAGATAAGCAATTTCCTTCAAAAAAATTTGGACTGGAAAGAGGAAATATTCTAAAGAGTAATAATTGCTGTATTTCAGAAATCCTTCAAAATATTTTAAAGTTGTTAATTGTATAGATAAAGGCTTATTTTTGCTTATACAAATATCTCTTTTTCCTCACTTTAAAAATTATCCAATAAGAAAGACCATCATACATAGCCAGAGAATCTTGCCATCTTAAGTTTTAGAATGGGAGTAGATTTTATTTTAAACATAATGAGGGATAATGGGTTTTTTTATTGGCAATTAAGTGTTCTAGTGAAGTGACAGGTATTAATATGCCATTATAATATAGTAAAGTAATATAACTCACCTGCATTTTTAAAGAAAATGTGCCTTTGAATCAGAGGCCTTTTGTTATGTTGCAGTGAACTAGTGGTATCGTAAACTTTTGCACAAAACATAAAGATATTATTACCTATTAGAATCACACCTAAATTCCTCACCATCAATATTCTTGAATATAGTTTTTACTGTATGGCATAGTCATGCATTTACCTGCTAAATTTCTATAAATAGGATCTAAAGGTTTTTTAGGAAAATAACTAGAGCATATACATTTTTTTTTTTACTTTTTTCGTTTCTCTGTTATACCTAACACTATGTACTTCACACTACTGCTATTTATTATTATTTTTCTATATAGATTACTAGCAACATTCCTAGTTTATCTTCTGTATAAAAGCCGAGAAATAGAACACCTGGCTGTTTCTTCTCACCTCATAGTGTAATGATATTTTACTTTATCTTTTATTTACTCTGATACATTTAATACAATTTTTCATTTCCCAGTCTTTTGCAGTAGCTTCTCATTTCTCCTTTCAGGTTTCAAATCATCCTTCTTTAAGCCCTTGTTATGTCCTTATTTCCTCTGCAGTTATTTGGTTATTTGTCTCTCTATCCATGTCCCATGGCTTGGCTATTCGAGTTTCAAAAATATTATAGTAATATTTCACTTAAATTGACTTGTGAGCTTTAATATATTATAATAATATTTCACTCAAAGCTATTTTACTCAAATGGCTTTTATTGAGCACCTGTTAGATGTATTTCACTGGGGTATATTTATACCATGATTCAGATGTGTGCAGTAATTCATGTTTTTACTCAAAAATATTTATTAAATGTTTAGAACTGTGTGTTCTGCATGTGCTCAACACCATGAAACATACTGGGGATTCAAAGACTGCCTTACTAGGCATAGATTCTGCCTTTAAGTATCTTGTAATACTTGTTTTAAAAATACAGCATATAAGTTAGACATGTAGGAAAATTAAATATAATCTAAATGAGAATAAAAGAGATGATATAAAAACATACACTTGAATTATAGTGGTACAGAAAAAGTTGAATTTTTGTTGTATTGTTCTAACTCAAGACAAAAAAAGAGCTTCAGAGAAAAGATAGGATTTGAATTCAGTCTTACCAATAAACAGGATTTTGTTAAGTGGAGAAGAATTGGAGAGATGCTCATGATCATGTAGGTGTGCAAGTCGACAGGGTTAGGGTTAATATTTTCTTTGGCAGGGTTGTAGGTTGCATTGAGATAGGAAACAGGAACTTAGGGTGAGGTTACAGAAGGTATTGAGCATCATGCTGAGGAGTTTAGACATTATTCTGTGGTCAACAAGAAGCCACCAAAGACGGCTTCTAATCAGGAAATTACATGACTTGTTATGAGTTTTCAGGATATGGCTAGTGGCAAGAGTAGAAAAGGATGTGTTCTCAGATTATAACTAGAAGCAGGCATGAAACACAACGAGTCATCACAGAGTTCAGTCAGGAAGTTATTGCATAAATACAAGTGAAAATAATATATGCTTGTGTTTTAGTCAAGTAGGGTATAGCTAAGAAAGAGGAGACCAAGAAGTAGACTAGAAAGACATATTGTATGGGACTTAAGTTATGACTGGATATGAAAGGTGTAAGAAGGGGAGGAATTGAAGTTCAGTTTCATTATTCGGATCAAAGAATTTGGCTTGCTGACATGGTGGCTCATGCCTGTAATCCTAGCACTTTGGGAGCCAAGGCAGGTGGATCACTTTAGCCCAGGAGTTTGACACTAGCCTGGGCAACATGGTTAAACCCTGTCTCTACAAAAACTACAAAAATTAGCCAGGCATGGTGGCACGCACACATATCCCAGCTACTCAGGTGGCTGAGACTGAGGTGGGAAGATCACTTGAGCCCAGGGAGGTCAAGGTTGCAGTGAGCCATGATAAGGCCACTGCACTCCAGCTTGGGCAACAAAGTGAGACCCTTTCTCAAAACAAACAAGCAAACAAAACCAGAAAACAAAGAATTTTTCTTTTAAATCAGTGACATCAGATCATGTTTATTCAGGACAATTGTCTTCACCATATTGAGAGATGTCCTTCCTTATATATATATATATATATATATATATGTCTCTCTGACTCTTCTAGCATTTCCACATTTTAGCTTTTTACCTAATGAAATCCTATTACCTTTTCCAATAGAAAATAATAGTGCACAAGACTCTTAAGGACCCATGGAAATGTATACTGTTAGCAATGTTGGTTTTGGAGCCATTATATGAATGGCTACAATATCCCATGGCCATGGGATTTATTTGAGGTCACATTGGTTAATTGCTCAATAAAGCAGAGCATCATTTTTTGACTGACATGCTGGAGCCCCTGGAAATAATTCAGTAATTATCATCGATTGAGAATCTATATTTTACTTGACCCAGTGATCATACCTTTACACAAAACATCTTATTCAATTATTAGTAAGAACCATAAGCCTTCTTTTACAGATGTGTAAAATGAAGTTCAAAAAAGTTAAATCATTTGATCAAAGCCTCAATTAGAATCACCCAGGAAAGATTTTAACTTATGTTAGAATCTAGAGCTGGCATAAAGTTTACATACTCACTGTTAACTTTTGAGGTTAGGGGTCTCTTTAATATATGCTGTTTCTCCAAGAATATAGCATTATGCCTTGTATGTATATAATAGTTTCTCAAAATTTCAGGATCAGTTATACTTTTCTATTATGAACTAAATCTAGATTTTTAAATCTGATCTTTTCTCTCAATATTTTTGTGTCTTGAAGCAAAAATACAAAAATGTTCCAACCACCCATGGTCAGGCTTCCTCAACAAAATATTCTCTTCTTGTCTTTATGGTTTTAAGAATTAATTGTGTTCACTTATTCAAATAAATTAAAAGCCATGAATTTCTATATACTATATTTTTTCATTAAACATTTTATTTTTAGATAATTATAGATCTATATGCAATTGTAAGAAATGGCAAAGAGAGATCCTGCCCCTTTCTTGGTCCTTTGACTAAAGAGAGCAGGCATTTTGGGGACTATTTTTTGTCTGCACTCCCTGGTATTTCCGGGTACCTCTTTTTCAGTACCAAGCCTGGACTATATAAGGCATAGAGAAAACACAGCACACTCACCATTGTTAGAAAAAGCAAAGCTGGACAGTACTTAAAGAGGTGAAGAAAAAAAATTATTCAAGAACTATTGCAACAGGAAAGAAAGAGACCTCAGTATAAAACTGAGCTCAATTCTGGATAAAGCATTGACAAGGGGAGATTAATAGCCAAGGAACAGGACCTGTATTAATCAGAAATCTCCAGAGAAACAGAACCAATGAGATACAGAGAGAGATACATAGGAGGAGATTTTTAAATGTGAATTGGCTCCCGTGATTATGGAGGCTATGACGTTCCACCATACACCATCTGCAAGCTGGAGAACCCAGAGAGCCAGTGGTATAATGCAGCCCAACTCTGAAGGCCTAAGAACCAAGAGCTCTGATGTCTGAGGGCAGGAGAAGATGCATGTCCCAGTTTTAAATGATAAAGATAATTCACCCTTTCCCCATTTTTTTCTTCTATTCAGGCCCTCAGTAGGTTACATGATGGCTACATACGTTAGTGAGGGTGGATCTTCTACTCCATCTACTGATTCAAATGACAATCTCTTCAAGAATCACACACACACACACACACACACACACACACAGAGAGAGAGAGAGAGAGAGAGAGAGAGAGAGAAATAATGCTTTACCATCTATCTGTGCATCCCCTACTTCAGTTGTCACATAAAGTTAACCATCAAAGATCTTATGTTGCCTTTACCCGGGTCACAGTGATAACGTATTGTGAAACTATAGTACAACATCACAGCCAGGATACTGATATTGATATAGCCAAGGTGAAGAACACTACCATCACCATAAGGATCTTTATGTTGCCTTTTTGTAGCCACTTTCCTCCAGCTCCACCCTCTCCTAAACTTTACCTATGACAACCACTAATCTGTTCTTCAATTCTATAATTTTGTCATTTCAAGAAAGTTATATAAATGGAACCACAAAGTAAGTAAGACAAAGTAAGTAAGACTTATGCCTGGCATTTTTCCCTCAGTATATTTCTGTAGAGATTTATCTAGGTGATTGTGTGTATTAATAGATCTTTCCAATTTCTTGTTAAGTAGGATTCCATGGAATGATGCACTGTAGTTTGTTTAACCATTCACCCATTGAAGGACATTTAAATAGCTTTCAGTTTTTGACTATAAATTAAGTTGCTATAAACATTCATTAACACATTTTGAGGTGAACATAAATTTTCTTTTCTCTGAGAAAAAAATTCCCAAAATTTCCGTTGCTGGATTACACAATAGTTGCATTTTTTATTTTTTAAATAAAGTACCATATTGTTTTTCAGCTGAGGCTGTGCCATTTTACATTTCCACTAGCAATGTATGAGTGATCTGATTTCTCTGCATCTCCAGTAGCATTTGCTGTTTTAACTCTTTTATTTTAGCCATTTCAACAGGAATAGTGACATCTCATTGCTTTAATTTGCATTTTTCTAACATCTAAAGCTGTAGAACGTCTTTTTATGTGTGTATTTGCTATCAACATATCCTATTCAATGGAAATGGCTCTTCCTGTCTTTTGCCCATTTTCAAATTGAATTATTTGCTTCTTTTACTGTTGAATTTTTAAGTTCCTTGTACCATATTTTTACATTTTAAATAGTAATATTTCATTAAATATGAAGTTTACAAATATTTTCTTTTTATAGCTTGTCTTTTGATCCTTTTAACTGCATCTTTCCCAGAGCAATTTTTTAAAATTTTGATAAAATCTATTGTATTGATTTTTTTCTTTCATACATTGTGCTTTTTGTATTATGTCTAAGAAGTATTTGTCTAACTGTATATCCCTAAGATTTTCTCCTGCATTCTTTTATAAAAGTGTTATAGTTTTACATTTAAGTCTGCCACCAATTTTGAGTTGATTTTTGTATAAGATGTGAAACTTAGATTTCTGTTCCTTGCTTGGTTGCCCCTTTCTTGGTCCTTTGACTAAAGAGAGCAGGCATTTTGGGGACTATTTTTTGTCTGCACTCCCTGATATTTCCGGGTACCTCTTTTTCAGTACCAAGCCTGGACTATATAAGGCGTAGAGAAAACACAGCACACTCACCATTGTTAGAAAAAGCAAAGCTGGACAGTACTTAAAGAGGTGAAGAAAAAAAATTATTCAAGAACTATTGCAATAGGAAAGAAAGAGACCTCAGTATAGAACTGAGCTCAATTCTGGATAAAGCATTGACAAGGGGAGATTAATAGCCAAGGAACAGGGTAGGGGTCAGTGCATGGAAGTTACTAAGAGGAAACATCAGGAGTAAGGGGGAGTTCTGGCTAAACCAACTTGCAAGGTTTCTTGCTAAATAAAACTGAGTGACGCAGGTCTGGCAAGGCAAGCCTAATTGAGCAGACGGGTCAGAGGAGCCTGGCTAAACAGAGGAAAGAGACTTAGTCATCAGCATGTCATTTCTTGGGTCTGAGGTTCCTAACTGGTCTGCTGATCTGCTTGCTCTTCATCTTTCAGTCTCTCTGTCTCTCTGTTCTCTGTCTCTATGTGTGTGTGTGAAATATATATATATGTGTGTGTGTGTGTGTATGTCTGTATACATATATATATGTATACATATATATACATATATACAGACATTCACACACATATATAATAGGTTTTTTATAAATGTGAATATTAGATATATTTATACAGCAAAAAGTATCCTATAAAATTTAAAGAACTATTTGAAAAGATACAGGCTAAATACTTTTAAATAACCTTCACAATAAATTGTCTTATTAAATTTTTTCCTTTGCTAAAATTTTAGAGTAAACTACTTTATTTAAAAAGAGAAAAATGAAAAACAATTAATAGCATAATGCAATCTAAAACAAGTGCCTTCTAATTATTTTAAAGTAATATTATTATACTTTTGTAGTGATATATCCTTTTGAGATAATTTTTAAAATAAGTTCCTTTGTCTTCAGTTTTAAAAATATTTTCCCTCATACTTACTTGCACCCTCCTATGACTGTGCATTATATTTTGTGTACCACTTTCTAGTTTGCACATAAAGTCGCTGTTATGCTGTGCTCAATAGTTATTATTGCCTTTTGGACTTGCTTCTCAATTTTTTATCCTCTATTCCTCACTTATAAGGACTCCCTCCTCATGTTTGATCATGCACATTTTACTGAACCACATAATTTTCATGAGCATTTTATTTGACCTACAACTGTCAAGAGGATCCTTTCTCTTTTCATGTAATAATGTTTTTCTCTATATCTGACCTTATAACTCCATCAAGAAATTAACATATTAAATGTTTTCTTTTATCCTTCTTTATTTAGGCTCAGTTGAATTTTTATCCAACATAGAAAAAGGTATTGGCTGTTAAGGTACTGTACCTTATTGGAATATTTATTATAAGCAAAGATGTGAAAATATTTTAGGCATATAAAGATTCCTTCCAGTGTTATGTTTAATGTTGCTTTCAAGGAACAAATCCTTTGAAATTTAAATTTGGATTCAGTGTGTGCTGATAATATAGCATTTATGTCAGAAGCAAAATCAGAAGCCATCCGCATCTTTCTCAACTATGTCTGGTGTGGTCAACTGAAAAGGAGCCAATGCAAATGCCCCATTGGTAATTAAAGACATTTTAAAGAACTGCAAAAACCTAAATCACCATATTCATTGAATTCTGTAGAATGTTCCACACTTTTTTTCTTTCCTTTCTTTCTTTCTTCCTTTATTCATTTTTTCTTTTTCTTTTTTTTTTTTTTTTTTTTTTTAGGTTTTTAGAGTGGTATACACTTGATTTGTCCTTTTTGTAAGTGAACATCCTGCCACTACATACTTCCCAAGACTTGTTAAAGCTGGAAACTACAGATGTTCACTTGGGTGGCTTCTCCTCGGTGAACATTTCCCTGACTTGTAGTTAATTCTCTATTCCACTGGGTACTGTGCTACATTTCCCTGTAGATTTGTGCTTGCTTTTCCAGGTTTTCCACATCTCTACCTCTCAAATGAACTAATCATAACATTATGTTTGGTTGTTTGCATTATTACTGTGTTTAGTTTTTATCTCTATCTGGCTGTTTTAAGGGGATGTTCATTTTATTTTTTCAGGTAAAGTTAGATATTATTCTTGTTGTCGCCTGGATCTGACATCCAGAAAAAGCATAAAACCTGAAACCAATAAGAAACAAATGATTTTAGTCCTTGCTATGTAACTCTTCAAGCATTTTTCGTTGGGTTTAAGTACATTGTAAAAATTAATGAATATTTTTAAAAGAGTTAACTATTATGACACTAACCCCAAGGATAATGCCAAGCGCGTAGTAGGTAGTTAAAAATATTCCAGTGTACAAACAAGTAAATAATGAAAATGGTTAAAGAACATTTGCTTGATATAGTCTGTTAAAATACATAATTCTGACCAAGGAATTATTTTTCTAACATGATGACTTTTTCCCTAAATTATCTGGATAAATGCCTTCATTTTAAACTATGTTTTGTATATGTAAACATAGAATCTTAGAATATTTTCTTTCAATCCAAAGAAACCCAAAATAAAATGTAGATAAGTTAAACCAATTTGAAGCACTAGATAAGAAATATGTGATTTCAGAGAACAGTCTCTCTATATGGACTTTGGTAAATAGTTACTGCTGCCTTTTAAAGGCCACAGTCAGAAACACCCAAAGTAAGTGTTCAGAAATATTTATCGTCAGTCCTTATACACACTTGGGCACTGTCCAGCATTAAGCAACAGAAATTTCTCATGGATTGGCCAGAATACACTCTATTTAAATAATTATTTTAATCCAAAGAGAAAGGTATCTTAAAGAGTTAACATTTTGTAGTTTTCATAATTATTAGATTTTACATTTTGCTAACTACTAATCTGCCAGTCTAAGAGAGGAAGTACCAATTCATACTCCACAGTATGGCTACATAAGCTAGTGAAGCAGGCTAAGAATGGGACTGTAGAAACTGGTGTGGCCCAGAAAGACCATTCTCCAGTCGTTACTTCTTATCTCAAATTGATCGTATGTAAGAATGGAGACCGAAACTCTCCAGATATTACAATTTTAAGATTTTAAATTTAATAAAAGCCAGAACTTTGGATTTTTATATGAACCCTCCTTTCCCAGTTTTTAAAAGTTGCCAATTATTTCACAAGCTTTTAAATCCACTGTGATCAAAATAAGCTACAGGAATATGCTAAATGCAGGTTAATTTTAACATATATTAAATTTATATTAAATTTTAAAATGATCATAGGATAAAAATGGCCTGTTACATTTGGTAAAGTTAAAAGTTATAAAATCTACACTTGGTAGGGGAAGGAAGGGAATGAAGTATTAGTTATTACTATGGTTTTGCCCTATGGTCTGAATGGAGGGTTACTGGGTGCTATTATATTATTTAAAATAATCAATTAAATGAAAACTAAATAAAAGAGAGCAACACATGAACTTGCAAGGAAAGTATGCCATGAAGCAAGGGTTAAGTTCTATGCATATTAAATCCAATTTAAAAATATATTGAAACATGCTAAACGTATCGACTACTGGAACTTCTGTTCTAAGACAGAAACCCAGCCAGCAAGATGATTATGTGAGTGAGAAGTTGATGCATAAGACAAAGTTCAACAGAATGACTCAAAAAATGTCACAAAATAATATCTGAATAATTACCAAATTAATATAGTGGCAGTTGGCACTAGATTATAAATTAGGAAAACTTCTAGTGGCTTAGAAAGATGCCTGAGTATAAAAACAGTCTTTGTGTACGAAGAGTTTATATATGAAACTGCAAGGTTGAAATATCTAGATTGAAGTCACTGGATAGTGAAATAGATAAGTTGATTGATTAATAAATGGAAATCAATTAAAAATTTCTCTTTCTCCATTACCATATCTATAAATATTTTGTAAAACTTTCTCAATGCATCAGACTACTCTTAATAATATGACAACAAATTGACAACATAGAGTTTGAACTTATTGAATAGAATCAAGAAAATAAATGTGAGAGAAACCACTATTCTTTTTCTTCTGAACTGATCACTGCAATTTCTATTTCTCCCTTTTAGACTCAGTGCCATTTCAGTGTTATTTGCTAATATCATTCTATTCTACTCACTGTTCAATAGATCCATGACACAGATTAACTGCCTTGGTTGGATGCAGAATGTATTTTATATCTTCTGTTGTATTGAAAAGTCATTTTAAAATGTCACTCATTACTTCCGCTTAAAATGATGAATTCATACAGTAGAAGACCAGATTAAATTGATCTAGAAGTCCTTATTTATAAGCCAATAACATCATGTTTCTAAAACTATGTTAGATTAAAATGAAAATATGATATATTTTTATTTTAGACCCATTGTTGATTAAAGAATTTGACACAGTGATTAGTATATAGTAAGTACTCAATGAATAGTCAGTGAACAAATGAATTCATGAGTTTGTGCTTGGCCTTTAGTTGACTCTCTAAACAAGTTGATACAAATAAAAAGTCTTTATGTTTAAACAGAAATATATGTGTATGTGCTATTTTAATAGGTTATGTATATAAACACACATATATAGTATCTTCTATAATTCCTTTATGCCCATTTTCAAGAAATATTAATGTTAGATAGGACAGAGGGATTAGTAAGGAAAGGAAGAAGAGGCTACTTAAAGTAATCCCATCACACATACTAGATTTTAATGTTTATTTTTTATGTTCTATGTGGTAAGCACTTTGACATTTTTCTTACCTTGAATGCATTCCTTCTAAGAGCATTTACTTATCAATAGTATATAATCTCTAAAAAATACATTTTCACATGCCAGTAGGTTAAGATGCTAATTTTATATACTTTCAAAATTTGATCTTCAAGAAATCAAGCAATAACCTATAGTGATTTTGAGCTCTAAATGTTTCTAAGGAAGATTGACAAAATGAAAGCAAAACAAAAAGAAGAATATGATTTATTTCCAAAATAAGACAAAGTTTTATGAGACATAGTCTTCACCATTCAATTCAAATGTATTCTACTCTAGTATTTATTGGGGGAACACGTCAGTAAAAACTGATTTAAAACTTTGTAGAACTATAACTTTCTTATCATTCTTACATCTCCTAGCTAAAATGAATTCCTTTTTTTTCTGAGAATTTTGCAACAGTTGTTGCCATTCATTAGCTGTCTGTCTTTAGAATATTCACTTAATTTTTCTGAGCCTGGATTTAATGATTTAAAATGTGGGCACAAATCACACTTATTTATGTGATAGGCCTGTTGTATAGATTTAGTAAAATGATTCCTGAATAGGTCTTAAGATAATGCCTAATATTTAGAAAATTAATAACACTTTATTATTTCTGATATTTTGATTAGTTGTCAAGGTTTTATTTATCACTAACTGTACATAGGTGAATCAACTGAAATGTTCAAGGCTGACAATTGCAAGAGTCTATATCAACTCTTTTTATAGTCACAACAGAAATCTTTGGAAATCAGGACTGATAACAGTAGCACAGATAGAACTTAACTACCCCACAGCAGTAGTAGGAACCACTCTAATAAAAATAATTTATTTTACCAGATACTCTCTTCTCTAACTTTATTTTCCCTTCCTCTATTTTTAGATTGAGTGGTACAAAAATTAGCTAGGAATGTCCAACATATGTTAAATAAAACTCCTCTTGTGTGACAGAAATATATTTCTGCATCCTTATCTAGGCTGAATTATTGGCCTTAATTTTTCAGTGCCGTGCATACACAGGCTTTAGTTTTTATGCCATGTGATGCTGGCTGTTTTCACCCATGTGAAACACTAGAAGTATTTAGACATGCAAGTTTCTAGAAATGCAAATTGCAGTAGCAAATATATTTTATAAACATTGAGGAAAGATTTTATGTAATTCATTAAAATACCAACCTATGAATATCAACTTACAGCCCCCGGTAATGTGAGTGAAGTTGGAGAAATGATCTCTCTCATTATGGATAATCCTCAATTTTAAAATGGCATATAAACAATTTCAAAACTCCCGGAAGTGCTCTAAATATTGTAAAATTGATGCTTCATACCAATTTATCTGATGCCTTACTCAGTGAGGATTTAAGTCTCAACCCAATCAAGTCACAAAAATTATTAATCTTTCAAATACAAAAAAAAGTAGGCATCTTTTCTTTTTTCAGTATGTTTCCTTTTAAATTACAATTTTGTTAAATCTAATTTTGCTCACATAACTTCTAGTGATATTTGTCATACTTTGTCTAACGCTGCATAGTTTACATGCAATTATACATTATCTGTAAGATGTTATACTTTTCCACCTCACATATGTACCGAAAAAATGCATCTTTCTTTATAATGTTCATTTTTACCCCAATTCAAAGGTTCCTAACAATACTAGGTCTCATCAAAGAGACTAGGCTCTTCCAAGTATCAGGAATCTCTGACTTTCTAAATTCCTTAATCTCAATATTGTCCTACAAAATAGCAGGCATCTATTAAAGACAAGTAAACTGAGTTACAGAGTAATTTGCTTTCGAGTATATCGCTAATAAAGAGCAACAACTGGATCAGAATCTAGATTTTCCAAACTTTGATAGACATATCTTTACTGCCTGGTTAACAAAGGACTATTGACTTTACTGACATCTAAAATGGTCCTGGGATTGTGGACAGTCTCTTTCAAAATTAATTATATTTTGATTTTTGTTGTTTCAAATTAAAAATCAAAGTAAGTAGAGAATGGTCAATGATTTGGGTTCAAATTTTGCACAGCTTGACCTTGGAAAGTGATTTGATCACCTGGAGTTTACTCATTTTCCAATGAGATTAAATGAGAGAACTGCAGGGCTTAGTTAAGCATAATGACTGATACTTAAGCACAATATATAATAGCCTTTATTATTGTAAAAATTGAAGCATGAGAAAACAAGATTAGATCTCAGCTGTTATTTAGGTTCTATCCCTGATTCTCCATGTCGCTGACTGCTTCATTACCCTAAGCAAATCTTACCTCTAGATATTATTTTTGTCATGTATTATACAGATATATAAAACCACATTATAGAATCCATATTAAGGTAACTGATTCATGGAGAGGTCCTTCCATCCAGAGAATGTTGAAGTCATGGGGATAACTTTGGAATCCTGACCCAGAAGTAAAAGGTACAAATGAGGCTGGGAAGAGATGATAAGGGAGAGCGTGTTAGTTACCTAAAAGACTATGTAGAGATAAAGGGAGCCTGGGGATACTCTTACATCTCAGATGTCATAATAAAAAAGACAACACTCTAGGGTTTAAAAGTTTGGACTACAGTTTATCCTCTATCACTAATTTGCTGGGTAGCCTCAAAAAATGCCATTTAACTCCTCTGAGCTTTAATGCTTTATTTGCTCAATGAAGATGTTGAAGTATATGACATGTGACTGTGGTCACCTCAAGCACTAAGGTTCTATATGTCTCTACATTAGATGACAGCATCCCAAATTTATTCCATTAACAGTTAAAAATGTTCCCATAGTGAATCGTGCATATGCCACCTATCATCTAAAATTTCCTGGTAAAAACTCTAAGAATATTAAAACACTGGGAAGTCCGTTACAACAAGAAAATTATTAACCATTCAATTCCCAAATCCCATAGCCTCCATGGAATTTGTTTAATACTTTTTTTATTTTTTATTTTTGGAGACAGGGTCTTGTTCTGTCACCCAAGCTGTAGTGCAGAGGGCTGATCTCGGCTCACTGCAACCTCCGTCTCCCAGGTTCAAGGAGGTTGATTCTCCTGCCTCAGCCTCCCAAGTAGCAGGGATTTCAGGCATGCATCACCACGCCCGGCTAATTTTTGTATTTTTAGTAGAGACGGGGTTTCATAATGTTAGTCAGGCTGGTCTTGAACTCCTGACCTCATGATCCACCCACCTTGGCCTCCCAAAGTGCTGGGATTACAGGCATGAGCCACCATGCCCGGCCGTAATACACTTTTATAAATACTAAAATAGATAATATAAAGGCTTTGGAAAGTATGTTTTAGTCAAATATGAGATATTATTATTATCACCATTATCATTGCTGTACACCACCAGCATCAACACCACTCATTATCAGCATCACTATCATCTTACATTTATGAACACAAGTTCTAATTGTGAAATGTGACATGTAAGATCTTTTTTTTTTTTTTTTTTTTGAGACAATCTCACTCTATAGCCCAGGCTGTAATGCAGTGGCATGATTTCAGCTCACTGCAACCTCCATCTTGCAGGTTCAAGGGATTCTCATACCTTAGCCTCCTGAGTAGCTGGGATTACAGGTATGTGCCACCATGCCTGGCTAATATTTGTATTTTTTGTAGAGACAGGGTTTCACTATGTTGTCCAGGCTAGTCTCAAATTTCTCGTCTGAAGTGATCTGCCTGCCTCGGACTCCCAAAGTGCTGCGATTACAGGCATGAGTCACCACGCCCGGCCACCATGTAAGATTTTTAGAACTCACAGACTAAGATAGCATTTGGAAACTGTATACATACTCACATACCACAAAGATGAATGTTGATCATGAACTTCAATATTAACTCAGTGCAAATGTAGAGTTTAAATATTCTTAGATAATGGCAATTGAAATAGAAGGCATATGAGCCATATTTCAGTTAAATTTCATTTCAGTTCTGAATGACTTTCACTTATTCTATCTTCTCATTTCTTAGAAGACTTAATAACATGATATATGAAAAAATATTTCTATTCCATGAATGGAAAGTATATACTGTAATTGACAGCCTTATAATTTAATAATACACAGGGTTCAAAGCATTTTACATCCATTATTTTATTTTATATTTGTAACAATCATTTAAAAGTTGGCTTGACAGATATTATTTTATTCATTTTATGCACAGGCACACTAAAAGTAAAAACGGTTAAATGCCTTCTTCAAGGGTACAGATAATCTTGAATTTTCAGTGATATTTAACATTTTTAACTTTATAGCCTATTTTGTTTTGCTATCATTCCCTTCAATTACATTATGTCTGTAATAGGCATCTATTAAAAAAAACTGGTTCATGTGAAAAAATGAAGATATCGAATGACAGTAGATCAATGTTTCTTGAGTTGTTTTATATATATAATATATATCACAGCACACAAAGAAAAATCACTGCGATAAATGAACCAGCCTGCTTATGGCTGGTGAAGAATGGCCATGAGAGTGGCAAGAAGTCCATAACACACCTGAAACCTCTTTGCAACACATCACTGTGCTGCTGCCTATCAGCTGGAAAGCTCTGAAATCCATGAAAAGATGATTGATTTAACCAAAGATTAGAAGGAAACTCTATTACTGTCATTTTCATAAAGCAGGTTTTAGTCTGTGTGACTCATTAAAAAATATCCTTTATTTAACATATAATCTTAACAGACACTCACGTCCAATACTCTGTTTCAGGATCTGAACTAATCTGGCTTCAAAGAGAACAAAGAAATTCTATATGCAGGAAATTAAATGTGCTTCACCAGGAGTTTGTTTTGTTTCTTCTCTCTGTTAATGAAGGCCATGTTATTAGTAGTTATTTGTTGTTGATTTTTCATGTACTTTAGAAACCAGTCATTTTTCTCTCTTTTATTTTTATTTTTTATTTTCAAAATTCATAAAATGTTTGAGCCACTGCCACTTACCAGTGCTCAGGGATTTTTTTTTAAGGGGAATGGGCAGCAAGCATTTTCTCTAAATTCTTCTCATGACCCTAATCACTTTCTTCTTAGTATTATTTGTATCTATTTCACCTGTTTACCTAGTGGAAGCATCTATGCCTGCTTCAGCTTCAGAGTTCTCAGAGAGCTTACTCTAATATTTTGCACGTAGCATCCTAACTCCATGACCAAAGCCATTCATTTTTGAAACACTTAATTTGGGATTAATTTCCAAAGCCTGTGTCTTGCAGGCTCTGAGAATTAAAGAAGAAGAAGAAGAAATGTTTTTGTGAGTACACAATGTAGTAATAGAAGCTAAGGTTCTATCTACAACAATTTCAGTATGTTGCAATAAGTGTTAAGATTTAAAATTTTTTAAGCATAATGTATTCACTTGTGGTGGAGAGTGAGCTAGTGAGGAAACATTTCACCAAAGAATAAAATTCTGAAGTTCTTCTCGAAGTATTCTTAGATATTCAGCAAGTACATATAGGTGAGGAGTAGGAAGAAGGAGATTTCTAGCATTTGCCTACCTTCATGATCTAAAAGAAATATAAGAAAATCTAAGCATTTGGAATGGTCTGGAGAGGAGATGTTATGTCCAAGTAGAATGCAAATTAGGAAATTGGTGGCTTTGTATTACATATTAAAGGTCATAATATGGCTTTTCCTATTGCACCCTTGACTTGTACAGATTACCTAACTGAAGGTGAGCATTGCCTGACATTCTTCATGTGATATAGTAAATGACCATATGTAATCTCAACATTATTCTCTATAATCTTCTAGAAAGGCAATAATAATTGGTATTCTATCTCTAGTTAAGGCAGAGGACATAGAAAAAAAAAAACAGTGGAATATGCTTTTTTCTTCATGCTTACAACATGTATGGTTAAATTAAAATAAAATTATTATAAAAGTAATACTTTTTTATTGAAATCTCAAATAATACTAAGGTTAGTAGAGTAAAAATTCAATGTCTTCTTTTACCCACAATGCATCATCCCATAATTCATCTTTTCAGAAGCCACCATTAGAGTTTTGTATGTGAATTTCCTGACCCACTTCTGTGCATTTATAAATGTACATGTTTCTTAACATGATAAATAAAATCTTTCTATAATGTATTTTCTACAATTTGTTTCTCTTTCATTTAATTATTTGATATAGACAACATTCTCTACATTATGCATAGGTTTATCTTACTCCTTTTAACCACTTCAAAGTATCTCATAGCTTGGAATTTTTAGAATTTATTTTTAAATCCCCTTTGTCTTAAAATTTTGTGCAAACCTATTAGACTGGTGAAATAGTTTCATTTCACATGGATATCAGAAAGCTTTTTCATGTGCCTAATCATTCTATGGACTTACACTGGGGTCGTCTAGTCTATAACACATGCTATTGCTAGAATCTCTAAAACTGCTTCAAAACAAGAGTTTCTTCCTGGAATGACTACAGTGTTACTATACAACTTACTTAGAAGCTAAACTAGCTTCTTAACTTAGAAAGTGCTCTAGGAATATTTGCCTGGGACCCATCATAAGATTTACTTAGATCAGAATTTCCCAAACTGTGTTTTGTGGAATGCTAGTACATCTTAATAGTTGTTCAACCCAAAGAAATTCCTTTGTCAAATAATACAACTCTACCGTATTTTCCCTTATATATTCATGGTCCAGTGACTTATATTAAAGGCCAGAAAGTTCCTGTAGTAAAGATATTTATCTATCTTTGTTTTACCTAGCATTTAACAGGAGTACTAAGCTCCTTTTTAAATAATAGCTGTATTTTATTAAATACTGCTATTCACAGTTTGAAAACCACTGATATAGATGCTTAAATACCTCACAAAATGTCCATTGACATGAAAAATAGCAAACATTGACAAACATCTGAGTATCACAAAAGTATAGAGCTTGAAATATAATCAGAAATGAATGTAAGGTTGATTTTAAGGGTTACATGAGATGATGTGAAGCAATTTACATTGCATCAAGCACATAGCAAGTATTGAAAAAAGTACTGATTTATGGCCAGGCGTGGTGGCTCACGCCTGTAATCCCAGCACTTTGAGAGGCCGAGGCTGGTGGATCACAAGGTCAGGAGTTTGAGATCAGCCTGGCCAACATGGCGAAGCCCCATCTCTACTATAAATACAAAAAAAAAAAAAAAAAAAATTAGCTGGGCGTGGTGGTGCATGCCTGTAATCCCAGCTACTCAGGAGGCTGAGGCAGGAGAATCACTTGGACCCGGCAGGCAGAGGTTGCAGTGAGCAGAGATCATGCCACTGCACCCCAGCCTGGGTGACAGAGCAAGACTCCATCTCAAAACAAATAAAAATAAAAAGTACTAATTTATTACTGGTTCCACCTGCTCACCTTATTAATTCATTTATTAATTTGACTCTTAAAAAATATTTACCAGTGACCCACTTTGCCTTCTTAAAGAGTTTGAATTTAACCCTATGGCATTAAGAAACAATTGGAGATCTCAAAACAAGATACGACTTGGTCATATTTCAGTTACAGAAACATATCTCTTTCTCCCTGTCTCTCTCAGCAGTATGGAGATTTAATTGACAGAGGAGAGTTATGCTCCCAAAAGGTAAAGTTTTAAACCTCAAAAAGATAGTTTCTTGGCCAAGTTATCACAACTTGAAAGCGTTGAAACTCAAACCTAATTGACTTTGAATCCAGGCTTCACTGCTCACGACTCTACTGGCTGTATTCCTGACTCTTGCTATAAGGAGGCCCAGCAGCTGTTATTTGACCCTCAATATATCTGTATCTGCAGAACAACAGGCCTTGTTATGTTAGCCATTCACTTCAGTAAGCTAGTAGTCTGCAGCTTTCAAAGTTCTGTAACTTATGCACCAGGAATTACCTCAGAGCAAGGGAAATTCAAGTTCAACTTGAATAATACCTTTAGAGTCAACTGGGTAGCCTTGTGTGTGCCCTACAGTTGGTAATACATTGAGAGTTCAGGCCAAGCACATATGCTCATTATTTCTGTTGCTTTGGAGCAGTGACTAGTGACAGCATTTGAAAGAACAAAAGCAGCAAGTTCTGTCTAAGAGCCACTTGACCTTTTCAACTCTACTTGACCTCCAGTCTGTCCATAGGTCCTAAGTGGAATGAATGTGACTCGGAATATTATTGTCTACAGCAGCATTTTATTTTGAGATTAGTGACCAGACACATTTCCACCCAACAAGGTGACCTGTGCTTTGTGTAAAAATGCTGTGTGTAAAGCACAGGGCAACACTGTCACACTGGGTCCACATTTATATTCTAGACAAGTTGGCAAGTATATGAAATTAGCTAATGTAATCAGCAATTGTGGCTTGACCTTCAAGTAGCCTTAGAATAAGTTCTAAACTAGACTTCCAGCACAGGAAACTAAGAAAAATAATATTTGCTCCATAGCTATGGGCATACAATTTCATTTGGAATAGATTCACTTCTGGATGCTTAAATATCCAGTTCTCAGCACTGTATTTTTTATCAAAAAACAAACAATAAGTTTTAACTTTCAAGTTCTTATACCTCCAGGAGCTTACACAATGAGAACTATATGCCCATATATTGAAGCGTTCATCATTTAACTTACATAGGATTTCATGGGGACAAAATCATAAACTAGAATATACTACCAGAACGTATGTTTCTAATTTCTTTACTTTGTAGAGCTGAGCCTACATGAGCATATAAACATGAGAAACTGAACTCACTATTCTTGCACTTGTCATTTTCTTCTGTAAATCAAGCAGACTTTTTCTGCCTCTAATTTACACCCACGCTCTCCTCCATCTATTCCTTTACTTCATATATGTGGAAAGTTTTTCCGTCTTTCCTAAGTAAAGACTTCTCTTTCTCCGCTTTGAAATTCCTTCTCCTTTGGACTGGCTTTCAATTATACTGTCTTAACATACCCTGTAGAATTTTTATAAACATAGATAATAGGAAAAATGAGTAAACGTATTTCCCAAGCAGTCATTTTGCCCATTTTCAATCTCCGTAAAAACATAGTAAGTTGTTCAATGCCATCTGCATCTAATTATTTTCCCCCTTATTAGTAGGTAACCTCGTTGAGATCAAAATTTTTTCACATAAAGTTTTAACCCATTTGGAAGACTGGTTTTCTGCATGTTCTCTAAGAGGCTGAGCATGAAGGAAAGGCTTAATAACCATAAAATAAAAATAGCAGGGTCATACAAAGGAAATGTAACATTGCTGCACACTTTCTTGCTTTAACTGAAAGACAGGTTATGTCCTCTGTTAGCTGAAAATCCACCAGGATCCCTTGGTCTTTTATTATCTTCTACCTAGAGGGGGAGATTATTTTTTTTCTACCTCTCTGATGACATTTTCAAAATAATTCTTGTTCTGTAATAACCTCTTCAGGGAGAAGGAAAAAATGCAATTTACGCATCCCCATGATCATCATGTGGCAAATTTGCCCTTCAGATTTCACAATGACATTGTTTTTAAGCCAAAGCCCAGAGCTAGACCTCCCAAAGCAAAGATCATTTGCTCTGGTTTTTCCCTCACATGGAAAATCGTTTCCTACCCTTGCTTAGTTTATGGGTTTTAAATAACAGACAGAAGAGGGATTTTTTTTTCTCATTCTTAGATCTGCTATACCTATCTACGCCGGTGTTTTTGGTTGTCAGAGATGTACTAAGTCAATTTGTTTCAGCAGCATGCTATTGATTAACAAAAATAAAATTTAATAATAAATAAATAAATAAAAATTTCCTCTTTAAAATGAGAAAAGGAGAAAGCTTTTTTTTAAGATAGCAAGCGTATATGCAAATATCAACTGATACATGAATATATCTTGGAACCACCAAGAAGAGGATGCCAAATGCTACCAGTTACTCATTTAGCTAGAAGACAAGTGAAATGTGAAACCATGGATGCTTAATTTAAGGTAAATTCACCTACCACAAGATTTCTGGTATAGACTCCAACTCATCAGGATTCATAATTGAGAATCCCAAAGCAAAGAGCAGAGAGCCATTTGCAGGCAGGCTTTGGAAATGAAAACCAGTGACAAAGGCAGAAAAATTAATGGCCACCAGAGTAGGCAGAACATTGGGATTTGTTGCCGGTGAATTACAAAAGAGACAGCCGAGAGCCCATGCATTGTCTGTGGTTGTCAACGATTTCTGCCTGGGCGTTAATGAATGTTGAGTCTGTAGTCAAGAGGCTGTTTTTGTTGTTTTGTTTACCTTTTGTTTTGTTTACAATTCTGCCTTGGGGTTTCTTCCCTGGTTTGGAAACATTCCCTTCACAGTCCCCCATTCTCATAGAGTTCTTTCTATCCTCTTGTTTCAAAGAGTCATGAATACATATTTTTTTCTTCCAAGCAGTCATAGTGCATTATCTTTCTATGGAAGTCTCTTAGAATGACTCCCTTTCATGTATTTCTATTTCCATTACTGAAGATCTTGCTTCCATGCCTCATACACTGGTGAATATCATAGCCGGCACCCGTTTGATCTATTCTGCCCATAGATGCCACACTAATCGTCCTGTGAAACTGCAGTTATTTCTAAGACTTCCTTCACTAATCAACATATCTGTCCAGCTTTTAGAACCTCTTATTAATATATCCTATGTATTTCAGCTGCCTGCTCCTCCGGATATGTTGGTGCATTTCAAGTCTTGTATATCTTCATAAAACATTGTGCTGTGATCAGAATTGTGTTCTCTCAAATATATCTGTTGAAGCCCTAACATCCAGTGTGACTGTATCTAGAGGTAGGGTCTTTAGGAGAAATTAAGATTAAATGGTGTCATAAGGGTAGGGCCTTACTCTAGTAGGATGGTGGTCTTATAAGAAGGGGAAGAAAGAGAGATCCCTTTCTGTGAGAATGTGGCCATCTATAAGCCATAAAGAGAGACCTCACAAGGAACCAAATTGTCCGGCATTTTAATCTTAAACTTTTCAGCCTCTAGAACTGTGTGAAAATAATTTTTGTTGTTTAAGCTACCCAGTCTATGGTGTTTGTTATGACAGCTCAAGCTGACTACTATACATTGTCACCGATATAATTGTTACTGCTCTGTTAATAGCTACTCTTTATTGAACATTAATCCACTGAATATTCCTCCATTGAAAGATACTTCTTGAGCACCTGTTTTGTATGAGCATTGTACTAATTTATGGGAATACCTTGGCACTGATAAATAAAATCACCATAGTCCCTGTTCTATGGGAGAGATTAAAATGAAACAAATATACTATAATACACATATATGTATATGTGGATATACATATATTGCACACATATAAAAAATATGTATGAATATTATGAATGAGCTAAATGCTGGGATGAAGAAACACAGAATTTTATGGGAGCATGTAACAAAAGGATCCTGTTTAGCATGGAGGTTCCTGGAAACTTTTCTGAGACAGTTTAAGCTAACACTTGAAGTTTGACTGGGAACTGACCAGGCAATGTCAGAAGGGCCAGCAGATTCAAAGAGCCTGGCTCAGGTGCGGGCTTGGGATACTTGAAGAATGTAACAAAGGCTAGTCTAGCTGGAGAATATTGAGAGTAGGTAAAGAATGGCATGAGATGAAGTTGGAGGAATACTTAAGTGCCAGATTATAAGGTAGCATTTTAGGCAAAGCTTGAGGTTTTTATCTGTATTCTAAGAGCAATGAAAAGCCATTAAAAGGCTTAAAGTTTAGGTATGATCTGAGTAGATTTTCAGATTTGAAAGGACTTTGATGACTGTGTGTAGGATGATCTAGGTGAAGAAAGGAAAAGTAAGACTCATTTAATATTTTCGTCTATAGGCCATGTTCGCTTACACTAGGTTGCAGCAGGGGAAGATAAAAAGTTGTTTTGATTTAAAATATATTTAAGAGGAAGTCATGAAAAGATTTCATGATTGACTGTATATGAGCACAAGGAGGTGAAGATTATCAAAAATGATCCCTAGATGTGTAGCCTGAACAACGAGCAAGATGGTCGTGCCATTTACTAAGCTAGAGGAAACTAAGGGAGAAGGAGTTTGGGTGGGGGAGGTGGTGTGATACAGGGAGTTCAGGTGTGGACATACTCTTCTTAGGATGCTGGAAAGATGGTTAAGTTGAGATACTGAACAGGCTGCTGCATATTCCAGTTTGGAACTCAAAGAGAGGTCAAAGTCTGAAATATTGCCTAGTGAGTTGGCAGAATATACATGTACATGTCATGGTTGTACATGAGATTGTATATAGAGAAAGTATACAGTGATAAAAGAAGCAGATAAAACTCAGCACTGAGTCCCAAAAAAAAAACCAAGAGTATTCAAGAGATAGGAAGAAAACTTTTAAGACTGTAGCATCCTAGGCCACAAGGAGTGAGGAATATTTCTGGAGAGTGGTCATCAGTCACTTTGTCAGAAACTATTATAAGGTTAAATCATAAAAAGAAGAAAATACCTGTTAAATTTAACAACACAGCTTCTACTTTGGGGCAGACATCATACAAGACCTTTTACATCAAATTTTTAGTCTCACAGTGCAATAAGTAATATTGTCATGTTGCAGATGAAGAAATGAGCATATGAGTGCAAGGTAACGCATTAAGAAGGAGTGGAGGCAAATATCTGTTCACCCAGGCATGATGCTGGAAAGAAGAAGACTTTTACTCTATCACTGCCATTAGAGCCTTCACCTTTCCCTTTCTTGAACTGGATTTGCTGTATTGTCACTGTTTCTTTGTTTGTTTGTTTCTTTGGGCTTTAAAGTCAAGGCCAGAGAACTAGTTTCTGTTTATTCTCTTATTGCTTTATGTGTGGTAGCCCTGTCTCTCCCATTAGATTTATGAGTTCACTGAGGGCAAGCACCAGAGCATAGTGTAGAGGAAAGAAAATATACTTTGCAACCTGACAGACCTGGGTCATAGTTTAAAAATCATAATGCCCATGAAGTGTCTAGAGGAGTGACAGGTACAGATGAGCCAAGTGTTGAATGAATGTGGCTTTTATTATTTCTGTATATTCCTTCCAGCCAAATGCACTGCGGAGAGTAAGATTAAATATTTATGTAACTTAATTCTTAGGATACTGTGTGTGACAATAAATTCTTCCTCAGTTAATTGTTCCCATCATAATTGTTAATATAGTTAGAAGTCAATTCACTCTCCATATGAAAACTTGCCTTAACCTGGGACTGAGAAGATAATATAAAATAAGATATTCTGCCTTTCCTTAAACCTGTGCAAATGCCATATTGGAAAACGAGACCCCTGAAAGTCATGAACTCCTGGAGGACAACTTCTGTGATTTTTCTAAGCTGCCTTTTCCATTGTACCTAATCTAGTACCAGGCACATGGTATTTACACAATACTTACTAAAAACAAATAAATAAATTTGATGTTAATGAAGAGGAGATTTCTTGGCCCCCAAAGACATTAGAAGCTTTTTTTCTTAACTACAAAATGTCATGTGTTAGCATGGCATGCTAACTTCTTAACTACTGCTCTAAACTCTATTGGTAAGATAGATAGATACAGTTTATACACATGCACAATAGGGTATATTCATTCTTTTCGAAAATATCATGGGGACAATATGATTTTAGCAGTTATGTTTGAGACCAGAAGAAACTAAAAATGTTTCCTAGACTGAAGCTGAGGCTTAATAAATATTTTTACCATCATGACTCATCAAGCTTAATATCTTGGAATACTGTGTGAAAAATCTTATCTAAACAGTTTAATCATCCCCAAGTGTGTGGGAGTTTGATAAGATCAAGTAATGTAGACATTTAAAAACTTCTAAATTATCTGTATTCCTCCCCTTTCAACCTTTACAAGTAGAGTAGAACCACACGATCCAAGTGCGTGGTTATTTTCTATTATTTAGGCATTATAAGGGCATAATATTTTAAAACCATTTGATTCTATGTTATCCTTTCGTTATTTTTTGGCAGATTTTTTACTTGTAATAGCTAATTCTTTTGACATAGTAACAATAGCCCCTGCATTTTTTGCATCAGGTGTAGGACTCTGAAATAGTATTACTCCCTCCTTCTTCCCATGTTCCTGCCAAACTCGTCTCTTCAACATTCTTAAATGTGTCGGTCATACTACCTTCACCTGAAATGTCACCCTCCCCTTGTGTCCTACTGTAGAAACTCCTCTCCTGTCAAGGTTCAGTTCCAATACTAACCCTTCAAAGAAGGTACACATAGCAGGTACTTAATAGAGGCTTGAGTTGAGTGTAATAACAGCTGGCTATTTTCTTTCCAACTTTATCCTTCATGTATTATTTGAAATGCAATAAATTGGGTCCACTTAAGGTCTCTTTCTAGAATCTGAGTGCACACTGAAAGTATATTCCAGGCATCACAAACACAAATGTTTATAGGAACAAGGCAGTTAAAAGAAATGAGTATAGTGAGCCTGGTTGTCTGAATATAATACAGGGGTAGTAGGGACTATGATAAAACTAAAGTAGAAAAAGCTGTGTACAGAAGCAGCTCCTGCTAGTTCTAGCTAATTTTTGCCACTTTGTTCTGTCATTTTCTCAATGTGTATAAAAGTGCCCATCTCTCAATGAGAATTTGTTGAATGAGTGACTGAATGAATGAATTAATGCTAAATGAGAAACTATTGCTACCAAACCTCCTAATTTTCCAATAAATAAGAGGAATATGAAATTTTTATTGGAAACACTCTGAATTTTTAATTTTGATAGTCAGTCCCCTAAAACAAAAGATCTTTTTTGACCAAACAGATTTACACAGTAAGCTTAGTCTGAGAGCCAGCAGGAGTGCTACCTATCCTACATTCATTTTTAAGAGGTAATTCATTTCTAATAACTTTGTAAAGGTATAATAATTTAAATTTGACTTCCAGCTTTCCTCCAGCTGGAGTCATGAAAAATAGTAAAATAATAATAGAAAAGATAATATGTGGGATAGATAAGAATTAAATTTTAACATTTTCTGAAATATCTTCATTTGGATCCTTACTTGATCCTTACAATGGCTCACTTAAATGGAAAGAAAGTAGCTTTTGCCTCCATTTTACTGCCTTTGAATACGTCCAGTCTCTTTACTGCTGTTCTGATTGAATGGTGATTATTTATTGAGCCATTTTAAAAGCAGCCCCAAAGTCCATGTAGTTCTCATCTTTGTACATTTAGTCCAAGTGTCTGACCTTAGACAACCCATAGTGATGGTGCTTTTACCTTCTCAGTTGGTAGCTTGTAACTTGTCCATTTTGGGACAAGCTATTTCAGTGGGCTTCATAAAGGAGCCACCTGCCTGGACATTCAGGAAGGCTGAGTTCTTTAGATATGGTGCTGCATAAAGCAACCTGAAAAGAACATCATAAAGCATGTCCTGATTATCACCCTCCTCACTGCTTCATCTGGAAAATGTGTCTGCCTGCCAAATACAGCAGGCCCAGGAAATCAAAATAGAAACGGGAAACAAAGGAAATTAGGGAGAGAAATTTCTCGTCAGAATGCATCCTTGTCCTGTGGAGAACAGAACGTTGCATCTGTTCAGGTCATTACCTGGACATTATAGGTAACAAGCTTCAATTAACACATATTCAAACATACATGGTTAGCTTGTCAAATCTGGCGATAAGAGCCCTAACACAAGCAGATAAGTAGCATATAAAAGCATTGTCTTGCCACTCCTTACCAAACCTTCATTTGGTTTCAGAAATATCAGTTGGCTAGGGAAAGTTTTTATCCTCTACATTCAAGACTTAGAAGTGTTGAGGCCCAAGCAATCAATTTTTGGCTCATAATTTAAAGAGGTAAGAATCTCATTTTCTTTGGCACAGATGAATCAATGTGATTCAACTTACCACCTGTTGCTCTATCTCCCCACTCCCGCCACCCCCGCTTTACAACACACACACATCCATTCATTCATTCTACTGTATCTACGAAAAACATATGAAGTGGAGCTGAAAAAATTTACAATCACAATGTACATTTATTTTTAGGAAAAGCTCAGAATTTTTCAAAGTTCACTAAAGGTGAATTTAGTAGTCAAAGTACATACGAAATTTGGGTTAAGACGGGGTTGTTAGATTTTTTGAGGGCATTGACTTTTTCAAAATTGTACTGGCTATACTTTAGCTATGCTGCTGAGTGGGATACCCCAGCCAGTGAAACAGTATAGCTTTATCTTTAAGCCTAGGGCTGAGAATTAAGTCTTTATCATTGTATATGTGAAGGGAAATTTGTATTTAATAATATTTTTTAAAGCATGCAAAGATAAAGTAGTTAATGTGCCTTATAAAATAAGATACCTAAATGTAAGTAAAAGAAGTTGCAGTGGGTCCTAACTATAATTTTTTACTCTCTGATCTAACACATTTGTCACTGAAAGTTCATGTGTAATATTCAAATGACAATATCTTTATATTTACTACTGATAAGACTATGTTGGTCGTTGAATCCACACTTCTCTTGTAACCATTAGCATCTGTAAGAGCCTGTCTGTTGCGAGCTTGCAGAATGCAGCTGCAGACCACACAAGGAAAGAGACTGAATTTCAGAGCAGGGATCAGATAGCACTATCCTGAGATCAAATCACTGTATAGGAGGCTGGGCATGGTGGCTCACACCTGTAATCCCAGCCCTTTGGGAGGCCAAGGCAGGTGGAGCACCTGAGGTCAAGAGTTCGAGACCAGTCTGGCCAACATGGAAACCCCATCTCTACTAAAAATATAAAAATTAGCTGGGTGTGGTGGTGCACACCTGTAATCCCAGCTACTCGGGAGGCTGAGGCAGGAGAGTCACTTGAACCTGGGAGGCAGAGGTTGCAGTGAGCCGAGATCGTGCCATTGCACTCCAGCCTGGGGAACAAGAGTGAAATTACATCTCAGAAAATAAAAAAAATAATAACTGTATAGTAGACCACCCTCACCCCATGCCTCCAAACCTTGATCCAGTTTCCAAAACAAAATTTGTTCCTTGCCTGACAGCTCTAAGTCCTCTAAATGGGCCAGGTGTAATATAATGAAGGATAGGAATAAAGGCATTCATCCCTTTATTCACTCCACAAAGTTTTAAGGACCTATGATATATCAGGCAATATGGTATGCAGGAGACACAAAAGCAAATGAACTTTTTGGGAGATGATGGCTAGGAGAGAAAATGGCAAAGGTGTAGCAGGTGACGCAGACAACAAGAATAAAAGCAAAGGGACAGGATTGTTCATTAGGAGAGTTGCAGTCATTCATGACGGAAAAATGAGTAGAGTATGAAGGGGAGAGAAATGAGAGAAGACGATGAAAAGTGGAGTTTAAAATTTGATTTTTATACTGAAAGTTAAGAGCATGTAGATCATTCTTCAGTCAATGGCAGAAACTACTTGCTAGCAATTATGTTCTGTAGTGTCTGCCATTCAGTTCCTGCCAAATACTCACAGAGACAATGAAAACAATTGTCACAGGGATATAGACTTTTTTCTGTGAAAGATCTTCATGTGATTCTTCTCATCATACCCCTTTCCTGAGAAGAGAAAAAATAGTGTAATGAATGTATCAATTATCTATTTATTAAATTTCATCTCTATAGTAAGCCAGGTTACCCGCAAGTACTTAAGCATCATTACACACTTAAATTCCTCATGCAGATACTATGATGCCCTTGCCTTTCTCCAAAGCTAATGTATGAAATACATGGAAAATGAGATTAACAATTATAGTATTAATAGCAATAATAAGTAACTTATCTATTATTTTATCTGAAGATAATAGACTTTTTATGTATGCACTGCTCTATTAATAAGTGTATGGTCCATAACATTGTACAAAATGATTTGTATAAACGTTTTCACACATATTCCTTAGTTCCCTGAGTTCTTCTATTAGCCATAAGAAAGCTACATAACCACCGTATTTCCCTATTTATTGTGGATGAGGAAAAGCCCAGAGCTGAATTCTGATTTACATGGTGGCCGTAAAGTTTTTTCTACATTAAACTCTCTGAACTTCAGTTTTCTCATTTGGAAAATGAGCCTTATAATGATAATATTAATGTAAGTAAGTCACCCATTATGTTATATGAAGATAATACACTTTTTTAAAAAACTTTAATATAAATAGTGTAGTGTGTGATTATGTATGTCTGTTTAAGTAAACGATAATCTATTCCTTAGCACTGAAGGACTCAAATCAGGATACTACCTTCCAGGGTGGCTACATGAGTTCTTCAAATATTATTAGTGAAATTACGCCAGAAAGCTTGCCAATTAGCTCAAGAGATATTAGAAATCTATATGGTAAAATGACAAGTATTTAAAATTTGTCAGTGGCTAGAAAGGTTGTACTGATATCACTGCTCTTTCTTAAATGAGGCACTAGAATATAAAATCTCAACAGGTTCATACTTTCAGAAAAGTGTTCACAGTCTGGATGCCTATTTGGTACCATGTGTCTCATTTCATGGCCTGCGGCTCAAACAGTGGCTGGCCTCACCTTGTTGCATCTGCCTGGGATGTAACAGAAAAGGAATTTCCATTCATAGTTGTTATTCTTCAAGAGTTCCGAGGACAGCGGGTGTGTGATCCCTTGAATATACAAGGAGAGGATGTATGAGAATATTTGTGTCTGCTTACTAATCAACCATTATAAAAATGAGAATTTGGTCTAAGACTTGCTTTCACTATAACATAATAGTTGGCAGCCTGGAGAAGTATATAACTCCACATGCCTCTGATTACTAAAGGCTAAAGATATTTACAAAACAACTAGACAGTTGAGGGTAATGTCATCTCAGAAGATTAAATAAAAAAGCCAAAACCTTTCCATAAATATTTGACATCCTGATTGCATTTGCAAACCCATCTCAGAAAGGTAGGATATTGAAATTTTTTCTTTCATGTTTCTTTTCTTTTAATAAGATATTGAAAATTTTTCCTTCATGTTTCTTTTAAGACTGCTTCAGAAAAAAAGAAAACAGTTTGAACACTCTTGTAAGTCTGGCCCTGTCTTAAGGGATTTATGGATTTTTTCAGTCTGTTTATAACCTCCTGTAAAGCTTCTAAAACCTTTTGGATTAATCATCAATAAACATTTACTAAGTACTTCCCAGAGTTCACGGTACTCTACTAGTCACCATGGGCTTAACAGTGTTCAAGGTAGATGCAGTCACTACCTCAGGAGTCAGCAAAATGATTCTGTTCTTTATCCAGTAATACATTATTTTATATGATCTCAACAAGGAAATTCAATCCAACAAATGATTGAGTATGTCCCAGATATAAGACTCAGTGC
Organism: Papio anubis; assembly: GCF_008728515.1. Classification (NCBI taxonomy): domain Eukaryota; kingdom Metazoa; phylum Chordata; class Mammalia; order Primates; family Cercopithecidae; genus Papio; species Papio anubis. The sequence goes on along the minus strand of NC_044977.1, from coordinate 116,811,161 downwards.
TCTCCAAGGGAGTGGAAGAGATTGCATAAATAGGCCATCTGAATTAAAAGAACCATGGAGAATGTTTACCAAGTAAGTAACCCAAGGATCTACTAGGGTCACTCTGTCCTTTGGCCAGTGACAAATTAGGCTTAACCACTAATCCATGATTCCTGGAAAATTTAACACCCTCCCCAAAGTTGCTGTGAAATCTTGAATGTCATTGATTCCACCTCAGCCTCTTCTAACCTACTGCCAGTAAATTAAAAATGATCAGTTATAGATCATCTGTCTATAGTGCCTTGTGGTTCTTGTTCCTTCTGTGTCCACTTAGCCCCACTCCTTGAATTTTGTGTGAAAACACAAGAATATTTGGCACTTATTAGACGTTTCTGAGTGATCACTTGGTCAATAACATTACAGTGTGTAGGAAGAGGAGCAATGTAAAACCAAAGAAAAAGTAGCCAAGAAGTTAAAACCTTCACAAGCCATTAATTCCTTCATAGAAGTCTCCAGATCCTAACCTGTTTTCTTCCCTTGAGCCTCACTTGGAAAATATCTTCTAATCTTTGACGTCTGAATCTCCAATCAACTTTCAGATAAAAACTCCTCCCATTTAATCTTTCCCTCAGGATCCATTCCTCTTTCTCCCAACAGAGTAAGTCTGGAATCTAAGAAATTCAGTATTAATTAATGCCTGGGTAACAAACCAGTCAATCTTTGGAGGTATTTTGTTCTTTAAATCAGATAAAATTTTGGCTTTTGTCGAGAAGGGGGTGGACAGTATGATGACAAGGAGGTTGAGGATGAGGAAGAGGCTTTGACAATCCTTGTCTAGTTTCCTTGAAGGGCTTCTCTCCATATGAGCTGAAGGCCTTAGTTATTCCTCTGACTATAAGAGCAAACTGGCACACTTCTCAAAGACAAGCAGTAAGTTTTTGGAGACAGATTGTCCAGTCCCATAAGATAAAACCTTTGCCTAACTGCCTTCTTAATTAGCAAGATTATCTTTCTCACAATGGAGTATGTCTTCTTATCATACAAAACAAGATGTGCTTTTTCTTTATCTGTCCCCCACCACACCCCACAAAACACACACACACACACACACACACACACGTATTTTTTACTTGAGCCTTTTTAAGATTTAGAAACAGATCTGAATAACTCTAAGTTATTCCAATACCTGGAAAAAGTTTTAAAGCCACTGGTAACAAGATTTTAGACTGTTAACAAGGTCTCAGACAAGGTCTTCCTCTTCTTCAGCTTTAATCTTGAAGGTGAAGGAAAAGGACACATTATATTTTATTGTAGCCACAAAATCAAAAGAAACAGTTGTGATTAAAGGACAGAAATAGGAGAATGACTGACTTAAGTAAACATTAAGAAAATAATCCAAAGGATCATTTTAGAAAATGGCAGATGGGAAAGCCACTTTGCAAAACATTAAGGAGTGACTGGCTGCTGGGGAATTGGTGAGGTTAAAAACCAACAGTGCTTTTGGGTGAAACTGAGAGAGAAATGGAAAAGCAGCATGACCCATCTTGTCTGGTTATCAATTCAATACTTTCATGTACATGAAACAATTTATTTAGCCAGAACATTAAATAAATCATTTGGGGGAACTTTATAATTTACATTATATCTGTATTTAACACATTACAGACGAAAAAAAAAATCTACATTTCTTTACAAACCTGAATGAGATATACTGGCCCCTTCCTGACTTTATACTGAAGGACTAAGAAACCAGTCTCATGGTGGGTGCCCAAAATGACGTTACATGAAGAGGCTGAAGCATGTGAGGTAGTGAGAGAAACTTGATTCATCTTGATATTTCTACATAGCCCCCGAAAAGCCTGCAACTTCAAAGTAAATGACTTGAAGCTGGATAGTGTGGGCCCTGGCAATTCTGAGGAAACTCTCGTATGCCACCAGGAAAGTAAAGACTGGATCAATTTCTCATACACACTTAAATGCGACCAGACCACTGGAGATACAACTGGGTGCCCAGGTAAAAGCAGAGGCCAAGGTCTAATTCCATGTTCCCAGATACCCAGCAAATTTTTGGAAGCATATGCAAGAAAGATTAAGGCTGTGCCTTTCTAGTGTATTCCTGGAGGAGCTGGCACCCTGTCTGATATTTATGCTTTCCTTTCAGAAGCAATTGTAGGTACTTCTGACATAGAAAAAAAAAAAAAAAAAAAAACCCCACAATTTAGTGTTCCACCAAAGTTCTGAGATTATTAAAACCATTTTCCTAATGTCTTTAGTATAATACCTATCATTCTGATCATCCCACGTGTAACATTATTGTTTCTTAAGATTTCTAATGCATCTTAATCAGACATTTGGTATCCTAAATTAACCACTATTGAGGCAATTTCATGGAGGTTATATTTCTCAGAGTCTTTATTTTAAATAGTTTATTAGGTAAATGTCTGAATATACTGAGCAAATTGATAAGGTAAAAAACATTTGTTTTTATTTTTTGACAAACAAAATTGTAAGTAGTTAGCTAGAACATATAATAGAATTGTTTTGGGTTATATCCTAATGATAGGCAGAGGACATAAAGGTGTAACATGTTTCAAGGTAAACAGTTAAATATGCTCGAAAGTGAGCAGTAGTTGTCTAGAGAATATGTGGCTTAAAGCAAATATTTTTCTAACCCTCGAAAGATGTTAATGATTCATATTAATAACACAGATAAATCTTTGAAATAGCAAACTTTTTTATTCACTCTAGTTTTTAGTAAATGGGTTTGAAGTGCTAACAGTTTTGACTTTTAAAAGAATATTTGATTATTTCCAGATCTTCTGTGTAACAGAATTTACATATTTACAGAAGTTGAAATATGACCTAATAGAATACCAGGGAATACAGGACCCAGTGCTGGAATCGTCACTGTGGTCATTTGATTCTTAGTTTAATTAAAATAAAAATTGAATTTTATATACTGCTATGTATGTAACACAAAATTTACTGATCAAGAACTATCTTGACTAAATAATTCCTTATTCATTTAAGCTAGTACCTTTTGGAAAAGCCATCATTAAGATTCAGACCTAGATCAAATCTAGTAAAATAATAAAATGGAAACTATTATTACTATATCACTGAAAATTAAGATTCCATAAAGTAAAAACTGACTACTATTTGCAGGCCGCTGTTATTAAATTTTAAAATTCTACCTCTTGCTTCTTCTTTCTGCCTGAACATGGCTTAATATATCTTCTAATATGTTTAAAGCCATGCATGTTTGTGGAGGGCTTTGATCTTTGCTTCATCTGGAAATAATTTCAAAGTTGCAAGATTGGAACAGTCCTCAATTTCCAAACATCTGCAGCAGGATGCAATAGATACAGGATACAACAGATGTTTGTAAGTTCCAAAAATACATTTCTGATATATTGGTGGAATGTTCACATAAATATTAAGAACTGGAAAATAAAAGGCACATAACAATACATACTATTGGGTGTTTGTTACCCCCACTTTCAGATACTGTAGGAAATAACTAAGTTTGAATAAATACTTAAGCCTGTTTCCATAACCCTACCCCTAAACTGTTACGTTTCAGTATTATTAAGTTGGGACTTAGGTCATTGTATTGTCAGGTCACAAAGTTATATAAAATACAGGAGAAAATTGACACTTATTGGGTGGGCAGAGCAACATTGTTTTGACAGTGAAAATTACCAATTTATAATTTTTAAAGAAATGCATGCCTAGCACAGACCACCTGATTACCAAGAGGAAGCTGAAGAGGAGATTCTACTAGAGGTAAGGAAGAGATACTGTTTTCTTGACTGTGTTCATTAGGTTCAAGGTAAGCAACTCTATTTACCAAGAATAAGCCAGTTCTTTTTCATTTGAAAATATGTCTGCCCAGGTAGGCCTGCAGACATAACAATGTTAAAAACAGGTAGCATTATTGCAGCACTTATCGGTACCTTGACTATTCAAAGGTGTTAATATGCCAGGTTTCCCAAAGCAATTAATTTTTATCTTACAGAATATTTGTCCCATTTACATAGTTTGGGAAACACAGCCATAAATGTTACAGATGCTCCTTGACTAATGATGGGGTTGCATTTCAATAATGCCATCATAAGTTGAAAATATCATAAATGGAAAATGCATTTAATACATCTAACCTACCAAACATAGTTTAGCCTAGACTATCTTAAGCATGTTCAAAACACTTACATTAGTCTACAGAGGCAAAACTATCTAACAAGAAGTCTATATATATGATAAGGTATTGAATATCTCATGTAATTTATTGACTACTGTGCTGAAAGTGAAAAACAGAATGGTTGTAAGGACACTCACCATTAACATTCACAGTTGAAAGCACCATTGTAAAGTTGAAAAATCATAAGTAAAACCATCCTAAATTGAGGACTCTCTGCATTTTCTTGGATTTTTCCTGAAATATGTTTCTATGTGTTTCCATCTAATAGAAAATGGAATATACCATCAAGCAAAATGTCTAAATATTTATTTCAATCCCTGCACGTTTTCCTAAGGCTGTTTAAACCTTAAATTCGAATATTAGGATTGCATATGACATAATTTTATAGTAAAGATTGGTTTAGAAGTCACTAATCTAGGTTTTAATCTAGACTCTACCTAATTAACTAGCCATATGACCTTGGAGAACTAATGTCAACCTTCCAAACTTTAGTTTTTCATCTTTTATATGAGAGTACTAAAATCTACTTTGGCAAACTTGCTGAATTGTTGGAAATCTCAAATAAGGTCATGGTATTGAAACAATTTTAAAAACTCACATCGAGGGATTATTTTTATGCTCTACCAGAAATTTTATGTGTCATTTAATGCCTAAGGATAAGAAAAGACTGTAAATATGCATAATGAATCAAGACAGCCATATAATTTTGATATGTCTTTGTGGGAAAATACCTATAGTTCTGTATTATTTTATCTATTTTACATGTGGGAAAACATAAATCTGAAAAGGAAAATCATTACCTCTGGTCTTATTAGGTAGAAAGGGGCATTACTATCTATTCCAGCTCCTGATTTCTGGGAATAAACAAAAAGAGACTTCATTTGCACATATGGTGCCTAAACTCTTCTGGAAACCATTTATCTGGTAACATTTGGCAAAGTGTCACTCTACTTGTTAACACCATTAGCATAGAAGAAATTGATCACTCCAATTGCTCTGCTAATCCATTTGACTCTAAGTTAGAAATGACACTACATTTGGAGGCTGCAAGTCCCCTAATATAATGTTTTAGATGAACTGTTAAAAACTTGGCATTGAGGTAAATAAATAGTTTAACAGCATGTTTGGTCTCAAAGGAATTTACCCATATACTATATATATAGTAGTTATTTGAAATTTGGCATATAAATTTAGTCCCCAATGTATAGGGTCTCTTGGTAAGTCAATTCAAGTTATCAGAAAAAAATCTGGTTGCCACAATGTATGCAAATTATTTTCAATAATGTTGTTTTTACCCTCTCAAGGCTTCATTTGAGTTGTAATTTAGAATATAATTGAATTATTTTGTTATAGTTTATTCTACATTCACTAGTACTGCTTTCTACTATTTGTTTGTTTGTTTGTTTGTTTTTTGAGACAGAGTCTCACTCTGTCACCCAGGCTGGAGTACAGTGGCGCCATCTCTGCTCACTGCAAGCTCCGCCTCCCGGGTTCACACCGTTCTCCTGTCTCAGCCTCCCAAGTAGCTGGGACTACAGGCGCCCGCTAACACGCCCGGCTAATTTTTTGTATTTTTAGTAGAGATGGGGTTTCACCATATTAGCCAGGATGATCTCTCTCTCCTGACCTCGTGATCCTCCCGCCTCGGCCTCCCAACGTGCTGGGATTACAGGCATGAGCCACCACGCCCGGCTTCTACTATTCTTAAGATTTAGTTCTTTATGCATAGCTGCACTGAGTATATTGCTTTACTTACCAATCTTTACTTCCTCGTTTTTGGCTCTTTGCAAAATGGGAAAAAAAAGAAAAGAGGGAAAAGGTGGTGCTGAAAGTAAAAAATTAAATTATCTGGTTTAATTAAGTTCAGGCAGTAAACTTAAAGCCTTTTTTTTTTTTTAATTTAAACTTAATTATCTGGTTGTTTTATAATCATGGCTAAAGAATATAGAAGCCAAACATACTTTTAATACCCAGTTACAAAATATTTTGTAGTGGCCGGGCGCGGTGGCTCAAGCCTGTAATCCCAGCACTTTGGGAGGCCGAGGTGGGTGGATCACGAGGTCAGGAGATCGAGACTATCCTGGCTAACATGGTGAAACCCCGTCTCTACTAAAAATACAAAAAACTAGCCGGGCGTGGTGGCGGGCGCCTGTAGTCCCAGCTACTTGGGAGGCTGAGGCGGGAGAATGGCGTGAACCCGGGAGACGGAGCTTGCAGTGAGCCGAGATCACGCCACTGCACTCCAGCCTGGGAGCACAGCGAGACTCTGTCTCAAAAAAAAAAAAAAAAAAAAAAAAAAAAAAAATATTTTGTAGTAAAATTAAAATCTGTCTTGTACTAAAACTAAGTATATTGCACATCTTGCACAGGTAATGATAATTGACACATTATTACTCAGAGTCCATGGTGTACCTTAGGGTTCATTCTTGGTGTTGTACATTCTGTGGGTTTGGACAAATGTGTATGGACATATGTACACCATTGTAGTAACATACAGAACAGTTTCACTGTCCTAAAAATCTGCTATATCTGCTTATTTCTACCTTCCTCCTAATCCCTGACAATCACTGACTTTTTTACTGTCTCCATAGTTTGGGGATTTTTCCAGGAAGACACATAGTTGGAATCACACGGTATATAGCTTTTTCTGACTGGCATCTTTAACTTAGTGATATGTATTTAAGTTTCTTCCATGTCTTTTTATGGCTTGATAGCTTAATTTTTTTTTTTTTTTTTTTTTTTTTTTTTAAACACTGAATAGTATTCCGTTGTCTGGATGCATTGCAGTTGATTTATCCATTGTTCTATGGAAGGACATCTTGCTTACTTCCAAGTTTTAGAAATTATGAATAAAGATACTATAAATATCTCAGTGCAGGTTTTTGTGTGGACCTATGTTTCCAACTCCTTTGGATAAATAAAAAGAGGAAACGTGCTGGACTGTATGGTAAGAGTATGTTTAGTTTGTTAAGAAATGCCAAAATGCCTCCCAAAGTGGCTGTACCATTTTGCATTCCCACCAACAATAAAAGAGGGTACCTGTTGCTTCACATCCTCAACAGCATATGGTGTTGTCAGTATTCTGAATTTTGGCCATTCTAATAGATATGTAGAAATATCTTATTGTGGTTTTACTTAGCAATTCCCTAATCTTTTCATATACTTACTTACCATTTGAGCATCTTCTTTAGTGAGGTATCTGTTTAAGTCTTTTGCTAATTTTAAAATCATGTTGCTCATTTTCTTATTGTTGAGCTTTAAAAGTTCTTTGTATATTTTAGATAACAGTTATTTATCAGATGTGTCATTTGCAAGTATTTTCAGTCTGTGGTTTGTCTTGGTCTTCTCTTTACCAGATGCTTTTCTTCTGTTGAAATATTAGCTGTAATTTTAGGGTGATTTGCTATATATTATTTATTTAATCCATCTTTAAAAAACATTCGTAATATTAGACAAGCAAAATTTTCCTATAAGGTTTTAAATATAGAGTTGATCTGTGATTTTTTTGCCAGATAAATTTATATGCTAACTTGAATATTTCTAGTACAGTTTTTAAATTTATTTTAGATGTGTTCATTACCTAGAGTTAGGTTTTAATAGATACTTCGTAATATATTCATTATTTATTTCATGCAGAACTTGAGTTAGATAAATTAATCTTTATTCTTAAACTTTCATAGTTTGGGTAAATGGTAGTAATATTTATTGAGCATATATTACTTGCTGGGTATATTTTAAGTATTTTATATGAATTATTTTATTCAGCCCTCAAAACCCTAGGAGACAGGGAATACTATTTTCATCCCCGTTTTATGGATGAGGAAATGAGGCAAAAAGAAAGTAAATTTCTGAATGTCATACAACCCATACATGAGTGGAAGAAATAGTGTCCAAATCCAAGTAATGGCTTAGCTATTACTCCACATTACTATATGTCATCTTCCACTTTCTGGAACATTAAAATTCTTGAATTGTTCTTGGTTGACAATATCTTCCTTAGTTTTCTATGTCATGGATTATTTTTTAAAAATCAGTGATTTTTACAAAGATTAAATTTTGAAGAAAGAGCTGGGGGAAAGTTATCATTTCATTTAGGCTATTCTTTTGTTAAGTGTTCACAAATTTTATAGCCAAAAGTTGAATAATTTTGTATAACTCTATGATTGGGAAAAATTATATTAGATAATGACTCAATTTTGGGAATTGATGTTAGAAATTTATTTTTAATCTCTATATTAAAGTGTATTATCATTTGTTATTTCTAAAATAATTAAAAGCCAAATAGTGCAATTTTAGTGAAAGCAAAATTTTAAAATGCATATGTTAAATGTTGTTTAATGGCTTCTTAGCTCCTCTTATAATTATTGTCACACTTCACTTAACATTTTTCTGGTTTTCTTTAGTAATTAAGTACTTCAGGCTTTTCCATGCCATTTAAGTAATCATTTTTACACTGTTTTATATTAAGAAATTAACAAGAAAAAGGCTTCTTTTTTTTAAATACAAGCAAATCATTTTTCAGGCAGTTAACAGGAACAGGATTATATCCTTCAGGAAATTTATAAGTAATTTTCCTATCCAGTAATAAAATAAATGAGAGGAGGGTTGCTGAAGTGTTTCCTAATCTTTCATCTTGTCACATTAGGATTCATTTAAATGCCAAAATCCAAAGTGTCTCATATGAAGAAGAAAAAAATCGCCCATATCAATGACCAAATATGCAAGGAAGAGCAATGGGTGCATGTCTAGGAAATTTGATTCGATAAGAAAATGGTTTCATTCACTGAAAACATGCAAGTTGAACAAATTTAATTAAAATCTAAAGTACTTAAGGAAAAGATCCATATGTACCTGAAAATGTCTTCTTCATTGTACTCTGAAGTTATATTTATAATAAATATATGCTAGTGGTTCATTAAGTCAACAAATATGTTTAGTACCTACTAATTGCTAGAGTGTCTCCTATCCTCAGCTCTCAACCACAGAGTCCACGTGCCAACTTTGTGAAGCCTGCAGTCTGCTAGAGAAGTGGGGAGAGATGAACAATAAATAGATCAGCATTAAATTAATAAGGTCATTTCAGGCAATTGTAACTTATGAGAAAATAAAACAGGATGTGGTACAGAAGGACTAATGGTTTATATTTCAGTTTTTAAATTAAATGTTAAACACATAAAAATGTTATTATTTAATACTACATTTATATTATTTATTTCATGTATATATCACAGATATAAAACCAAAACACACAGCCTCTTAAAATCTAGTGAAGAAATAAAACATTTAAATCCCCTACATACCCTTCTAATCTCAAATTTCCCCCATCCTCACCTCTAGAAGTTGCCACCACTTTTACTTTTGTGTTTATCACTTGCCTAGTTTCCCTAATTATTTTATTACATATACCTGTACCTAAATATATAGTATCATTTTGTACATTTAATATATTGTATAAATGAAAGCATACTCTTTTTTAATAATATCCTTTTGAGGGTCTATATTTTGTTTTAGACAGTCATCTATGTTGATGCATATTTGTTTGTTTTTCAATACTAGGCATAATAATTCACTATATGAATTCATCACAGTGTATTTATCCATTCTACTCTTGATTGGCAATTGGTTTGCTTACAGATTGTTTTTCTCTTTAATTGTCATTACAGCTAATGCAGCTCTGATCCTTCTTGATCATACTTTTGACCTCATACATATGTATAAGTGGTTCTCAATGGGTATGTGCCTAGGTGTAGTTTCTGAGTTACAAAGTATGTTAGTACAAATTTTCTAAATAAATTTTCTGGTTTGTTTCAAGCAGCAGTACTGATTCACAGCAGAAATGTGAACTTAGAAGCAGAATGTTCTACACAGAGAATACAAGCACAGGCCCTGAGGTAGAATGAGCTTGGCGTATTCAAGGAAGAGAAAGAAAGACAAAGAACTAAAACATAGCAAGACATCTAAAAGCTAAAAAAAAAAAAAAAAAAAAAAAAGGGTTAAATCAGGGCATAATAGGACATTTGAAATAGGAATCAGGAAGAAGAACATAAGATTTCATGTACAACACTAAATTTTTGGTACAAATATATATGCATTTATATTATATGTGTGTTCTTGCACTGCTATAAAGAAATATGTGAGGCTGAGTAATTTATAAAGAAAAGAAGTTTATTTGGCTCACAGTTCTGCAGGCTGTACAGGAAGCCTGGTGATTGCATCTGCTTCTGGTGAGGCCTCAAGGAAACTTACAATCATGGTGACAGGCAACAGGAAGCCAGCATGTCACATGGCAAGAGCAGGAGTAAGAGAGAGAACAAGGAGGTCTCAGACTGTTTGAAACAACAAGATCTCATGTGAACTAATTCAGTGAGAACTCACTCATCACCACAGGGATGGTGCTAAACCATTCATGAGGGATCCACTCCATCGATCCAATCACCTCCCACCAGGCCCCACCTCCAATACTGGGAATCAAATCCCAGAGATTAGGAGGGGACATCCAAACCATATCAATCGGTAATATTGTTTATATTAAATAGTACATAAATACTGTTTAATAAGGAATTTATGGGCTGCTGCATATTTTATAGAGCAGAAAGACAAGTGAAGCCCCTGTTAGCCACTGGAAAATTTTTATTTAGGAACTTCATTCAAGTTATGAAACCAAAGTGAAGAGAATGACAGAAACCAAAGATGCTATGATTATTATTTGGTCATATGTTTACAATTATTACCTCAACAAATGGCATATCTGTTTTCCCTCAAGATGTCACCTTTCATAATCTCTGTATTCCAAGTGGAATCAGTGATTGTATAGCCTGAGCAACAGTTTTTGTGCTAAAAAGCAGCCAGCAAAAAATAATTCTCTTAAATGAAAACTTAGCCTTCTATATTTACTTCAGGTTGACTTTATGACGTGCTGACGGAGATTTGGCGGGGGTATACAGCATCTCCCCACAATCACTCTTTGGCGAAACCACAGAGAAATCATCTATGTATAAAATCATGGTCAGTTATTTCAACCTTCAATGTGTATATTTTCTTCCATCAGACACAAGTTTAGGATTGGTTAACAAATTATTCATAGCAGAAATTAATTACTGAATTGCAACATCTATGAAGCTGAATAATGCAGTGTTGCTTGATTAATTAGTGTACCAACTTTTTTTAATTTTAGACTTGGATGCTTTATTGCATTCTTGTTTCAATTGATAGTTATTATTATTATTATTATTATACTTTAAGCTCTGGGACACATGTGCAGAATGTGCAGGTTTGTTACATAAGTATACACGTGCCATGGTGGTTTGCTGCACCCATCAACCCATCATCTACATTAGGTATTTCTCCTAATGCTATCCCTCCTCTAGCCTCCCACCCCGTGACAGGTCACGCTGTGTGATGTTCCCCTACCTGTGTCCATATATTCTCATTGTTCAACTTCCACTTATGAGTGAGAACATGCAGTGTTTGGTTATCTGTTCCTGTGCTAGTTTGCTGAGAATCATGGTTTCCAGCTTCATCCATGTCCCTACAAACAACACGAACTCATCCTTTTTATGGCTGTGTAGTATTCCATGGTGCATACATGCCACATTTTCTTTATCCAGTCTATCATTGATGGGCATTTGGGTTGCTTTCAAGTCTTTGCTATTGTGAATAGTGCTGCAATAACCATACATGTGCGTGTGTCTTTATAGTAGAATGATTTATAATCCTTTGGGTATACGCCCAGTAATGGGATTGCTGGGTCAAATGGTATTTCTGGTTCTAGATCCTTGAGGAATCACCACACTGTCTTCCACAAAGGTTGAACTAATTTACACTCCCACCAGCAGTGTAAAGGCATTCCTATTTCTCCACATCCTCTCCAGAATCTGTTGTTTCCTGACTTTTTAATAATCACCATTCTAGCTGGTGTGAGATGGTATCTCATTGTGGTTTTGATTTGCATTTCTCTAATGACCAGTGATGATGAACTTTTTTCCATATGTCTGTTGGCCACATAAATATCTTCTTCTGAGAAGTGTCTGTTCATATCCTTTGCCCATTTTTTGATGGGGTCTTGTAAATTGGTTTAAGTTTCTTGTAGATTCTGAAAATTAGTCCCTTGTCAGATGGATAGGTTGCAAAAATTTTCTCCCATTATGTAGGTGGCTGTTCACTCTGATGATAGTTTCTTTTGCTGTGCAGAAGCTCTTTAGTTTAATTAGATCCCATTTGTCTATTTTGGCTTTTCTTGCCACTGCTTTTGGTGTTTTATTTATGAAGTCTTTGTGCATGCGTATGTCCTGAATGGTATTGGCTAGGTTTTCTTCTAAGGACTTTATAGTTTTAGGTATTACATTTAAGTCTTTAATTCATTTTGAGTTAATTTTTGTATAAGGTGTAAGGAAGAGGTCCAGTTTTAGTTTTCTGCATATGGCTAGCCAGTTTTCCCAACACCATGTATTAAACAGGGAATCCTTTCCCCATTGCTTGTTTTTGTTACCTGTTTTGTATTTATAGAAATGAGATGTTTAAGATAAAACAGACGGTCAGGCTCACGCTTGTAATTACAGCACTTTGGGAGGCAGAGGCAGGCAGATCATGATGTAAAGAGATCGAGATCATCCTGGCCAACATGGTGAAATCCCGTCTCTACTAAAAATACAAAAATTAGCTGAACTTGGTGGTGCACACTTGTAGTTCCATTTACTTGGAAGGCTGAGGCAGGAGAATTGCTTGAATCTGGGAGGCGGAGGTTCCGGTGAGCCAAGATTGTGCCACTGCACTCCAGCCTGGTGACAGAGTGAGACTTCGTCTCAAAAAAAAAAAAGGAAAAAAATAAAATAAAATAAAATAGACAAAATATTTAAACAAAAATACATTGAAAAACATATATTATGCCTGCTTTTTAAAAATGAATTATCATTCTTGTCTTTGACATTGCTACTTGTGTTTTGCAGCACATTTGATTGTATTCCAATAGAATTCTCCTTTTTAAAAGACTAGATAATGCTCTAAAAGTCTAGGACATGGCCATCATTCTTGATTAGTAAAATTATAATACATTCTAATAATTTTAAGCACTGTAAGGCTAAAGGTGCATACATTTTAAAAGTTGTTTAAATCTAAACTTCACTTTTACCTAAAATATCAACAACAATTTATTAAATATTACAAACTCTAATAGGAGGCAGCAATGTGCCATAGTGCAGTAGTTTAAAACTCTTTTGACCAAATTTTCAGTTAGAAAAAAATATTTTACATCATGACTAGTGTGTGTGCACACACTTGTGCCTGCTCACACGCATGCACAAACCTTGTAACTGCATCAAAAGTTTAAGAATCAAAATTTACTATTAATATATGCATGTACCTTAATATAATCTGTTAATCTATTCTACTCTTTCTCCTTCCTTCCTTCCTTCCTTCCTTCCTTCCTTCCTTCCCTTCCTTCCTTCCTTCCTTCCTTCTTTCCCTTTCCCTCCCTCACTTCCTCTTTCTTTCCTTTTATTCTTTTACACTTCTGAAGTGGTTAAGAATGCTACTCGGATATGTAAGACATATGTATAGCAAATCATCACGTTGTACAATTTGAGTATATACAATTGTTGTCTATCAAATATTTTAAGATTTTAAAGAAGCATTGTTAGGCAAGTTGTTTTATCTCTAGGTGTAAAATGAGAATAGCAATAGTACACACAATATGATTTTTGTGAGGTTAAATAAGATAAAGTATATAAAGTAATCAGCACAATTTATAACTACTGGTAACTGCTCAATAAATGTAAATGTTAATGATCAGCAAACGTATTTTTAATTTTAAAGGAAAGCAAAAGCAAATTATTTTAAATGTTTAAAGATCATTCGAATAAAATTCTTTATAAAATATCTGACATGAATCTTTTTTTTTTTAGACGGAGTTTTGCTCTTGTTGCCCAGGCTGGAGTGCAGTGTCGCGATCTTGGCTCACTGCAACCTCCGCCTCCGGGGTCAATGCGATTCTCCTGCATCAGCCTCCGGAGAAGCTGGGATTACAGGCACCCACCACTGCGCCAGGCTGACTTTTGTATTTTTAGTAGAGGCTGGGTTTCACCATCTTGGCCAGGCTGGTCTCAAACTCCTGACCTCAGGGCATCCACCCGCCTCTGCCTCCCAAAGTGCTGGGATTACAGGCATGAGCCACTGCACCAGGCTGACATGAATCTTAATTACAAAGTAGACGTTTAAAAATATTTGCAATATATAGTATACCATTCTTCTTAGTAGTGTTTACATAAAACTGGTTTAAGAGAAGAAAATTCCGTTCATAAAAATAATGCTTGAAGAAGAATGAAAAACATCCTTTCAAGCAGAATGGAAACTTTTGTTCAGGATGGTTTATCGGTATGTAGATACCCAGTGAATCCCTGATAGCTGAGATTGGCCTCCTCCTTCATCACCAGTTATAGAAAAAGCATTCTAGTTCCGGCCAATATTTTTTATTCATGCCAAACCACAGCTAAGCCTAGACTACCCAGGTGAACTAGGGTTTGTGTAAGGATGTCACGAGTAGTGTCTGTGAAAGTTCCCGTCCCGGCTCCAGGAGACCAACGAAAAGTGAGGTTACCTGGAGTCAGAGCGCACGGACCCTGCCTACAGGTCTACCCAGCAACAGCAAATTGTTGCTATGCGGTGTAGGTCCATTGTTGCCAGTTCTGATTTTCTTCCAAAAGGGAAGGAAAATCTGGATTTTTGTGTAACGGCTTTTTTTGTTTGTTTGTTTTTGGTTTTTGTTTTTTGTTTTTTGTTTTGACAGAGTTTCTCTCTTTTTGCTCAGGCTGGAGTGCAGTGAAGCGATCTCAACTCACTGCAACCTCCACCTCCTGGGTTCAAATGATTCTCCTGCCTCAGCCTCCCAAGTAGCTGGGATTACAGGCGCCTGCCACCACGTCCGCCTAATTTTTTTTTTTTTTTTTTTGTATTTTTAGTAGAGATAGATTTTCATATTTTTAAATTCTGCAAAATAATTTTTGAAAATTAAAAACTGTGTGGGCCAAGCAAAACACATTGCTCACTGGATCTGGCCGAAAAGGTGCTAGTTTAAAACCTGTGATATAATTCAGCCTAAAGATTCACACTTGCTGAAATCAGAGGAAGAAAGGGTGCGGGAATTAATTAGATTATTGTGAATAAGAGTTTCTTAATATATTTGGAAAGACCTCCACTTCAAACACTGCATATGAATAATACATGATAATGACATGAATATTATTATACTTTAAACATAGATGAACTACCACATTAAAATAGCTTCTAAATCCTCCTCTTGTTCTTAGTTGCAGAACAAATTTGCATGCCCCAATTACCAACATTCTGGTGTGCATTTTGCAGAAGAACACTTCTACTAAAGAATGTGTGTCATTCAGTGAAGAACATGGCATAACACAGTTTCAAGCTACTAAATTGAAAAATGAATTTTTAACGTTCTCAGTGACAAACGAGTTATTCTTCAATCTGATTAAGGAGTATGGGTATTTTCCCATTTGTAGATGTTGCACTGTTTTTCTGGTTTAAAAGAAAAGAGGTCCTTAGAAAAATGTGTTACTTGTGAATGTGTTAGGTTTCTGTTCAGTTTTAGTAGCTTAGATTACATGTAAAAGGGGACACAATATGTCCTAGATAATACAATCCTATAGAAGTCATACATTTCCTAAAAGAAACGATAGGGTGTTAAGTAATTACAACTATATGGTAAGTACATCTCCATTTTACAAGTGCTTAAATAAATATAAATATGCATTCCCCTTTGCTAATTTAGAAATGCATCCCAAATTACCATAACCCTATAGCTGCACTTGCGTTTTTGCTCCTTCCCACTCTCTTGCCTATCTTTAAATCTGTTTTAAGTAACATGTAATTAACACTCAGCAGCATAACTCAATTTACTAGCACTTAATTGTCTCCTCCTAATTAAGTATATAAATCTGTTTGATAAATGCATCATATACACTTTTACGTGGGTTAGAAGAAACTTTACTTGTTCTAAATCTAAATAGAATTATTAAATAGAAATCAAAGATAGTTGGCCATTAAGGCTCTATAATAACTATTTGTGTGATTTCTTTCCTTCATGTTATTCGTCAAATATTTACTTAGCATTTACTATGTCCCTGGCCCTAGCATGTGCATGATACAGTGGCAAAGTAAAGCATTTATTACTTATACTACACATTTCCACAATTATATTATTCTGCTATTACAGGCCTTCCACAGGCATACCAAATGAAGTACAAGGTATTGCAGTGGATCGTTCAAAACCTGTTAACAATAGGACACTTTTTTCCTTACATTATTTCCTACTCTTCTTTTATGTGTGCCAATGTTCTGGCCACATCTGATTACATTATCCATTAGAATACTTTTATTTGCAAAACATGGTGAACAAGGAAGTTCTTAGTGGGTAAAAAAGAAGTTCCTAAGGCAAAACGTCATCCAACAGGCATGACTTCACTTAGCTCTCATGCATTTACATTTAATGAGGAGAAAAAACTTTCAGAGTAGCATTAAACCCACCTTTGATGTCCCCCAAGGTTTCATTGGCCAGAATTGAATCACACAGTCATAACTAGCCAGCACTGTGGAGTAAGCCAACAATACAGTCTGCTAAAAATTCTTATTGTAACCCAAACCTCACCATTTCTTAGCTCTGCCTCCCTCCATGCCATTCCTTTGAAGTGCTTTCTTCTTCTGACTTCTGCATGTATTAAAATTCTACATTTCAGCAGTCAACTGTATTCCAAAGCTTTACTATTTCTCTACTTGCCAAAGAAAAGTGACTTCAGCATTCTCTCCACTTAGTCCGTCCCTATCTTCTCTAATGTTTGTGCTTCATTCGGTAGTTGTTAGCATGCTTTTCTTTATTTTCATATCAAATTATAAGCATCCTTGAATGTAAGGGCAGTTAGGTTCTTCTTATTTATGGCCTTTAAAACTATCACCACTTTAGGAAAATAATGTAGCCATTAAAGAAACATTGATAAATTTAATAAAACTCTAAAATGTTAACCCAAAGATCTTTAAAAATATTTGAAGTGATTTACAAGTTAAAACTAGAACAAGATATGATAGATAATAATAACACAGAATAGAGACTATAGAAAAGAAAATTGGCTAGCGTAGAAAACCTGGGTAAGCACATCACTGAGGTTGGGTGTTAAATTGGTTTGAGAGCTTTTGAATAACTAGGTGAAAAAAGGAAAACAAGCTGGATTAAACAGGTGTTGCATTCTGTCAAGTGTGACTTAAAAAGTCGTATTTTCCTGTAAAGAAACTCAAGGTGTGTATATTCAACACATGGATAAATTACACCAGTTATTGATTCATAATCTCTAACTTTTTACTACTGTTCCCTGAAAGAATCTTAAAAACATTATTTGTTCCTGTCTTCTTTTGCTCTATAATTGGAAATTAGCCAACCAGTCACAATGTAGTTACCATTGTAGAAGTTGCCATTCATTGTACAGCTAGTAACATAGACAATATATAGCTATTCAATAGAAACTTAGTTATTTCTCTAAAATATCAGAAATATGACCACATAGTGGACATTTTTAATATTTTAAGTGTAAATATATACTGGCACCTACAAAAAATAATTAATTCTGCATCCTCTCTTTTCTGTATCAAAGTTAATGTGTTTCAACAAAGTTGTTACAAAACAATAAGTATGTCTAGTGCAGGGTTTCTCAACTTCAGCATTATTGACATGTTGTGACAAATAAATTATATGTTGTAGGGGACTCTCTTGTGCACTGTAGGATGTTAAACAGCATTGCTGATCTCTGCACCTTCTCAGTTGTAACAAACAAGAAATGTCCCTAGGCGTTGCCAAATGAATCCTATAGAGTAAGATTGCCCCTATTTGAGAACCACTGTTCTAGAGCCAACCCTACCTTCCTAGAATTACATTGGGAGCTGCAGTTAAGCCCAAGTTAAGAAAGTTGCACAGCATAATCCAATAAGAAACCATATGAATACTGAAGTCTCTTATCTGATCATTGCTGCAGCTATCATTAAAGGTCATAGCCATTATCTAGCAGAGATTCAAAAGGTAAATATTAGGAAAAAATGATAAATCACTACTTCTGTTTGGAGCAGGAAGTACAGGGATGGAGAGTAGAAAGCCGTAATGTTGGAGAATACAGTGGCATAGGAAAACATTAAATAATCAAAGAATAAATTATTGATAATAAAAATTTCTGAACAAAAATTAGTCCTGCAGCATGCTTGTCATTGTAGTACAATAATTGCATAAACTACCGTCCACTCAAACTAGCAGTACTCAATCTAGTAGGCCGTTTGTCTTAATAGCATTTTTCTCATTGTGGACACTCTCCTCTGCCTTTGAATTCTCTGGTTTATAGACAATTTTTTTCCCCCAAGTCTGAAACATCTCTACAGCTCACATAATCCCCTTTCTCTCTTCTATATAAGTGTGTGTATCTAACAGAGTAGAGCTGCAATATCATATATTGATGAGTGGTGTCTTTTACACATAGAAAGCCAAAAAAAAAAAAAATCCTCCTTCACTTTGAAACATTGGATTATATAAAATTAGTTAATTCCTCACTTACCCTCACTTCTACAAGCTTAATAACTTGTTTTTGTATTATAACTGATAAAAAAGATGTTTGTTAATAAAAAGATTGCTATCTGTTGATGAATGGATCAATCTGTATTTGTTAATAGTCATAATTTTTACTTTCTACCTTCATTATCTCCTAATTCCATCAGTGAGTATTTGAAACAGTTGCTGTAATACTGAATAGCTGATCATGTGCATGATGTTTAAAATTTCTTCTGACATCTTTGCCATAGTATGGGCTTGCATTTCTCTGAAATGTTGAATGCCCTGAGGCCTCTAAATTAGAATGTATTTATCCTTTTAAATAAAGTTCTAATAAAAACGTATCACAGACAGATTAAGTTTCTATGTATCTCTAGAATGTTTGTTCTTTGTAAATCTTTACATAGCCTTCTGAAAACATGCACAGCTTGATACAGATTTACTCAGATCATTGTGTTATGTTGATGGGTTTCCTTTGTGTAACCTAGTTCTACAAAGTTTTCTGCATTAAGCGCTGAGTGACTGATCTAGAACAAATGTGCTGCCTGAACCATTTGAGTATTAAAAAATGAGGCACAGATATTCCTAAAGTCTTTGAAAGAGTTCCTCTTTTGCTCTTCGACTGATTTCCACACTACAGATAGACAGAAAAAAATATTTTAAAACTCCATTTCTGAGTTAAAAGTTTGCTGAGAAAAAAATATATATACCATGAACTTCCATATACCAATTTTTGAACCTCATAATGTGAATAGAAAAAAAATAACTATTAGAGAAAGAATATAGTTACCAAAGCACTTTTGCGTATCTGTTCTAATATCAGAACATTAGCTTTAATCACAAATCACATTCAAAAGTATTCATCCAGAACAAGTCTGATTTTTGTCTTCTTCTGAATTACAAAATAGAATGGTGAGAAATACAAATCATTAACTAAAACTTCAGAATATTTGAAGAGAAGTAGAGCTAAACTTTTCATCTAGGATTATCTCAAGTGTACCACATAATATTCAAATACTAAAATAGTATATGTCTATATCTGTATGTCTATCCTTCTATATATATAAATATATCCTCTAAACCATATTTAGTGTATTTTGGATTCTTCACAAGGAAAAGCAAACAGATGTTCTTAATGTCAAATAAATTTTTAAAGATTTAAAAATTAGTAGTACTTTGTTTATCAAATATATTAGGTTTAAAGGACATATCATTTAGGCTGACACATAGTATTCATTGAGCATTAGGTGAGTCCTATAATGTTATGTGGAAACATTTTGTATTTAATCTTCAACTAAGAAAACCAGATACTTAATATAACATGATAATGCTGAACCATCCACATCTGTATCATCTATTATCTGTTCAGCATCTAATATGATCACTTTTTAAAGTTTATCAAATAATTTTATTCATCTACTTAAAAGTCTTCACTATCTTTTCATGCACTTAGAATAAAATGTACAGTCTATTCTATATAGACAGGCAAGCCTGTCTCTTCTAAATTCTTATCTAGCCCTTGCCTACCTTTCTGACTACTTCCTGCCTCCCATTTCCATCACTACGCTTTGCAGACATAAATACCAGCTCAGGTCCTCTACATGGGAAACCAGGCTCTTTTATTGACTGATTTTGTAGGCTTCAAATCTTAGTTAAAATGACACTTCTTGAAGAGGCTTAGCTATAATATGTCACTCCCTTATTCGACTTTTCCTCAACACTTCATAGAATTTACCACAATTTATAATATTGATAGATTGTGAAAGTTGCATTCATAGGACAATGGTCATTGTGATGATTATACTAACGTAAGCAAGGTAACATTGCAAGGATAATTTTAAACTCAATTTTCCTTAGGTTTGAAACAAATGTGAAGGTAGACATGATATTCACTTTCCCATATACATTTAAAATACCTATAGGTATACATAGATGTAGCATTTTGCTTACACAGAAAATTGCAATGAATATATCATATTGTCTGTCCAGAGGTCTTAAGCATTATCTCGGTTTCTAACATCAACTCACCAACTTAATAATCACATTCATATATACACTTATGTTTTCATGATTTTAAAACAGGAAACATCTTTGAAATGTTTATGATTCTATTAAATTTAAATTGGGTTAAAGTTGGCACATAATTAAAATCACAATATGTTACAGTATTTTTTTTTTAAATCAGCTATTTATTGAGCCCTGAAGATTCCAAAATTGGCCAGGTATAGTGGCTCACATCCATAATCCCAGAAATTTGGGAGGCGAAAGCGGGAGGAGCGCCTGAGCCCAAGAGTTTGAGATCAGCCTGGGAAACATAATGAGACCTTGTCTCTACAAAAATTTTTTTAAGCCAAACATGGTGATGCATGCCTGTGATTTGAGTGAATTCAACTGAATTTCTCTCCTTTAACTTAGTTGCTACTTTTCCAAACACTAGCCAGTTCAAAATGGCTGTGAATTTCTCTATTTGTGTATTTTATTGTCTTTGGCATTCACAAAAGAGTGAACCACAATGTAACCAAAATAAAATGTAATTGTGATTCATTTCCATATGTGGTTAATGGCCCATGGCAAAATTTTGGTGATAACTCATCTTTACTGAATTATATTGGGTTATTATGGAATCAGGAAGACATCTAGAACTATCATCATTCTTTAAGATGGGCATTTTTTTCTTCTCAGAGTTGACATCAGCAGAAGGCATCTTGGACAGAAAATGAATCACCGAAGAGTCTATGCTTCATTTTATAAAGAACTTCAATACCAAATTTTTAAAAATAAATTTTATTGTTTAGGATGATAGTATAAATATACTTTTAAGTGCTGTAATGGAAAACATAAGACTGCATTTCTGTGGAAGAGAGTGACAGTATTTCCCACTTAATCAAGGGCTCCCTGTCCTCAAATAATTTGTTCTGTAGGTGACATAAAGTAAGTGATTTGGTCCTTTCTACACAAGATTTTTCACATCAAGTTTTTATGATGGAATATTACTACAAGGAATTTTACTGAACTGGAAAGTGTAAAGGAAGGATCATTGATGAAATGTGTTGCAATGAGAGCAAAATGTGAAATGTTGCTGAACTAAAATGAACTTTGTTTTGTCTCCAGGGCAGTCATGACTTAATGAAGTACAGCTATAAGCAAGATAAGTCAGACTTTGCACAGAAAAGTGACAATGAAAGCGATTACATAGGAAAAATCCCACAATGCCCCCTAAGTAGATTGTGTGTGTGTATGTATATGGTTGTGCATATGTTTTATGTATATAGATTCATACATTCATGTGTATATACAGTATACATATTGTAGATAGATATAAAGATTTTCATTTTATAAAAACATCTTAAATATTTGGAATGCTTTTGTTACACAGTTATTGAGAGATCAAAAGCCCATCATTTTAACATCAAATAGCATAACTTGCATTTTTTTATTAAAAATACTTGCCCTTACTATGTCTTTTCTCAAAGACAAGACATTGATCCTCTAGGTGGAGGCTGTTTATGTTTTTTTCTTTCAAGAGATGCTTGACAGCTGCTCCCTGGAGAGGAACTCAGACTCCTTAAATTTTTATTAGGCTACAGTATTTGAAATTTGGAAAGTAGACATTAGTCTTTGAGGTGCAGTGTTTGATGGTATGAATCTTTTAAGCTGTAGTACTGCAAGAGAAGAATTTAGAGATTAGCTACAGACCATTTGTCAGGGGAGACTGAAGCATTCGTGAACAATAAATAGTGAAAATATACTTGCAAACTTTTCATTAGACAATATAGGGAAATCTTATTGTGTGTTTTTCAGGTTTCAATACTATATCAAATAACATAGCTACTAAGGTTATAATGGATTTTTTTTTCCCCATTTGGTTCTCATTTTCAGACAAAAGAAATATCTTCCTGGCTAAAGTTGCTTTATATTACAGAAGTAGTATATAGCATAAATTGCTATGAAAATAAGCAAGAGCATGCAAAGTGAATAAAGAAATATCAAAATGAATAAGGAAAGAAGTGTAGCAAGAACTGGAGGGTGTATGTGCTAACATTATTTTTTTGTAATCAAAAAAAAAAAAAAAAAACGCTTGTGGTGTTTTCAGAGATGAAAGTCAATCTTAGTGAAATCTATTTTGTAAGCCTTAGAGAAAGGAAAGAAAGTTATTCCTTTAATTTGTTTCCTTACAAGTGTTTCTGTCTTCATTTATAATCTAGCTACAATGCTTTGAAACACCTTTACATAATAACATAAACTATCAGGAGGCTAAATTTAAGGCACATATTGCTTATTTTAAGTACCTAGACTGTGAGAAGAACATTTACTACATTTAACTAGTTAAGGTATAAAGAGCAGTGATACAGGTCTTGGTAGAAAAGTTCTTTTTAAATATATAACATCATTCCCTGCTTCTTTTCCACTTTAATGCATATATGGGGTAAAGGTGGCTGAAACTTGTTATTTGCTGGATAGTGACTTTAGGAATACCATTTAAGCCAGTTAGTTGACTTAATACTATAGTAAATGTTTTTAACTAACAGCTATATCTGGAACATTGTATTTCTCTGGGAAAGCTATCTAGGAGATATTTCTGGCATAGTCAGCTGGGCTCACAGAAATATGTTCAGCCTTGTTGCCTTTATTTTCTTTTTGACCTAATGTTTTGCTTTGTTTTGTTTTGTTCTTTTAATGCTGCCCATTCTGTAAATGAAAGTCAGACGATGTAATTTGAATGGAACACTTAGAAACCCCTTTCATGCAATGACTCTGTATAACTAGTCATTTGTCAGGGAAAAGTGTGAGATTTTTCTCTAAAATTAACAGATTTGAGAGTAAGATTCCATATTTAGTGTATCAAAGGTAATTGTTTTAGGAATGATATTAATTTTAAAATAGTCTAATATAAAACATAAGGGGGTTCTCACTTAAGGAGGTCTTCATATTTAAGAGGTAAAATACAGTTTGTAGTGTGCAATTTTGAAAAAGTATGATGTTGATAATATTAACAAAGTCTGACTTTTGCCCCAAATTTGTGATTAATGTCAAAATTTAAAACAAAACATTACCAAAAATAGTACTATTGCAAAGCTATGTGGCAAGTTAATTATAAACTACATTTACTATATTTCTGCACTATAGTACCACTTACTCTAGAAAATATAAATATCCCACTATCATTTGCATAGATTCATTTTAAATTGCATGATTTTAAAAATTAAACTTTGTCTTTCTACGTAGTCTTATTTAAGGAATATATGTAGATATATATCTACATATATATCTACATATATTCCTTAAATGAAATGTAAAAGTCCTGTATTTTAATTACATATTACACTAACGCGAGAATTTCAAAGGCACCTGGTGAGTGGTGGACCTGAGGATGTGTGGATGTGTTGGAGAAAGAAACGGATGTTTTAGTGCAAAGCCAATCTGACCAAAGTGCTGTGAACAAGATTTTTAGATCATTTATATTCAAGGATGCTTCTTAACAAGATGCTTATTTAACTAAAAACATAGACGCAAAAACCAGTATAACTGGTAACCTTAGAACACATTTTTCCCCCTCTTTCTCATCATTACATATTAGCATATTAAGGAAAATAAACAGTGTGGTATATTTTTATATGACATCTCCACTTGTGCTTATTAATAAGTATTATAAGCCATTATTAAATATGATTGATGAAAGGTTTTTTTAATAAAAAAACAAAACTCATCAGTGGGTTTAGATAATTCAGATATTCATTTTTTTAAAATGTGTTTGAATTTTTCCACCAATGATAGTTGACCTAACCGCCCTCCACTCAAAAAGACTAAAAGGAAACAAAATGCCTAATACAATGATGGTCTTCAGTAAATGTTAGAAATTTGTAGTAAAGAGAGTTTGGACAAGATACTTGCAATGTCTCTTTAAGCTCTAATGCCGCTGGGAACTTTTACTTGCAACCTAAACCTCTTCATCTGCTGGAAATTGATTGTCTTGATCATATTTTCAGTGGTCTCTTTTCCAAGCATGGGGAAGAAGCAAGGAAAGAGTTCTGCAAGGAGATTGAAAACAGATTGGAGGCAGAGAGTGTTAAAAGTCTTTAGAAGCAGCATCATAAGTGTATATAAGATATTTCGTTAGATCTCTTCCTTTCCACCCTTAGAACACTCACTCCCACACTATTTTTCTTTAATACTTTTTAGTCTTAAACATCAACCAGGATTCTAATACCATTTACAAAAATTACTTATTTTCTTCTGCCTTAAATAGAAAGTACATTGTCCAGCCCACAGGTCCCTTCTATTATGAGGCTTCTGGAGAGTCATAAGTAGAAGAGAGTATTGGTGACAAATGAAATGCTGTGTCTAAATGGCTTTAAGATTGGATGAAAGAACAGCAGTTTGCTTTGTGTTTACTTACCTTGTTAAGTGTGTTTTCACTCACTCCTCAAATCAATTATAGTTTTTACTCTGCTTTTATTTTCAGGGGCTAACCAACAAAATTTCACACATGAGTTTCTCAAATGTGAAGAAGAAAATTTTTGTTCAAAGACTTCGTAAAGTAATACATTTAACGTAGAATTTATTTGAGCATGTATTCCTTGAATGCCCACTATGTATCTGAAACTATAATGTATATTATGTGGAAATAAAATATAAGTAGAAACCAAATCCCAGAAGTTTATAAAGCTGGGTGAAAGAAGAGATAATATTTCTAACCATATAAACATTAGAGACAATATAAAATAGAATATCATTGAAATGCCCTAGAAAGTCATTGTGATATATAACCTTGCTACTCAGTGTTGTCTATGGATCAGAAGCCCCAGGCATACCTTGGTGCTGTTATAAATGCAGAATCTCAGACCGTGTTCCAAATCTACTGCGTCAGAATTTGCGTTTTTGCAAAATTCTCAAGGTGTTTGTGTGTACATTAATGTTTGAGAAACACTTAATTGGAATAGTGTTATTTTGTGTGGGTATAAATGTGTTTTATAGAGTGAGAGACTGGAGGAGGTGATAAGGGGAGGCAAGACCGGATATATGTACCATAGTTTGAAAAAGCCATTAATCAAACAATCAAGGCTTAGTGTAGATGGCAGCTTATCATGTCCTGGCTCCTGAACTCCACCTTATTATCAAACGGTCTGCATTCCTTAGGACTTCCCCATCACTTTCTATTTTAATCTAGGCCATGGTAAGCTCCTTACAACTATTGGGTGCACCTAACTTTTTTCAGTCTCCTTTTTTAAAAATTGTGTTTTTGCAGTCTTCAAGAAGTACAAAATGAAGAGATACAAAAAATTCTTCTCTGGTTATTAGAGAAGAATTCTTTACTGAGTAACTCCTGAGTCAAATCAGGAATAGCCAGGCTGCTATTCTTCCAGTATAACCTGGGCACTATTGCATCTATGTAAAATATCTTCACCAGCTCCCTAGGAAATGGCTCCTACCATAGAAGTAAGACAATTTATTCTGAATTCCTGGCACTTTGAAAGCCAATTACAAAATAAGATATTTGTGAGGTTTTTTTACTCTTAATATCTATACGTCTGTAAGATTAAATTTTGGTCCATTTTTCAAGTGTTACTTAACCAAAGACAAATTAGTAAAGAGCCAAATCCATGGAAATACCAATTTGTAGTCAATTTTTAATTGAGAGAAACATTTGAAAAACTCAGTTCTGACTATAATATTTTAAGGGTCATATTATATTCACTAAGCTCAACAACTAAATTTTATAAAGTACAGTTTGCTCTGATTATACAGTCAATAATGGGCAAAAAAGAAAAACAGGATCTAGTGAATAGGTGGGCAATGGAAAAGAGAAAGAAAGCCCAACAAGGTAAGAGATTTTCTAGAAGAGGTGGAGAGACAAATATTTATAAAGAGAAGATCACACAGAAGAGAAAAAATTGAGACAAGCAGCAAGAGACAAGTTCCCTAGGCTATGAGGCTGATGTGTTAATCAAGTTAGGCGGCTGGTTGGATTCCACAGTGTATTTGTACTATAGTCATCAAAGTAAGTTATCACCTGCTATCCCTAACCTTTGAAATTCCAATGAGCTTTTCAGCAATTATCCACTAGCCACTGCTCTTCAGCTATTATTATTATGCTTAACCTTCGCTAGGCATTTAACAAGATGCCATGACAGCCTCCATGGGGGATTGATTTCATTCTCTTAGATGCAGCATTAAAGCCACAGCAGTATCATTTCATGAGTACTTGAAGTGAGCCAGATGAAATCAATTTCTTATGAGATTTTCTTTTTTATGCAAAAGACATTCCGTTTTTAAATATATTCCTGATTTTTAGCATGAATTATTTTTCTTTTATTCATCTCTAGAACCCCAAAATAAACGGACACACAAACACACACACACACGTGCTCTACAAACAGAAGCCATTACTTTTTTACTCAGTTTGTATTTAGAATAGTTTCACACTTACAGAACAATTTTAAAAATTAGACAAAGAAATTCATCCAGATTTTCAAATGTTAAAATTTTGCCACATTTACATTCTATCTCGTTTGTTTTTTCTCAGCCATTTGTGAAGAAGTTGTAGACCTGTAGATCCTTATTTCTCTCTCCTAAATACATCAGTATTCCTCTCTGCCCCCGCCAAAAAAAATAGGAAATCCTTTTACATAACCATGGTAATGAATAACTTAAACTTTTTTATTATTAAAAATATTTGGCATTCTCTAACAATGAATTTCTTATTTACAATAAAGAATATTTCTTATTTAGCATTGTTCTTTCCACAAGAGCTTTTCTTCATTTGCTAACATCTCATTTCTTCATATTCATCCTTATACTTCTATAAAATATTTTGTAAGAAATGACTGCAAAGCATAAAACTTTGAGTGTGAACACTTTTCTTTTTCCACTATTTATCATATCTCCTTCCTGCAAGTCAATATAATAGTGTTATTCATCTCCTCAAGCATTTATCCTTTGTGTTACAAACAATTCTTTTAACTATTTTAAATTGTCCAATTATATTATTATTAACCATAGTCACTCTGCTGTGCTATCAAATACTAGGTGTTATTCATTCTTTCTATTTTTTTGTAACCATGAACCATATTCACCTCCTGCCCACAACCCCTCTAGTACTCTGCCCAGCCTCTGATAACCATCCTTTCACTCATCTCCATGTTTTCAATTATATTGATTTTTGGATCCCAATAAGTAAGTAGAAATGAGAGGTGACAACATACTAGCAGCCCTGGCTCTTGGTGCCTCCTCAGCCTCAGCATTCACTCTGGCAGTGCAGCCCTTCAGCCCACCACGGCATTGTGGGAGCCCCTCTCGGGGCTGGCTAAGGCTGGAGTCGGCTCCCTCTACTTGTGGGGAGGTGTGGAGGGTGAGGCGCGGGCAGGAACCGAGGCTGTGCGTGGCACTCGCGGGCCAGCGTGAATTCCAGGTGGGCATGAGCTCAGCAGCCTGGGGAGTGAGGGGCGTAGCACCCGGGCCGGCAGCTGCAGAGGGTGAGCCAGGTCCCCCAGCAGTGTCAGCACACCCGCGCTGCCCTCGAATTCTTGCCAGGCCTCAGCTGCCTCCCCATGGGGTGGGTGGGTCTCGTGACCTGCAGCCCGCTATGCCTGAACCTCCCCCCACGTCACACCATGGGCTCCTGCGCCTCCCTGACAAGCTACCAGCACCACTCCCTGCAGGGCGGCACCTGGTCCCATCCACTGCCCAAGTGCTAAGGAGTGCCAGCACACCATGTGGGACTGGCAAGCAGCTAGCTCTGCCTGCAGCCAAGGTGTGGGATCCACTAGGTGAAACCAGCTGGGCTCCTGGGTCTAGTGCGCATTTGGAGAGCCTTTATGTCTAGCTGGAGGATTGTGAGGGCGCCAATAAGCACTCTGTGTCTAGCTGAGGGTTTGTGAATACACCAGTCAGTACTCTGTATCTAACTAACCTAGTGGGGACTTGGACAACTTTTCTCTCTAGCACTCTGTGTCTAAGGGATTGTAAACGTGCCAATCAGCACTCTATGTCTAGCTCAGGGTTTGTAAATGCACCAATCAGCACCCTATGTGTAGCTCAAGGTTTGTAAATGCACCAATCAGTACTCTATATCTAGCTAACCTAGTGGGGACTTGGAGAACTTTTCTAACATTCTGTGTCTAGCTCAGGGATTGTAAATGCACCAATTGGCACCCTTTCAAAACGGACCAATCAGCTCTCTGTAAAATAAACCAATCAGCTCTCTTAAAATGGACCAATCAGCAGGATGTGGGAGGGGTCAGATAAGGGAATAAAAGCAGCCTGCCTGAGGCTGCAGGGGCAACCGGCTTGCATTCTCTTCCAGACTGTGAAAGGTTTGTTTTTTTGCTCTTTGCAAGAAATCTTGCTGCCACTCACTCTTTGGGTTCATGCCGTCTTTATGAACTGTAACACTCACTGCAAAGTTCTGTAGCTTCACTTATGAAGCCAACAAGACCACGAACCCACCAGAAAGAAGAAACTGCGGACACACCGTCTTTAAGAACTGTAACACTCACCGCAAGGATTGACGGCTTCATTCTTGAAGTCAGTGAGACCAAGAACCCACCAATTGTGGACACAGAAACATGTGATGTTTGTCTTTCTGTAGTCATTTCTTTTTTCACGGAGAAAATACTGACCAAACGTTAAACAACCTAACTGTGTAGACTGTGTTTTCTTTACCTTTTCCTTTTTTCTACTAAATTGCGTGAAGTACTGTGAAATCAGCTCTAAATCTGTGATGGAAAACTTTATGAATAATATTTAGTCTAATGGATCATAGCCTAGAAAAGCAATGACAAAAAAAAAAAAAAAATCACCATATAGCTGTTACTCACAGTTAGAATTTCACATGTCAGAACTACAGCATCTCCCAAAGGAAAGCATTATTTTATTTGCGCTCCAGAGAGAAGGAACAAAATATTTAATTCATGCTATGTGCTTGTATGAAAATTTTATTGTGATTCAAGATGTCCACGATTGTGTTACCAAAACTCTAGGGGTTTAGTTTAGGTCTTGCTGCTTGCCACACAGAAAACTAATCACTGAGACAACTAGTATTGCTAGTGAAAAAGGCTTCAAGCAGGTGTCGCAACCAAGGAGATGGGAAATCACTCTCAAATCCATCTCCCTGACTGACTAAAATTAGTGGTTTCTGTAGTAGGGAAGAAATCCAACAATATATAGGAAAAGAAAGAATGGGCGGGGTAAGGAAGAAAGGCTAGTCAACAGGAAGCAGGCGGCCAGTGATATGACAGAACTAGCGTCTCATTTTCCAGTTGTGGTGATCTGGTAAGTTTTCAGCTCCTTAATACTATCTGGGGGGTCTGGTGGTAAGTTTCCTGAGAATGGGACTGATAGAAGACAAATGTAACTTTCTCAAGTTTTAAGGCTGGGAGGATCAATTTTTATATGTATTAAAAGAAACCATAAATATCAGTTCTGTGGGACAATTGGACTGGTTTCAATTGTGAGCCTCACTTTCCACTTGCTTCTACAAAAGCGGGAATTCTAGGGTTGGAAGAGCTCATATGGATGGTCCAAATCCCATCTAATATAGGAATCGTCAGCATTAACTCAACAATGACAGTTAACTCCTGGGATAGTTAGATAAAAATACAACCAAAACTAGTTTTGGGCATTTTAGTTTCTAAATTGAGGAACAACCTGACCCCTCAGAATTCTGTATTCATGTGTGTTAGATATGATTTTTTGCGCAATATAAATGTGGTTATATCATACCTTTCACACACAAATAGAATTAAGACCTCTCATGTTGTTAGGTTTTTTCTTCTTTCTCTAGGCTCTGTTTAATCAGTTCTTCTGTCTCTTACTAATATGAAATGGTTTCCAGATAGTAACATCATTCTCTATTTTGTGTCAATAAAACATCTAGAAGCAATCTGTATAATCCAGTTATGGATTGACTTTGGAGGGACTGTAACTTCTCGCTAATCAGAAACTATTGCCATTGGCTCAACTTTGAGAGCAGTTGCTTGACATTTTTCATTCATTAATACAAGGATTGATAAAATCATTATGTTTGTTCTGCCTTTTAGGAGCGACTGCTATCAAGTGAATTATGTCCAATTCTGTACTGTGCAATTGATTTCTTGAATATAATCAAGATTTTATATTCATTATTCTAAAATTACTTTTTTATTTTCTGAAGAAGCTGTTGGGTTACCCTCAATTAGAGAATGACTGTGGATCCTAACCATGAATTAGCACTAAGAAATGAGACAAGTTTAAAACAGTCCTATAACTGTTCTACCATATTGTGAAATGTGAGCTTCCCATGTAAGCTAGTGTGTTGTCATGGCCTATAATTCAAGGAAGAGGCATCTGATTAAATGAGGATGAGAGAAAAAGAAAAGAAAAGAAAAGAAAAGAAAAACATTGCTTTAATTCTGTGGCTACTCTCTGTCAGGCACAGGATTAGGTAAATTAAATATCAGTTTTTATTGACGCTTAACTCTGAGAGGAAGATATAAACAGCCTTTGTACGCTGCCATGCTAGATTTAAAGCCTAGAGACTTAGACTCACATCTTTAGCCACTATTTTTTAGCTGTGTGTTCACAAGCAAGTTCCCTGGATCTTCATTTTAAAGTGGAGAAAAGATGAAATTAAACCTTACAAAGAGAATTTTCATTAACAAGTACTATTTATATTAAAGTTATCACTAGCTACAGGATACCACTGTCTACTAGACTAGATTTCCTTTTTTCTAGGTAGAATAGAAAATATTCTAAGAACAAGAGCATCAACCTTGTTCTTCAGGTTAGGAAGTTCCCCCCTTTAAAATTTTTTTCTCCTTTCATGAGATGCACTGCCCATGGATATTTCTAAACTTAATTTCTCTCATTGAACTTTTGTTGTTTCTTAAACATACAAAGTAAATTTCCATGGCTTCAGAGGAACATACTGCAAAATAAGAACCATGCCTATGCCAAATTCAGAGCCAGTATCATACTGAATGAGCAAAAACTGAAAGCATTTTCCTTGAGAGCTGGAACAAGATAAGCATGTCCATTCTCACCATTCCTATCCAATATAGTACTGGAAATGCTAGCCAGAGGAATCAGACAAAAGAAAAAAAAAAAACATTCAAATAATAAAATAAAAAGTCAAAAATAAGTGGCATTTCTAGAACCTAGAAAACTTTTGTTTTCCGTTTTGTTACATCTTGAAGGGTCTTCTTAGTTTGTAATGTTTCATTTATTTACTCTTTTCCAACTTTTAGACTCAGGGGTATGTATATGTGTTCGTTACCTGGGTATATTGTGTGATGCTTAGATTTAGAGTATGAATGATCCCATCACCCAGGTACTGAGCATAGTACCCAACAGTTTTTCAACCCTTGCTTTCCTCCTTCCCTCCCCACTTCTAGCAGACCCCAGTGTCTATGGTTACCATCTTTATGTCCACGAGTACCTGATGTATTGCTTCCACTTCTAATTGAGAACACACAGTATTTGGTTTTTTGTTTCTGTGTTATTTCATTTAGAATAATGAGCTGAGCTGCATCAACAATGCTGCAAAGGAAATGATTTTGTTGTTTTTAATGGCCGCAGAGTATTCCATGGTATATATGTACCACGTTTTCTTTATCCAGTCCACCATTGGTGGGCACCTGAAACTGATTCCATGTCATTGCTATGGGGTATAGTGCTGCAATTAACATATAAATGCATGTGTCTTTTTGGTAGAATGATTTGGGTTTTTAATATATATACTCAGAAATGGAATTGCTGGGTCAAATGATACCTCTGTTTTAAGTTCTTTGAGAAATCTCCAATCTGCTTTCCATAGTAGCTGAACTAATTTACATTCCCACCAACAGTGTAGAAGTATTCCCTTTTCTCTGCAGTCTCATCAGCATCTGTTGTTTTTTCTTTTTGACTTTTTAATAGCCATTTTGGCTAGTGTGAGGTAGTATCTTATTGTCATTTTGATTTGCATTTTTCTGATGATTATTGATGATGATAATTTTGTGTATGTTTGTTGGCTACTTGTATGTCTTCTTTTGAGAGGTGTCTGTTCCTGTCTTTTGCCAATTTTTTAATGAAATCACTTAGCTTTTACTTGTTCAGTTGTTTAAGTTCCTGGCTATTAGATCTTTGTCAGATGCATGCTTTACAAATATTTTCTCCCATTCTGTAGGCTGTTTACTCTCTTGATAGTTTTATTTTCCTGTGCAGGAATTCTAGTTTACTTAGGTACCACTTGTCAATTTTTGGCTTTGTTTTGCTTTTTCTTCTATTATTCTTACAGCTTGAGGTCTTACTTTTAACTCTTTAATCTATCTCGAGTGAATTTTTCTGTATTGCAAAAGGTACAGGCTGTTTTATTCTTGTGCATATAGCTTGCAAGCTAATCCAGCATTATTTATTAAATAGGGAGTCATTTCTTTATTGCTTGTTTTTGTCAACTTTGTCGAAGCATAGATGGTTGTAGGTGTGTGTTTTTACTTCTGGGTTCTCTATTCTGTTCCATTGGTCTAAGTGTCTTGTTTTTGCACCAGTACCGTGCTGTTTTGGTTACTGTAGCCTTATAGTATAGTTTGAAGTTATATAGTGTGATGCCTCTGGCTTTGTTCTTTTGCTTGGGATTGCTTTGGCTATTCAGGTTCTCTTTTGGTTCCATATTAATTTTAGAATAGCTTTTTTCCAGTGCTGTGTAAAATGACATTGGCAGTTTGATAGGAATAGCATTGGATCTGTAGATTGCTCTGGGAAGTATGGACATTTTGCTGATATTGATTCTTCCAATCCATGAGCATAGAATGTTTTTCCTTTTGTTTGTGTCGTCTCTGATTTCTTACAGCAGTGCTTTAAAATTCTTATTGTAGAGATCTTTAGCCTCCTTGGTTAGATGTATTGCTAGATATTTTGTATGTGTGTATATTGTAAATGGGATTGCATCCTTGATTTTGCTCACAGCTTACGTATTGGTTTATAGAAATGCTACTTATTTTTGACTTTTTATTTTATTATTTGAATGTATTTTCTTTCTCTGTTCTGATTCCTCTGGCTAGCATTTCCAGTACTATATTGAAAAGGAATGGTGAGAATGGACATGCTTGTCTTGTTCCAGCTCTCAAGGAAAATACTTTCAGTTTTTGCCCATTCAGTATGATCCTGGCTCTGGATTTGGCATAGACATGGTTCTTATTTTGTGGTATGTTCCTTTGAAGCCTAGTTTCTTGAGGGTTTTTATATGAAGAGATGTTGGATTTTATCTAAAGCTTTTTTTTTTTGGCATCTATTGAGATGATCATATGGTTTTTGTTTTTAATTCTGTTTACATGGTGAATCACATTTATTGATTTGCATATGTTTAACCAACCTTGCATCCCAGGAATGAAGCCTACTTGATCAAGGTGAATTAGCTTTTTGATGTGCTGTTGAATTTAATTTGATAGTATTTTGTTGAGGATTTTTGTGTCTATGCTGGCTCATCAGGGATATTGGCCTGTAGTTTTATTTTTCCACTGTGTCTTTGCAAGCTTTGGTATCATGGTGAGTCTGGCCTGATATAATGAGTTACAAAGGAGTCTCTACTCCTCAATTTTTTGAAATAGTTTCAGTAGAATTGGTACCAGTTCTTCCTTATATTTCTGGTAGGATTTGACTTTGAATCCATCTGGTCTGGGGCTTTCTTCGTTGGCAGGATTTTTATTACTGATTCTATTTCAGAGCTCAGTATTGGTCTGTTCAGTGTTTCCTTCCTGATTCAATCCTTGGAGATGGTGTGTTTTCAGAAATGTATCCATTTCCTCTAGATTTTGTAGTTTATGTGTGTAGCGGTGTTCCTAATATTCTCTCTATGGATATTTTGTATTTCTGGGAGATTGGTTATAATGCCACGTTTGTCATTTCTGATTGGGCTTGTTTGGATCTTCTTCTTTCTTTTTTTTCTTTTTGCTTTTTAATACAGTTAGCAATCTATCAACCTTGTTTATCCTTTCAAAGAACTTTTTGTTTCACTGATATTTGTGCAGATTTTGAGGTCTCAATTTCATTCCGTTCCATTCTGATTTTAGTTATTTGTTTTCTTCTGCTAGCTTTAGGGTTAGTTTGTTCTTGTTTTTCTAATTCCATTAGGTGATGCTAAGATTAATTTGAGGTCTTTCTAACTTTTTGAGATAGGCATTTAGCACTATTAAATGTTCCTCTTAACACTGCTTTTTCTGTATCAGAGACCTTTTGGTATGTTGTGTCTCTATTTTTATTTATTTCAAATAAGTTTTTGATTTCCGCTTTAATTTTATTGTTTACCCAAAAAAAGTAAGTTGTTTCATTTCCATATGATGGTATGGTTTTGAGAGATCTTCCTAGTATTGATTTCTATTTTTACTTTACTGTGGTCCAAGAGCATGGTTGGTATGATTTTGATTTCTTTAAATTTATTGAGGCTTGTTTTATGGACAAATATGTGATTAATCTTGGAGTATTTTTGGTGTGCAGATGAGGAGAATGTATATCCTGTGGTTTATGGTTGAAGTATTCTGTATATTTCTATTATGTCTAGTTGGTCACATGTGAAGTTTAAGTCCAGAGTTTCATTGTTAGTTTTCTGCCTCAGTAGTCTTAATGCTGTCAGTGGGGTGTTGAAGTTCCCCACTACTAGCGTGTTGCTGTCTAAGTAATTTTGTAGGTCTATAAGTAGTTTTTTATGAATACAGGTGCTCCATGGTTGGGTGTGTATACATTTTGGATAGTTAAATCTTCTCATTGAATATAACCTTTTGTTATTATGTAATGCCCTTCTTTGTCCTTTTTTTAACTGTTGTTGGTTTAATGTCTGCTTTATCTGATATAAGAATTACAACTCTTACTCTTTTTTGTTTTCCTTTTACATAATAAACCTTTCTCCAACCCTTTACATTGAGCCCATGGGTTGTCATTACTTGTGAAATGGGTCTCTTGAAGACAGAAGAAACATGAGTCTTGTTATTTTATGCAACTTGTCACTCTGTGTCTTTTAAGTGGGGCATTTAGACCATTTACATTTAAGGTTAATATTGATATATGAGATTTTGATCCCATTGTGAAGTTGTTAACTGGTTGTTTTGTAGTTTCTATTGTGTTTTATTCTATTTTTGCTTTAAAGGGTTTGCAAACTATGCATTTAAGTGTATTTTGGTGGTAGCAGGTATCATTCATTTGTTTCTATGTTTATATTTTATTTCTCCTTCATTTGTGAAATTAGTTTGGTGGGATATGAAATTCTTGTTTGGAATGTCTTTTCTTTAAGAATGCTTAAACTACTCTCCCAATCTCTCCTGGCTTATAAGGTTTCTGCTGAGAAGTGTGCTATTACCCTAATGGGGTTCCCTTTGCATGTAATCTGCCCTTTTTTTTTTTTCAACTCTAGTTGCCCTTAAGATTTTTTTTTTCTTTAGCATTGACCTTGGGCAGTCTGGTGACTATATGCCTTGGCGATACTTGTTTTGTATAGTATCTCACAAGTGTTCTTTGCATTTCTTATATCTGAATGTCTAGCTCTTTAGCAAGATTAGAGAAATTTTTTTTATTATTCCCTCAAATACGTTTTTCAAGTTGTTTGCCTTTTTCTTTCTCTCTCAGAAATGCCAATAATTAATAGGTTTGGTAACTTTACAAAATCCCACAGTTCTCAAACACTTTCCTCAGTTAAAAATTTTTAAAAACTTTTTTTTTGTCAGATTGGCTTGGTTTAACAGACTTGTCTTTAAGCACTGAAATTATTTTTTCTGTTTTTTTCCAGTCTATTGATAAAGTTTTCAATTATATTTTGAAATTTCTTAAATTTTTTAATTCCAGAAATTAGTTTCTCAATTCCAGAAACTGAGATTTATTTGTTTTTAAGATGTTTATCTCTTCTTTGATTTCCTGGACTGCTTTAGAGGATTTCTCTGTGTTGATTTTCAACTGTGTATTGGATCTCACTGAGCTTCTTTGCAGCCGTTCTTCAAATTCCTCTGTCATTTCTGAGTTTCTATTTTGGTTAGGGATCTTTGCCAGAGAGCTAGTACAATTCTTTGGTGGTGTCACTACATTTAGATTTTTCGTGGTGCCAGAGTTCTTATGCTGGTCCCTTCTCATCTGGAGATGCTGGCACTTCTAATTTTTGTAATTATTTCTATGCAGGTAGGATTTTCTTTTTCTTTCTTTTTCTATAATATTATTTTTTAATTATTTTTTTCTTTCCCTTTCTATTTTCCCCCTCCCTAGGGGATGGAAATGTAGAGAATGCTGGGAAGGGTCATTTGACATTGTTTATATAGCTCTATGCACGTCTTTAAGCAGGCTTTATATTGGCTATTGGGCTAGGCAGTTCATCCTACAAGCCCGTAAATGTCACTTATAGGTAAGAGCTGGCTGCAGCCAACGTGACTAGGTATATACTTGATTCTTGGTTATTTGCAGAAGTTCTCTGTTGCCTCAGGCAATCAGCTGATTTGAGGACTGTACAATAGTCTGAGCTCCCTACTCAGCCCTGGGTGGTGTGGGTGGGGAGTCAAAACAGAGGGGGCTAACCGGGGCATATCCACCTGCTGGTTTCCTGATGGCAAGCACGGTACTAGTGCCAAGAAATAACCAGTGGGTAGCCTAAGACACTCAGAGGTGTGACAAACACTCAGGAGAAACTTCCTTACCTCCAAGTTCTCTGCATGGGGATAGGAGGTGGTCTAAGCTCTTAATCCAAGAGAGTAAGTCCTCCAGATGCCTAGTGGACTTGACTGAGTATGGAACAGAGAAAGCCTGCCTATACGAAAATCTCCACACAGGAGGGGTGGGGTGACTCAGTCTGCTTCACCAGGCTTGGAGCCTACCTGTCTTGAAGAATGCTTGGAGATCTGCCTGGGCATGGAGCAGAAAGGGTCTCACTGTACTACAATCTATGTCCAGAAAGGGTGGGGCAGCTCAGACTGTTGAACTAGATGAGTGGGTGCTCTGAATGCCTAATGATCTGCCTGGGCATGAGGCAGAGAGGGGTCTCCTTCACCAAGATCTCTGTACAAGAAGGGTGGAGTGACTCAGGCTGCTGGACCAAGCAATCAAGTGCTCTGAATGTCGAGAGATATTCCTGAGCATGTAGCAAAGAGGGTACCCCTGCACAAGGATCTCTCTGCACAGGAAAAGTGGGGAAGTTCAGGCTGCTGAATTAGGCAAACAAGTATTGTGAATGCCAGAGGATCTGCCTGGATGTAGATCAGAGAGGGCCTTGATGTACCACACCTATGATTAGGAAGGGTGTGGCAACCCAGACTGGTGAACCACATGATCAGGGTGCTCCTAATGCCTGAAGATCTGCTTGGGCTTAGAACAGAGATAGTCCCTCTGTACCAAGATCTGTGTCCAGTAGGGGTGAGGTGGTTCAGGCTGCTGAAACAAGTAAGCCAGTTCTATGGATGCCCAGGCATGGAGCAGAGAGAGTCTTGCTGTACCACAATGAATGTGGTAGGAAGGATTAGGAAGGATGGGTTACTCAGGCTGCTGGTGCAGGCAAGCAAGTGCTCCAGATGCCTGAATTTCTGCCTGAGAGTAGAGTAGAAAGGGCCTAACTTCACCACAATCTCAGGGAGACAGAGTGGGGCACCCAGCAATGGCACATCAGATCAGTTCCAGGTCACTAAGCTGGCCAGGGCTACGAGTCTCATCACTCAGGAGAAACTGTAGCTGTAGCAGCACTCTTCTTGCCCCAGGCTTACGATGGGGGAGACCGCAATTCCAGTGCCTACTACATCTGGGGAAATGTCTGCAGCTTTTCCCAGTGTCTTTCCCTCACAGCATTTTCAAGCCTCTCTCTAAGTAAATTCCAGGGCTTGGGAGAGGCAAAGTACTCTCCCTTGGCCTGGGTTGCTTGGATTCCCAGCATAAAGGTGAGTCACAAAGGGAGCTTCTCTGCCTCTCCCACATACTGGGGCTTCACTCACTTTGAACAACCAGACACCTTCATGGGGGGGGGCTGTTTGCCGGTGTTTTCCTCTCAAGATTTGGGGTATCCTTCAAGATTCCAGTGGATTCCTGTTGTCCTTCTGGAATTAAAGCTCACAGAGTTGATCTTTATGTACTATCTTGCTGTTGCTAGGTGGCTGAGGCATGCTGAAAGCCTCTCATCTGTCGTCTTTGAAAAAAAAAAAACACCTTTAAGTTTTGTTTAATTCATCCATCAACATTTCCCACCTCCTACAATCTTTGATAACACTTTCAAAAAATTATAAACAACGCTTTTCCAGGAAGTTTTAGTTTTTTTCAAAGCTGCTTTGCTTTTGTGTCTCAGTAACGGTATGTTATAGGGCCCAACAGCACATGGGTGATCCACGCTGTAATCCACCATCAGGGCTCCCTGTCTCCATGATGAATTATTGCATTACATCATCAGCCCAAGGGCTGACAGGAAAGAAAGTACTTCAAACAGTCCTCTTTCATAAATTGTTTTAGTCTTAATGAAAGAAAAAAAATGGTTTTGAATGGGTATGGATGAGTAGAAAAACTGACTATACCTTTCAGATCTGTATTGAATTAGGTACATGTGAGAGCAGCTACCAAAATGTTCTTCACAAGATGGAATTTTCTGTTCATTTTAAACATATGACACTAGCTAATGTGCATAACAGCGACCACAATGAATGCAATATTCCATAAAATACTAAAGCGATTTTAGATCATCTGAATCAAAGAAGGGATTTAAGTAGTGTTAGTATGGGTTTGATAATATGTGCATTTTAGTTCTTCAATAATGTGTGCTGTTGCCCTATTAAGCCAAATGTTTGTTTAACCACATACTACATTTTATATCCTTGTTAGATAACAGAATTATCACTGAACTTGAATGTATTCATTTACATATTTTTACATGAAAAATGTGAAATGAAAATTTACATTCATATCAAGGGAAACAAATCATGAACTCTATTATCAACTTACTCAATATTTGAAATTTAGTAAGGTTGTAAGTTTGTTGAAAGAATAGACTGGCGAATGAATTAATAGACCTCTAAGTTCACTTTTTTCTTTATAAGAAATCTGTTTGAAATGTACAGTAATGTTATGTTTTTGAGAGTAATAAATCAAATATTTCTGCAAACAATTTAAATATATATCTTTTGCCACTCTATCTAAAATAACTTAAAATCAGGTGTCTAATTGGTTGTTATTAGAGAACTGTATGGAAAACATAGATTTGAAAGACTGAATTTTTATTTTAATTTACCTACATTTCTCTTCTTTATTAAAAGAAATTAAATAGCACCATGAACAAAATTAACTATAGGACAAAGCCTGTTATTTCTATTATTGTGAATATGCCCCTTCTGCATCATTTTCCAAATGTAATATTTGCTTGTTAAAAATAAGTAGTGGCACACTTTATGATATTGGCAAAGAAAAACATGATCTAGAATATGAGCTTGTAAAATAGTTTCTACCCTTTTCTAATAACTCATTTAATGTCTTAAAGATATCTTTAATGTTGAAAAATTAAATATTAAAGTCTTTAATTTCCTTCTGAGGCTGCTAATAAAATTGGGTAAAATGAGTTCATAAGCATTTTTACAGAGTTGTCATAATACCAGCACTACAGATCATATGATAGTTTGGAATTTTGAATCTTTAGGTATTTTATTACACTCTGTCTGTGAAACATTTAGTTCCATCAATTTAACTCTTCTTTAACAGTCCCAGGACCTTTTCCTTGTCATCAGTTTCCCACCTCTCACCCCAAGTTTGGGACCTTAAGAAGCTCATGGTTCCACATGTCAGGGTCACCAGCTTAGATGACAATAACTGTATCCTCTTAGTCCTCCCTCAGATTTTTATGTATCTGACAGCTTATTTATTATTTTGGTTATTATAATAATAATTTCAATATTTACTTGCTAAGGCCCAAATTCTAATATAATCCTTAGATAGAATTTAGACTCAAATCTTTGGATCTTTGCATGCTAAGAGTTTTTTTCAAGGTTTTCTCCATTTCTCCAGTTTGCTAAGTATCTCTTACGAAGTTCTCTTGATGCTTTTAAATGTTTTTTAATTTGTATGTGTTTTTAAATTTTCATATGATCACAGTCATATGTCATATGTCATAGATCACATATATATGAGTTATATTAGATATTTTGATATAGGCATGCAATGCATAATAATCACATTGCGGTGAATGGGGTATCCATCACTTCAAGCACTTACCCTTTCTATTACCAACAATCCAATTACACTCTTTTAGTTATATTTAAATGTATAATTAAATTATTTTTTATTGTGATCGCCCTGTTGTAGTAGCAAATACTGGGTCTTATTCATTCTTTTTAACTATTTTTTTTATACCCATTAACCATACCTACCCTCTACTTCATATTTTAAGGTCTTACATTTAAGTTTTTAACCCAATTTGATGTGATTTTTGTATGTGGAAAGAGATAGAGGTCTAGTTTTATTCTTTTGCATATGGGTGTCCAATTTTCCAAGCACCATCTGTTGAAGAGACTGTCCTTTCCCCAGTGTATGTTCTTGGCACCACTGGCAAAAATGAGTTCATTGTAGATGTACGAATTTATTTCTGGGTTCTCTGTTATTTTCTACTGGGTCTATGTGTCTGTTTTATGCCAGTACAATGCCAATTTGGTTATGATAGCTTTGCAGTATAATTTAAAGTCAGAGAATGTCATTCCTCCAGTTTTGTTCTTTCTGCTTAGAATAGCTTTGACTATTCAGGGTCTTTTGAGACTCCCTAAAAATTTTATAACTGTTTTTTCTGTTTCTGTGAAGAATGTCATTTGTATTGTGATAAGGATTGCATTACATCCATAGATGGCTGTGGGTAGAATGGACATTTTGATAATAATTTTTCTTGCAATTCATGAACATAGAATATCTTTCCATATTTTTGTGTCCTCTGCAATTTCGTGCAGCAACAACGTTTGAAAGTTTTTATTGTAGAGATCTTTCACTTTTGGGGGTAATTCCTGTGTATTTAATTTTACTTATAGATATTGTACATAGGATTTTTAAAATATCTTTTTCAGATTGTTGGCTGCTGGCATATAGAAATGCCACTGAATTTTGCTTGTTGATTTTGTATCCTGCAATTTTACTGAATGTGTTTATCAGCTCTAGATTTTTGGTGGAGTGTTAGGTTTTTTCCAAATATAAAATCATATCATATGCAAACAAGAATAATTTGACTTATTCCTTTGTAATTTGGATGTGCTTTATTTTTTTCTCGTATCTGATTGCTCTAGCTAAAACTTCAGTATTGTGTCAAATAATACTGGTGAAAGCGGGCATCCTTGTCATCTTCCAGATCTTAGAGGAAAGGCTCAGTTTTTCCCCTTTCAGTGTGATATTAGCTATGTGTCTGTTGCATATAAATCTGTCGAATTTGGATTATAGGAGGGTATGTTCCTTCTGTACCCAATTTTTGAGGATTTTTTATTATGAAGGGATATGAATTTTATGAAATGTTTTTTCAGCATCAATTGAAAAGATCATTTGGTTTTTGTCCTTGATTCTGTTGATATGATGTATCATATTGATTGATTTACATATGTTGAACCATCCTTGCATCATTGGCATAAATCCCACTTGGTCATAATGAAGATCTTTTGTGTGTGTGTGTGTGTGTGTGTGTGTGTGTGTCTCAGTTCTTTAATTTAATCAGAAAGATTAATTAGCACTCTTTCCAAAGCAAATCTACATTTTTATGTTCTTTTATCTAATTATTTTTCTTTCTTTTTAATTTCCAAAGCTTATTGGGGAACAGATGGTGTTTGGTTACATGAGTAAGTTATTTAGTGGTTATTTGTGAGATTTTGGTGCACCAATCACCCAAGCAGTATACACTGCACCCAATTTGTGGTCTTTCATCCCTCACCTCCTTCACACTCTTTCACCCTGGGTCCCCAAAGTCCACTGTGTCTTTCTTATGCCTTTGCATCCTCATAACTTAGCTCCCACATATGAGTGAGAACATACGACGTTTGTAATTCCATTCCTGAGTTACTTCACTTAGAATAATAGTCTCCAATCTCATCCAGGTCACTGTGAATGCCATTAATTTATTCCTTTTTATGGCTGAGTAGTAATCCGTTGTATATATATACCACAGTTTCTTTATACGTTCATTCATTGATGGGCATTTGGGTTGGTTCCACATTTTTGCAAGTGTAAACTGGGCTGCTAAAAACATGTGTGTTCAAGTGTCATTTTATATAATGACTTCTTTTACTCTGGGTAGAAACAGAGTAGTGGGATTGCTGGATCAAATGGTAGTTCTACTTTAAGGAATCTCCACACTCTTTTTCATAGTAGTTGTACCAGTTTACATTCCCACCAGCAGTGTAGAAGTGTTCCCTATTCACCACATCCATGCCAACATCTATTTTTATTATTATTACTATCTGATTATGGTCATTCTTGCAGGAGTAAGGTGATATCATATTGTGGTTTTGATTTGTGTTTCCCTGATCATTAGTGATGTTGAGCATTTTTTCATATGCTTGTTGACCATTTGTATATCTTCTTTTGAGAATTGTCTATTCATATCCTTAGCCCACTGTTTGATGGGATTGTTTTTTTCTTCCTAATTTGTTTGAGTTATTTTTAGACTCTGGATATTAGTCCTCGATGCATCATCAGGTTGTTTATTTAAAGTTTTCTCTTTTTTAAAAAATATATAAGCACTTATAGCTGTAAACTCCTCCCTTAATACAGCTTTTGCTGTATCCCATAGGTGATTTTAGAATGTTTCCATCATCATTTGTTTCAAGAAATTTTTCAATTTCCTTCTTAATTTCTGAATTGACCCCCAATCATTCAGGAGCATATTGTTTAATTTCCATGTGTTTGTATAGTTTATAAAATTCTTCTCACTATTAATTTCTAGTTTTATTTCATTGTGGTCAGAGAGATGCTTGATATTGTTTCAATGATTTTGAATGTTTTGAAACTTGTTTTGTGACTTAACACATAATCTATCTTTGAGAATGATCCATGTGCTGAGGAGAAGAATGTATACTCTGCAGCTTTTGAATGAATATCTATTAGGTTCATATATTTTATAGTGCAGATTAAGTCTGATGTTTCTTTGCTGATTTTTTTGTCTGGAAGATCTGTCCAATGATTAATGGGGGGTTGGAGTCTCCACTATTATTCTATGGGAGTCTCTTTCTCTCTTCAACTCTAGTAATATTTGCTTTATATATCTGAGTGTTCCAGTGTTGAGTGTGTATATATTTACAATCATTATATCCTCTTGTTGAATTAGCACCTTTATCATTGTATGGTGACATTTTTGTCTCTTCTTGTAGTTTTTGTCTTGAAATCTATTTTTTCCTGAGGTAAATACAGCTACTCCTGTTCTTTCTTGCTTTCCATTAGCATGGAATATCTTTTTCAATCCCTTTATTTTCAATATGTGTCTTTATTGAAGTTTTCTTGACGTTTACATTATCCAACGCCTATTTTAGTGGCAAGAATATTGCATGGAAAATTGTCATTCAATTTATACTCCAAGAACCCTCTAATATCTATTGATTCTTTCCATCTCACACACACTGAGTGCTATAGCATTTATAAAGTACCTTAATGTGTAATTATTTTTAAAGATTTGTGAGGTACCACAATTTTTTTTCACCATTTTCAGAATGAGGAAAATTAGACTCAGAGATTAAAAGATTTCCCCACGGTAACATGATCCTGGCATATAGTCAAGAGCTACACCAATCCTGTAGGTCTTTATGCTAGAGATATCACAGTGCCTTCCTAATAACTCTTCCAGGCTCATTACTGGCATGATTTCCATTGAGAATGTCTTCAGGATATTTCTCTCTTCACATTTATGGTGCAAATATTAGATTTGTCTTCATTCACCACAATGAGCGTATGTTTTTCATATTAAATCTGCCTACTTATACATAAACAACTCAAAACATACACAATTGGGAGGACTTTTGTACTTAATATACATCCATGAGTTCTGTTTTCAGGTCAGGTTTCTGGCCCTGAAATCAGGCTTGTTGAATACTTTATTTTACTATGTAATTTACAAGTCATGTTGGGAAGTTGGACCCTACAATTATATGTATTTTTAGTGCAAAACATCATCAATCTTCTACCTTTAGAGCACCTAATTTAGGTCTA
Source organism: Papio anubis (assembly GCF_008728515.1). NCBI lineage: Eukaryota > Metazoa > Chordata > Mammalia > Primates > Cercopithecidae > Papio > Papio anubis. Next base: position 116,766,282 of record NC_044977.1, on the reverse strand, counting down.
ATGAAATATATTTAAATGAAATGTAGAAAGTAGTCAAACAAGTCTCCCCAATTCTGTTACCTATACCAATATTTAGAATTTTTACAATAAAAATCTTCAAACGGTATTTAAAGTTTTACTGTCATTGATTAATTCTAGTTGTTTATAGATGTAAAAAAATCATCAGTGGTATTTTCAAAAGTTCCAGCCATGATGTATGTTGCAACAAAACTTTGCATTTACAGTAAACAGTTTTTCTGCGGCCCATCAGTGATGAGACTCCCTTTCTCTACTAAGCAGACTGCCTCCTTGGAAAAGAAAGAACCATTTTAGCTTAGCACTTTAGTTTAGTTTAGTTTTGTTTTGTTTTTCTAGAAGGATGTAAATTGTTCTGTTTGTTAAAATGCAGAACAGTGAATGAAGAGTGAATAGTAACTTTGTAATACAGATTGCTGTCCAAAGGGAACAGGGGCCAGAAACATCATTTTAATTGAACTCAAAAATCTAGAATGTATCTTTAAACACAACTGCATGAATGCATCTAAGCACTTACACAGTTAATATCATTTGGCTTCATCTTTAGTCATAATTTATGTTCATTACATATGGGTAATGGGTATGACTTGCCTCAACTAAAAGGAACAAGTAGGGGCTGCCTTAGTTTTGATGACTGAGTTAATCTACACATACTTGTGCTAAGTTGTGTGGAACGCGTCAAATAAAGAGTTATCTGGTCCGGCATAGTGTAGGAGATATTTACAATCTGACAAACTGAAAATTTAATTTTAAATAAGGCTATCACAAAAAAACTAAGTTAATGATTTAGAAGAGAAAATATACAAATACTATTTATACGCTCCTAGCTATGCACAATACTCAAAATTTGGAAACTGTTTCAGAGATTTGGGCTGTATAGACGTTCTAATTCAACAATAAACATTTTATTATTAAAATATTCATTGAAAAGTTTTGAAATGATATATGGTAACCCATTATTTTTCTCTAACAGAGGGCATTATAGAGGTACTTTTTCTCTTCTTTCTACATTTTTATTTTTCTTGATTTCCTATGCTAAGTACATATTTCATGAGCTTTGAAAAACTTCTTCAGAAAATCACTAGAGATCAAAATTTTAATATTTACTTAAATGTTTAATGTTAATTAGTATTCAGATTAGAAGTGATGACCATATTTTTTGGCAATAAATTCTGCTTGATTCCTCTGTTCAGAAGCTCCATTATTAGTTTTACATTAAGTATATATTGCATATAATAAAAGTGAAGGAATAACTAATTATAAGTCAGTGTCTTCAGCAAGGAAGAACATTAGTTAAATTTATGGAATAGAGTTCTTTTCAGTTTAACAGTTAAAAGTAACTATAATTTGAACGCCAGCTAAAGAACTGTTCCTAGATTAGCAAGTCCTAATATAAAGAAAAATACGAGATTCTTATATTCAATTATATATGTATATAGTCAAAATATAATTATTTACTCATGGCCTTTCATTGTGTCATATTCTCCTTAAGAAATATGAGTGGTCTTGATGATAGACATTAAATCATAGTCATAATTAATAAATTTTTTATTTATTCTTCATGTTGGAATTAGTCTTTCACCATAATGTAACAACAACCTAGACAGCAATACTGCCCCAGATATACTTGCCTCGTCATGGGAAGGTAGAACAGTGAAGTGATAAGAGCATCGATTCCAGGGTCAGGTGTGAGATGAATTCTTAGCTCTCACACTCACTAGCTTTATAAAATTGGCCAAGCTCTTTAATCTCTCTTTACCTCCATTTCTTGATCTGTAAAGTAGGAACAAAAAAAGGTAAAGTGGCTTAATAGTGCTTGGCACAGTAGGAAGTTCATGACAAAGGTTAACTATTTAGAAGAATAAGTGGGAAGGAATGCATTCTATCTAGTGAACTAGGGCAAAAGCTTTTTCTCTTGATTTATTCAGATAACTGACCCCAGAAGTATTCCTTCTGGTTTCATTTGAGTTATAGTCATAATTTTCTCTATTTCCAATACAGTGTATGTAGTCAGCCTAGGTGTTATTCAATAGACCTGTTCCAACATCTACTGTGATTGATTTATTTAGAAATACCTCCAGGCCAAAATGAGAATGAAAATAAATGGAACAGATGAAAGTGCCCTGCTGCAAGCAAGAGCTACAAATTGAGGTTACGAATAATTGCTTCGGCATAATTGTTATTTGTAATCTTAGAACAAATGCAAATCTCCCATTAGGAGCAGTAAATCCAGTGCTTAAAGTAGAAGATGAGTATTTCACTGCCTAGCAATGGGAAGCCATAACTGAATGCTAAGTGCAACGACATAAAAATTTCCTCAGGCCTTTCATTCAGACTAACAATGCAGGGAATATGGTGGACACAGGAGTACCTTCAGAAAAATGAATATCAAAGATGATTTCTTTGCCCTGTGTATTTTTTTCCAAGATACACTATAAAAACTTTGTCTTTAGATTTATAAATTCATACTGTGCTCTGCTTCATAAATACTTTATATTTATACTGAGCCTGACTTCCAGAAAGCCTGATGCACTTTTTATGGTTATTAGTCTTTATACCTTCATTACTGAAGTAGATAATAAGGTGAAGATATTAGCTTTACTTTAAAGAGATAAGAATAGAGGCATATAGGAGGTCAGTGACTTTCTCAAGGTTATGAAATTGTTCTGTGGTAGCTCCGGGAAGAGTAAAAAGAATACACGATTCAAACTCATTTTAACTACCACATCATCTTTTTTCAAATTACTTTTTAAGTCAGTAGTTATTATTACCAGTGAAATTATGATAATCATAGTGATGAGCCAAAGGTTGTAAGTAGATTTCTCAAATATCCAACAATTCCTGGGCCAAGATTACTACGTAAGAAATGTTGTATTTATTTTTAAATGAATTCTTTACCTCATAATAGAATACCATTTTAAACTATTAAGTTAAAGCCTAGATAAGATTAAATTGAGTTATTGGCCACACAGCAGCTTATTATCTTGATTTAAAAAAAAAAGAAATCCCAAGGTCCATGTGTACCTGTAGAAATATTTAGAAATGTAAGTAGTTGAAGAAAAGAGTAGACAGGTAAAGTTGAATATGTGTGTTTCAGAAAGTGAAGGGTGCAATGGGATGAAAATATATTGCAGTATTACTATAGAAGAATGAAAAACATCAGTATTCAGACAGTTTCTGATGTATACATAGCTGAGGTCAAATATAAAGCAGATATTTTTTGTCTCCCAGACTGAGATCACACTGCCTTAATATTGTTTGTTAGATATTGGCAGGGAAAAAGTTTAGTATGGTATAAATGTATTTTTTAACTTAAATCATTTCATAGATTTTTAAACAATTCCATGTAAACTCTGTAGAGGAAGGAGTACAATATGTAGTCTGTTGCAAAACCAGAGTAGTATATATTTTAGATAAATGGATATTTTTGAACTCTAGAAAAATTGATTATTTCTGGGGGTTATTACCCCACGACTGAAATCCAAATGTGATCTCAACTTTCTTACAAGGCCCTTAATAGTTGAAGAACAGAACTTTAATTTAAAACCCATCTCAAGCAGCATCCACAAGACTACCCTCTGATAAACTTTTTAACCTGTGACCTCTTCCTATAGATCTCATATGGTGACAGGTTTCGATCTGTGATCCTAGTTAATCATTAATGGTGCCCCAGATTGCGAGAGTCATTCTTTGCAAAACAGTAATAGAATTGTAATAGAATTATAGCAATATAATCCCAAGCTGATTCAGTGAGACTATCTATTTTTCTTAAATAAAATAAAAGAGCTGTCAAGCACTATTTATGCCCCCAGCTGCTATTTCTGTAGTAGCCCCTTCCTTCAATTTACTAAGGAGGCAGAAGAGTCACAGAAGAGTTACAAATGAAAGAAAAATGAAACAATACAAAAGCAAGAGTGCCTCTTAGCCTGCATTAGGGAGGTTGGAGTAAAATATCAAGGACACAGATATTGCCTTCAATGGTTCCCTCACAAAAACAAATTGCCAGTAATTTGGAGGTTTGTAGCTTCATTACTTTCTGTCTCTTTCCTGTAGGCTACAACGTGTGGTCCAATTTTAGTGTGAGACTGACCTAGCTAAATAATTGTATTTGGATAACAAAGCGAATAAACAAGTGCAATTTTGTTTTTGAGCTGTTTATAGAGAAATGTCATGTAATTATTGCAAAAGCAAATGTGGAATTTAGAAATATTTTAAGGGTACAAATGGCTTTAATGAGGGGCAAAGGTTGCTAGTATCTTATCTCTTAAAGCCAGTTCTGAGTTATTAATGATTTATATATATTAAGCAAGTTTGGGGAAACAATTCACTTTCAACTTCATTATTTTAAAGGGAGTAACTCTCACTTTTACCACTAATTATCTACTTAGTTCAATAATTAAGAATTCAGTTAATTCTTTGGAGATGATAAATGTTTTCTTGTGTGTCTACTCTGTGCCAAGCATGAGCCACTGAAATGCTTATAAAAATGAATAAGATAAACATTTTAACTTCCCACAGATCACAATCAAGTGGAAGACTTAGACTTTAAAAAAGGAAAGATAAATGCGTGAAAAATGAGGTACAAAAACCGTATAGAACTATAGACAGGAGAGAAGGGATATGGACTGGCTTCTTTGGGGGAAAAAAGAGAGGTATTTAAATCAGTTTTGAAAGATTATTAAGATTCTAAAAAGCGATTGGAGTGCAGAGAAATCAGATGTAAATTTGATTTACATCACTGCAGGCAAAGAGCAGGGGTAACACTAAATTGCCATGTTCTCCATATCAGAGACCTGTGTTGCAGAAAATACTGTGTACCTTTATCTGAAATAACCAGATCCAGGACACTTTAGTATTGTCCTGCATTCTTTTCAGAATATCAAAACTTCTCCTGGCTCTGCATACTGCTGTCACATGGAACAATATAAACTCATCAAATAAATCATATATATTCACACTCTCAGGCCTTCTGTACTTACCTAGTGTCTTATATGTCTATAAGTCTACTTTCTCCCTGCCTTTTTATCCACAGAACGTACCTACATATACCTGGCTATTTATTAGAGTTTAATGACTCATTGTGGGAGTTCTGTCTTCTGAGAAGCACTGTCCAATGCTACCATCTCAAGTTTAAATTAAGTACCCCTCCTCAGGGGCACAGAGCCCATCCCTGTTACCTCTATCACAGCACTTACTTCATGCTATCTCAATCCACAGATTTTTCAGATCTCCTCCTGTAGACTATAATCTTCTGATAGCAAAGACAATAATATTAAACACCAGGAAGAGAGCCTGCCCTGCAGAAGACCCTGGTTCAATTAATATTCGCTGACTGGGAAACATTCAGATATAAAAATGTAGAAAAAATGTCTGTAGACAGCTGGGCACAGTGGCTTAAACCTGTAATCCCAGCACTTTGGGAAGCCAAGGCAGGCAGATGGCTTGAGCCCAGGACTTCAAGACCAGCCTGGGCAACATGGTGAAACCCTGTCTCTCCAAAAAATAAAAAAATACACACACACACACATATACATATGTACATAGAAAACTTACCCAGCATGGTGGCGTGTGCCTGTAGTCCCAGCTGATGCTGAGGTGGGAAAATCACATGAGCCCAGGGAGGTCAAGGCTGCAGTGAGCCATGATAGCGCCACTGCATGCCGGTCTGGGCAACAGATTGAGACCCTGTCTCATAAAAATAAAAAATATATAAAAAATAAAAAATAAATGTCTCCAAATAAATTTGGACTATCATTATCATTGTTCAACAAAATGAGTAGGTGAGTGTACACACCTAACCCATATATTCGGTACTTGTCTCTCACCTTCACGTTTCATATCCTTAATTAGCAGAGCCTACCAATCTTCTTCTCTAAATATTTTTTATTATTTCCACTTATATTTTATCTCTACTATCATTGCCTTAATGTGGGACTTCATTTTTCACTTGGACAATATTGCAATAACCTCTTAACTGGTCTCCCAGTTATAATAAATGTCTATTAAATTTAAATGGTTGAATTGCTTAAAGTAACACTCTCTATTTTGAAAATAAATCAACTAGCAAGTACCTGCTGCCCACCTACAATATGTTCCAAACTTATTATGTGCTATGAGGGAGTCAGGAGAAGCAGAGCATACAAACTTCAACTTTACCCCCACAAGACTATCATGTGGGCAGGGAGAACTGAAACAGTGCTTCTCAAAGTACATCATGTATACGCATCACCTAGGCATGTTACTAAAATACTGATTCAGTAGGTCTTGAGCAAGGCCTGAGATTTTGCATTTCTAACAAATCCCCAGGAGATGTGGGTGCCACTGGTCAGTAAGTCATCCTTTGAGTGAAAAAAAATATTAAAATTCATTAAATACCATATGACATACCTCATAGTGAAGATTTTAAGTGCAGGCAGACTTCATGAAAGTAGTAAATGATACAATGGACAACTCTCCATGATAAGAGAAGAATGGACACTGAGAAAATGCAAGCCCATGTCCTGTTCCTGGTCAGCTTATAAGATGACTCACTTCTCATCTTCTCTCTAAAGCCTTTCTGACACAATCTCACCTTGCTGGTACAATCTCACATTGCTGCTCTCTCTCTACCCCTTTTTATTCAGGCTCTAAAGTATTAATACATTCAGAAAGATCTTTCTAAAATACTCATCCGACTTTGCCACTCTTAGGCTTAAAGTCCTTTAATTCCTTTCTATCACCTGCCATGTAAATTCCACACTGGAAAGCCCTTCTCAGTTAACCCCCTTCCTGACTCTAGACTCAATTTCCACCACTTCTACCATATGTCACCTGCATTAGCCAACCTTCAACACACTCTTTCTTACCTCTGCTTGTCATAGGTCATTGCCTGTGCCTGGACCTCCCATACACATTGTCTACTAGGAAAAAGTGCATCCATTCTTACTGGAAACTCCAAAGTTCCCTCCTCCACAGGGCCTGCCTTGTCCTGCCAGGCAGAGTTAGGTATTTCAATGCCCTTTTGAGTTCCATAGCATATAAAACATTATTGAGTTCTATTTATCTCTACTGATTTCAGCACTCCCAAGTGAGCCCTATTTTGCAAGGACCTGAATCTCATCTTTCTTCATATCTCCTACCCATAAGGCTATATTCAAAATGTAAAAGATGTTTTAATAACTGTTTGTTAAAAGAATAAATAAATAAATAAAACTAGCTATTTGCTCAACATCCCTTTTTACCAAGAAATAATTTATGATGGCGCTAATAAACAAAATCAACGTGTTCTGTGATGAGATTTCAGTTCACTACAGAAGTAAATGTTAGGGTGAAGGGGAAAGAGAAAGAGAAGACAGAGGAAGAAAATTCTAAGAAACACTGCAATGAGGAAAATAGACATGTACTACTTACATGTTAAGTCTTTTCTGAGCACACACAACATTCATAATTTAAACTGCCCTAAAAAGTCCAACGAAATTTTAGCTCATTCCCAGAAAGCAGTAGAAAAGACAGGAAAGTGTGTTAATACTCCTTCTTTTCCAGTCATTATTCACCTAGATACTGGAAGTTGTGTCTCAGATATTGGATTGAACTGAAATGAAAGAGGGTCTCTTGATGAGAGCAGTCAATGTTCCTCCTATTTACAGATGGCATGGCTGTGCTTATGGACAATGTTTGTGAATTATTATTTTTCAGTTGAAAGCAAAACTCAACCATGAATTTCAGGGAGCAAGTAAAAGATAATCCTGAATATAAATAAATCATGCCCCACAACTCATAAGAAAGCCACCTAAATGGTCATATTGGTAAAAGAGAAGGATATCTTTAGAATTTTCTTTAGAACATTGCTCCATAAAGAAATAGAAAAGTCAAAAACACTAGACAAAATAATATGCAATAAAACAAATGAAATATTTAAAAGACTGTCATTTATACTGAAAAAAATTAGACTATCAGCATTATTGTTACTCGGAAATCTCACACTCTTAATATAAAAGAAACTTGGCAATGAGTAAAATGATTAAAATTATTCAGTGTGTCAAAAAACACTAAGCCAAATATTAATGTAAATAGAAATATCAATAAACAATTACTCATAAAGAATAATGTCACATTACATAAGGATTAACTTTAATATTACATCAAATCATTCTTCTAAAGCTATTTATACTAAATGTCATTTGATACTCCCAAAATTTTAATACTTTTCTCTCTTTTCTCTTATCATCTTTTGTGTCCATATTTTTAATCTCCAGATAAAAAGTGAGTGCCTGCCAGGTTGTAGGTTCAATATGTGTTGAAGCTGAATAAAAGTGAGTTATCATCAGCCACTGTATCAATCAGTCAACCATATTTTCCAGAGCATCTGCCTACATGCTCAGCACTGCTCTGAGAGAAATAGAAGAAACAGGGAGCCTGAAGTTGGTCTTCTTTCCTGGGCATTCAGGTGTAGTCAGGAGACAATGCTAAATGCTAACAGTGGGATCAGTGAGAAACTGTGGAAGCCAGTTCATAAGCCGTATCATGTAGTTCATGATAAAATTGCTGTATAGGATTCAGAGTAGAAAAGTTCTACTCGGACATGGTCTTATGAATTGGGGATGGAATGATTAAAAAGATTTCCAAAGGAACAGACATGGAGTGAAGTCCAGAGTGAACAGATCTGAGGAGATGTTGCACTCTTGAGATTCAGGAAAAAAACATGACCACAGATCCAGGGGCAGGAATAATAGTGCACAGCCAGGCCCTGGTAACACAACTAATATAGGAATAGGACCCTGTAGAGCTGCAACTGCACAACCTGCACAGTATGCAAAGACCCTGCTATACAGCTCTTTCAACTTGTTGTGCTGTTTTTGGCTTCCTTGTACCCACTTGATTCCATCCTTTGAGACTCAAATGTTATTGCTTCTGTGAAGCCTTTCCCTTTCCCCAACCTTCCATCACATTCTACATGTATTAACAATGTATCCATATTCCATAATTATATATCAGTCATTGCATATAATCTTTATCCTACCAGTTCACTCCTCCTCATCCCACACATTGTCTAAATAAGCACTGACCAACAGAACTTTCTGTGATTATAGAAATATATCTGCACTGTCCTAAACAAGATCCTCAAGCCAAATGTGGCCACTGACCACTTAAAATGTGGCTGATGTGACAGGGAATTCAATTTTATTTATTTTAGATTAAAATTTAAATAACAGCATCTGGGTAGTGGTTACTGTACTGGACATATAGTTTTATACTATGAACTTCTTGAAGGCAAGAGTGATGTATTATCATCCATATACTTTAGTATAGTCAATCATAGTATGTACTCAATAAAGTTTTGTTGAATAAATGGCCAAATCTGAATGAATCATAGTATGTAGCTGACAAAGTAATGAATATAAAGATCAGACATATGAAAAAGCAACAAATTTGATGGTGCCTAAAGATAATTATTGAAAGATGAGAAAGAGAAATAGTGTGACTTAAATGTAGTTTGCTTTTTTAAAAAATGTTAGTAAAGGTACCCTAGAATAGAAATTAACCAAAAAAAAAAAAAAACCTGTTGAAAGGCTGATACTCTATCTTCTTTGTATGTTTATGTTTTATACTGCCTTTTTGCATTATTTTATACTGTCTTAATTATATCTAAGTCTTCAAACACTAGACTGTGACCTCCTTGAAACAGGGACTTTTATTCCCACTGTATACCCAGTTCCAAATGTAAGCTTAGAACACAATAGGTACCCAATAAATTTTACTGGGAGAGTGAAATGAGTAATAAGACAGGAAATAAACTATTTTAATAAAACTAGCAGAGTTGATGTTCAGAAAGAAAAGATTGCTATTAGAAAACATCGTAAGACTGTGAACAATAAAGCATTCTGCAACATCTACTTTATGTGTGCATTTATGCCTTGTATTTGAGAAACCTGTGTTATTTCAAATAACTTTTTCCTAAAACAAAATCATGACTGTCTTATTCTCCCTGTCTTCTACCTGCCATTCTATAAAGTCCCATTGCTTTTAGCTTTAAATTTGGTTTCAGCCTCTTTGACTCTTTTACTATTTTCTTTTAGTATTTCCTTTACCTTAAGAGAGTGAATACAGTTGTCTTTACTTTCTCGTGGTAGCAGGTTAACAGTATAGAAGTATGAAAATGTCACCCCAGACTAATCAGAACAAATTGCAAGAGTTTTTCCTAATGCCTCTGCTTCAGACCTACCATGTAGATTAGCATATCAGATTTATCATTCTGATACATCAGAGTCTGCTTTGTATTTGTCAGCCAGTGTCACTTCTCAGAGCATTGATTTTTACTCTGAGTCAGAACGGGTTTCTTTGATATCTCCCTTAAGAAATGCCAAGTTTGGCCACCATCTATATCTTTTACCCTTTCACTAGGTTGCTCAGAAATCAATAAAAGAGCAGGTTTATGATTGCTGATGCTTAAATTGTACTTGTCATTCTAAAGATATTTATTGCATACTTACTATGCAAAATTGTGTTCTAAGTGCTCTAAGGGAAATTGAGATGAATCGTGCATGAACCTGACCTCCAAGAATACGGTCATCACTGAAAGACAAGATACCGGCATAATAGATACGAAGTAGCAATTGCTAAGTACAATTATTCCTCCATATCTGAGTGGGATTAGTTCTAGAACTCCCTCCAGATACTACATTGCCATGATGTTCAAGTCCCTTTAAAATGACATATTATTTGCATATACCCTATACACATCCTGTATACTTTATATTGTCTCTAGATTATTTATACTACCAAATACAATGTGAGTACTATGTAAATAATTGTTATACTTCATTATTTTCTATTTGTGTTATTTTTATTGTTGTATTATTATTATTTATTTATTCATTTTTTTGGAAATTTTCAATCATGGTTAGTAGAATTCACAGATGAAGAACCCTCAGACATGGGGGCCTACTGTAGAGCATAATGGTTTAGAGCAGCCTTGGATTTGTATTTTGACTCCTATATTAGGAATTATGTGACATTAAACAAAATACATGAACCTCTCTGTGCTTTACTTTCCTCTTTTGCAAAATGATACCAGGTTTTGTCTCTGGATTATTGACTTATAATCTGGATGAACCCAAATCCCCTGGTGGAGGATGACAGAGACCAAGCATGTTGATACCTTAATATTGTTTTGTCCCTAGCACACGTATAAAAATGCTTAGCCAATGCCTGATTATAAGCAAAATGCTTTCAGAGTTTAGAGAGATAATGCTTTTGCTGTATGGATGACGTGGATTCTGTCTGAAACTGAAAGATTGTTGGATTTAGACATAGAAAATACAAAGTCAAAATCTGAAAAGAAGAGCATCAACTATCCACAATAATTCACAAGGCCAGGAGATCGGAAATTGTTATTTTTCTTCACAATTATGTTTATCGAAACATTGTCTAAAATTTATGAAGTACCAGGCTAGGTGCCTTAGGGAACAATGTCACAAAATAAATGGTCTCTACTCTCACAGGAGTCTTTGAACTAGTAGAGGTTCCTGGGGAATCATGCCATCTTTAACCTACAGCATGTTTTTCTCATTGGTAGAGGTAATACTGTGGGTTTGTTGGGAGGGTGGACTGCTAGATGTCAGGGACTCTGTTTTAGTTAACTTTGCCTCCACGTTAAGCACAACTCTTGGCACATAGTAAGTACTCATTACGTGTGTATTGAATGAATCAATGAACATATTTTGCATGAATATGTTCTAGTGCTTACTCAGTAGTAAAATTAAGACTTTTATAATAATTCTTAAAAATAGCTACTTGAGTTCTATAGTGTTATTACCTAAATTATGTTTATCAAAGGGTGTAACGTTTCAAAGGCAAAATTAACTGCTGAATGATTTTAAAGACGAAATAACATTCATGATAATATTACCACATTTGTATAACACTTTATACCTTTCTAAAAACATCTTTTGGATAATTTTCCTGGTTTTTGGTTTTGTAATTTGTATGTTTATGAAATGTGGTATGTTTTGTAATTTGTACATTTATGAAATGTACAAATTAATAAATGAGCATTCAATAAATGGGCATTCAATAAATGAGAACATGATATCACTTAGGACATAAGGTGGAAAAGGTACAACACTTGAGCACTGTGCTACAATTCAGTTTTTAAAACGAAATTATTATATGACTTAGAAAGCGTATTTCATCCCTTGTTTGAATTTGAGTAAAATCTGCTCACTTAGAATGTTTAGAGAAATGAAAAAGTGTAAAATAATAACCAATAATAGTAAAAATAATAATGATGATGACAAAACCATGAGCTTCCATTCACTGAGCAGTTGCTATGTTTCAGAGCCACTACCAGTGCTTTACAGGTGTCCTCTTATTTAATCCTCACAACAATCCTACTTAACAGGAACTACTGCAAGTTCCCTGCTACAGTGAAGGAAACCCAGAGTTATAAATCTTAGAAAGAATATCAAAGATCATAAAGCAAATAAATAGCAAGACCAGGATTGAAACTCAAGTTTGTCTTCTCCCAAAGTCCAGGCTCTTCACACCCTCCTACTAAACTGCTACCCACTCCTAAATAATGACAACGAAGACTATTTATGAACTCATCCTTTTTTTTTTTTTCCAGGTATTAGACCTTTAGTGAATCATTTATCCTCAAAATAATACTAGAACAATATAGGTTTTGATATTCCATTTTCCAGATGAGAAAACTGAAGCTTAAAGAATCTTGGCTGCTTGCCCATGTTTACAGAACTAGCCATGGTAGAATAGAGAATGGACCCAAACTTATTTAAGAGACAACAGGGTCCTTAATCACTATCTTCTATCAATGGTAATGAAGTATTTTGGTTAGGAAAAAAAGTCATTGTATTTAGTTCTTACTATAGTTAAAATGAAATAATGTACTTACACTTAACATTAAAGTCACACCAAATATAATTTCCTCTTTTCACAATGATTAGAAAGGCACTTCAGAATCTGGAAGTGCCTCATTATCATGCACATAATTAGCATATAATAATATTTTTAAAGGGTGGGTGTTTGAACTTTTGGACCATTTAGCTTCTGGACATGTGGGAGTTTGTTTTTAATGTTTTATTTTACTAAACAATTTCTAGCTAAATTATCTGGAAATCAGGTCTGAATGAAAGACACAGAGCAAAGAGTACTCTTACCCCAACCCCTATTTCCTCAGATGAGAGAAATAAACCCATCTTTCTTCACTGGATAGAAGAATTATGGAAGAAGATGAGCACACTCCAGTGTTTTCTACATCTTAAGTTACTCATCAATATCTATTTCATTTCATTATGAATTCATCCACCACCCAATTTGAGTAATTGTCAGTAATCAGAGAACCTTTCCCCAACCTTCAAATCTATTTCATGGACATGAAAATGTCCCTAGCGCCATAACAGAGGAAAAAAACTTACGTTATATAATGTGAAAATATTTGCCATTTTACTTGAGCTACTGGGATTTAAATTATGTATATGTCCATCATTCTTCAGCATGTTTCCAAATCTGCAGTGTATTGTATTTTTTTGCAACTAATAGAACTCATTACACTAATAGTCTAGTATTATGTAAATGTATTTTATCCAAATATCTAGTATCCATAAGTAGTTTGTTTTCTATATCCCTAATGTAATATATCAAATAATAACTCATTTTTCAAAGGGAGACAGTTCATTAAAATTCAACAACTGTTTGTTAAGGATGAAACAGCAACAGTATAAAAATTGATGTTGCAAAACTTCACAAATGAGGGTATAAGGGAAGTGAGAATCAGGAAATTGCAGGGCTGCCCTCTAGGGCCATTTTGGGGCCACTTGTCTGAATTTTAATATTACAATTGTTTTACAAAAAGTCTCCAAGTTATTAGGCTGGGAGGGAAGTCAATTTACAGCTAGGTGACTTGAATATCAGGGGCATTCAATAAATGAGAACATGATATCACTTAGGACATAAGGTGGAAAAGGTACAACACTTGAGCACTGTGCTACAATTCAGTTTTTAAAAGGAAATTATTATATGACTTAGAAAGCGTATTTCATCCCTTGTTGAGTTGTATTTAAGTAGTGTAGTGAATAAGAGTTTTAGACGATTTTGTTTGTGGTTTCAAATGTAGTATTTGCTCCATATTTTTTTAAAGCAAAATACCAAGTGTAGAAATAGCACCTACCGGAGGTTTAGATAATTTGAAAAGCAAAGAACATGAACCTGCTGATGAGCTGACACCCATTGTATCGCAAAACAGTATTAGGAAAGGTGGAAAAAAAAAACATGCAATTTTTGAAGGTACTCAGAGAATTACATTTATCCTTTGGGATGTATCTATGAAATCTGCTTAAAATTAAAAATAAAATATTTTTAAATATTTAAAAAATTAAACTTAATAGACTTATTGTAAAAATATTAGACTTATTTATATAACTATGTTCGTCAAAATCACTTTATTCAAAAATTACTATATTAACATATGCGTATGTATACATTTAAGAGGGAAAGTTCTTTATGTTTATATGCATGCTGCTTTATACTTATACATGGTTTACTTATTAGCTGTATATAACTTAACTGAATAACTTCTCGTCACTTTAATATTACCTACATACTTTTAGAACTTTTTGTTTCTAAACGGGTTTTTCTCCATATGCTATTTTCAAGGAATGTCATGTTTGACCCTTCATATAGCCAACAAAAACTCTGCAAGAAATCTGTCTTTCCAAAGGCAAATATTAAGGGTGTAACTGGGGGCAGAGATCTCTTATAGCTGAGATTTTATACTATTCTCTTGTCTTTTTATTATTATTATTATTATTTAAGTTCTAGGGTACATGTGCACAACGTGCAGGTTTGTTACATATGTATACATGTGCCATGTTAGTGTGCTGCACCCATTAACTCATCATTTACATTAGATGTATCTCCTAATGCTATGCCTCCCCCCTACCCCCTCCCGACAATAGGACCCGGTGTGTGATGTTCCCCTTCCTGTGTCCAAGTGATCTCATTGTTCAATTCCAACCTATGAGTGAGAACATGTGGTGTTTGGTTTTCTGTTCCTGTGATAGTTTACTGAGAATGATGGTTTCCAGCTGCATCCATGTCCCTACAAAGGACACAAACTCATCCTTTTTTATGGCTGCATAGTATTCCATGGTGTATATGTGCCACATTTTCTTAATCCAGTCTGTCACTGTTGCACATTTGGGTTGATTCCAAGTCCAGTTTCAGCTTGCTACTTATGGCTAGCCAATTTTCCCAGCACCATTTATTAAATAGGGAATCCTTTCCCCATTTCTTGCTTTTGTCAGGTTTGTCAAAGATCAGATGGCTGTAGATGTGTGGTATTATTTCTGAGGACTCTGTTCTGTTCCATTGGTCTATATCTCTGTTTTGGTACCAGTACCATGCTGTTTTAGTTACTGTAGCCTTGTAGTATAGTGTGAAGTCAGGTAGCATGATGCCTCCAGCTTTGTTCTTTTGGCTTAGGATTGTCTTAGCAATGCGGGCTCTTTTTTGGTTCCATATGAACTTTAAAGCAGTTTTTTCTAATTCTGTGAAGAAACTCATTGGTAGCTTGATGGGGATGGCATTGAATCTGTAAATTACCTTGGGCAGTATGGCCATTTTCACAATATTGATTCTTCCTATCCATGAGCATGGTATGTTCTTCCATTTGTTTGTGTCCTCTTTTATTTCACTGAGCAGTGGTTTGTAGTTCTCCTTGAAGAGGTCCTTTACATCCCTTGTAAGATGGATTCCTAGGTATTTTATTCTCTTTGAAGCTATTGTGAATGGGAGTTCATTCATGATTTGGCTCTCTGTTTGTCTGTTACTGGTGTATAAGAATGCTTGTGATTTTTGCACACTGATTTTGTATCCTGAGACTTTGCTGAGGTTGCTTGTCAGCTTAAGGAGATTTTGGGCTGAGACGATGGGGTTTTCTAAATATACAATCATGTCATCTGCAAACAAGGACGATTTGACTTCTTCTTTTCCTAACTGAATACCATTTATTTCTTTCTCTTGCCTGATTGCCCTAGCCAGAACTTCCAACACTATGTTGAATAGGAGTGGTGAGAGAGGGCATCCGTGTCTTGTGCCAGTTTTCAAAGGGAATGCTTCCAGTTTTTTCCCATTCAGTATGATATGGGCGGTGGGTTTGTCATAAATAGCTCTTATTATTTTGAGATACATTCCATCAGTACTGAATTTATTGAGAGTTTTTAGCATGAAGAGCTGTTGAATTTTGTCAAAGGCCTTTTCTGCATCTATTGAGATAATCACGTGGTTTTTGTCTTTGGTTCTATTTATATGCTGGATTACGTTTATTGATTTGCGTATGTTGAACCAGCCTTGCATCCCAGGGATGAAGCCCACTTGATCATGGTGAATAAGCTTTTTGATGTGCTGCTGGATTCAGTTTGCCAGTATTGTATTGAGAATTTTTGCATTGATGTTCATCACGGATATTGGTCTAAAATTCCTTTTTTTGTTGTATCTCTGCCAGGCTTTGGTATCAGGATGATGTTGGCCTCATAAAATGAGTTAGGGAAGATTCCCTCTTTTCCTGTTGATTGGAGTAGTTTCAGAAGGAATGGTACCAACTCCTCCTTGTACCTCTGGTAGAATTCGGCTGTGAATCCTCTGGTCCTGGACTTTTTTTATTGGTAGGCTATTAATTATTGCCTAAATTTCAGAGCCTGCTATTGGTCTATTCAGGGATTCAACTTCTTCCTGGTTTAGTCTTGAGAGAGTGTAAGTGTCCAGGAAATTATCCATTTCTTCTAGGTTTTCTAGTTTATTTGCATAGAGGTGTTTATAGTATTCTCTGATGGTAGTTTGTATTTCTGTGGGGTCGGTGGTGATATCCCCTTTATCATTTGTTATTGCATCTATTTGATTCTTCTCTCTTTTCTCCTTTATTAGTCTTGCTAGTGGACTATCAATTTTCTTGATCTTTTCAAAAAACCAACTCCTGGATTCTTTGATTTTTTGGAGGGATTTTTGTGTCTCTATCTCCTTCAGTTCTGCTCTGATCTTAGTTATTTCTTGCCTTCTACTAGCTTTTGAATGTGTTTGCTCTTGCTTCTCTAGTTCTTTTAATTGCAATGTTAGAGTGTCAATTTTAGATCTTTCCTGCTTTCTCTTGTGGGCTATAAATTTCCCTGTAGACATTGCTTTAAATGTGTCCCAGAGATTTTGGTATGTTGTATCTTTGTTCTCATTGGTTTCAAAGAACATCTTTATTTCTACCTTCATTTCATTATGTACCCAGTAGTCATTCAGGAGCAGTTGTTCAGTTTCCATGTAGTTGAGCAGTTTTGATTGAGTTTCTTAGTCCTGAGTTATAATTTGATTGCCGTGTGGTCTGAGAGACAGTTTGTTATAATATCTGCTCTTTTACATTTGCTGAGGAGTGCTTTACTTCCAACTATGTGGTCAATTTTGGAATAAGTGTGATGTGATGCTGAGAAGAATGTATATTCTGTTGATTTGGGTTGGAGAGTTCTGTAGATGTCAATTAGGTCCGCTTGGTGCAGAGTTGAGCTCAATTCCTGGATATCCTTGTTAGCTTTCTGTCTCGTTGATCTGTCTAATGTTGACAGTGGGTGTTAAAGTCTCCCATTATTATTGTAGGGGAGTTTAAGTCTCTTTGTAAGTCTCTAAGGACTTGCTTTATGAATCTGGGTGCTCTTGTATTGGGTGCATTTATATTTAGGATAGTTAGCTCTTCCTGATGAATTGATCCCTTTACCATTATGTAATGGCCTTCTTTGTCTCTTTTGATCTTTTATGGTTTAAAGTCTGTTTTATCAAAGACTAGGATTGCAACCCCTGCTTTTTTTTGTTTTCCATTTGTTTGGTAGATCTTCAAGCATCCCTTTATTTTGAGCCTATGTTGTGTCTCTGCATATGAGATGGGTCTCCTGAATACAGCAAACTGATGGGTCTTGACTCTATCCAATTTGCCAGTCTGTGTCTTTTAATGGGACCATTTAGTCCATTTACATTTAAGGTTAATATTATTATGTGTGAACTTGAGCCTGTCATTATGATATTAGCTGGTTATTTTCCTCACTGGGTGATGCAGTTTCTTCCTAGCGTCAATGGACTTTACATTTTGACATGTTTTTGTAATGACTGGTACCTGTTGTTCCTTTCCATGTTTAGTGCTTCCTTCGGGATCTCTTGTAGGGCAGGCCTGGTGGTGACAAAATCTCTAAGCATTTGCTTGTCTGTAAAGGATTTTACTTCTCCTTCACTTATGAAACTTAGTTTGGCTGGGTATGAAATTCTGGGTTGAAAATTCTTTTCTTTAAAAATGTTGAATATTGGCCCCCACTCTCTTCTGGCCTGGAGAGTTTCTGCCGAGAGATCTGCTGTTAGTCTGATGGGCTTCCCTTTGTGTGTGACCTGACC
Source organism: Papio anubis (assembly GCF_008728515.1). NCBI lineage: Eukaryota > Metazoa > Chordata > Mammalia > Primates > Cercopithecidae > Papio > Papio anubis. The sequence goes on along the minus strand of NC_044977.1, from coordinate 116,747,856 downwards.
TTTCTCTCTGGCTGCCCTTAACATTTTTTCCTTCATTTCAACTTTGGTGAATCTGACAATTATATGTCCTGGAGTTGCTCTTCTCGAGGAGTATCTTTGTGGTGTTCTCTGTATTTCCTGAATTTGAATGTTGGCCTGCTTACTAGGTTGGGGAAGTTTTCCTGGATGATATCCTGCAGAGTGTTTTCTAACTTCGTTCCATTTTCCCCATCATTTTCAGGCACACCAATCAGACGTAGATTTGGTCTTTTCACATAATCCCATATTTCTTGGAGGCTTCGTTCATTTCTTTTTACTCCTTTTTCTCCACACTTCTCTTCTCACTTCATTTCATTCATTTGATCTTCAATCACTGATACTCTTTCTTCCAGTTGGTTACTGAAGCTTGTGCATTTGTCAAGTAGTTCTCGTGTTACGGTTTTCATCTCTATCAGTTCTTTTAAGGTTTTCTCTGCATTGATTATTCTAGTTATCCATTCATCTTTTCTTTTTTCAGTGTATTTAGTTTCTTTGCGCTGGTTACATAGTTCCTCCTTTAGCTCTGAGAAGTTTGATCAACTGAAGCCCTCTTCTCTCAACTCATCAAAGTCATTCTCCGTCTGGCTTTGTTCCATTGCTGGCGATGAGTGGCGTTCCTTTGGAGGGGGAGATGTGCTCTTATTTTTTGAATTTCCAGCTTTTCTGCACTGCTTTTTCCCCATCTTTGTGGTTTTATCTGCCTTTGGTCTTTGATGATGGTGATGTACTGATGGGGTTTTGGTGTGGATGTCCTTTCTGTTTTTTAGTTTTCCTTCTAACAGTCAGGACCCTCAGCTGTAGGTCTGTTGGAGTTTGCTTGAGGTCCACTCCAGTCCCTGTTTGCCTGGGTATGAGCAGCAGAGGCTGCAGAAGATAGAATATTGCTGGACAGCGAGTGTTGCTGTCTGATTTTTGCTCTGGAAGCTTCGTCTCAGGGGTGTACCCCACCATGTGAGGTGTGAGGTGTCGGTTTGCACCTAGTGGGGGATGTCTCCCAGTTAGGCTACTCAGGGGTCAGGGACCCACTTAAGCAGGCAGTCTGTCAGTTCTCAGATCTCAGCCTCCATGCTGGGAGACCCACTGCTCTCTTCAAAGCTGTCAGACAGGGGCATTTACCTCTGCCGAGATTTCTGCTGCTTTTTGTTTAGTTATACCCTGTCCCCAGAGGAGGAGTCTACCGAGGTATGCCGGCCTCTTTGAGCTGTGGTGGGCTCCACCCAATTCGAGCCTCCCGGCGGCTTTGTTTACCTACTTAAGCCTCAGCAATGGTAGGTGTCCCTCCCCCAGCCTCGATGCTGACTTGCAGTTACATCTCAGACTGCTGTGCTAGCAATGAGGGAGGCTCCTTGGGTATGGGACCCTCTGGGCCAGGTGTGGGATATAATCTCCTGGTGTGCCGTTTGCAAAGGCCCTTGGTAAAGCGCAGTATTAGGGTGGGAGTTACCCAATTTTCCAGGTATTGTGTGTCTCAATTTCCTTTGGCTAGGAAAAGGAATTCCCTTCCCCCTTGTGCTTCCCAGGTGAGGCAATACCTTGCCCTGCTTCAGCTGTCACTGGTCGCGCTGCACCCACGGACCAGCATCAACTGTCCAACACGCCCCAGTGACATGAACCCGGTACCTCAGTTGAAAATGCAGAAATCACCCATCTTCTGTGTTGCTCACGCTGGAAGCTGGAGGCTGGAGCTGTTCCTATTCGGCCATCTTGGGCACGCCCCCCTGTCTCATCTTTCTAATGACAGTAGCGTGTGTGTGTTTGTGTGTGTGTGTGACTTCCATTTTCCTACTTGCACCCAATGTATTAAATTTATTTTTTTCAGTTAGCAGAAGCCTTTCCATATGATAAAAATGACAAGCATTATGAAAGGCATTCAAAGTTCCCAGGCTTGTTAGGCCCATTCAAGGATCAAGTCTTCCTTCAAAATCTACTTTCAAGATTCCACAAGTTTATTGCAAGATTTTCATATGCAAATAACAGACCTGTGTAATGATCTCCCTAACATATTTTTGCTCTATCAAGGTTCAACTTGCTGTTAGAAAGTAGCAGTTAATGTCACAACTACTGTTCTGTTATGCAGGCAAGAGAATCAAAATACGGTAATCAAAGTATAGTAGATAATTTTTTTTAGTACATAGTAGAGTGGTACAACTAAACTTTCTTTTAAGCTGTTAGTCAAATTATACAGCTAAGAAGCAAAAGACAAATGAGCAAAGCTGTATTTGCTACACAGTTTGTCTCTTAACCAAGATCAAAGAATGAAGCTGGTTTGCAACTCTGTGACCTGTCATTCTGTGAAAAATATCTCTCGCCAAAAATGAAACTACAAATCACATGCTGTTTGATGGTGTTCCTATGCTTGTGTGAACAGGCCACTTCATTCAAGCTATGAAGAAGCTGCTAACAGGTGTCGTCTGCTTTGTAAAATCACAGTTTCCACAAAGCACCATGAATTGGGATCATTAAGAATACCCAGATGCTGTATCCCAGGCTTCATGGCTTAAACATGTGCTTCAGATTTTGAGGTTTTTGTTTTTTTTTTTTGTGTGTGTGTGTTTTGTTTGTTTGTTTGTTTTTTTGTTGTTGTTGCTGTCAGTTTCAAAGATCTATCTCCAAATGAGATAATCTGCATTCAATATTCATTCAGTAAGTTTCCTCTTTGTGCTTAGCATTGGACTGGCTCCTAGAGAAATGTATATGTAATAAAAACAATGTAGGTTCTGTCACGATTTACTGCTGCTTAGTTTGTATGTGTTTTTGTCTTGTCTTTTCTACCAGCCTATAAGCTCTTGGGACTATTTGTATAGCATCATGAGTTCCCCAAAGTACTTCCCACAAAGAGCTCAATTAATACATAGTTTTATTTGCCTAAGAAAAGCATCTGTTATAACTTACTTTCCTTCCCTCATTTTTTTTCCCAATTTCCCTCCCCAGCAACTTCCACTCTGTCCACACAGAACTGTTCATTATTCCTTGGAGTGATTTGCATTTCCATTTATCTGGGCCATTGCTATTACTAAACGCCTGTGTGTTTTGTTTTGTTTTTTAATGTCCTTTATCCATAAACTTAACTCTTCCTTCAAACCAAGCAGAATTAGTTCTCCTTTAAATGTACCACTATTAAAGCACTTATTACATTGGTATATAACTAATTGTCAACTCCTGTCACTAAACTACTAAAAGTTTGGTATGATTTTATTTTCCTCTTTGTATCTGTAGTGCCATGTAAGACCATTTATAAGGTGACATACAAGTTGGTACAAAGGAACAAAATAAAATGGCATACAATAGTTTTAAAAAGTTTGCTACAGCTTTGTCCAACAATTAGTCATTGCTTACTATTGAGCAGGATAACTCTGCCTTGCGATTGCTTCCAAATCCCTCTTTCTCTGAACTCTCTGCTCTTCAACTTTTCAAGAGTACCTTTTCCATACACTCTCTACCTCAAAAGCTTTTCACTTAAAACCCTCCTGCCAAAGTTGGGAAAGGGATTATTGGTGTAGTGATGGTACTTTTTCTGGGAGTATTTGAATCCAAACAAGAAATAAATTACCTTAAACCAAAAAAGTAGGTTTTGAACTGTGAGGTTTCAAGCAGTAGCAGAAACAAGGGAAATAGTTTTGTCAGAGGCCACACCTACAAGTCCAAAATCTTCTTACAACTCGATTGATCGTCCTGTGCCTCTTGATGTTTTCATGAAAGATGGAGGAATTGCTATTACATAAGAAATAAGCTATTAGTAAGATTATTCCATTCTACCATGGCAAAGTAGTGTGGATGGCCACATGGGAAAGCTGAATAAATAATTATTTTATAAAGAGAAAACTAAAGTATCCATCTCTCATTCCTAAAAGTACCATCACTGTGCTATTTTGTGTAAGATTACATTTTTAAGGCTTGGTTTAGAATATTTTCATTACAAATTCTTCCCTGACATCATTGTAACATTTTCTATTTGTTTTATAAATTTTATTTTTAAAAAATTAATTTAAAAACCAATAGTCACTGCAGAGCTTAGAATAAATTTCATCATTTTTCTTTATCTACATTTACCAAGGGAACACCATAGCATACCATTGCTGAATGGTGTTTTCATTCACTAGATGACCATCCTCCTCCACTTCTGTTATTTTACTACTAAAGAAACTGCAATATTTTTTATTGTGATATAATATTTACTTCCCACATGTTTTCCAAAAGATCAAAATTTTAATCAAAATTTAAGAAACAATCTTCTGGCCAGGCACAATTATTCACACCTGTAATCCCAGCACTTTGGGAGGCCGAGGCAGGCGGATAATGAAGTCAAGAGATCGAGACCATCCTGGCCAATATAGTGAAACCCCGTTTCTACTAAGAATACAAAAATTAGCTGGGCGTGGTGGTGCACCTGTAGTTCCAACTACTCGGAAGGCTGAGGCAGGAGAATCGCTTAACCCGGGAAACGGAGGTTGCAGTGAGTTGAGATCGCGCTTCACTGCACTCCAGCCTGGAGACAGAGCAAGACGCCATCTTAAAGAAAAAAAAAAAAAAAGAAACAATCTCCATCATTCTTTTATGACATAATCCACCTATATACACTTCTAACTAAATCAAGATATTTAGATTACAGTCTAAGTTAAACCCAGATGTACAAAAATCATCAGGCTATTTGTAGAGAAAATATTGTTTTGATAAATATAGTTATCTCAAAAAAATTAGCAAAAAATGAGGATATGTTTAAGAAGTAAATAAATATTTGTGTGTGTACGTGTATATATATATTAGACATAGATAGTTACAGATACAACATTATCTTTTAGACCCATAAGGAATGTTGGGATAAAGAAAATACAGCCTATTCACTAAAAAAAAAGAAAAGAAAAGAAAGGAAATGAGACCCAGGAAGAAAGTTTCAGTGACCCAACTCAAGATCTTTTTTTTTTTTTTTTTTTTTTGAGATAGAGTTTCATTCTTGTTTCCCAGGCTGGAGTGCAATGGCATGATCTCAACTCACCACAACCTCCACTTCCTGGGTTCAAGCGATTCTCCTGTCTCAGCCTCCTGAGTAGCTGGGATTACAGGCATGCACCACCACATCCGGCTAATTTTGTATTTTTAGTAGAGATGGGGTTTCTCCATGTTGGCCAGGCTGGTCTCAAACTCCCGACCTCAGTTGATTCCTCCTACCTCGTCCTCCCAAAGTGCTGGGATTACAGGCATGAGCCACTGCGCCCAGCCAAAGATCATGTTTTTTATTCACAGTCATAGCTAGACCCAAACACAGAAGTCTTGACCTTTAAACTAGTTCCCTTCTCATCATATATAATAATTTTTGAAAAGTTATGTTCAAAATGGACTATACAAACAAATTTAAGATCTCTCTTTTTTAGAAAATTGAATATTTAAAAAATATGTTTGATGATATTTCAGAGGCATTATTCTTAACATCAATTATTAATAAAACTTACATTTAAAAATTCCAGTAAGCAGACTTACGAAGAATGAAGAGTTTATTAACTACACTCAAAAAGACAATCTGAAAAACAGACTAATAAATCAGAAAAATAATTAGATTAGGAAGCTAATCTGTGTATGAGATTGCTCCTCAAGCCAAATCCACTCTGAACTTGGACTTGGACTTAGTGAGGGATTAGAGAAATCTCTCTAGGGGCCAAATTCATAATCCATGGCAGCCAATGCAGCCGAAGTGTCTGTGCACAAATAATATTCTTGCCTGAATTGCAGTATCATGATGCTACATGTTTCACCTAGGTTGGAAGAGATACTGCTAAAGAGCAAGGGGCACAGGAAACCTGATTCGACTTTTGGAAACCATTAGAGAAGTGTGTGAAGTTTGGGGAAAAAAAAATGCCTTTTTCAGGGGAAATTAAGTATAATCAGAGGTCAAGGCAGAAATGTACTATCATAGATTGGTCAACCATTTACATGGATTAGGGTGTGGGCTCACTCGTTTCACCAAATACCACACCTGGAGAGTAAACGTAACTCTTAGGCATCAGTCACCGGGATTCCCTGGGTTCCTTAATGCTCTGTCAAGATTGATGAGGATAAGCCAGGAGGGGAACAGATTTAAGCCTATAAATTGAATCTTAGGTAAGCCTATACTCTCAGATAGACTATATTTTAGAAGGCAGAATCTGGCACACTTTAAACTTTGATTTTTAGAAATGTTTTTATTAGTTTAGTATGTTCACTTAGCAAGCATAATTTTATTCACAACTGCCTATTATGTGCCTGACAATAGGGTCTGAATTCTTCATAATCCAGAACTTTGTCATACTCAGTTTTTAGCCTCAGAAACTAACATAAATTAATAGTTATTGATAAATCTGTGCTTTTTTTTTTTTTTTTTTGGCTGCATTGATAATCTGAGGATCAAATTTCCCAGGCTCTCCCAAAAGTCAGGCAAAATTATACTTACTTAGATTTTCTATTACATTCATTTGTAAACTTTTGTTAAAATCTATTTTCAAAAGTTCTCATTTTGAGTTTTATTCATCTTGTATACACTCTGCATGTAATGCCACCAATTAAAATGAGAATATGCTTAGAAAATCTTTATAACCATCTACCATGGCTAATAATCTTAACTTTAATGCACAAAAATGTTATTTCATTGGAAATTTGGTGCGTTCTTACAGAGTGAACCTTGTTTCTGTAGCATTTTCAGTGATCTTAGATCAAAAAGCACCAACAAATATTTCTAGATTTATTTTCTATAGCAAGCACTCATATGGCACTTAACTATTTGAAAAATCAGTTACATTTTAAATAATTGCCAACAATCAATGCTGTCATGATCTACAATGTATAGAAAAAAATAGCTTACACAAGTAGAACTTTGCATACGCCAGGATTGTATTTGAAGTGCTTTATATTTATTGACTTTATTCATATTTACACCAACTCTGTAAGAACCATTGTTATCCCCAATAGTAACATTCCCAAGACCTTTCAGCTTGCCGTGGTAGAAGTAGGGCTTAACCCCAGATGGTCAAGCTCCGGAGTCTGTGCTTTTAATAAATATTTAATTTTGTCAATTTATAACAAAGTCATTTGGAGCATCTCCTGTTGCTGGGGATGCATGGATGGCAAAAATATCTTTATCTTTTAGCTATCACCTTTGCTGAAATGTTGGGTGGCCCATGCCCACAGGACAGAAAGTTTTATATGCTTATTTTTAACAAATAGAACATAGGATTTAAAAAGACAAGGGTAAATTTCAACAATGTAGTGTATATGTTGTCTTCTAAGGAGCAACAGAAGACAACTCTGACTACCTTAAGCAAAAGAAAATGTTTTAGTACAATAGTGGAAAGCCACAGAATTATAGGAAGCCTACAGAACCAAGCTTAAAAACTAACAGGAACCAAGCCATCTTGGTGGAAGAGGAAAAATAACTACAGGTATAGTTTATATCAGATACAGAGTGATTAAGTGAGCCATACTAGGATAAGTGAATTCCAAATATTTTCAGTCTATTTGCTGCTCTACTCAAGACTTAAACTCTAGAAAAGGAGAATCCAATTAACCTGGCTTGAGTAACATAACTCTTCCTTGACTAAGAGAGGGAGGGGATTGGAACACAGCCCTGTCAGTCTATGTTCAATGAGGACAATACTTTTCTAAATGCAACCGAGGCTGCTCTTAGGAAGTAAAAATAGGTACAGGCAGTCAAAAACCCACAGACGTCCATGGTTGTGACTTTCAAAATAATTCCCACCATCGTGTGTGTGTGTGTGTGTGTGTGTGTGTGTGTGTATGTGTAGGTAAGTTAATCTGTCATAAAAACTGCTTTAAAATCATATTTCGTTAAGATTTATTTCTGATTATAAAAGTAACATATATTCACTGTAGAACATTTGGAAACTAAATATAAAAAGTCACTTATAATCTCAAGAACTGTCTAGTATTGTCATTTTGATGTTTTTCTTTTTTTCTTTCTACAAGTAGTTATACATACACATATATTTATGCACTGTATACTAAAATTTGAGATGGTTCCTGTAATTTTATATTGTACATTTGCCACTTAGTTGATTGTTATTATGTTTATATTATTAATCTCTCTAAGAACATGATTCCATGAAATAGATAATCATCTATATGTAACCATTCTACATTGTTGTACATTTAGGTTGGTAAGTAATAATAGTAGTAACAGAGAAGAAAATAAAACAGCTAATATTTATCAGGTATATATGTGGGTCAGATACTCTGTGGCATGCTTTACATGAAGTTTTATTTTACTAAAGCAGAAACTAAAGTTCAGTGAGATAAATATCCCCAAGGTCAAAGAGCTAGTGACTATAGAGTTGGGATCTGAGCCCAGATACTCTGGATAGCCTGTGTTCTTGGTAGTTGTATCTCTGTGTTATTACTAAATATATTGTGGTGTACATCCTTACATATAAATATTTGCAGGGCTTATTTACTTTAGATAAATTCCAAGATGGGAGATTGCTGAATCAAAGTCTAAACATTTACAAAGCTCTTGATACATTTTGCCTGTACAAATGTATAAATTTCTATTTTTTCTGGCAGAATATGAGGATGCTTATTTCATAACAGTAGTCCCATCATTGGATAAAATTATTTAAATTTTCAAATTTGAAATAAAAACAAGTAAGGGGATCTTATTTTTATTCTTTTTTTTTTTCAATTGATAATGAGACTCACTATGTTTCAATTCATTACTTTTTCCTCTATGGTAATTAAGTGACATTCACTGAACCATATTTATCTGAGTGCCCACACTTCTCTCCCCTGGGGTATTATTTAATGACGAAGGTAATGTGCATGAATCTACTTTGATTTGGCCTCATGACTGGATTTCATATTCTTTTTTTTTTTTTTTTTGAGATGAAATCTCGCTCTGTTTCCCAGGCTGGAGTGCAATGGCACTATCTCACCTCACTGCAGCCTCCACCTCCCCGGTTCAAGCAATTCTCCTGCCTCACCTCCCGAGTAGCTGGAATTACAGCCATGCGCCACCACGCCTGGCTAATTTTGTATTTTTTGTAGAGATGCGGTTTCTCCATGCTGTCCAGGCTGGTCTCAAACTCCCAACTTCAAGTGATCCGCCCACCTCGGCCTCCCAAAGTGCTGGGATTACAGGCGTCAGCCACTGCGCCCGTCCTGCATATTCTTATATTCATTTTACGAGCAGCTTTTCCAGGAGTCAATCTAACCTTGCTACACTGAGAGTATGCAATGCTTTGACAAAGGATGTAAACCTCAGGTTCCTTATTTGTAAAATGATAATGACAAGAATAGCACATACCCCATAGGTTTGTTATGATGATTTAATAAAACATAAAGGATTTGAAACAATGTTCAATTCATTTTAAGTGTTTGGTCCATGTTAGCTACTATCAGTCGTAGTAATGGTAATAGTAGTAAGAGTGAGGGTGGATATGTGGCCAAGGTGATCTTTTCTAAAAAGCACTATTTTCTAATTCTTGGGGATGTGGACTGCCTTACAGAGGGGAGTAAGTCTGAACAGTGTGGAAGAGTTGACCTAGAGCTCACAATCTTTGAGGGTCCTTTTCAAGAGGATCCTCTCAATGGACAGATATTTGCATCAGTAAATAAATACAATGATTAGATAAGGTTTGCCTGCAGTAAGGACAGAGGCAGAAGAACAGTCAAATACATGCTCTGAAAGGCTCCTGGAAAGAAACTTTCTCCTCATTATCATTTTGGTGCCAAAAATTCCATTTTACTTCTGCAGAAATTCAGGTTGGAATGGCATTTATTAGCTGCCTATCATGTGGTAAGCACAGTTCTACAAGATTTTCAAACATCTCATCTTAACCTTATATAAAAAGACACCCAATGGATGTGAAAGAAGTAATGTTATTTACAGAGCAGTATTATTTGCAGAGGAGGAAATAAATACCATAGGAGCTTAGTAATTTACCCAAAGCCCACAGTTATAGTCAAGTTAGTCTGTCATTTTTTTCCTGCCAATGGCCTTTTCTGGACATCTAGGCCTGGAGAGCTCTCCTTGGGGACTAGATTTAACAGGAAAGTTTTATAGCTCCTGGTGTGATCAGCAGTGGGGTGCTGGGGTCTAACAATAATGGACCAGGAACCCTGAGTTTGACTTCAGCTCCTTTGCCTCTGCCCTTTACTCATTTGATCACTTTGGAAAAAATTACTTAATTTCCTGTTTCCTCATCTGTAAAATGCAGGTAATGACTGTTACCTTGCAGTGCTCATGCAAGAAGAAAAGGTAACTGCTGTAAAGTTCCTAGCACATAATAGGCAGTGAATAATTAATAGTCATTATAAATAATGGCTCAGAATACTAGCTATTCAACTTCTAAGACTTGAACACTGTGTTCTCAACTCTATAGCCTTAATATTAACACAGAGAAAAACCCAAAGCTTGAGTCTTCACATTCTGACCTAGAGAGACTTCCTTCATTGTTCCTGTCATTTATACACCAAAAGTAAACTGAGTTGTTACTGCATATGAAGCTCGTTTTAAATGCTTTGAGAGACAAAAGATTCATCAGACACAGATTCTTCACCGAAGGTCCCTACAGTCTAGAAGACAAGATTAAGCATGACCATCAATAACTAGTACCCAGAGTAGAAAGTGGCAAATGCTTCAATAGGCTAGATTTCATGGAAAGTGCTATATGTTGCAGTAATATTAATTTCAACTATTAACATCATAAAGCAATAATATTAACAAACTTTTTATTTTATATGTACTTTTACCTAAGATCAAAATTTCACTTCAACCTCCCTCTCAGCTATTGAACGGGGCAACTTTATCTTACTTGACCCTAAACAGACCAGTTATTCCTCCTCCACTATATATTTTCCTTATCCATCAGGCAAAAATATTCTAATTACATGGAACAAAAACCACTGCTAGTCTTTTTCTCTGACCCTAGAGCAGTAGTGTCCACAGACTGTACAAGTGTGTATAGCCTGGGGGTAGAAATTGAACCCTGTCAGGGCATGGTGGTTCACGCCCATAACCCCAGCACTTTAGAATGCTGAGGTAGGTGAATTGCTTGGGCCCAGGAGTTGGAGACCAGCCTAGACAACATAATGAAACCTCCTTTCTACAAAAATTACAAAACAGTAGCTGGGTATGGTGGCACACACCTGTAGTCCCAGCTACTGGGGAGGCTGAGGTAGAAGGAGAACATGAGCCCAGGAGGGGAGGCTGAGGCTGCAGTGAACTGTGATTGCACCACTGCACTCCAGCCTGAGCTACAGAGTAAAACCCTATTTCAAAAAGAACAGGAATAAGAACAAGAACAGGAAGAGGAACAGGAATGGAACAGAAAGGGAAGGGAAGGGAAGGGAAGGGAAGGGAAGGGAAGGGAAGGGAAGGGAAGGGAAGGGAAGGGAAGGGATGAGGGAGGGAGGGAGGAAGGAAGAAAGGAAGGAAGGAAGGAAGGAAGGTGGGAGGGAGGGAGGGAAGGAAGGAGAGAGAAAGAGAGAAAGAGAAAAGAAATTGGGCCCTGTTTGCTCTTGGTCTCTCCTAATGTCCTACTTACTTAGAGGTACTGCTGGGATTGATTCTGGGTCTCCCACCTTCCAGCTCTGCCTTCTCTTTCCTGTACAGCATCACCCCCTCCTCAGCAATAACAGGTCACTTACAATGTTCTCACTCCATGGACAGGCAAATTAAAAATTACAGCCTAGTGATCTAGAAATTGCAAATTCAAATGAATGAGGTCCACTGAGAAGCAAAGATCAAGATGTCAGAAAATTCTCAAGTTCATTGAGCTTAAATGTAAAAGGAGAGGGCAATATTGAAACAAATTTGTTGCATATAAATGTCACCCAGCAGCATTTCCATCTGCTCCCAAATAAAGCTTGTGTCTAGGTAAGGAAACCTCATTTATATGGACAATGTAATGAAACTAAGAATCCATGATAGTGTTCCACAGCACTTCTTTCCCTCTCACCATGGTTCTCCTTTCCCTAATTTGTCCTGACCTTTTAGATGAAGTTTCTTATTGAAGGCAGATTTTTTTCCTTATGTTCTCTTTATCATTCAAATTTTCTTTCATTCATTTCTCTCTGTGCTTCTTATTCTTTAATCATTCTTTCTTTTTCTTATGCTTTCCTCTCTTCCCATTTCTTCCTCCTTCTTTCTTTTTATCTCCTTTTATGCTCTCAATTCACTTCTTTATATCTCAACATGTCCCCGTCTCTCTAAGTCTTTATGTCTCTCTACCTTTCATCTTATCTCTCTCCCTTGAAAGGTGTTTTCTGTGCAAGTACTATGGTACTTGAGGAATTGGGAATAAAATGACCTGGATCCAAATACAAACCCTCTTGCCCAACTAAGCTAAACACAGAGGAGTTGGTATTTTATTTTTGTTCCCTGCTCCTCTTAAATAGCCATGTCTATTTCCAAATGAAAAGTCTGCTAATGACCTAGCAGGTTCCCAGTGTCGATAGGATCCAATTATCTGCTATTTGGCACACAATGGCCTTTGTGTCTGCCAGCCATGCACCAGGTGGTGAAAATAGCATGTCTACTTTATTCCTAAGCATGAGGGTGTTTTTCTACTAGAAAAAAAAATAAAATAAAACCCTGAAAAATAGTTTTGAGACTCAGAGTATTTTACCCAAAAGGTCAAAGATTCACTGGAATTCTATTTTCTTTTTCTTGTTATTTTTAAGTTGTCATTTTTCTGTAATATTAGTTGTGCTGTGTGTATATTTTCAGTCTGAGTTTTCTTTGTTCCTTACTATTAGATTTTCCTTAAACTCATAATCCTGACTGCTTTTCAGAATGTTCATTTTCCCATGGCAACAGAGATGCAAATGAATAATTCTGGTGTTACTGTGGGGAAGAAAAGAAGAACTTGTGTGTGACTCATACAAAAAAATCTGTTATTCAAGAAGAAATATCGCAGCAATAATAATAAAGGTCAACGCTCCCATCTCACCCATGCAAATCAATGAGAGATACACACATGTGGTTGAGGACAGGCTGTTAGTCCTCAGTGAGTGGTGAATCTTGTTGGTCAAGTGAATTGCCCTCATTTTTCTGTTAGAGGTTGTGGACTATTTTTCTTAAAAGGGAAACACTTTATTGATTGATTGATTGATTGATTATTTTGGGGGTAGAGCGTGTCATTGAAAGGTACCTGACCCAAAAAGATGAGTCTGTGTAATGTGCCTGCTTACTGAAGCTAAACTTAAGATCTCTCCTCCTATGATTATGAGAGTTCTTGGCTATTTCTACCCACCAGCTCACATTGCTGACACCAGCAGAAGTTCACTGATGCTTCAATGACCTAGACAAGAGCAGTAATTTTCTGCCCTGTGCAGTGTCTCAAAGGTTAAAAATTCTAATTGCTACTAAGGATTTCCTTCAAAAAGAGATGTTTAAAATCCTTATTGGAAGATCTACTTCACCATGAACAGAGGAAGTATATTCATTCCCTCTGTGAAATATAAGCACTCACCCCTCCAGATTAGCCTGTGGTACATTTGTTCTTGGGCAGTTCAATGTGGATGAATCTTGTGAGACAGGGAAGCCATGGTAAGTATGCTGTCCTGGGTGTTCTGTCTCAGGACTTTCCTCTGCTGCCCAGGGCAGTGATATTTCATCATCCAGCATGGTGCTACAGCTGCAGAAGGCAGATAGAGATCTGATACATCCAGGGTACCCACATATAAGAATAAAATGGATGAAAGATCAAAGAACACCATCCCATCACCACTCTTTCAGCATCACCAACCCAGGATGCCATCTTACATGAATATTGACTGGGACTTGTGTAATTGTAGCTCATAAAGCAGGATCTTTTGGATAGATACATATTTTTCATAAGGTATATTTCTACAGAATTTCTAGATTTGAATGATATAGCTGTGGCTATTCTGTTATTATTAGAAACTTAATCCAATCGTTCTTTATTAAAAAAAAGATTTCCATAGCAACACAGACACAAAACAAATTTCCTGGGTAGATACTATAATTTGTTTCAGATAATATAGAGCTTCTATTGGAGTCATTATTTTAAAATTATAATTATTATACAGACATTTTTATCATAGCATTAATATTAACACTTTTATAATGAATTCATGCCAAAAATATAATTTTATATCTTTCTATTAAACATAAGAGACAACAGACTTGTATCTACATAAGTAAAATTAAATCAGATGATGATTTTTAATGAAATATGTGTTTTTCTCCAAATCTCTAATGTTTCTTTTAGAGCAGTAGGGCTTTTTGTTTCGCTTTTTTTTTAATTTTACAACCTTGACCTATTATTACCTCAAGTATTTTCTTGATAACTTCTAATTCCAGAGCAATTTTGTTGTTCTTTAAGGACAATTAATCAGAATAGATTTTAACATTGTACAACACTCTAAACTTGTTTCCAGAGGAAGAAATATTCTTTGTATATCAAAAAAAAGTTTAACCTAAAATGTGATTAAGCAAAAGCATGGATTAATTGTGTTTCCACTGATGTAAAGAAATCTTCATTGAATGTTCCAGCCGATCAGCCACTGGATTAGTGCATAGGATAAACTCATCCACGGATGTTAACTGAAGTCCTATGTGTTCTCAGTAGAGTGTGTCAGATTCTGTTGGTATTTGCTCCACTAAACATAGGGTTGGGGTTTTTTGGTAATAAAGTTTGGGGTGAAAGTCTTGAGACAGCATAAGCTCATGAAGAAGCAAAAATGTAATCTGATTAGCAGGATTTGTATCTATGCATGGTAAATTATAGAAGATTGTGGTCTTTCCATGACTAATGCACTAGAAAAACTTTACAAATGAAAAGTTTGATCGTTAACGTGGATACTCTTTCATCTCTAAAACAGCTTAGTATATTACCTACCACAACTTTTCAACTTTTGAATTTCTAGGCAAGTAAAACATTAAAATGCATATTAACTAAACTTCAAACAGGTTTTTTTTAGATGTCACCTGAAAATCCTTTTGGATTACTCATTTCCAGTTATCATATCCTAGTTTGCAGGGGCTTATTAAAGAAGGATTTAAATGTAATAGGCACCAATGAGTTGGCAGAAATAGAACATAGAAAACTAGTCACATGATCCCAGGATCATGAAGTCTCTTGATCCAGAAATTATGTAACTGTATTGAACACAAAATAGTTAGCAAACTATTGTGGCACTTTTATTAATTTGAATATGATTCAAAATTTAAAAAAAATATTTTTATATGTTCAACTAATATCTTGAGTAACATGAAAATACATTGTGGTTTTTCTACTCTTGGGAATCCACTGAAGTTTCCTCTTAAGAAAGTTAAGATAGTCAAAGCAAAACACTTGAAGATTTAACATTGATTATATCATATTCTGTTTTTAGAATACAATTAGCTTGAGGTTAAAGTTAAATATTATAACATTGCAATTTTCAAAAAGAAAATGGAGATGTTTAGATTTTCATTACTCACTCTTACTTCAGCACTTCTTTTATAATTAGTACATAAAACTCTCCAAATGTAACATAAAATAAAAGTTTTAATTTTAGTTAACATTTAAAAATAAAGTAATTATTGTTATTACTGAAAAGAATATGCATATTATGGTAGTAATTTTTAAGGTTTTCAACTCTTCAGGACTTTCCAATGATGTTGCTGTCATAGTATCTGTATATGTGTTGGTCTTTTGTACATATTTTTAAATTGTGTTAATATAGGCATTTGTAAGTGAAGCTTTACAATAGCAAAAATGAACTAAATCACCTGTAAATATGTCCCTTATCTAATTTCTGTGTTTTTGCATCTGAAAAGAAAATACCTAGACAGATGACTGATTTGTATATATTAAATAGGAAATGCAGTGGCACTTAAATTCTGATTAGACAATGTATACCTTTTTTATTTTAATATGTTTCCACAATATATACTAGAGAAAGCCTATTTTTAAGCACATGTCCCAGAACTGCTAAGTTCAACCTTATAGGATTCTTATGAGTATCACTGAAATAACTACATGTTAAGTGCTTCAATTCAGTGCCCAGCAACCAGAACTCAGTAGGCAATGGCCACGATTATTTGTATTAAATATTTTAATCAACATAGGTGAAGTAGACATGAAAATTATGTGACTAATTTGTTCACTGTAGAACCCAAAATCAAACTTAGCAACTGAGAAAATACTTCAATTATTAATATTAAAGTCCAGATGAATCTGGCAAAAATCTCCTGATAAGATGACAACATTTGTTTCAAACCAGCAAATAAGAACATGGACTCTGATTTTAGATCAACAAAATGCAGCATGTATTTTCAAAATAATCACAAATAATCTCCTAAGCAGGTACCTCCAAAATCCCTGAGGAGGCATTGTGTTCCTTTCTTCACTTGGTCTCCTCTGCGTGCAGTGACAGGGGAGAAATCAGATACTGGGCTCAAGGATCACACCAACTTCAAGCCACCAAGGTCAAGGAGGCAACATCAGGCACCTTGGAAGCAGATCGATCCTTGGCAAAACTGAATTTTGTTTTAGCTAGAGCACCTTTTTATCTTTTACCTTATAGTACACTAGTGGGTTCATAGGCCTCCCCTCTCATTTGCTCAAGACCTCTCATCCCTGCTGTCCGTCAAGGCCCCCAATCAAGACAAGGAACGAGGGCCTGTGTCCTACACTCAGTCCCCACTGCTGTTCATTTTAAACTGCTTTGCAAACCTATCAGTGCTCTATAGAAGTTACCTCTCAGAGTCTCCCTGGGCTTGCTTTTCAGCTACCAGTAAAATAATGTATGATAAGTTCTTTTCTGATGAGAACAGTTTGCCGTGCTTCCCAGCATAACTGGTATTCTGAAGACCTGTGTGGAACGGAGAAAAGAGCATTATTACCTAGGGAGCACCACGTGTTCCTGTCATTGTGAAACTGATAGGCTCTTGGAAGCAAGGGTGTGCCTTTGTTTGCCCAGCAAAACCCAGCACAGGGTCAGGCAAAATATAGACAAGGCTCTCAATTGGAGTGAGCCTCTTGGGTTCAAGAGTAGGTACTTCTGGTTGCAAGTTTGAAGTATAATATCCTGCATACTTGCCTTATTCCCCCTGGACTGGTCTCAGGATTACCATGGAAACACACACATCAATCAAAGATCCACAATGAATAAAACAACCCTGCCCAGCCACAAAGACTGACAGTTGACTTGTAGGAGAAGTGAAAGAATGTTCAAAGTTCTCTTTCTTGTTCTTCTTCTACCAGAGTGGTGAGATTTTGAAACTGAATGGTACTTACGTTTGGAGGTGTTTTATACCATGTTTTTTTGTTTAGCTCATTCATGGAAAAAAAAGAAAAAAAGAATGGCAAGCATTGGAAACAAAAAGTGCAAAAATGAGTAATGATAACATGCTTGGCTGGTGTACCGCTCTCTCCCCATTATATCTTCTGGTGTAATGGCCCTGCCCAGATCCTGCACAGAATAAGACCCTAACAGGTTCTTTAGTCACAGGCGCAGGACTTGGCATAAAGTAGGCACTCAATACATTTCTATCAGATGAATGCACCCATACTAAGATACAGACAGATTGCAGATTAATTCTCAGCTCAATTCAAAATAAAATGAATATTTTTCATTACAAAGAAATTGATTCATGTTATATTGCCAAGCCAAATGTGTGAACTGAATGGACTTTATGATAGTCAAAATGTATGTGGCTTCTATATACAGAGGCCACAGGCTACGAGACATTTCCACTATAGTAATATTTTGTACTCTAGGATATTTTCCTTATCTCATTCTTCAAGTAAGACAGTCAGAGACAATTGTCCCCAAAGATATTTGCTTGTACCTTTTCATAGCTATTAATAATTTTTTGTTTGTGTGTCTTGCTGTCTCAACAAACAACAATCTCTTATTCCTCTTTCAACCCCTCATGGTGTCAAGCACAGAGATTTGCACATTCTAGGCCTTCAGAAAAACTTGAATTAATATTCTTGTTAGAGATGTACAAATGAATTTCTCTTAATTGAAATACATGCAAACTAGAACTGCTTGCCAAGTTCTAATTGGTAAATAATGCAAACACTGCATGTATTTGGTTTGCTTTCTTTGAATACTGCCTGTATTTTTCAAACCCCTTGACACATTATAAAACAAAGCTTTAGCAAAAAGCAAATCAATTTATTTTAACAGAGACTCCTTAAGAATGCCTTTTGGGGACATAAGTGAATGATACACAATAGGCATCTGCTCCCCATTATTTCCAGGTCATGAAAATATCATTCATTTCCAATTCTATGCTTCCTGCATGACCACCCAAAGAAAAGCAGCAGTCTGACTTTACATTCTCAATTCAAACAGAGAATCATCTGTGGGAGGTAGGGAGATATGGTTGAATTAGATTAGGTCAAACTTTTATTTCACTTAAGAAAGGATATACCAAATCTGCAAAACAAAGAGCAGGGGTGAGGATAATCTGATTTGTTACTGTAACTTAATAATAAGTTTATTCAGATAAAAAGATAAAACAGCAGGTGGTCACTCAAATGGTAGGTGAAGGTAAATGACTCACCATTATTGCAGCCGACATGACCCCCTTCCAAACACCCAATTTAGATCTGATCACCATTACTTTAGAAAGCTAAGTCTAGGGTCAGATATAGGGCAGGTTCTCATTGGAATTTTCTAATGCTGTCTAATATTACTGGTACATAGCTGGCCTAAGTAGCTTGTATTTATAAATCTGACAGCCTACTTATATGTTGCCTTCAAAGAGGTACGATTATTGCAAGATAACGCCATTATGGGGGTGGGGAGGAAAGGAGAACAATAATTTATCAATCATGAGGCCCAGAAAGTAAACACAATGTCTCGAACCTCAATTCAATCAGCAAAGGTCCAAAGGATATCATCAGCAGATCTAAAAGAACTGAATGTTTATCTTTTTATTCCTTTGTGAGGGTGTTTAGTATTATATGTTGCAGGGAGTAATGTGTATAATGTGGTGATATAGGCAGGTGGTAATTCTGTATTTTATTTTCTTTGTTTTCCTTTTTTGTTGCTGTTTTTCTTTGTTTAGACACGGTCTGGCTCTGTCGCCCAGGCTGGAGTGTAGTGGCATGGTCTAGGCTCACTGCAACCTCTGCCTCCCAGGCTCAACATCCTCCCACCTCAGCCTCCCGAGTAGCTGGGACTATAGCAACATGCCACTGGGCCCAGTTAATTTTTGTATTTTTTAAATAGAAACAGAGTTTTGCCATGTTGCCCAGGCTGGTCTCAACCTGCTGAACTCGAACAATTCACCCACTTCAGCCTCCCAAAGTGCTGAGATTACAAGTGTGAACCACCGTGCCTGGCCTAATTCAGTGTTTTCCACTTAAGTATTGCTACTTTTGTTTTGATTTGTTAAAACATACCTCCAGCCTTCCTTCTGACTGCACTATAACTCTATTTCTTCCTTATTGTACTTTATCACTATGCTTTATATACACTTTAGATCAGTATATAGAGCATCACAGGGTTTGTTGTTTGTCAGTACTCATTAGCATAAAAATAATATTCATCCCATATTTTCCAGTGGATATCTCCATCACATAGTGGCAAACAAATCCCTGCAGGTAAATGCCTAACAAAGTTGTTAAGTCAGATGAGAATATGTATTTATTGGAGTAGACTTATATTGTCACTTGAGAAAGGATGATGTTCACCACACTGGTACATGCCCACTGCTGTCTATCTACCTTTCTTTTTTTTTAAGATGGAGTCTTGCTCTTCTCGCACAGGTTAGAGTGGTGTAGTGGTGCGATCTCGGCTCACTGCAACCTCCACCTACCGGTTTCAAGCAATTCTCCTGCCTCAGCCTCCCAAGTAGCTGGGGTTACAGGTGCCCGCCACCACACCCGGCTAATTTTTGTATTTTTGGTAGGGACCTGGTTTCGCCTTGTTGGCTAGGCTGGTCTCAAACTCCTGGCCTTGTGATTCTCCCACCTCGACCTCCAAAGGTGCTGTGATTACAGGCATGAGCCACCACGCCTGGCTGTCTATCTACCTGTCTACCTGCATCTTCTATCACCCTCATCCAAACCACAATGTCCTGAGCACCTTGGCATTATCTTTCTTTCAAGGCACACCAAGATCATTTTTATCTTATAGATGTTTTGATGCCTTTTCCTGGAAAGTTCTTACCCCAAATCATCACATTATAGGTTCCCCTTAACATGTAAGTCTGAGTTCACATACCTTTTCCATAAAATTCACATCATCTATATCCTCCAACTCCATCCTCACTCTCGAGCATCAGTTTTTATTTGTCACATCCCCTTGTTTGAAAGTTTTCATATCACTTATCACTATCTGAATTTAGCACGTTTACTTTCTTATTTGTTCTCAGTGTATTTGTGTCTCCCCATTGCGAAAGATACATGGGATGAAGGCTGTTGTCTATATTATTCTCTGATGTAGTTCCAGCACTTTCAGGTGTATCTGGTACACAATATTTGTACAACAAGTATTTCTGAATAAATGAATATGCCCTTCAAAGAGTATAGTAGGCCAGATTAATGGAGGCAACTGGTGTTGGTAATGGTGGCAGGGGGTGGAACAGGACTGCATATTTTCCATGATGACTAGATTTTCTGAAGCCCTGGAATGTCACAGAATTTAAAAGCTGCAAAAAGCTTGAGGCCCAGAGAAAACAAGATCTTCCGTCTCTTTATTAATAATTGGCAGAACACAGATAGATCCAAAGTCTTTCTACTGTTTTTCTTCTCCCTACCAGCTCTCAACTTCAGTGCTTGGCACTCTAAACTGTACTTTCTTCCTAGCTTTATATCAAGTAGCAGTTAAAAACATACAATTACATGCCACATAATGACATTTTATCAACGCCAGAGCAACAGGACAGAGGATGTATATGAGGGTGGTCCCATAAGATTATAACACATTCTTTTTACTGTACTTTTTTGAAGTTTAGATACACAAATACTTACCAGTATATTACAGTTGCCTGCAGTATTCAGTACAGTAACATGCTAGACTGTATCATTTAGGTTTGTGTAAGTGTATCCCATGATGTTTGCACAATGATCAAATCACCTAAGGATGCATCTCTCAGAATGTATCCCTGTCATTATCAACATACAGAGATGTTTATTAGTTTTCTATAGCTGCTACAGTAAGTTACCACAAGTATAATGGATTAAAACAAGACAAAGTTATTTTATTACAATTGCACATGTCAGAAGTCTGACACTGGTTCCATTAGATTAAAATGAGGCATCAACAGAGCTGTGTTCCTTCCTGAAGGGGAATCCATTTCTTTGCCTCCTGCATCTTCTAGGAGCTACCTACAATCCTTGGTTTATGACCTCTTCTTCCATTTTTAAATGCTGCAAGGCTGGTCCGGTCCTTTTCATATCATACCGCTCTGACCTTCTCTTCTGCCTTTCTCTTTGACACTTAAAAGGCCCCTGCGATTACATTAGACCCACCTGGATAATCCAGGATAACAGTTAATTAACCATCTTAATTCTATATGCAACTTTAATTCCCCTTTGCCACATATGGTAGCGTAGTCACAAAATCTGAGGATTAGGATGTGAACATCATCAGAGGCCTTTGTTCTTCCTATCACAAGAAGCATTATGAAAATAATTACTATGTTTCCCTCATTCAAAATAACTATGGTTTAAATTTTGGAGCATACGGTACCATTTGAGTTGTGGGCAATTTTGGGTACTAATAAATTCTGCTATAATAGTTGTCCATATCCATTGTCAATTGTTTTGTTAGAGTGTAATTTTCTGAAAATTAAAAATAGGACTTTCCTTGAAATTTAAGATAAACACATGTCAAATGTTTCATTCAACTTATTAATTATTAAATAAACCATGATTCTAAGACTGCTTCAAAGAAATATATGAGGAACAGAGATATATAATCAATCAAACAATGTCAAAATAATAATAGTAAGCAATAATAATAATAAGTAATAAGAAGCAAAACTGTTTAATATCCCATATAATCATAAAACAATAACCTTTGGGTTATTCTTTTCTACCAGGCAGAAATCTACTAGCTAAGATGTAACATTATAGTGTCTGCACTTTGCATTCTTTTAGACAATTTTTTTAATCCATAGAAAAACCTGTAAAAACAATTATATTGAAGAGAACTGCATTCATTCCCTTGCTTTCCAAGTTTTGAATAATTTTTCTTAATATTTTAGAATAAATTCTAAAAGAAGAATTACTGGATTAAAAGAAAAATTTAAATTACTGAATTATTTTAACGTTATAATTTACTTTTGAAAACCATTACATTTGTAGATGATGATTCATAGCGTTTGTCTTCCTTGGATGTAAGATTAGGAATAAAACACTGGTTTCATGATGCTCTTTTACCATATTTAATTTATAATTGTTTGTCTTAAAGGGCTTTTTTCTCCCATAATGTGAGAAATAATATATGTGACATGCTTTTTTAGTACTTTAAAATAAATCGCTTATGACAATGTTACTCAAAGAATTTTGACTTACTGCAAGGGTTTTTTAAATGTTACTCTGAGGGTATTAGCTGTAGTTTTGTATCTTTTTAATGTCTGGAATTTTAAAAGATACAAAACTACAGCCAATACTATAAATTGTGTTGCAATTTTGCAACAGAAATCAGCGATTATCAGAAATGAAATTAAGCAATATCCATTATGTTCTCAGAATTTAAATTTTTCCACTATTTTTATTGTTTCTTCAGAATCATATTTGCCGTGTATTGAGTTTCTGAATTATTCAGTCATTTTCCTGGATTTTCATTAGCTTTTCTGAAATGCTTAGTAAATTATAGTGAAACTAGCTTATAGAAGCAATTACTAGTGAATTCTTAGCCTTCGTTGCTCATGCAACAACAGTGTTCCCTATTAAATATGTTAATAAGTGCTTTACCTATTTATAGGCACATATTTTAGTGTTGTCTTCTGAAATAATGCTTATAACTTTAAGAATGGACCCACACTCACAAGTCCTTTTGGTGCCTTTTTTTGGTTATCCATGATGGTAGGTATCAAAATATTCAGTTACTTAGTTTTTAGAGAGACTTCTGGGCTTTGTTTGTTTGTTTTTAACTATGGCAATAATCTGTGTGCAGTTAAAATTCTCCATATTATAGTATAGAAAGCTGAGTAAAAGTGACTTTTAAAATAGCTAATCATAGTCTCTAAAGTAAAAGGAGTTCACAAATGGTCAGTATTGGTGGTCATTAGGGACCCAGCATTCCATATCCCTACCCTGAGTTCCTTCTTCAAGGCTATCTTATTGTCCAAGATGCTGGTTCTTAGGACATTCCACCAAAAACTTACACTTATAGATAACTGTCTAAAATTTATCTGAAACAATGTAATTTGTTTGGTTAGTTACATTATTGCTACCCAGAATAAAATCTGTAAAAGAAGGGAAAAATGGGTATTCAGTGACAATGAACAGTTTCTACCACACTTATTTAATCATTTAAATAATTAGAAACTGTCAGGGAATTGACAGGGAACTCAAAGTCAAAATTTCTGAATATCAAGTCCACCTACTATTAACTAGGAGTTTTTCTCGGTTGAGTTACCTAAACTTCGATTTTCAGATCACCCCCTCTGACTTAATTATTTCTTGGGTTTCATTCAGTTCAGAAATTCAATAATCTCATACTGCAATTTATATTTAATCTAAGACACAAATGGTGTTTAGATTTAACTACTATCATATAGGCCTCTGGTATGCTCAAGACATAAATTGAGAACTTCTTGGAGAAATATTTGAGCACACAGAGTGCCACTTGCTGTCTCACTAACAAAAATGTGACACTTTCAAAAGCCTGTGGGTAAGCCTCAAAGCAGAAATATCTATTTAAAATTATCCCTCCTGCCTATTATTGAGCTGAGACACTGAATGCTTCCCTTCATCTGAAACTTTAGGGACTATTTGCATATTAGGAGTGTAAATCTTAACTAATCCAGCAGGAGGGAAAGTATTTATTTTGTATTGAGAAAATTTTGTTTCAGGCGGAGAGAAGATATTCGAGTGATGATTGTCATCTTTTATATGCCTTGTAACTGTGATAGATGGTCTTGAGCTTCAGTGATTCATAATGGCATTTGGAAGCATGCAAAAAAAAGCAGCTAATTCAAATGAACGAGTCAGTAAAACATCACAGCAAATGTAGGTCGCAGAAAACTGTGGAAATCTAACAGAAGGGCAGTGTGTTGCCAATGAATATATTTGAGGACAGTAAGAGAAAACTATTTCTACACTCATCACTGGCTCCAAATAAAATGGTGATTTTATCTTTTCTACAGCAGCCTCCCAGTGGGACAACCTTCCTCTCTCCATTCCTTTTACCTCCTGAACCTCCTCTCCCCACAGAGCCAAATGGCTTTATACTTGCTCCGTTTTCAACAGTCAAATCTTCTTAATATTCAGAGGAGGAAAATGTGACCCAAAAGAGATTCATGACAACCCAAAGGGTAGGTTATTGGCAGTACAGAGATTAGAAATCCAATTTTACTGGATTTCCAATCCACTTTCAATTGCATTACTGTGTTCTTTAATAATTCCTGTTAAATTGTGCACTTTACAAATTTGGGTGTCACATTAGTAGCTAACCTGAGGCCAGGATCTGGACTCCTTCCACTGACTCTTTAGCATCACCCTCTGTCCTCACAAATGGGTTTTCATTGTAAAAACAAAGACGACTTCACAGAATGGGTGAGAGAGACAAGCAGAGGGACATAGGACTCCCTAGAAAAGAACCCATGAAATTACAATGTATGGTGACTTCTTCTCATGAGGATAAGCCAGTTCAGGCTTTATGGATCAATTACTGTTTCACTCTTTCTTTCAAATAGCTTTGGAACACATACTATGTACCATGAACTATGCAAGGTGCTGAAGATTCAAGGGGAAGAAACTCAGTTCTTCCTATCTTTCAGTTGTGTTGGTCTTGGGCAACTGAGTAGTATGCCCTTTTCTGAAATAGAAAAGACTGTATGAGGAGCAAAAATGCAGGACAAGAGCAAGTATCTACCAGAGTGAGAGATACCCTCGACTCTCAACCAATAACTACCTCCTTTGCCATGTTCCTTTCTGTCTTTGCATTACTTAGGAAGTGAAGTTCCAAACAGGATAGTTTAGATGTCAGGTTGTAATGCTAGGTCAGCTCAGAAAACCCTGGAATCAGGACCTGTCATGTGAAATTGCCCCAGATGACTGCCCCAGATCCCTTTCCATCTCAAAACACCTTTCCCATTGACCTGTCAATTACCTGAGTCACATCATTAGTGGTTTTGCTTCTGCCATGTCATTGTCTACTGAAGGCCTTATTATAGTAGACATATGTAAGTTATTCAGAAATAACATTTAACAAGTTAGTCTCTGTGCTAGTTTCCTAGGGCTGCTGCAACAAAGTACCACAAACTTTGCTGCTTAAAACAATGAAAATTTCATATATCATAGGTCTAGAAGTTAGACATCTAAAAATAAGGTGTTGGCAGGTCATATTTCTTCCAAAACCCCTAGATAAGGCTCTTTCTTCCCTTTTCCAGTTCTGGTAGTTGCAGGTGTTTTTCAGCTTGTAACAGCATAACTCCAGTCTCTGCCTCTGATGTCACATGGGGTTGTTCCCTTATGCATCAGTAAATCTTCTCTTTTTATAAGGACCACATGCTACATTGTCATGCTACATTTATTGCCCATTCTAATCCAGTCTGATCTCATGTTAACTGTTTGCATCTGCAAAGACCGTATTTCCAAATGAAAACATAATCTATAGTAATGAACTGTCCTAATCGGCCAGCCTGCCCTAACAAAATACCATAGACTGGGCAGCTCATAAATGACAGAAATTTATTTCTCACAGTGCTAGAGACTGAAAGTCCAAGATAAGGGGACCAACATGATCAGGTTCAGGTGAGAACCCTCTATCAGGTTGCAGACTACTGACTTATTGTATTCTCACATGGCAGAGAAATCCCATGAGACCTCTTTGTGCGATCCCTTTTATAAGAGCTCTAATCCGCTTCACGAAGGCCCACTTTCATGACATAATTACTTCCCAAAAGCTCCACTTTGTGGGGGACACGAAATTCAGTCCCCAACGTGAATGTTAGAACTTCAACTTATCCTTTGGAGGGAGACAGTTTTGATGAAGTGTAGGGGCAGGATGAGAGAGACAGAGAGTAGGGTGAAGGCACCTAGAATGAAGTCAATGTGGCAGGCTTAAGTAAGGTGTGAAAACAGATAATCCTTGGTCAAACAGGGGACTATATACATACATTAGGCATTGGAGGTAAGCACCAAAAGAATGTGCCAGAAAAAGTAGTGAGGGGGATAAAGAAGACAAACTTCACCTAATTCATAAGCTTGCCTGAGCCAGAAAATAAATGAACTTTAGAAGTAGAGTTTTGCAGTTTAAAGTAAATTAAGTCGATGAATAATTTCCTTGGAAAATTGTCTTTGGCCCAGTCACAGCTCTTTTATGGCTTATACCAGCTTTTTCATGGGAAAAATTAATGCTTTAGACAAGTTGAATCCATACCACTTAAGTTCCCTTTAAATAATCAAGCAAGGTTAAAATGAAAGTATTCATGGTAATAGAATTTGCCACCAGGGGATTATAGCTTACTAAGAAAACTATGACTAATACCATTCATTGACTACCCTTTACCTTCCCAAGAGTAATATGGTAAAATTGCAGTAGGGAGGATTTAAGGCAGACAATAAAAATGTTCCCAGTACAGTTTTTTTTCTAGTATTGCTGCATCATCTGTTCTTCAGTGAGGTTAAGGAACTGGAAGGAGATTATCAGAAAAGATTGAAGTAAAACGATGCCTTATTTCACTCAGTCAATATTTCTTGATTTATCCAATAATCTTTCCCACCACAAATATTCTTATTCTTTGCTTCTCAGCACAAACTGATAGTTGCTTTTTCAATAAATATCTCTTACAACCTTAGGAACCTCACCTCATAATGGTATTATAGTTAAGGTCTGTGCAGCAGATCCCTTTCAAGACAAGGAATCCTCTCCTTTGGGACTCTCTTATATGCGGGCTAAAGTGACCCTTTAAAGTGAGACCCCTCTCTGGAAAATTGTATCAGGACAGCATAATTGAGGCCTTGTTTGTTGAGCCTAATATCAGATAAGCAAGCTATATTTGTGAAGCTATCTTTCCCTTCATGAGCTTCATTGTAATTTTGCTTTCTTGGCTCTTGACATTCTCCATGTTTCCCACTCTTTTCTGGGATCCAGCTGACAGTAGCCCATTTTCTATTGTTTGGGAGCATTTCTTGAGTTTCCTAAAGTGGGAGGATTGCCTCAGGGCTGTTATTGCCATTTATTGAGATTGGGATGATGCTCTAGTTCTGACAGAACAGTCCTGGTTTCTGTTCAGCTGGTGATTCATTATGACCTAGATCATTTTCTACCATATTTGTTCATATTCAATCTTTCCTCATTTTAAAATAAGGACAAAATATCCAAGTATATTTCAGGCAACTTGTCAAGATATCCAAAAAATGGTTTCCTGTTTTCTGAAATTCTGGCAAATGATGTCAATAGCACCAGCTGGTACCATAAGTATGTACAGTTTATCTGGGAGACCACCCTGGAGTGGGAACCAGGAACCCATGGAAGATACAGCGAAAAGGTTCTCTGAAGCAGTAAAGTGGGAATGGCAAGGATTTTCAAGCCACATAGACTGGGTTTGAATCCTGCTTCTTCCACTCTTCAGTGGGGAAAGTTACATAACGTTCCAGTCCTCAGCATCTTAATCTGGAAATTGTGGTTTATTAAATCTGCTCCACTGAGTTGCTGTTAAGACAGTATTCTTCAAGGCATCGTCCTCAGGCCATCAATGACATAATCACAGGGGTTGCTTGCTAAGGCAGATTACTAGACCCCAGAGCTAAAGATCCGATTGATAAATCTGGAATGAGGCCTAGACCTCTGACATATTAGCATACATTCCAGATGATTACCTGCTAAGCTTAGAGAACTGCAGCTATGAAACAAGTGTAAACTGCTTGGTACAACAAAATAGATCTATCGCTGGACAGATAATCAGTTCCTTGAAAGCAGGTTGGTGTGTATTCACTGTTGTATCCCCAATAGTCCAATGCCTTGGCACAAATCAGATGTTCCATAAACATTCTTTGATGTGAATGGTTAGAAATCACTAGTCAGAGCTGAAAGCAAAGACCAAAATGGTCAGGGAATGTTTGCTTCAAGTAAAATAGGAAACAGAAGCGAGATACGCCATCAGAAAATAAGCAAGATTGCTGGCTGCAGTTCAGTTTTTCCAGATGTCAGCATTAGTACAGAAGAGCAGCCAGCAGGTGTCAGACAGAGAGAAGCTGTTGGGAAGGCAGCAGAAAAAATAAGTTAGACAATATAATGAACACTGTAGTGGGAAGGGACCAGGCAGGGAGGTGATGTAAGCCTCTGGCAATCAGGACAAAAGTGTCCACAAAGTCTCAAGAGCAAGACAACAAAAACTGGAAAACAGAGACCTTGCCCTGAGAGTCCAAAGCAGAACGTTTGAGCACCTGGATGAGTTTGGGACTGTGTGAGCAGATTCTCGTAGGAAAGTCTAGATAGTTTCAAGGATGGCACTAGACAAAGGCAAAACTAAAAACATAACAAAGGAAAGTGGCAGAATCACTAGTTCTGTGATGAAATCAGACAAACTGAGTAGACCAACAAAATCAAAATTTTGGTTCTAAATCAATATGGAGATCTCCTACAGAAGTGAACCTATTAGGACTGTTTCATACACTCTGGTATAGGCCTAGAGATACATAATTAACATTTTATAACTAGAGCTAACCTGGTTGTTATTGGAATCATAAACAAACAGCAATTACATCCTTATGTGCAACATTTCCTAACAAAGGTATACTCTGGCTACACACACATACTTGAAGACAAATATAGATCAAGGTGACATTATTTCAAAAATAATAGTGAATTGAGCATATGAAAATTACCTTACATATTTGAGAAATACACCTGATGTGTGCATGTATAAAACTTTATTCCTCTTTCATTTTTACATTGGTTACCTCAGACATTATGCCGAACAGTGTGTAGATCCATTTTTTGAATCCTAACATAATATAGTTTTCTAGGGCATTACTTAACAAATGGTTGTGCTTTCCCTGTACCTGAATTATAGCCTTATATCTTATTATGCATATGAAATATGTAGACAGCAATTAGCCCAGCAATTCAGTGTATTAATTACTTGCCTTTTAGAAAGCAACATGTCTGCAATCTGCAAAGAGAGCCATAAAAGGAATTCTATAGCAATACAAGCATTTGTATGTTTTTACAGATAATTCCATTACATAGAGTCATTCATGGAGAATAAATGGCAAGAAAAAATAGGGTTTATCAGGGTAAAGCCCTAAGGGTTGAAGAAAACACAGGAAAATCCAATTAGGACTGCAGGGAGTTGGTTCAATCTCTTAATCGGCACTGCAGCACAGCAGATTAATATTATTGCCTACTATTTAAACTTTATTACTCCATTTTTCTGTCTGTGGTCCTCTGTTTTGCCAGCCCACCTTGAAAAGATGGCGGGCAGAACCATATAATACTTTTTATGGCCTTGGCAACAGCACTGTTTTGTGGCTTGAAAGATAAGTACCATTCTAGAAACGATGAGGTGAGGAAGCAGGCGACACTTTAGCTTGTTTTATAAGCCAGAGTGTAAGGCTGTTTGCCCTGCATTCTAATCACAAAAACCATCAGCACCAGCACTTTGCCAGCTTCTACTGACCGACAGCAAAATTTATGGAGTCATTTTTCTACAGAATTATCCTCATAAAGTTAGAGGCATCTGGAGACAGTGACTACAGCAAAGACTCCAAATAGATCTTGGTCTTGGGTTCCAGTTATGACACAGACTTACCAGATGACCTTGAGCACTCAATTTTTGGCATCATGAACAGTAAGTTTATTAAAAGCCAGATTCTTAGATAAATGGTACTTAAATAAACATACGTTAATTTTTTTTTCTAAAAAGTGGGGCATATGAGTTTCCTAGGGCTGCTATAACAAATTGGGTTGCTTAAACAAGAGAAATTTATTCTCTCAAAGTTCTGAGGCTGAAGTCCAAAGTAAAGTTGCTTGCAGGGCCATGCACCCTTTTAAGCTTCTAGGAAAGAATCCTCTCTTGCTTCTTCAAAGCTTTGAGTGGCTTCCAGTAATCTCTGCTGTTCCTTGACGTGTAGCTGCGTCATTCCAATCTCTTCCTCCATTATAACCTGGACTTCTCTGTGCCTCTGTGTTGGATCTGAATGTTGCTCATGTTTTTTGTTTCGTTTTTCATTTTATGGAGACATCTATCATTAGATTTTGGCCCTCTTCTAATCCAGTATAATCCCGTCTGAATTTCACTAATGTCTGAGAAGATCCTATTTACAAATAAGTTCACATTCTCAGTTTCCTTGCACATATAAATTTTGGGGGGATTCTAGTCAACCAACTTCAGTGGGAAATCACGTAGCCTACATAGCGCTAAATCTTTGAGTATTTTGAGATAAGTAGTTGTGAGCATTCAAATAACTTAAATCATGAGTCTATTAATGAGTTATTACATGTATGTGTTATACACACTCATGCAGTCTGTGATTTTATGGTATGTTAATTTATTCCACAAGCATTTATGTTACCTGAAACCTCTTAGTTATAGTAAAAGCATGTTGCATATTTATTTCCCTAAGTTTATTTTGCAAATACTTCAACTAACAAAATAATTCTAGAATTAAGAGGTTTTTTTTTTTTTTACTTTATATAGATATTTGGTAGGCAAATGTTAATCTTGGTTAGAAAAATTAGGAACTGGCCGGGCGCGGTGGCTCAAGCCTGTAATCCTAGCACTTTGGGAGGCCGAGACGGGCGGATCACAAGGTCAGGAGATCGAGACCATCCTGGCTAACACGGTGAAACCCCGTCTCTACTAAAAAGTACAAAAAACTAGCCGGGCGAGGTGGCGAGCGCCTGTAGTCCCAGCTACTCGGGAGGCTGAGCCAGGAGAATGGCGTAAACCCGGGAGGCGGAGCTTGCAGTGAGCAGAGATCCGGCCACTGCACTCCAGCCTGGGTGACAGAGCGAGACTCCGTCTCAAAAAAAAAAAAAAAAAGAAAAAGAAAAATTAGGAACTAAATATTAGTTTTCTAAACTTTTATCCCCACCACAAATCAATGCACACTTTATTTTATACAGTAAATGGGTGTTTTATATGTCGCACAAATCAAATAATCTCTTATTTCACAATCAACATGGTTCTCTGAGCTAATCATTTTTAGAATGAAAGACTCCTAGGTTAGATTTGGGGTTTATTTTGCGTTGACACAAAAACTCATTAGATTCAGCTCAGTCAATATATCTGGCAAAATAACATTCCTGTTTGGGCAAGCAAAGTTTTCTTTTCTCTGAATTTGCAATTCTCTTCCAGTTTTCAGGTTCATAAGACGCATATAAATGTAATCTCCCTTCTGCACACCACTGGCTCATTTATTTCATTCGTTTCTTCCCAGGTGTTGATTAGACCACTCCAGTTGCTATTTTACAGCATAGAGTTGTTCAATTGTTAAATATGGAAGTGTTTATTTGAAAATATAACTTTTTTTTTCTTTCTACTTCTACTCTTCTGAGGTTGTACTTTACATTTTAAAGTGTGCTACTAATATTTTTTTAACATTTTCAAAATCAATCATCTCACTTTATGTAATTTATTTCCCTGGATGCTTACATGCTTTGTGCCACCAGAGAGGAGGGCAGATCATCTCAACTCCTTCAGGGATTTTATTTATTTCTTCTATAAATCACTGAGGATACTTTAACTCTCCTAACAGAGTTCTCACAATGATCAGAGGAGAGCTGACAACTTCATTTTGTTATCCCTTGTTGCACCTCCCACTTCACCTCACGTCCTTGCCTTCTTTACCTAAATATGTGCTTTATCCAGCTCACTACCCCTTTGTGCCAAATTACCGTGCCAATTCTGCTTTTTATGTTTATTCTTACTCTGATTAATGTCTTTTTGATCCTTCATGAGACCAAACAGGTTTTTTGGTCCTGCATGAGAAGTCCCTGCAGGGAAAATTCGAACCTTTATAATTTTTTTGGCATGAAAGCAAGCAAAGTACTAAACACAATTAAGTTTCTGACAAGCTTGGTCTTCTCCCTTGGATTTCAGTACACCTTTTTCATTTGTTTTTCTACCTCTTTTACTCTGTCTGTTGCTTAGTATTGGTATTCCTCTAGCATTTCTTTCCTTCTCACTTTTTCTTTACCTAATCTCACCCACTCACCTGCCTTCAACTAACACCTGCCCCTGGCAGCTCTCAAATCAGTGTCTGCAGCCGAATGTCTTTTCCTGACTTCTACATATGTATCCTAGATCCAGAACAACTACTTTGTTGACAACTGCACTTGAATATTTTATATATACCTTTTTAACAAATGTTTTTCAAGCTTTGTCACCTGGTGCTCACAGAAATAAATGCATATTTGCATCTCAAATCACCAAGTATACCCAAAGGCCCGAAATCACCACATGACTTGGTGCCTACAGTAGCATGACCAAAATTTACCAAATCATTACCTTCCAATTGCTCCTCCCTCTGCATTTCCTCCCCAAGGGGACTCCAATGTAGGAATCTGAAAGTTATTTTAGACTCCTCCCTCTTGTATTTCTCAGAAAGAGCCACAAAGTCCTAAACATTCTACTTCCTAAATGTCTCTCTAGTTTAACCCAAACTTTGCATACTGCTTCACGAACTATTTTGCATGATAACCCTGATAGTTCTGCTTATCTCTTTTCTATCTCGTGAATATTTAGTCCCTCTTCTATACTGGTATACAAATTATTTTTCATCACCTTCTGTTTGCTTATCTTTCTCATTCCATAGAGCAACCACTTTCAGGGTTCTAGAAATGGCCAATAAAGAATGCTTCTTCTGAGTTACTTACAATCCAGTAGAGGAAACATAATTATAAACTAATTACTATATCATACAGAAAATGTTCTTATTTTGTTGAGCATAAGATATTCAAGTGCAGTTGTCAAATGTTCTCAAATTGTTGAGCAATTTCAACATTTCAAGAAAGGAATGACATGGGAATCAAAAAGAAGCACCTAACATGGCTTAAATTTTCTCACTTAAAAATGGAAATCTGGCCGAGCGTGGTGGCCCATGCCTGTAATCCTCAGAACTTTGGGAGGCCAAGGCGGGCAGATCACCTGAGGTCAGGAGTTCAAGACCAGCCTGACCAACATGGTGAAAACCCATCTCTACCAAAACCACAAAAATTAGCTGAGTGTAGTGGCAGGCACCTGTAATCCCAACTACTTGGGAGGCTGAGGCAGGAGAATCACTTGAACCCAGGAGGCAGAGGTTGCAGTGAGCCAAGATTATGCCATTGCACTCTAGCCTGGGTGAAAGAGTGAGACTCAGTCTCAAAAAAAAAAGAGGAAATTTATGCACTCACCTGCCATCACCACATCTACCTTTCCCGCTAGGAGGTGCATCAAGCTAACCAAACTTTTGTTGCACTAGGCTTTCATCTTGAGATGGTCACTGAAATACTTTTCCAGAATCCCCAGGATTTCAATAAACAAGCTTTGTGTAATGCTGATGTAGTCCAACACACTCAGTTTAGAGACAAGTCAAAGAGGTCAATTGATGGGTCTAAATTTAGAAGCTTGTTAGGGGTTTAGTCAAAAGGAAAACTCAAACCTTCCAAGAGACAGTCCAAGGTTTTATCTTGGACTTTATGTAGACTCTTTCCTTTCCCTCCTACTCTTCCCTCCCACCACTAGAATGGAAAAATACAAGTATCTTAAGTATCTCAGTAATCCTGTACTTTGGTTGGGAAGGGCTACCTATGAGGCCTGAAGTATTAGTCACAGCATAATATTCTCAAGAAATCCCAATACCAAAGTTTTTAATGTTGTTTAAAATATCAGTAAAACATATGGCCACTTTTTTCAGACAAAAATATACCTGAAACCTTAAAGTTTCTCAGATCCCACTAAACCCTTCCAGGGATCTCATGTAAAGAATCTCTGCCCTAAGGGCTTAATGGGCATTTACTTTGTGTGGTAGAAAAAGAAAAAAGAAAATTCAACAACCAGTATCTGGTCCAGCCAACCTGTAATATGAATATCCAAAGTGATATAACAAGGCTTGTACTATGGCTTTATTCCCATAATATTAGATTATTCTTGCAAGTCAGAGAAATGCTAAGGGGGAAGAAAAATATGATTTATAATTAAGACCATGAAGCACCTTTACTATCTGGAGTACTTGGGGGGTTTTGTTTTGGTTTTATATCATTACAATTAAAATCTAGTGTAGCAAGGTTTATTAAACAAGTCAAGGAAAAAATTCTAGAGCAGAAATACCCGTATAACATCTAGTAAAATAGCAGAAAGATCTAATTTTATTAGGAGTTGTGTGGTCATGATCACAGATTTCCATAGTTTTCCCTTCTGTACTGAAGGTGATGTTCTCTTTATGAACCAAAATTGAAACTCACTAATGGCCACCAAGACTCAGTTATGCCTCAGATCATCAAAATGTATTCAAAGAGATGATTAGGAAACATATGGCTGGAAGTGCCTCATCTATGAAGAAAGCATGGAAGTTCTTTATGAGCACAGCTATGAAATAATTATGAGTGCCAAAAAAGTACATGGTTTCTAATTGAAGGCATATAATAGTCCTAGGAACAAGAGGTAGACAATTATCTACTCCCCCCACCCCCTTACTCACCACCCCCGGTTATCTAGGTTTGCTTTCACCATCCATTTCTTACACAGTGCCAAAGACTGGACGAGCTCAGCATAAAGAGTGAGCTAAACAGGTCATAGGTTGAGAGGGATTTTTCCAGTTGTTTTGGGGGTTGTTTGCTTGGTGGCATTATTGCATTTTTCTGGTACAAGTAGCATAACACAGAAGTCATGATTTTAAGTTCTAGTCTGGATATGCCTTTCCATATTGCTGAAATGCTGGGGAACTATTAAAGACTATATATAAGATGCTCTTAGGCTAGTTTTTGTCAAGCTCAGCTTTTAAAAGACTCGTGATGCACTGAATTTTATTGTTACTTCCTCTACTTTTTAAGTATTTTACAACATAAGAACCAGGTGCTATATGTCTGTTACTTAATTAAAAAGGGTTATATACCATCCACTAAAATTTAAAATAACACTAAACTTTTTTAAAAAATGACTTGCTGAGGTGTTCCTTTGTGAATACTCTCCCTATTCCTTGGGCTGCCTTATTATGACCATTCTATCCAAATTGGCAGTTCTGGAAATTACTCATTTCTGGAGTTGATGACTTTTTCCATTTGCCCCAGCTACAAAGGAGTACCTGTGTTTTAATGAAGTCATATATAAAGACCTGGTTGTTTATTACTGGTATACAAAAACTGAAAGCAAGAATGCATAAGATTGTTGCCTTTTAGTGATTCTAATATTAAAAATAATTTTAGGCCTGGTCTAGTAAGGTTTATAATAATAGGTGAGTTTTTAAGAGTAATGAGGACTAATTGCATAAGCTTTGCATGAATTGATAAATAGAGAAATCACTGTACTTACCTGCCAGGTTCACACAGTCTTCAGGTGTAAAACACAAAGCCATGTTTATTACCTGTACAATTAGCTAATTGAACATCTAAGTCAACTTAAAATACTATGAATTCATTAAGTTAATCCAAATTCCTGTGAAATATAAGACTGGAAAGAAAGCAATCCAAGGGAATATTCACCCTTGCTACATAGTGGGGAAAAAATATTTAAAATTTTACTGCCTTTTCCATTTCACACATGAGGGATCTGAGACTCAGAAAGGTTAAAGAGAAGGCCACAGAGGTTGTAAAAGTTACAGCAGGATTCAAACACAATTCTCTTCAATTTATTAATATCTTTTTATTTTTCTTTAGTACCCAAATAGTCATGTCGCATAATATAACTATTTTGGTTTTACTTCAAATTATTTCATAATTTATCAGGAAAGCTATAATTTTAGGTAAATGTTTTTGTAACAGAAAAAGGCCCTCAATTTATCTACTTTAGACCTTTTATTTTACAGATGAGAAAACTGACCAAAAGAGTCAAAGAAAATTTCCTAAAGATTCATAAATGTCTGGTGGCAAATGTGTCACGTAGATTTCCAACAATCTTTCAAAAATGTTTATGAAATAGCATTACTTAATTAATTCAAGTAGATGTATATTTCAAGTACAAACAAGAAAGAAAGAAGTTAATGTTAGCATCATCTAATATCTATTTGACTTATGCAAATATATGAAGTGTGTTAAATATATAATTTGGCTAATTGCCTTTAAATTTGGCTCACTGTATGAGCGTAAATAATAGAATCAAATGTGATATTATTTGTATATTATATATGCTTAAATGACTTTTAATATATATTTGTACATATTCTTAGAAAAATTTGTATATCTGATACTGAGACATATTGTTATTAGCTCAGGGTTATAGTGTTTTTCTCTCTCCATTTTTTTTTTTTTTTACATTGAAATTGTTTCTCAATTGGTTCTTCCAAAGAGAATCCTTCAGTTAATTATGTATTAAGATAATTGATTCATGAAATTAAGATTACCTTTTGTTCATTTGATTTTGGAGGAGCACTGCTATAACAAATAAACAACCTCGTTATTTGCCACTTTCTTTCCAGTGACTGCTCATGAAAGAAATTAAACGATACATCATCAGTGGATCTTCCTGTAGAGTAAGATAAAACAACTTTTGCAAATCAAATGGCATGCAACTTCACATAAAAGAGATTTGGCTCAATTATGGGTTCGATCATAGTTTTGTTAGCATAAATCATTTTCCTTCATCCCCAAAGACATGTATTTGCAGAATACCTACTAAGCGGTAGGGGCTACAGAAACAGAACTAGAGACATCAATGTATTTTCTGTATTGTGCATACAAGGGTAGAGGGTCATAAAATGTATTTTAGAACATAGGTTAGATATAGAGGCTATTCAGCACTAGGTAACTATATACTTGTCATTTTAATTCCATGTTAATATGCCCCTGCAAATAAAATTCCATTTGCTCTTTATCTAAATTGGGTGGAAAAAAGTTTTATTTCAAACTACAGCAATAAATGTGCCCTTCCTTTTCACAACTCTTCTTCAGAGTATTCCCTGCCCACAAACAAGCCCTTTTATACAAATCTAGTGACAGGACAAAGAAAATGGTGCTTCTATTCTATTAGGTTTCTGTGGGAACCAAGAAATAGTACAAATATTGATCATGTAAGTAGACTATTATATTTATTATAATATAGACATTGATTACTTCCTGGAGAGTATTACCTTGTAGAAACTAGGCTACAGTATCATATTCCCACTGAAGACAGTATGGATTCCATTTATTTCCAAAGCATGTCAAGAGATGCCACCGTGTTGTATTTCAGTGTACACACTTACATCTCAAATTGCCTGGGTTTAATTTCCAGCTCTGCTACTTGCTGGCTGTGTAAACCTGGACAAATTTTTCACCTCTCAGTCTTTTAACTTCTTCACTGTAAAACAATGGTAATTACAGTTTTTGTTATATAGAATTATTAAGAGAACTAAATGCACTACTATTTCTGAAGTACTTATAACAAGATCAAGTATGCCAAAAGTGAAAAAGAAAGAATGTGAACTTTGTGACAGGCAGAAGTAGATTTGGGTTATGAATCTGTCATTTACTAGTGGTGTGATCTTGTGCAAATTTTCTAAAATATGCAATCTGAGTTTCCTCATATAAAAATGAGGACTGGTACACATCAAACCTCACGTATATAATACACATTCATCCTCTTCTCTTTCCCCATCTCCATAAAGTCTATTTACGAATATTACTGCTTATGCCAACGTCAAATTATGCCCTCCCCAAATTAATAAAAGTGAAATATTAGATTTGTTTTCATTTACTTAATTTGAATTTACTTAATTTACTTAATTTCATTTACTTAATTTGAACATCATTTGCTTTCATATCTTTGTCTTAGGCAAAATTTTGTTTCTAATGAATACTAAAAAGTAAAAGAAAAAAACTAGCAGATATATGTATTTCTAGGATTTGCTCAACTTCCTTAAAACATGATTGGAATTTCAGTGAATGAATTTAAGGAAGTTTTAATTCAGAATAAAGCAAGAGAGTATAACAAGATTCCATTTTAGTGTAATTGTGATTATGTGATGTTGCTTTTGAAATAATTTCTTTTGGTGGGAAGGTAACTGTAATTTCTTAGCCTTGTTTTACATGAGCCTCTTCCTTTGTATTGACGGTGTATGGAATCTATCCACTTCTGTGTGAATAAAATATACTTGAGCCTCCAGTTCTTATGTGCTGCTAATCTGACAGGAAATACACTCATCCCAAAATGATTAATTAAACATTTAGAGAAATCCTTACATTCCTTCTCAACCAAAACTATTTTTCCCCCATTTCATTGTTGTCTTCAGCTGCATTTTTAAAGGGAAATCTCCTACAAGTGAAGGTCTCACAGGTCCATACATGGCAGTTTGGTGAAGTGCAATAAGACTCTCACACTGATTTATTGAGCACCCACTATATGCAGAGGCAGGTGCCCTATGAGACCTGACCCGGGAGAGGAATTACAAAATTGAAAAAGCACAACATGGAACTTTAAAGGGTGACTGAGAATTGAGATGAATATTTTCCTAGGAAAATTTTAATCATGAACTCTTAAACTTATTTGTGAAAAACATGTAATTTCACTAAGAAATCAAAGATATACAAATTAAAATGAGATGTCATTTTCCCCAATGAAACTATTAAAGACGAATACAAAATGCATAATTCCCAGTGCCAAGAGTAGTACAATGGTATATATCTAACATTCACTATTATTGGTGTGTAAACTTTCTGAGAAAAAAAGTTGTGATATTTATCTATCTTAAAGTGTGAATAGATTTTCATTCAGTGTTTTCATTATCAACAATTAAAAAATGAGAATAGAAAAAAAAATTATCTACAAAATTATTCACCTTGGCATTATGTGTTTTAGTGAAGTATCTGCATTGGTCTAATATACAAAAATAGAGAACTAGCCCGGCATGGTGACACAAGCCTGTAGTTCTAGCTACTGAGGGGGTGGAGGGGAAGGCAAGAGGATCGTTTGTGCCCAGAAGTCTGAGACCAGCCTGAGCAACATAGCAAGATCCTCCTTTCTAAATGGATAAATATTTTTTTTAAAAAAGTAGAGAAATAAATTAACAAATTATAGTACATTTATAAGATAAAATATGATCCTCTCATTACATACTATATTGTATATTGTAAATGGCTTTAATGGTGTAGAGAATTGTTTTCTTGTTTTGTTCAAAACAATAATTTTTAATTTTGAATCTTGTGACTAATTTGTTAGTCCTGCAAAGGCAATCTAGTCCCCAGGCAGGAAGGGATTTTTTTTTGAGAAAGGGCTGTTACTGTCCTTGTTTCAAAGTTAAGCTGTAAACTAAGTTCCTCCCAAAGTGGGTTCTGCCTACATCCAGGAATGAACAAGGACAGCTTGGAGGTTAGAAGCAAGATGGAGTCAGTTAGGTCCGATCTCTTTTACCGTCATAATTTGCTCAGTTATAATTTTTGAAAGGGCAGTAATAAGAGAAAAACTTCAGCCGAATTAAATTTAAGAAGTTAAGTGAGTAATGAATGATTTGAGAATCGGACAGCCCCAGAATCACAGCAAATTCACCGAGACTCCAGGGGTGCCTGGTGGTCAGAACACATTTATACACAAAAAAGGTAAAGTGACGTACAGCAATCGGAAGCGAGGTACAGAAACAGTGAGATTGGTTACAGCTCACCGTTGGGCTTATTTGAACGCAGTTTGAACATTCAGCAGTCTATAAGTGGTTGAAGTATGGTCACTGGGATTGGCCAACACTCAGCTGTTGTTACAGGTGCATGCTACTAAGCTAGGTTTTCAATTTTGTCTGACTGTTAAGCTAGAGTACAGTTCATCCACAAGGACTCAAATATAGAAGTATAGAGTCCTTCTCAGGCCCTATTTAGTTTGCAGTTTCAATATGGATAGGATTTGGTAATTCCTAATTCTCTGCATAGCACCCTTTTCCAAATCTAAATGTCTCTGGGCTCATGATCCCTGATTTCCAGGGCTCTCATGCCTTTCTCCCAGCCCAGAATCTTAGCCTGGCATGTTGCTCCCAAGTCAAGCCAGCCTAGCTGGTGTTGACACGCTTTCACAATTGCTTCCCTTTTCGTATTGGCTCTACTCTGCAAGGTTCCTCTTCTGGGTGGTTGTTTAGAGGAATTATTTTACCTTTCTAAGTCTAGGTTTTCTCCTCTATGAAGTTACATATCCCTTAACTTTTGGGATAGTGATTGCTAACCATTTAAATAGTCATCTGTTCTGTGAAAGGACTATATATGCAAAGCAGCCCCCAGATACCGAAGAAGCCAAGAAACTGGGTTTGCTAAAAATTACTGACATGAAGTGGATTGATTAATAGGAGAAAATGGATACAAATTTATTTAACATGTATACATGGGAGCCTTCAGAATGAAGACTCAACTTCCCAAATAGTTACAGAAATGAATATGCCATCCTAAGGCCACAGTAAATAACGCAGGCACAGAACATGGCCGGAAACAGGTAAATCAAGTTTAACGTCAAGACAGATTAAGAGAGAGAGAAAAGCCGGAAACAGGTAAATTAAGTTTAATGGCAAGACAGATTAGGAGAGAGAGAAAAGACGATTTTGGCTAGCAAAAAGTGGCCTTGTCATGTAGATGAAGCTTCCCTCAGGGAGAATAGATGGTAAATGTTTCCTTTCAGATTTTAAATGGTTCAGACTCTCAAAGGAGAAAGGAACAAGGCTGCCTTAATGGAGATTCTCTACAAATGCAAATTTCCCCAACTTAAGACAGCTTTGCAAGACCACTTCTGTCAGGCTGGCCAAGTGGCAGCCATTTCAAAATATGACAAAGAAATGTATTTTGGGATAAAATGCTTTAATTTCCTTCAGAACCAAAGAACAAGGCAGACAAATCCAGTTTCTCAGTAAAGGATGTTTTATTGAGGGGACTTACAGACAAAAGGGTGCTCTTGGGTGGCAGCAAGACAGGAAGATCTTTGCACTGTTATTCCCAGATTCTGGGCTTATGTACTTTAAGGGAAGGGTGTATGCGCTCCAGTAAAAAAATTCAAGGCGCTGGATGCGGTGACTCACACCAGTATCCCAGCACTTTGGGAGGCTGAGGTGGGAGGAGTTTGACCTGAGGTTGGGAGTTCGAGACCAGCCTGACCAACATGGAGTAAACCTCGTCTCTATTAAAAATATTAAAAAATTAGCTGGGAGTGGTGGCGCATGCCTGTAATCCCAGCTGCTTGGGAGGCTGAGGCAGGAGAATCACTTGAACTCAGGAGGGGGAGGTTGCAGTGAGCTGAAATCATGCCGTTGCACTCCCGCCTGCAACAAGAGCAGAACTCCTGCAACAAGAGCAGAACTCTGTCTCAAAATAATAATACTAATAATAATAGTAATAAATAAACAGTTAAAGGCAAACCTGTTGAACAGACAAGAATGTTATATGTGTAATATATAATTTGTGTGATAACATCAAGGTTGACATAGTCTTACATTAGAGACAGTCATCCATAAAGTTGTAATCAGGAGGCATTCTGGGGACTGAGGTTAATCAGAAGTCACCATGGTGGATTAGCATCCAAGATGGAGTCACTTTTGTCTCCATAGCATCTTTTTTGGGTCAAAGAATTGACTTAAAGATGTGGGAACTTTAACAGAACTAGTTCACTGAAGGTGACATGTAATTTACCAGTATTGTTAAGTCCACAAATGTAGGTATTGACACAAAATATTACCACCGTTGCCATTTAATTCTCTAGTAGTGATAAAAATGCGGTATTTATTACATGCTAATTTCTAACTTATTTTTTGTTGTGCCTATTACATGTTGACACACAGCTTCTTTTTCTTTTATTCTTTAAATGAGCATTTAAACTTTAGTTTTCTATAGCTCTTTTCATTAACCTACTTTAAGTTCCATGTGAATAGAGGTGTTTCGGCAGTGAATCCATTTGAGTCTGCAGCAACCTCAATTCTTACCTCCTCAGAAAAAGAATTCAACCAAGGGGCATAAGGCAGAGTAAGAAACTGAGGCAAGTTTTAGAGTAGGAGTGAAAGTTTATTGAAGAGTTTTGGAGGAGGAACAAAAGGAAGTAGGATATGCTTGGAAGTAGGATATGCTTGGAAGTAGGGTACACTTGGAAGTAGGATATACTTGGAAGTAGGGTACACTTGGAAGTAGGGTACACTTGGAAGTAGGATATACGTGGAAGTAGGGTACACTTAGCCAAGCAGGGTACACTTGGAAGTAGGATCATAGTTGCACGTAGTTTGACACTTTGACTTGGGGTTTTACATGTTGGCATACTTTTGGAAGTCTTACATCCCTTCTCCCCTGATTCTTCCCTTGGGTTGGGCTGTCTGCATTCACAGCATCTTTCTCGCAACTGGGAGGGAAGCATGTGCAGTGTATTTACTGGAGTTGTATGCATGCTCACTTGAGGCATTCTTTCCTTACCATCCAGATGTTCCAAGAAGGTCGTGTACCAGTTAAACTCCATGATTTTACCTCTTAATGCATGTGCTTGAGCCCACTTGCCAAACTCCTAAGATCTTACTATGAAGTTGATGAGCACTAGTTTTAGATTTTTTTCTTTTGAGAGACTGCCTTTTCTTGGAGCTGACTGCAAGCAGTTATTTTAGAGAAACAATGTAACAACTGCCTATCACCTGATGGTTGCCTGACATTCCTGGTGGGAGTCGGGGGAGCCCTCTCCTGCTCTGTTCATGTCTGACTAGCTACCTACTGAAACAAAAGCATATGAAATTTAGTCATTCCACACTAAATCATTCAGTTATGCTTTTAGCACCAAATTAATATAAAACAAAATTATATAGTTTATAACCTCAATTTTTAAATATATAAGAAAATCCTCTTTTTCCAATATTTTAGTTTGAATTTTTTTTATATTCCCTTTGTTGCATTTTTTTATATATATTTCATCCTTCTGGGCTCTGTAAAATAAGAGAATCATTGCTCTCACCATTCTAGTGACAGTCAGTTTTTTTTAGTGTTACCACAGCATCAAACCAACATGTGGAGCATCTGACCTGCATTCCCTTAACTTTGCTGCTGACTTGGGCTGAGAAATCAGATTTCATATGTCTGGAAGTTTGTAGTTGTCTCTTCCAAATTTATTTAGAAATCTACTCTTGATAATGTTTAACCCAATTACACAGGAGATTAATTAAGAACTCCTTCATGTACACCAAGTATGTAACTCCCACTCTTACCATCTCTTTTCTCCTGAACTTTTCCTCTTGGCTAAGACCTCAGTCCTAGGGAGTAATAATTAATTTCAGCAAGCCTGGTGTGAGGAAAAAGGAACAACAGAAAGCACATCATTCTTAATACAGTTACTTGTTCACACTCCAGTTCTACTCTACATCTGTGTGAGATAATGTGATTCTAGCTTAGTGATTTAACAAACCATTTTTAGAACATGTCATCCAATGATTTCCCTATAATACCCTGGGCAGATGCATCATAAGTTCAAATTCCTAAGATACAGAAAAAGGAAAACAGAGGATATGTTTTAATAGAACACCCTTCTCAACTGGCTTGATATTATTTTATCTATTTATCTTCTTTATGATTACAAATAGGACATAGAGTTGCTACTTTCCTTTTAAAACTGTGGATTTGTTAACATATTTTCTGTGTTACAGATTATGTAAAATCATAAAAGGCTTAAATATAAGTAGACTAGTGTCTTCTAAAAGAGTAGAACTAAGAACAGACCAAATTCCCAGTAAGTTTCAGGAACGTGACCTAAAAAAGGCAAGAAATAGAATTTAACTCTTTAAAACTCCACAACTGCAATTCCCCTTATGCTTCCTTATTATCTCTATAGCATAGTCTACTATCTGATATAAAATATATTTGCTGGCTTATTTATTTACTCCTGTCTTCCTCCACCTAAA
Source organism: Papio anubis (assembly GCF_008728515.1). Lineage (NCBI taxonomy): Eukaryota > Metazoa > Chordata > Mammalia > Primates > Cercopithecidae > Papio > Papio anubis. The sequence goes on along the minus strand of NC_044977.1, from coordinate 116,703,766 downwards.
ATGTAAATTCCAAGTAGTCAGGGAGTTGGACTCTTATTCACTGCTCTTTCTTCAATACTTAGATTGTGCTGGCACAGAGTCTGTCCTCAATAAATATCAATAAGTCATGATGAAATGAATGTTACTAGTATGCTTATTTGGGATCTATAAAGATTTGAGGCCTACCGTACAATCAGTTTTGATAAATATGCCTCCGGTGCTTGGAAAGAACTGTGTTCTCTATAGGATACATGTGGTTCAATACCAGTATGTTACTTCAACCTATGATCCAAACATGTAATTCAAATCATGAAATCCAAATTCTCTATGCCTATATATATATTTTCCTACCTAGTCTGTTAAATGCTCAAAGCATTAGATGAAATTCCTGTAATTGTTTTTCCAGATGTTTCCCTTTTATTAATATTTAAAATTACTATATTTCTAAGAGTCTTATGTTACGTGTTTTAATGTAACATCAGAGACATGTAAAGATTGGTGACAACTATTTTCATTGTAGATTGTAACTCTGATCCAAAAAAGTCCCTCTTTTTTAAAAAAATTAAGTTCTTTTATATTGTCTTTCTTGAATTTTACTTTTTCTAGATTTAATGCTATTCTTAGTGCTGGCTTTGAGTCTCTGTTTACTTGTGAAGTTTTGTCCATTCATTGATTTTTACATGTCTTTAATATGTTACTTTCAATCAATATGTATTTGGATTTTGTTTCTTAACCAGTCACAAATTCTTCACCATTTAAAATTAAAATTTATAACAGTTACATTTATTATAACTGTACTGTGTTTAGTCTTATTTTAACTTTTGTTATTTTATTATTTATATTGTTGGTAGTTAACTTTATTTTCCTTGTTTTTATTATATAGTTTCTACGGGCTTACTTTTAGTCACCCAGTTAGTACAACAATTTTCAAATCTGTAAAAGTAAGTCCATCTATACACACTCTGCTTCTAAGCCTAAAGTTAAGTTCATCAGTTCATTAATCTACTATTTATTGAGCACCTATTGTGTACTAGAAAATATTCTAGGCGGTTGAAATACATCAGTGAACAAAATACGCAACACATGGAACTTGTGTTCTAGTGAGTTGCTTTAAAGAAATTAGAAATAATTATCTTATAATTAATTTATTGATAAAGTAGAAAATTAACTAAAGTCTTTTTTGCTTTTCTAATTTAGTGTAAGGAATTTCAAATTCTTTGTCTTCATTTTTATTCCCTGCCATCCCAATTTAAAGTTATTGTCAATACAATCTACATGTTTAGACCTGAAAGCTTACATTAATATTTATTCATAGTTTATACAGATTCTATTCCAATATTACATTTTGTTTTATTCATTTGTCTATCCAAAACTACAATTACTGATACTGTTAATTATGTTTAACAATTTTAGCCGGGCGCGGTGGCTCAAGCCTGTAATCCCAGCACTTTGGGAGGCCGAGACGGGTGGATCACGAGGTCAGGAGATCAAGACCATCCTGGCGAACACGGTGAAACCCCGTCTCTACTAAAAAATACAAAAAACTAGCCGGGCAAGATGGCGGGCGCCTGTAGTCCCAGCTACTCGGGAGGCTGAGGCAGGAGAATGGCGTGAACCCGGGAGGTGGAGCTTGCAGTGAGCTGAGATCCGGCCACTGCACTCCAGCCTGGGCGGCAGAGCGAGACTCCGTCTCAAAAAAAAAAAATTTTATATCATACCAATCCTTTAATGACATAATTTTCCTATGTTAAAATTCTTGCTTTTGATTCATCATTCGGTCAGCTGGAATTCACCTTCAAGTAATATTTGCAAAATGAACATAACTTTCTGAGCCAAGCATATCTGAAGTTAGCATTCTATTGTTTTTATATGTAAATAAACATTTGTTTGGGATACTTTTTTTTCGTCTTGAGACAGAGTCTTACTCTGTCACCCAGCTGGAGTGCAGTGACACAATCTCTGCTCACTGCAACCTCTGCCGTATGAGTTCAAGCGATTCTCCTATCTCAGCCTCCCAAGTAGCTAGAATTACAGGCACCCACCACAACGTCTGGCTAATTTTTGTATTTTTAGTAGAGATGGAGTTTCACCATGTTGGCCAGGCTGGTCTCGAATTCCTGACCTCAAGTGATCTGCCTGCCTCGGCCTCCCAAAGTGTTGGGATTACAGTTGTGAGCCACGGCGCCTGGCCAGGATAAAATTTTTAGGTTGTAAGTTGATATCCTTCCCTGAAAACTCTGTAGCACCTTTTCTGTTGCCTCCAGATATTTCATGTGTCAAAGAAGTCAGTTGCTAATAAGACTTTTAAATCCTTTGTGGACAACATTTTTACCTATATAGTTGACAGTAGGATATGCTAAATATCCTCATGAATCAAATATTTTGTTCCCGTAGGTATCTATATATACTAGGCCACTGGAATAAGGACAGTTCTTTTCACCTCTATACTCATTTGTTTTTGTTTTGTTTTCTCTTCAAACTCAGGTAAGTGTCATCCATGTACTTTCTTTTTTTTCCTTGCTAATTGCCTCCTTTGCAGCTGCCCTAATGTGTTCCTCTGGAATCTGTATCTAAACTCTTAAGGTTAAATAGACAATTCTTCAATCCCTACTTTCTGTTTTTTTCTTTTTTCTTTTTATTTTTTATCATTTCTTTTATATTATGAAGTTCGGTGTTTTTTTTTTTGTTTTTTTGTTTTTTTTTTTTTTGTCCTGAGACAGAGTCTCCCTCTGTTGCCAGGCTGGAATGCAGTGGCATGATCTCGGCTCACTGCAACCTCCACCTTCGAGTCCAAGCAATTCTCCTGCCTCAGCCTTCTGAGTAGTTGGGACTACAGCTGCGTGCCACCATGCCCAGCTAATTTTTGTAGTTTTAGTAGAAACAGGGTTTTACCATGTTAGCCAGGATGGTCTCAATCTCTTGACTTTATGATCCGCCCACCTCGGCCTCCCAAAGTGCTGGGATTAAAGGCGTGAGACACTGCGCCCAACCTATGAAGTACTTCTTATGTTTTTTTCTCCCTCTTACAGTTTCCATTTTCAGTTAAGGCTTTAATTTATCTTTATGACTTTGAACCCAATTTCATAGACAGAGGATGCAAAATAGTATGTCTCTATTTGTTTTCCAATCCTTGTAGTAAATCAGTTTTAAAGATAAACACTCACTCTCATTTGTACAGATAATAAGATAATATCAACTCTCTGTCTCTCTCTCTCTTTCATTTTCTATACTTAAATAAAAGGTCATCTATACTGATTATATGTTCCCTACTCAATGGGGTTGGTGGAATGTCTTGACTTTCATTATTGACTAACTGGGAGCTCATTAGGCATCCGTTTCTTACCTACAGCTAAAATGCAGAATGATATATTGTCTAGTCCGTTCTTTCTTTTCCTTTTTTTTTTTTTTTTCTTTTTTTGACGGCGTTTTACTCTTGTCACCCAGGCTGGAGTGCAGTGGAGATCTCGGCTCACTGCAACCTCCGCCTCCCAGGCTCAAGTGATTCTCCTCCCTCAGCATCCCAAGTAGTTGGTATTACAAGCATGTACCACCACACCCAGCTAACTTTTGTGTTTTTAGTAGAGGTGGACCTTCACCATGTTGGCCAAGCTGGTCTCAAACTCCTGACCTCAAATGATACGCCTGCCTTGGCCTCCCAAAGTGCGAGGATTACAGACATAAGCCACCCAGCCTGGCCTATATTGTCTAATTCTAAGAAGTTACATGTATGCATCTAGCATGCTTGTACTGTATTTCTCTTGGCCCCTTTCATCTAGAATTTATGCAAGAGAAGGTCCTGTTAGTAGGGGTTAAACATTTGGATTCAGCTATTCCTGATTGCATTTTAGTTATTACATCATGTAATGCAATAAGTTTCTTTTGTACTCTTTTTTGCTTGATTCATTGTTAATGTTTCCTTTTGTATTAATTTTTTAAATCCTGGATAAAACAATAGTTATTATTTCTTTATGTGTTTTAGCATGGCAGAAAGAAGGGTAGTCGATATAATTGTAAATGCTAAAAACTGAGTCAGCAAGAGTGTACATTGATCAGACATCCAGCCTTAGTCCTAAGAAGAGGGTTTGGCTAGTTGACAAGCTGACTGAGTAGGACCAAGAACAAGTCAAACTCATATTTTGACAAACTGCAGGGACGGATACCTGGCTCAAGGAAAATAAAGAAAAAGAAAACATTAAAAATAAAATAATATTTTTCCTTTTAAAAATATTATCAAGCAAAAAAAATGGATTATCCTAGTAAAAGTAAAGCAGAACTCTGAAAATAATACAGGAACCCCAGAATATAATTTTTAGAAATTGACACTCTTTATAGAATGTACACTACATTAACTCTGAAACAGAGGCATAAATCAGAGAAAATAGATTTAAATAAAAAGACATGAGGTTAATATTTAACAATGGGTGTGTATAATAAGGAGGGATATCAAGAGAATTAAACAGTAATGACAGATTTTAAATTCAAAAAAATTGATGCTAATAAAGAGTGGAATCAATACAATAGAAAACTGATTCATTGCATGCAGGTCATACTTAAAAAGTTCACTTGTAATATAGAAAAAAAGAAAACAAAGTTGAAATGAAGAGAAAGAACATAATACATATGATATTAACCATATGGAGATCTAACTTTAGAATTTTCTAAAGAAAGATATAAAAATTGGAATATAAGTATAATGAAATGTAATATGGAAGAATTTTCTTGAGTTGAAAAATTGGCTCAAATATCCAAATTGAAAGAGTCCTCCTTATAATAAGCAAGGATTAAAAAAATTTACATTTAGATAAATTCTGAAAAATTTTTAAATTATCAAGAACGCTGTCATTACCCAGGCCAGATAGGAAAAAAAGTCCGTTAAAAAAAAAAAAAAAAAAACCAACAATAGAATATCTAGAAAGTAACAAAAAAATCACACACCCAGTCTCTCTGCCACTGTATTGCAGAGTATGATAGAGCAGCAACCATAGAGTTTTGGGAGAAAACATCATGACCCATGGATATTACACGTAAGAAAACTTCTATTCTGGAATATTCAAGGACTCAGAATATGTACCACCCCTGCATTCATTTTGAAAGCAAAGTAGTGGTTCAAGCACAGGTTATATGTAAGAGAATTTGTGGGTCTTTTCATTCTTTGTTTGATTCCAACTCAAGAATCCAGGTGGACTGCTTCCTGTCAGGGGAATTTTGCGACCCAGGGGATATACATGGCTCTACCGTATTCCTTTGCTGTTTCTTTTCTGCTTCCACATTTCTACAAATTTCCAAAATCTGTTGTGCCAAGTCTTCTACTTTACCATTGAGATGGCCTCTGGTAATTTACTTAATGACTACTTAACATAACAGTTGCCATCCTCATCCAACCCCTTCTAACAATGACGAAACTTAGTTTCAAGAGTTTAAAATAGCTTTGAACCCTACATTTTTATTTATTTCCCTCCTAGAAAAACAGGGAAGATAAAGTCCCTTTATACTCATTTTAACTGCTAGGAAATTTTATTATCACTCTCTATGATGTTTTAAAATTCTAATTCATAACCAGTGTCATTTTTTTCTAATATAAAACGGGTAGTTTATTTTTGCCTGTTCTATATATATTTTCTTTTCCAGGTTTTAAATCGTATTAAGTGTACTGCTTTTATAGTAAAAATATACTTCATTAAAATTTTTAATAATAGCTTTCCCACAGTAGAGATATGGATGCCCAGTTAGGTGTGTTGACCTTGGACTTCTGAACCAGGATTCTTAAAGCGGAGTTTTCTAGCCATCATTTAGACCTGCACTTATCCACCAATTAAAAAAAAAAAAAAGAGCACCTTCCTAATACTCCGTATATATAAAAGAATAAAATCAACACAGTCTTCATTCTCAAGGATATTACAATCTTTTGGGCACACAGATAGTGAATTGATAAACCCCTACCCCCCAACATATATATATATATATATATATATTTTTTTTTTTTTTTTTTTGAGATGGAATCTCGCTCTGTCGCCCAGGCTGGAGTGCAGTGATCTCGGCTCACTGCAAGCTCCGCCTCCCGGGTTCACACCATTCTCCTGCCTCAGCCTCCCGAGTAGCTGGGACTACTCGAGCCACCACCATGCCGGGCTAATTTTTTGTATTTTTAGTAGAGACGGGGTTTCACCGTGTTAGTCAGGATGATCTCCATCTCCTGACCTCGTGATCTGCCCGTCTCGGCCTCCCAAACTGCTGGGATTACAGGCGTGAGCCACTGCGCCCGGCCCTAACATGTCTTCATCAGTGTGGATGTGTGCCAAGAGAGCACAGTCTCTCTGCTTCATGAAGCGGTTCTTAACCTATTTTCTCACAGCAACGGAGCATAATGGTTTTGAGCATGGACTCTGTAGTCAGAGAATCTGGGTTCGAATTAAGACTCTGCTACTTACCAGCAGTGTGATTTTAATGTGGTGATGATAATACTGGCCTACTAGAGTGCATCGGGATTGACTGAGTCAACAGTTGTAAATTGATTAGACTGCTTGGTACACCATAAATCGGGGTCCCCATCCCCCAGGCCATGGACCGTGCCAGTCTATGGCCTGTTAAGAATCAGGCAGCACAGGAGAATCGCTTGAACCTGGGAGGCGGAGGTTGCAGTGAGCCAAGATTGCGACACTGCACTCCAGTCTGGGCGACAGAGGGAGACTCTGTCTCAAAAAAAATAAAAATAAATAAAAATTAAAAAAAAAAAAAAATCAGGTGGCATAGCAAGAGGTTAGCTGCAGGCAAGCACGTGAAGCTTCATCTGTATTTACAACTTCTCCCCAGGGCTCACATTACTGCCTGCGCTCCATCTCCTGCCAATTCAGTGACAGCATTAGAGTCTCATAGGAACCTGAACCCTATCGTGAACTGTGCATGCAAAGGATCTAGGTTGTGTGCTTCTTATGAGAATCTAATGCCTGATAATCTGTCACTGTCTCCAATCTTCCCCAGATGGGACCACCTAGTTGCAAGAAAACAAGTTGAGGGATGCACTGATTCTATGTTATGGTGAATTATATAATTATTATGTATTACAATGTAGTAATAATAGAAATAAAGTGCATAATAAATGCAATGCACTTGAATCACCCTGAAACCATTCCCACCCCCATCCATGGAAAGATTGACTTCCACAAAACTGGTCCCCAGTGCCAAAAAGGTTGGTGACCACTGCCATAAATGATCTAAAGGTATTAAATGAAATCCAGCATGATAAACTTTATAATGACTTCTAGAAAAAAAAAAAAAAGATTCTTGCCATAGCTTAACTCCCTGCCTTGATTTTCATTGTCATTTCAAACTTTTTATTTTTTCTATGTCCTTTTTCTGAATTTGAAGCAAAGATGAGAAATGGTATGTTGGAGTTATTCAGTCAGACACCATTTTTAATCACAAGTCTTGGAAAACTGAATAGATTATCTGAGCAGGCCCAAGTCACTGGTATATTTAAATGTTCACATACAGACATTTCTAATACTCAAAAAGAAAGTATGCCCTTTGCCTATTGCTTTGATAACCCTTTGCTCTAAGGAAGGAGATTATATTTAAATTCCTCCTTTCAAACATGTCTAACTTCCCAGATCCAGGGCTCACAAAATGACTTAATGTGGCTTGTTAGGCTCGTGGGTGGGCAGGCTGGAGATTTAGTCACTATGGCAATGACAGGTTTAAATAAACAGTGCTAGTAATATAAATAAGCTGCTGCCACAAAGCAACACTTTTAAACCAAACACAGAACCACATTTTAATGACTGTAAGCTTAGAAACTTTTAGTTAATATTAAATTAACTAGGTCTCTATGCTTGGGCTTTCTCTTTCTTACAAAATCTTAAAAATTCCCCTATGTAATTCCGTTTCTATTCTAGTTTCTTTTTATACATTTCTAATTTTTTTTTTCTGGAAATCCCATGAGGTTGGTTATATTGCAGTTTCTCATCAATTACAGTATACGTAATTCCTTACTCTTAAGAAAAGGGCTGGAGAATACTTGCTACAGAGAGATAAAACATTTTAGTAGTTCTTCTGACATTGTATTTGAATAGTAAGTACCCTATCGACAGCTATCCTGAGTATACACAATCAACACATGTTAACACATTTAGTCCTTACAACTTACTGAGATGTTGCCTCATTCTACAGAGAACACTATTTCACAGAAGTCAAAGAGCTCACCTGAAATTCATACCACTTTTGGGTGACAGAACTCTCATTTCGACTCAGATCTTCTGATTTTTTTAGGTCCAGGGCCTCTGACACTTCCCTCATTATAGGGAAAGAAAAAAAGCTGAATTTGCTTTACTTCTGTTTCATTTTTGTGTTTCATCTCTAAGAATACATAACTCATAACTGAAAGTAGACTCTTTTCTTTCCTAATAAAATAAATGTGGATTTCTTTATATTTCAGTGTGCTTTTTAATTCAGCTAATGGCTAAAGAAGGGAAAAGAATAGTTCCAATAAAGCTATTTTTATTTATTAAAAAGTTTGTGTTCTTTGTCATACATTCTAGATTCTAAAAGAAGAAAGTAGTGATTTAAGAACAGATAATCAAGTGATAATCTTCCTGTTTAATTTGTGGGAAGTTTAAAAATGTCAAATATGATGCCCAAAATTTTCTGCATTATGCTTATCATCTACTAAGATGAAATTTTAATTTGGGAAAACAGTAATTAAGAATCTTTCCTCTCTTTACTATAAACACTGCATTATCTTATTGTTGAGAGTTACATATGCTCACTGAGATGGAAATACCATACAGAACAGTGTTTTTCAAATAAATGTCTTTTAATTATTACTTTATTGAAGAAAATGCCCTTTAATACTAAGTACAAGAGAAGAATTAAAATAAAAGGAAACAGTGTAGGTAAAATAATTTTTTAAAGGAGATGATTAAAATTGACTCTTACTACAAACAATTGTGGTTAGGGGAAATTTAAAAAGGGGAAGTCATGGATGTGTAAAATAGGTATATTGAGTCTTTTAAAAGGCAAATTTAAAGTGTTGCTAGTTTCTGACCAGATATTAGGACAAGAGGTGACAGAGAGACCCCCATTAAAATGCTTGGTGAGCACTCCAGAAGCCGCCTTTGAGTTAATCGGTAATTTTTCACAGACGACATCTAATCTATGAGTATAAATTACTTTGCACTCTGATTATTCCTTAATTGAAGTGCACCAATGTGAAATTGCCATAGATGTCGCAGGAATGATTCTAGTCTCAATTAACTTGGGTGGAATTGAAGCCCTTTTTTCCCTGAACTGGGATTATTGTCTGACATCTTGTATTTATTTAAATTGTTGCTAGAAATTAGAGGGAGACTGTGTGTGACTAGGTGTTTTATAAGGATGTTCTGGAGCCAAAAGAGCATCTAGGCAATCTATTTCTATTTTAATCTATACCCATTGTACGCTGCTGTTTTGTGTAACAGATGTGCTGCTGGCAGAGGCTTAATCTCCCTAGATTCTGTTTGGGAAGTGGAAATTAATAGCACTCATATATTTTTTTAAAGTGGCATTTACAGTCTTTGTAATTTTTAGTTCAAAAGGCAATTACCCTATTAATTTTTTAAAGTAAGTCTCCTACATAGCTATTTTTGCTTAATATACAAAACATTATTTAGGCTTTCTTTCTAGATTGTGGGGAAGGGCGACATGAGTGAACTCTACTGTGTATCCTACTTTACCAATCCTAAAAACTATTGGAAAAATATTTTACCAATAGCTGTTTAATAAGTAACTGAATTAAAATATCTTCTTCTGTTTTTTCCTAATGAGTATCAGTTGGGTAAATATTCTTGGTATGTTTGTTTTCGCCTGGAATTAAAAACCATGAAGAAAATAAACCCAGTGTCTAATTACACAGTAACCAAATAGATACATGTAAATTATCTCTACAAAGACTATAATGTGCTGATAAAATTACTTCCCAATTCTCAACATTACTAAAAAATATTACCGATATCACAGATTATATATAACTAGAGGTGTTTTCTAAAAGTAAATTTTATAAGGTCTCCATAATAACAAATTGATCAATTTACCTCAAATATTTCTGCCCACTTACTTACACATTCTTAAGTGTACGAAAAGCCTTGAATGTTGTCTCTGAAAGTCTCCTATTACATGGAAATGTTACCTAATATGGTAACCTAATAACATATTGTGGAAGTTAATTGGCATTACTTGGAGACTGACATCAAAGGTGATTTTCTCTAGCTTTGATAGAATTGTGCCCATTGTCAATTTGATTCCATGTACATTTATTGAGTTTCTATTATGTGACAAGCCCTAGGGAGACACATTACATGATCCTTATTCATTCAGTATAATTTAGCATAAGTTCATTTAACAGATTATTTAGCTAGTCTCAAACAAATGTTCTAGGAATGAGAATTGTAGTACTGTTTCTAGACATCACTGGATACTTGCTGAGGCTAGAAGAAAGCAGAAAGACTTGAAACAAATTTAGAAATGGCAACATCCCCACTACATTTTTACTTACCTATTTTGAGTCAGTCAAATCAATGAAAATGAAATAATTAATCTTTCAGTATATTGGTTGCTCTGTATATGATCTTATCTTTAAAGCCAACTGTTTATTATTCTAAAACCAACTTTCTATACACATGCAAGATTTTTGAGAAGAATAGACAAGGCCATTCTTCTTGAGGAAAAACTTACTAGGACAGCCCTAGTTCCATTTTTTAAAAAACAGAGACAGGTTCTCATTCTGTCACTTAGGCTGGAATGCAGTGGCCTGATCACAGCTCACTGCAAACTCAAACTCTTGGGCTTAAGTGATCCTTTGGCTTCAGACTCTCAAGGAGCTAGGACTGCAAGTGTATGCCACAACACTTGATTAGTTTTTCAATTTTTTCTAGAAATGTTGCCCAGGCTAGTCTCAAATTCCTGGTCTCAAGTGATCCTCCTGCTTCCACCTCTCAAAGCGTTGTGATTACATGTGTGAGCCACTGTTTTTAGCTCCTAATGGCATTTTTAATAAAGCTATGTTTTTGAAGCTTAGAGGAAATACACTCATGAATGAATTGATGGTTAAATGGTTTGCCCTGGGGAAAACTTGGTCTTGATAATCTGCTGATGATTACATTGATGGACTGGATCAGCAGAAACCAAAGAAAGCATAGCTGGTCCACTCTAGGAATTTGACAAGTAAATTAAACTAATCCAACCCAAATGCCCATTGATCTCATTGATCCTTAGCCTAATTTTGCTATGGTCCATGTAGACATACAGAGCAAAATAATTCCTAAGAACCAATAGCATAGAGCCTATATAATTGGAATATTTCCAGATCTTAAGGTTGATACATCTTAAGCATTCTCTAAATTACTGTGACTCATTTCAACCTATCTTAGGAAAGATTGTGCATGCCTCTTCACAATGCCAACAACATTTCTGAGGTATTATTGTTTGTCGGTGTTACTTGGAGATCGACATCAAAGGTTGTTCCTCAGTTTTGACAGAACTGTGTCCATTTTCAGTTGAAGTTAATGTACATTCATTGAATGATTATTATGTGTCAGGTCCTGAGGATACATGTCATCTGGAAGCTGTAAAACTAACCCCTGACCTTAACAGGCTCACCACTCATTGAGCTTCCATTTAACACAGGTTCTTCATTATGATCTGGCTAAAGGTAGTGTGGATGGCTTTGAAAGATAAACCCACCTACATTTTTCTGTTAAGAGTCTGTCTCTCAAAACTCTTCCAAAGAGCCTTTTATCAGGTCTTTCTCGTTCCTGCTGTCTCTCACTCTCTCTCTACATTGTATTCAGACCTCTCATCTAAATGATTTTATCAGTTCAGCCAGAAGTCTCTCCAATCCTTTAACTTTACTTACAGTTATCTATAGCCTCTTGGTAGTTGACAACTGTCAGCTGGACCAACCTGCATTCATTATTCACTCATCAAGTGACCCAGCCTGGAGATGAGATAAAGAGCCCAAGCCAACAGTCCATTAAAGCTATCCCAGGAAGCCAATAACAGCCTTCTCAGCTGGAAACCACCCTGGCTGTGAAAGACAAGACATTTTCAGGCTCCACAGTGATGGTTCCCGCTCTGCTTTGCTTCAGTGTCTGACCTCATCTGAACAAGAACTGAAAGGGTCTATAAATCTGCCTGAAAGTTTGCAGATGTGTGATGTATATTAATTAGATTCTTGAAAAAGATACTAATCCACAGGACATGTTTTTAGCCTGTGTCTGTACTCAAAAAATAAGCAGACCAGGCATGACTAATTCATTCATATTGGCTATGTTAGCAATTGACATGGATCACTGCAGAATCAGTTTAGCTTTGGCACTGATAGGCACCAGATTTCTAGCTCCAACTTCAGATTTGCAAGTGGAACTCAACTAGCTGATAGGCAAGTAAGGGGACATGTAGAGAGGATTACAGTGCTAAGACCCCATTTTCACTTGGGAAAAATGATAGCCAGATTCATTTACATTTTTTTTTATTCTATAAATTTGTACATATGGCATACTGTGTGCTAGAGATTGGTAAGTGATATAAGGATGATTTCTTTTCTTTCCCCTCAACCTTCTCAAATGTTTATAGTGTAATAGGGAACAGGGTCAGGCAAATAGTTGTTTATAAAGAATATCCACCATTAATATGCATAGTCACCAATTCAACAAACATTTATTGATTTATAAATGTTTATATATATAATTACATATATATATTTATGTAATATGTGTAGAAAGTGTGCTAGGGACACATTGCATAATAAAGAGCGCTAAATATAGACTGTATAGGCGGCCACAGTGGCTCATGCCTGTAATCTCAGCACTTTGGAAGGCCGAGGCAGGCAGATCACCTGAGGTTGGGAGTTCGAGACCACATTGACCAAAACAGGGAAACCCCATCTCTACTAAAAATATAAAAAATTAGCTGGGTGTGGTGGCACGTGCCTGTAGTCCCAGCTACTCACGAGGCTGAGACACGAGAATCGCTTGAGCCCGGGAGGCAGAGGTTGCAGTGGGCTGAGATCGTGCCACTGCACTATAGCCTGGGCAACAGAGTGAAACTCTGTCTCAAAAAAATAAAAATAAAAGACTGTATGTTGGAGGTACAGCTGTATAATAAAGAACTTGAAATAAAGACTATATAGTGTAGGAGATCAGAACAGAAGTGGGCACTATAATCCAATATACAATTTTCATATTAGAGTTTTTTACACTACTTCCATCCTGTCATCCTCTCCACTCCTGCTCCTTTGCTTCCTACTCTGTGGCCTCTCCACATCCAGGAAATTTGTGATGGTGCTATATTTAATTAAAAGTTTCAGATGAGATTTGCTAGGAACCCTAAAGGGGCTGTAACAATTACATTAGTGACCATGTATTTGTCTCTTAATAGTACAGCCTTAGACTGAATAAAATGATGCATATCTCAAGTCCTATTTTGTAGATATTAAAAACATACCTTTTATAAGTTCTATCCTTCACCCATGTTTTCTATTATGTCATTGCTTCATTTATGTGCAGCCATATGTTGAGAACTGCATTTATTCCTTTATTTTCATTTTAACATGATTGCTCTAATTCACAAGTTACTTATTTGCCATGCCCCTCTACACTTGGTGCCTTCTGTGGTACCTGTCACATGCTGCCGATAACTTTTCTTTTGAACTGAACTATAAGATATGTTATGAATGTAATTAAGATAGTTTTTTCTCCCTCTTAGAATCATATAGTACTAAACAGGAGATGTAAAGAATGGAGCTCTCAGGGCAAAGATCCAATGTCAGTCTCTTCACATTGCATGACAAGTGAATATGGTCCTTCCTTGAAATAAGGCTAGACAGTTCTGTCCCCAGGAGCTCTGACAGAACGCTTTCTTTGAGATGAGTGCTCGTATCAACTGAAGCTAGTTCACATTCCCTTTAAAATTAATGTAAAATTGAATGAGTACTTTATCCACTTACCTACTTTGTGAAAAGTGAGTCCTATTCTACTTAAATGAAAGCTAAAGAAACCACAAGTCATTAGCCTGGAAATACTTTTGATGAAAGACCAATTTTCTATTGAGTTATGTTTAAAACCATGGGAGTTTTCTCTCACTTTCCTTTTTTGCTTAGTTATTTTTCTCTTCTTTGATTGTGCCTTTGTGTTATAAGAAGGAGGCTGCTGTGTTTCATTGTCACAAATGGGTCATGCATTTGTTCCAATGTGTGACCTCTGGAAAGGAGAAGATTATATTATCAAGGAATAGAAGGTTGTAGCTTGGATGATTTGTTAAGGAAGAAAAAGTTAAGTGTTCAGCAGAGAGATACTGAGAAGAGTAGGAAATCTTTTAGGTCGTTATAGCAGAGGAATATTTTGTTCAAAAAAAAAAGATCATGCATAAAGCCACACTTCGTTATTAAAATATTAAGTGCACACTTTTTTCCAGGACAAAGCCCTTAAGTCTTACTCTGTCATTAACTTACTAGGGAACCTAAATTCTTATCTTCTGATCAGGGCTATTATATCAATTACATGAAACATGGTATACAAGTACTTAGCCAAGTGCCTAGCACAGAGTAATGGTCTCAATAAATTCTAGTGATAGAACATAGGAATAGTCACCATTATTATTAATTGCTATATGATAGAATGGGCATTACTAAAATATAATTAGTTCATATTCTGGAAAGACCAGATAAATATATGTATTCAAATCAGTTTTTTATTTGAATTGTATTTATTTGATTTCAGTTAAGGGGTTTATTTGTCTCGAGGGAAAGCATTGCAAAAAACAAAATTATTGCTTGAAGAGTGAGGATCTGTTGCAGGGGAGCTTTAAGATGGCAAAGGAAACAACTAGAAGGACACTGGCATCACTGAAAGCCTAGAGGAAGACCCTGAGGTCTGGAAAAGGAAGAAACAAAAGTCTGCACTGCCTGAGTCAAAGAGGCAGAGGAAAAAAGAAGGGAGAAGGAGGTCTTAGTAGTGAAGCGGAGTTGGTGCTGGACCTTGAAGCTGAGTTTGAGAAGTTAACATTCTTTACTTCTGATCATAAATAATTTAAAAACTACAGCCCATCTCGGGGGAAAGAAGAAGCTGTGACCCAGGATATATAGATAATCAAATACTGATCACCCTTTCTACCCTTAGCACCTTGCTTGTTCCTCTGAGTGAGGTTTCTCTGGGCAGAATCTGACATGCTGCTTTCAATAAGGAAAAGGCTTTTTTGTTTTGTTTTGTTTTACTGTTGAGCACAATATGAGTATACCAGCTTAGCCTAATAGGGAATAAGGTTTCCTCTGATTGTCAAACTTGCACCTATAAGTGGTGCTGATGATTTTTTATCAGTCCGTGCATCACATGTGCTCTGGTGGAATCCATCTTCCATCACAGCAATATCAATCAACTCTAATTTTAAAAACTAAAAGGAAACTATGTACAAAAATAGGAAAATGCTATATTTATAACTCTAAAATATTCACAGAAATGGTTAATGCAAAATGAACATTTTTCAAATCACGTTTATTTATTATTTAATATTAGATTTTCAGTTCACAATATATCATGAGTAATGATGTAAGAAAATTCTTTGCAAGAAAGGTTGGATAACCTTCCTTACTATATAGGGAAAAAAGTCTAAGCCTGTTTACATTCAAATCTAATGCTGAACGCCTGGCCAGAGCTTGTTGTAGACCTTTTGGTGAGCTGCCACTAATTCATAAAGTAACTCTGTGCAAATTAGAAAAACATACCTCCTGGAGGCAGCCTCTCTTGTGCCATTACAATCTCCTCAACCAGGAGGTGGCCCTGTTACATGGGCTACCTTGTGGCACCTGGGCAAAGCTGGGCAACTGCAATATACCACCAGGCCTTTCCTCTAAGACACGCTTGAAAAAAAGTTAGCTCGTTGCATGATGGTATTTCTTTTGGCATGGATCACAGGTGAAAACCCTAAAGAGCACATTATTTTCTGTAGAATTTATAACATTGATTTTGTTATAATTAACTTTATTTAAATAAATTGCAAATTAAGCTACTATAATTTGGCTCCGATCAACAAATATCCATCTACATTATGTATTGATACACTTATACAAAAGTTGGAGACTAGTTCCACACAATGCAGACAAAAAAGAATTAGATTGCTTTTCCTGAAGAGTAAAGAAAGTATTTTCTTTGAATATCCTGCCAGAGGAACCTGCCAGATGTTTTCCATCTTTTCTGAGTACAGAAAAAAAAAAGAAAACTGGCTTAAGCTACATAGATATTTCAGCTCTGGAAAAAGTTTCCTGGCAAAGAGAATAATAAAATTAGTTTATAACAAAACTTTTTTTTTCTCAAGGTAGATAGAATTTTAAAGGCAAGAATAAGCATTTTATTGGCCCATTTTAAAACCCAGTTTTTCCTTTCCTTTAGAAATTTAAGGATAATTTCTAGATACAATCACATTCTTAACTGCAAGAAAAAATAATAAAGGTATATAAAACAGGCCCCACATACTCATTTCTTGTCATAGAGAAATGGATTTTTGCATGGAAAAATATCCCTGCTTGTCTAGAATAGTTAAGTGTGGATAAAATGAAGTCTGGAGGAAAGGTCAACAGAGTAGGTAGTTTCAATTACTAGATTTTTGCCATCATGTTTCTATAACAAAAAACACCATTATATAAAAATAGTAGATTAGTAAAGTGGAAAGGACAGGAAATGTGTAAAACTCGTATATAACAAAATATTGTTATATAGAAATAATTTACTAGTAAAGCAAAAAAGAGAGGGAACATACACAATATAGTGAGTTGTTTGAGTAAAGAAATCCACAACCTATTTTTTTTTTCCTTGACTAGCATTGGACTAGAAAACAGAAAAACTAGGATCCTAACCAGCTGTGTGAAATCAGGCAATTTACATTCCCTCTCTGATCCTCGGTTTTCTCATTTGAAAAATTATATGGTCACACTAGTTACTAAAGGCTCTTCCAGCCCAATATTTTTGTCAGAATTCTTTACATTCTTTAAGACATTAGAGTTCTCAAATTTTAGGATATCAAAATCACCTGGGAATTTGATAAGAAGGCAGATTCCACCGTAGAGATTCTAGGCCCCTCTCCAGAAACTCTGATTCAGTACATAGGCTCCAAAGCATCATTTTCCACATATACTGTCTCCATGGTGAGATCGCAGGAAAAAGGGAGAACAGGAGACATGTCTTATTAAAACTATAAACTGAGTAACTAGCAGAGTGTCTGGCAAAGAATAGATGCCCAACAAATGTTGACTTAATGAATTATTTTTCATTAAAAGATTCTTTCATGTTCATGATCTTAATTGATTTTCATCATTATCTGATTCTCTAAGAGAACGAGGGGTTATTTCTTTTTTTTTCTGAGATGGAGTATCGCTCTGTTGCCCAGGCTGGAGTGCAGTGGCCGGATCTCAGCTCACTGCAAGCTCCGCCTCCCAGGTTTACGCCATTCTCCTGCCTCAGCCTCCCGAGTAGCTGGGACTACAGGCTCCCACCACCTCGCCCGGCTAGTTTTTTGTATTTTTTTAGTACAGACGGGGTTTCACCGTGTTAGCCAGGATGGTCTCCATCTCCTGACCTCGTGATCCGCCCGTCTCGGCCTCCCAAAGTGCTGGGATTACAGGCTTGAGCCACCGCGCCTGACCAGTTATTTCTAATAAAGGGAAAATAGTCTAGGTTGCTCAGTAGCTACAAATTGATGTAGAAGTGCTTTGTAAAATTAGGAAATGTTTTTAAAATTTATTTCTTTTTTTCAACATAGCTGCCCTCCAATCTTCAATGTAAAAGAAAAAAAATGAATTCTGTACTTGTATACTTTTTGGTAAGTGGCGTAATAACAATATGCTCATTTTATTCTGAAAAAGGACTCACTCTTTACAGTAAAGTGCTGGAAAATCAAGCCGTCAATTCAACCCACAGCAGCTGTCTCTTGCACCATCTCTGCCAAATGTCACCCTTCCTCTCGGGTTTAATTCTGCTACTGTATCTGGGGGAGTATGCCTCGCTGCATAGTTTGTAATATCAGTCTCCGTGCCTTCCAGTCTCAGATTCCTTCTCATTTCACCTCATGTATATTAATACAAAGATTAGTTTCACTTTTTTTCTTGAATAGCTAATCACTTGGCAGCCAACATCCAACTGTGGCATTACAGGTCAAATCAGCTGAAAAGGACAGTGACTTCAAGCAGGAAAATATAATGCTTAGTGAAAACTGCACCCAGAACAGGACCTCAGACTTGTCACCCGGACATGAAAGATTTATTTTCAATTATAAATCTGAGCTTAATGTGAGGGCACCCTGGGGGAGATTCAGATCACTGCCTCTTCTAAATTGACCTTCTACTTGTTTCAATATTTCCTTCTCTGCTGAACAGCGTTCCATGACCCTCTGAGCTGAAGATCCATATTAGCTACTGTAGTAATTCCAACCCTGGGAAAACTTTTGAAAAATTTCTCTAACTGAAGGCCAAGTTGCATGAATAATTTTCTCCTTGGTGAGCCTTCACTGGCTAACACAGCAATAGATTTGGGGCTTCAGACAGCACCTCCAGAGGATTGCGGAAGCCAATATCACCATGTTGCTTAAACTTGAGTGGAATCCAAAAGCCAAAAATTATTCTAGTTTTCAATATTAGGTGGATTAATTGTAAACAGCTAACTCAGAACTATTATATATCCTCTTGGCATTAGTAAACAAGATGCCTTGAAGCTAGCTGCTGATACTGCTACACTGGCTGCTGGAATCAGGAGTTTGCCTCAGGATATTTCAGTTCCTTGTTCTAGTGCTTTTATGTGCACTTAGCAGATGCACCAAAATACATACCATATGGCCCTAATTTAGGGTTTGCAAGCTTTTCTCTTAAAAACTGCTAATTGTAATTTCTTAGGAAAAGTCCTTTTTAATTTTTTTTTTTTTTTTTTGTAATTTAAAATTTGGGGTAATGAGAAACTTGAATTATCTTTCAAGTTCTATCAGAGACCTGATTACTGAAAAGTAGCTTAATGTAATTTTCTTTCCTCTATACCTTTCACTACATCTAACTTGAGACTTTTCTCTTACATGTGTTTCTAGATCATTTGTTGTAGAATACTTACACCAATTTTGGTTCTCACATTTTAGTCTAATTATTATGTCCATAAGCATGAATAATTGTGTTAGGTGAAAATAAACATATTACCTTCACTTGGTTAATCTTATAGATATTTAGGTTTTCCATAGTGATTTTATCTACATAATGTCGGGAATGGCAGATACAATCTACCATTATGTCTACCAATACAAAAAAAAATTGGGTCCAGTTTTTCCTTTCCTTTAGAAATATTAGGATTTCTAAACAAAATCAGCATTTTTAACTGCAAAAAAAGTAATAAAGATATATAAAACAGGCCTCACATACTCATTTCTAGTTTTTGTAACTATATTTGTATTTAGGCTATGTATAAAAAGAAATCATTAACTAATTCTCCCTTGTTATATATATTTTAATTACTTTTTTTTCCAGAATCAAAGGTGCTTAGAAATAACCATCTTTAACTTCATAAGATTTATGATACACCTACTATATGTGTGACACTTTGCCAGATATGGGGATGGTGTTAAACAAATAATTCCAAGTCAGTGTTGGTACACGCTTACAAATGAATGTCTAGATTAAACTGGGTATTTAGAGGAAAGTAGGATAACTGTGTTTAAAGTACTCCCAAAAACATTTAAGCCAAGCCTCAGAGACAGAAGGAGTTGACCATTGAAACATGTCAAAGAGCAGCGGAACTTTGCAGAGAGGAATCTGTGAATGAGAGTGACAGTGATAAAATCAGCCAAACTCCCTCTCACTGCAAAGACTAGAATATTTTGATCGCTTTTGAGATTTAGAGAGAATATTTAGGTTATTATAGAACTAAGTCTTTTTCTTTCTTTTCTTCTTTTATTTATTTATTTAATTCATTTATTTATTTATTTATTTTGAGATAGGGTCTCACTCTGTCGCCCAGGCTGGAGTGCAATAGTGTAATCTCAGTTTACTGCAGCCTCTGATTCCTGGGTTCAAACGATCCTCCCATTTCAGCCTCCTAAGTAGCTGGAACTGCAGTCATGTACCACCATGCCCAGCTAATTTTTGCAGTTTTTATATAGATGATGTTTTGCCATGTTACCCAGGCTGGTCTCAAACTCCTGGGCTCAAGTGATCCGCCCACGTCAGCCTCCCAAAGTGTTGAGATTACAGGCTTGAGCCACTGCTCCTGGCCTTCTTGAACAGAAAATTTTTATTCAAAAATTATAAAGGAAGTTTTAAATATATTGAGCATAGTGTATGTTAATGTTCTCCCATTCCCAGGGTATCATGATAATCAAGTCAAAGGCCAAGTTCGTGAAGCTACATGCTCCATCAGGCAAGAGAGTATAATAATAGAAGTCTTACCAGGAGATTCATTCGTTTTTTATTTATTATTTCATGAAATATTTATTCCATGGAAATTAAGCTAGGTGTCAGGAACACAAAGGTATACTGTGTTTATTCAGGGGACGTAGGCCAACACACCAGTGACAACAACATGTCAAGAGTGCCAGTGGAGGTAAATCCAGAGATTGGTTGCTTAATCATCTCTACATCTCTCCAAAATGCTGTCCCACTTCTCAGACAACATTTGAAATGTTCAAAGAAAGCTGATTTCTTTCCCTCCTCATTACCTTTATTTTTTCTAATGACATAATCTACATAACTCATATTACCATGCTATTTCCATAATCTATGAAATTTAAGCCATTAATAGTATTTTTTTAGCTAGGATGAATTATAGACATTAGTGCTTTCAATTTTTACTTGGTGTGTGCATGTGTGTTTGTGTGTGTGTGGTGGTGTGTTGGTACTTCTATATGCAATGTATGTGAGATTATTTAGTATTGTTCTAGATTGTGGTTTTACCCCATTTTATGCCTCTTTTTTGGAAATGAAATACCACTATACTCCAAAACTTAGGAATAAGCTTCAGTTTCTGTTCCCTGTAATTACTAGAATTTTTAAGTAATTTTCATATGCAAAAATCAACTCAAGGTGGATTAAAGACTTAAATGTAAAACCCAAAACTGCAGAAACCCTAGAAGAAAACCTAAGCAATACAATTCAGGACATAGGCACAGACAAAGATTTCATGACAAAGACACCAAAAGCAATTACTAAAAAAGCAAAAATTGACAAATGCGATCTAATTAAACTAAAGAGCTTCTGCACAGCAAAGAAATTATCAACAGAGTCAGACAATCTATCACATGGAAGAAACTTTTTGTAATCTATCCATCTGACAAAGGTCTAATATCCAACATCTCTAAGGAACTTAAACCAATTCATAAGAAAAGAAACTACCCCATTAAAAAGTAGGCAAAAGACATGAACAGATGCTTCTCAAAAGAAGATATACATGCGGCCAACAAACATATATAAAAAAGCTCATCATCACTGGTCATTAGAGAAATGCAAATCAAAATCACAATGAGATACCATTTCACATCAGTCAGAATGACTATTATTAAAAAGTCAAAAAATAACAGATGCTGGTGAGGTTGTGAAGAAAAAAGAATGCTTTTACACTGTTGATGGGAGTGTAAATTAGTTTAATCATTGTGAAAGAGAATGTGGCAATTTCTCAAAAACCTAGAGGCAGAAATGCCATGTGACCCAGCAATCCCATTACTGGCTATATATCCGAAGGAATATTAATTGTTCTATTATAAAGATACATGCACACATATGTTCATTGCAGCACTATTCACAAATAGCAAAGACATGAAATCAACCTAAGTGCTCATCAATGATAGACTGGATAAAGAAAATGGGGTCCATATAGGCCATTGAATACTAGGAAGCCAATAAAAGGAATGAGGTATGTCCTGCACAGGGACATGGATATATATGTATATATTATATAAAGGGGACTTTATTAAGTATTAACTCACACTATCACAAGGTCACACTATAGGCCATCTGCAGACTGAGGAGCAAGGAGAGCCAGTCCAAGTTCCCAAACTGAAGAACTTGGAGTCTGACGTTTGATGGCAGGAAGCATCCAGCATAGGAGAAAGACATAGACTGGAAGGTGAGACCAGTCTCTCTTTTCACATTTTTCTGCCTGCTTATATTCTAGCCATGCTGGCAGCTGATTAGATTGTGCCCACCCAGATTAAGGGTGGGTCTGCCTTTCCCAGCCCACTGGCTCAAATGTTAATCTCTTTTGGCAACACCCTTACAGACACATCCAGGATCAATACTTTGTATCCTTCAGTCCAATCAAGCTGACACTCAGTATTAACCATCACACACGTGTTTTGATTTATATGTGGGAGCTGAATGATGAGAATACATGGACACATGTTGGGGAACAACACACACTGGGGCTTGTCAGAGAGTGGAGGTGGGAAAAGGGAGAGCATCGGGATTAGCTATATATAAATCAAAATGCGTGTGTGATGGTTAATACTGGGTGTCAACTTGATTGGATTGAAGGGTACAAAGTATTGATCCTGGGATGATCTGTGTAGCAAATCACCATGGCACACGTTTACCTGTGTAACAAACCTGCACATCCTGCACATGTACCTCCAAACTTAAACTAAAAGTTGGAAAAAATAGTAATAATTTTTATAATTAGCTTTTGTAATTTTAATTAATTCTCATTTATTAATTTTTTTGTAAATTTAATTAATTTGATAATTACTAAATATTTAGGAATTATATATGAGAAGACTATTCAAAAATTTTAACCAGACAAATAAAGGAAAGCCAAAGTCCCCTAACTACTAGAGGTTTCTTGTAAAATTGCTGTATTCATTGTGCCAAAGAAAAGATGTGTTCAAAGGTAATGGGTACCTGTCAAAATGACATAGGAACCAGCTTTGAGGGGCTCCCACTAGCCATATGTGGGACAATTGTAGCCTCAAAATATGGCAGTAAAAGATTATAACCACTAGAATAAAATAAGAACCCATGAATCCATAATGATATAAACAAATGAAAAAGTGAATAAAAGTTGAAAAGAAGAAAAAGCTTTTTTTAACAGCCAATTCCAACTAATAGTAAAACAAATGATAACATTAAATTTTCTTAGATAAGGATCGTCAACAGATGTTAAGATTAATGTCTAAAAGTGATGTAAAAGAAAATGTTTGTAGTTTCAATATATCTGTATACTTTATACTTATCCCCTGCAAAGGAAAGATAGTAACTTTGTAATGGAGAAATGGCAAAATCACCACCCTAACCAAATGGTCAATGGGCAAAGCAACATCATGTGCCTCCTGTTGTAGTGCATGGAGATGATACAACATCTCTTCACTAATCTTTTACCAGAAATGCATAACCTGAATATAATTATGAAGAAACATCCGATAAACCCTAATTGAAAGACATTATATACAATAACTAACCTATATTCCTCAAAAAATGTCAAAGTCAAGAAAAATTAAGACCAACAAACTGTTCAAAGTTAAAGGGACCAAAGAGAAAACTAAATTCCACATGTGAGTTCAGGTTTGATAGGAGAGGGAGAGAAAAGAAAGGGAAGGGAGGAAAGGGAAAGAAGGAGACGGTTGAAGAGGGGAGAGTAAAAGGTATTATGTTGGAGATACGGTTGAAGTGTAGACAGTAGTTCTTTCTACTATGTTTTACATTTAAAAATACTGAAAGTATTCAAAAGTTTTAAAATCACTAAATCTGTCAGAATAGCTTTTAATGGAGAAGACTATAATATTAGCAGCATATAATAAATACCAGGTTTTCCTAGTCATTCATTAGGGAGATATTTATCCTCTCAAAAAAATTCGAGATACTAGAAATAAAATATGGAAAATAATCTAGTCTAGTCAACATTCTTACTAAATTATCTTGTCATTTTTATACATTACCCAGACCTTATCTTGTATCTTTCTATTATTTGTGTCTGTCTCAGGGATCAGCTAGTGTGAAATTAAAGACCATAGCATCCCTCTTTCCCACTCAGACCCAGCTATTTGCAGTTGACCCTTGCTACCTCTTTTACGATGATCAGATTTCTCACATATCACTTCTCTCTCTCTCTCTCTCTCTCTCTCTCTCTCTCTCTCTCTCTCTCGCATTCTCTCTCTCCCTCATTCTCCCTCATTCTCACACTGTTTTTGGAGGAGATGGCTTTTTTTCTACTCTCTTTTTCCGATAGCCTAAAAATTGCATCACTTATGTGTATTAGCAATTTTTTAAAAACTATTCTAAAGTAATGAATTGTCAGCAAATCAAGACACAATGTCCTCTATTTCATATCATCATAGTATTTTGGTTCACAAAACTGTTTTTATTACAATACAATCCAATTAAATGTTTGGTTTCAATTCTAAGAAACTATCTACAGTGAATACAAACATGTTCCTTACCCTTAATAGAATTTCTTAAATTTGTTTATTGTTTAACAAAATACTCTTACTCTACCTAAAACTAAGAGGGCAACATACATATATGTTAAATATATATGTGTGTGTGTGTATATATATATGTTGCCCTCAGTGCATACGTGTATATGTGTGTGTGTGTATATACATACATATATATATATATATATATATATATATATATATATATATTTGTTTTTTTTTCTTTCCAACTTTTATTTTAGGTTCAGTGGGTGTATGTGCAGATTTGTTACATGGGTAAATCGCATGTCAAGTCATGATTTTGTTCTTTTCTATGGCTGCACATATTTCCACAGTGTATATATACTACATTTTGTTTATTCAATTCACCACTGATGGGTATCTATGTTGATTCCATGTCTTTGCTATTTGAATAGTGCTGCAATGAACATACATGTGCATGTGTCTTTATGGCAAAACTATTTATATTCCTTTGAGTATATACCCAGTAGTGCGATTACTAGGTTGAACGGTATTTCTATTTTAAGTTCTTCAAGAAATCTCCAAACTGCTTTCTACAGTAGCTGAACTAATATACTTTCTACCAGGAGTGTATAAGCATTCCCTGTGCTTCACAACCTTGCCAGCATATTATTTTTTGAACATATGTATTTTGAGATGCCTTGCCAACTCCTTTCCATGGAATAGTTTAAAAATGTGGTAAATTTTACCCTATTTTGTATATTATAAATATTTAACTTTTTCTAATTCTTAAAAACTTTTTTCTTTTAATTCTTCTTGACTTCATATTTTTTTTCAGTACAAATGGATGAGTGGTTTATTCTATTTAATGAAATAGGTGATAATAAAGAAAATGTCAAATTCAGTTAGTTAATTATAGCCAAAGTATTTTTATACAACATATATTAAGCTCCTTGCATATTAAAAACATTATCTCTTTTTTTTTTTTTTTTTTTTTTTTGAGACAAAGTCTCTCTCTGTCACTCATGCTGGAGTGCAGTGGCACAATCTTGGCTCACTGCGAGCTCCACCTCCTAGGTTCACGCCATTCTCCTGCCTCAGTCTCCTGAGTAGCTGGGACTACAGGCGCCCGCCACCACGCCCGGCTAATTTTTTGTATTTTTAGTAGAGACGGGGTTTCACCGTGTTAGCCAGGATGGTCTCGATCTCCTGACCTCGTTATCCACCCACCTCCGCCTCCTAAAGTGCTGGGATTACAGGCGTGAGCCCACCATGCCCAGCCACATTATCTCTTTTAATAATGATAATTTTATGGGATGGA
Organism: Papio anubis; assembly: GCF_008728515.1. Taxonomy (NCBI): domain Eukaryota; kingdom Metazoa; phylum Chordata; class Mammalia; order Primates; family Cercopithecidae; genus Papio; species Papio anubis. The sequence continues at coordinate 116,678,094 of NC_044977.1, read as the reverse complement.
TACTATTACTAATATTGTCTATTAGGAAACCAAAATTCAGAGGGACTAACTAATTGACACAGTAATTTGCTCCCAAACCTGTTAGTCTGTTTGTGTTGCTATAAAGGAATACCTAAGGCTGGATAATCTATAAAGAAAATAGATTTATTTGGCTCATGATTCTGCAGTTCTGTACGAGAAACATCACACCGGCATCTACTTCTGGTGAGAGCCTCTGGCTTCCACTCATGGCGGGAGGCAAAGAGGAACCACTGTGTCATATGAGGAGGGGAACAAGCCATTCATGAAGGATCTGCTCCCATGACCCAAACTCCTCCTAATAGGCCCCACCTCCTACACTGGGGATCAAATTTCAACATGAGATTTGGAGGAGACAGATATCCAAGCTATACCAACATCCTGGTTATCCCACTAAGTCTGGCTGCCTTTTTGCCACACTAAATGTTGAGGGAATCTCAACAGTCTCTCAAACTTTAGGACCTTGACCTGTATTCTAGACCAATATTCTGGGATAGCCTACTGGGCTACGTGTCCTCTTATCTCATCTCGGATAAGCCCCATCCAGGATTGTCCTATTTTTCTCTCTTCAAAGCTAATGCCACCCACACTGCATCTTAGAGTACTTTCCCTCAAGATTGGCTGCTGAGAGGGATTTTTCTTAAGTTCTCACTTCATTGCTGCCATCTAAGAAAGATAATAGACTTACTTCATTTCGAAAGTTTAATTGTTAGTCTTCATGTGTTAATAGAAAATTATAACATTAATACTGTCCTTCATTCAGCAAACATGTATATAATGACTATTTGGGGACAATTACAGTGGATAGAAATTGTAGTCCAGAAAAAAATATAGAATATGAATGACTTATAAATACTACATTACAAAGCACACACACATACACACAGGTTACAACAGGAACACTTAAGAAAGATAAAAATAAATATTGAACAGTTAGAAAATTGCAAAATAGGTTTAGTTTTTATTGTCCCTGAAGCTACATAGTATAATTCTGAAGTATGTATTTCCTGAGGACCTTTCTCATATGATAGACATTGTTGTTTCTTTAATGTCATGCTTTGAAGTGCACTATGTCTTTAAATCACTAGACATATTCCCATACAATCAGAGCAATTAGAAATGAAGAATGTGATTTCTTTTGACTCAAAAGTCCTTTTAGAAGGGATATTTCTTCTTTCTTCACTTCTTTGTGAGAGCAGTTATTCAAAATGCACAGGAACTTTGTGAACTTTGATACCAGGTTTGTTGTCCAGATACACATAGACAGGAAGTACACAATAGCCTAAAGAAGGGAGTGCTGGATAAGCTTTTCTTAAGATGCAGACCCAGAAAACACTAACAGCCTTAAATTGTGGCGAAGAATATGGGGTTGGTGATGGGAGCTGGAACTGGGGATTACTTTTTCCCTAGTATCTTGGGGCATTCTTTTTTTTTTTTTTAATTTTTATTTATTTATTTATTATTTTTTTTAATTATTATTATACTTTAAGTTCTAGGGTACATGTGCATAACGTGCAGGTTTGTTACATATGTATACTTGTGCCATGTTGGTGTGCTGCACCCATCAACTCGTCAGCACCCATCAACTCGTCATTTACATCAGGTATAACTCCCAATGCAATCCCTCCCCCCTCCCCCCTCCCCGTGATAGGCCCCGGTGTGTGATGTTCCCCTTCCCGAGTCCAAGTGATCTCATTGTTCAGTTCCTACCTATGAGTGAGCACATGCGGTGTTTGGTTTTCTGTTCTTGCGATAGTTTGCTGAGAATGATGGTTTCCAGCCGTATCCATGTCCCTACAAAGGACATAAACTCATCCTTTTTTATGGCTGCATAGTATTCCATGGTGTATATGTGCCACATTTTCTTAATCCAGTCTGTCACTGATGGACATTTGGGTTGATTCCAAGTCTTTGCTATTTCACATTCTTGAAATGGGAATGGTGTATGTGATGCAGAGCTAAGTAAATCAGGACCCTTTTTTCTAACTATTACAACCTAAATTGGGAATAAATCTGGTTAAAATAAATACTTTGGTCTTATTTGGGGGAAGAAGTCACAAGAAGTTAAAATTGAGTGTAATATAGAAGGAATAATCTCACCTCTTTACCCTGGAGATGGTAACACTTTGGAATTTGGAAACTGAAAACCAAAGAAATAGCTATAGGTATTTTCTTTCTAGGCATCTATTTACAGTCATCTTCTTCTTTCCCACTGTACTCCCCCGTGTCCAGCTGTCAGTGATCAGAAGCCATGAGCAGCAACACAGTGTGTTATTTCTGAGGCAAGTCATTAAAGAGCAGATTATCTTAGAACAAATTAATAAGTAGATTCACCAAAACATAAAATTTTGGAAATACCACCAAGTTGTTTGATGTTAAGATATTGACCTCATTTCCGAGCCAGGTTTTTTTTTCCAAAAGATACACACAAAAAGGAAATTGTTTTTACTTTGTCCTTCATTGCTTTCTAAGAAGAATTTAGACAGTAACCTTCAAGGGAACACAATAGCAAGGAAGCTAGCTGTATATGGCGAATAATTAAATGCTGTATGTGTGTTCTTTTCCCTCACACAGACCCCAAGTTGTCCAATTTGGAGAATTTTTTTATTATTACGGTAAAAAAAAAAAATTAACATTAAATTTATCATTGTTACCATTTGTACATATACAGTGCAGTAACTATATTAATATATTAAGTATATTCACATTGTTTAGCAATAGATCTCTAGAACTGTCTCATACAGCACTGAAACTCTATACTCATTAAATACTAATTCCCCCTTCCCCTCTCTCCACAGCTCTTGGTAGCCACCTTTCTAATTTCTCTTTCTATGATTGTGACTACCTCAGATATTTCATATGAGTAGAATCCGACAGTATTTGCTTTTTTTGTGACTGGCTTATTTCACATAGCACATTGTCTTTAGAGGCTCATCCATGTTGTAGCATGTAACAAGATTTGCTTCTTTTTTAAAGTTACACGATATTGCATCATATGTATATCTTCTTTATCTGTATTTTCTTTATGTGTTCATCTGTCAATGAACACTTGGGTTGCTTCCTCTTGGCTATTATAAATAGTACTTAGATGAACATGGACTTACACATTTCGTGTTGGGATCCTACTTTAAATTCTTTTGTATATATACATATATATACAGAAGAAGGATGCTGAATCATATACTAATCCTATGTTTAATTTTTTGAGGAATCTCCAAACTATTTTTGATAAGGGCTACATGTTTTACATTCCTACCAAAACAAGGGTTGCAAATCTCCTACATCCTTGCCAACACTAAGTATTTCCTAGTTTTTGATAGTAGTCATCCTATAGGTGTGAGCAGATACTACAGTGTGGGTTTGATTTGCATTTTTTAATGACTTGTAATGTTGAATATCTTTTCATGTGTTTATTGTCCATTTGTATATCTCTTTGAAGAAATGTCTATTTAAGTTCTTTGCCCATTTTTTAATTAGGTTATTTGGGTTTTTTGTTGTTGTTGTTTACTTGTAAAAATTTCTGGATATTAATGCTATATCAGATACATGATTTGCAATTGTTTTTTCCCATTCTGTTGGTTTCCTTTCACTCTGTTGAATGTTTTTTTGATGCACAGATGTTTTGAAGTTTGGTGTAGTCTTATTTATTTTTTATTTTGTTTCTTGTGCTTTTGGTTTAATATCCAAGAAATCATTGCCTAATCTAATTTCCTGAAATTTTTAATACATGTTTTATTTTAGGAGTTTAATAGTTTTGGATTTTTTCATTTTGAGTTAATTTTTACATGGTGTATACTGAGAGTCCAACTTTATTGATCTGTATCTGGATATCCAGTTTACCCAGTATCATTTGTTGAAGAAACTGTTCTTTTGCCATTGTATAGTCTTGGCACCTTTGTCAAGAATCATTTGGCCATATATGCCTAATTGTAGGGATTTTAATACATTATATTTTAAACAATTTTGACTCAAACAGAAATAAAGGGAAACTAATCACATTCTAGCATGAGGATTTTATTTCCATATAGCCATGTCACCCCATTAGAAGAGAATATTTTTCAAACGTGAGTAGTGACAGATAGAAGGAATACTTACTTGCTGAAAGTTTGGAGGTTAATTGACTAGTTATAATGATTTCAAGGGTCTAAGAAGAAAGGAGGAGGACCTGGAATAAGTCCGTGACATAAAGTTTAAAGCACGAGACAGAGGCAGAATGCAAAGGAAGACATGACTGAACTTGGCAACTGAAAAGATAAGGAGAGTTAGCACATAGGATTTCTAGTTGGATTTTTAGCTGGATGAGTTCAAGGTTTTGTTTCCACAGTTTTAAATCCTTTTATGTTTAAGATACAAAGTCCTTAAAAAGCTATTTTTTTGATCCGTATTCCCAAGTCCCTAGAAGGACATCTCACTATCATTCAGAGTCTCATGTCTGCAAGGCTGGCTCTTTAATACTCAGTATGGTCTCTATTGTGAAATACTTAGCAATGTGACTCAAAGAACAAACCACAGTCATCTGTATCCAGGCAACAGCATTGATAAACACTGCAAATTTCTTTTCTACCTTATAGCTTGAGCTACATAATGTGGGCTAAAAATAATACTGTATTCTATTCAGTGTTTCTAGAAATTAACAACTATAAACATAGACACTCAAATATGTTCCTACCTTAAAAAAAGAAGGAAGCACAGCTACAGTATAGAATCACTGTCATCTTACATTTCTGACATTCTAGTTGTCATCTCAAATGTAAATAGTCTGCATTCTTTTTTTTTTTTTTTTTTTTTTTTTGCTTTTAGCATTCTAAAGATATTTGTACATGGTTGTTTGATTGTATTGTAAAAGACCTAAGTATAAATTGGGTCAACCAATAAACCGCAGGGCTACTGCCTGACAATTTAAATTAGCTCCTTTCACACTCCTTAGGATCTACCTATCAGAGAGTTATCTGAGTTCCATAGACAACAGTAACCTAAGCCAATACCTTGGTCACAGTAATTATCTGTTTTTATTTATTTTCCTCTTGTCCAATTTATTTCAGGCCTGGTCTTATTTTTCCATTACAAGAGCCTGTGCACCCATGTGCAATTACCTGGTTTCTCTCTAGCACTTGAAACTAACTCTTGTTGCCAGTTCAGGTAAACAGAAAACTCAAACTAAGCCTGCTCAGTAGATGTAATCAACTCAGTAGAACTAGTAGTTTCATGTAGGAACCACAAATGGAAATGTTTTTTTGATACACTGAGTTTTGAGGTGGGAAGACTGGTAGTAAATAAATTCTGTTTGAACAAATAGGTGAATGACAATTGTAGTAGATATATGAATCAGTCAAATAATTTTTAGCATAATTGCAATTATGAATTTTGAGAGTTAGCCTTAAGTTTAAAATTACTAATTGTTAAAGTTTTATATTCCTGAGTCAAGTAAATTAAGTAGTTGAATTTTTGGGGGGATAATTTTGTGCATTTTTCTGAAAAGGAAAAGAGTTTGTTTTATAGTCATTATTACTCTATTTTACAAAAACAATAATGTGTCAATGTGTTACTACAATAATTAGTCACACATGCCAGGAACTTAAAATGAGTGTCAAGAAAAGTCAGATAAAGTAGTGACTATCTGTTAAGAATGATTTAAGTGACATTAAAGGAAAAGCCTTCTTCTCCAAAGTAATCACGAAGTGAGGACTCTGCAAAATTGAGTTCCCCAATGACTGGACTATAGTTGAGCACTTCAATGTAAAGTTTCAGCTAGAGTGATATGAAATAGTGGTACTGTTCAGGACATAACAGCTAAGTCAATTTAAAAAGAACTTTAAATGACTGCTTCACTAGATAGCAAGGTATAAAGAATGCTGCCAATGTACATCACTTGGGTAATTAGCAAACTGTATCTCTTTTGAGACAGCAATTTAACTTTCCTCATTTTGTGCCTTTAACTTAGCCACAGGATGTTATACCATCAGTAATCAAAAAATGTATGCAAGTATATATCTCTCTACCAGGTCTGAAGACATGTTATTTGCTTGGTCAGCGGCCTTAATAAAGACAGCTGCTATCAGTTTTTCATAAAATAAAACCCAATGTGGTCTTCTAAATTCACTCTAATGATCAGTTAGTTTCAGATAGATGATATGGATGGATGAATGGATAGATGGATAGATAGATAGATAGATAGATAGATAGATAGATAGATAGATAGATAACATACACATGAAATACACTAGAATCAGGAGTAAGAGAAATTCAGTACTGAAGGTTAAAAATGGAGCTTGACTGAGTAATCTTGGACATTTTGAGGCTACAACACAATAACTTCTACCCAATGGTTTACTCCATTTTCTATGCTGTGGTTTAATAATGACATTTTTGAACTGAATTTATTTTATTTAAAACTCTTTCTTGAATGTATTACAAGACTTCTTTAGACTATGTATAAAGTAGAAGTTACTCTTCAGAGGAACTTTTTTTTTTACAGCACTGTTATATAAACACAAAGCTATTTGACTAAAGAGTGCATCTATAACTGGAATTATAGAGGGGATACAATTTAGTTAATGTGGAAATAATTGTCTTATTACCATGGTTCTCTACATGCTACACATTGGATGATGATTATTTTATGAGTAAGTCAATTCTGTATGGATGTAAAGATTCATTTGAAAGTAAGTGGAGTAATTTGAACGTAACTGCAATTATTTTTGCACCAACCTAATAACAAGAGTATTATGTTCTTATTCTTTCACTCACTCTCTCTCTTTCTCTCACACACACACACAGACACACACACATCCTTTTTCCTTCAAGAGTTTCTCTATCTAATGTACAGTAATCCTTCCGTAATATTGTTTTCAGAGTTCTTGCCAATAGTCTGTCTTTATAGACCAAAACATTTGTAAGAGAGTCTTTCAGAAATGTAAACTAATAATTCTGTGTTATACCAAAGTTGATGTGATAGCAAATAGAGTTAAAAGAGTTCCCTGCCATGCTTCTGTTTTGTATTTTATTGTCCTCTAATTTATATGCATATTGAGTATTTGCAAATACTTCTATCTAAGAAGACACTATAAAATTTTTTTAAAATTATTATGCAAATTCAATAAAAGAGAATGGGTATGACCAGAAAAATTTGTTTATTTGAACTGTATTTTTACAATTTTAGTCTTAAGGAAAGTTAACATTTTAAGGATTCCACAAACACAGAGACACACACACACACACAATGAGTTAGAGACTGCAGTTTTATTTCTTAGAATTTTTGATCTTGTAGGAAAAGAATAACTAAGCACTTTCATTTCTTCAAAGTTTTCAAAATTATTCAGGAGGATTTGTCTTCATCTATTCCTTTCTACAATGATCCTAAAGAATTTCTTATTCATATATTCAGTTTGATTATGGATTTATTTGCTAACCTGATAGGTAGTGTTATCATGGTTTTGTTTTCATAAATGTAATCGATGTCTTAGCTTATTTTACAAAAAGATATATTTCAAATTGAATAAAATAATTTTTATCACAAACATTGACCCATTATATTGAATTTCTATAATATGTCTCCAATAACAAAATTAATTTTTTTAAATTGGTTCTATAAATTTGTTGAGATTGGAAATTATATCCCTGAATATAATCAATTTATATCTAATAGGACTCTAAATATTTTCTACATAATATAAAATAGTCCATAAGATGGAGTATTTTATGAAACACTTTCTACATTTTCATTTATACTAAATGCAAAAATATATTAGAGAATAGATGTTTATTTTACAAGTTATAATAAACACACTATAAAAGCTATTAGGTCAGCTAAATGAGTGAATATGTTTAAGATATTGCTAAGTAATATGTTTGACTCTCCCTTCTACAACTTTCATAGGTAAAACAGTTACTCAGATCTTAATGCCACAATATTTTTTCTATCTGTCTTCTTTTTTTCAATTGCCTTTGCCATTCTGTCAGTTCAGATCCTTAAATTCTCTCCCCTGCCTCCATTTTCTCTCCCTCTCATTTTCAGATTCACCTCATTTTCCACTCATTTTCAGATTTACTACAAAGCAGAGCTTTGAGCATTCCAGAAATATATGTCTGAACTTTTCAAAAACCTTCAATTATTCTACACCATTTGCTAATTGAGTAGCTCCCCTCAGTTTGGCATTTAAAGTAGTCCTAACCGTGTCTTCAAGTCATCTCTGGCACAGTAATTCTTTCTTAATCATTGATCATCATTGATAAAAATGTACATAGTCATATACATGCAGAGTTCTATATAATTTTATGGAGTTTACCAAATCTTTCTCTACAAGCCTTAGAGAAATACCTGCCTGCTCTACACATTTCCATCCTGCTACTCTGCCACACATGCCTAACATTTCAACCACGTTCGATGACAAGCAACTTGAGGACAGACATGGTGTTTTCTGCAAAATGCACATTTACATAAGCCCCATGATACTATCCAAATGTCTCCACTGAGTAACTTGGCCCCTGGAATGTCTTTCCTCAGGTTTTCAGAATGTTTGCATTCCCTTTATCTGTCCCTGTTACCTGTTACCTGGATAAGTTGGGAGGCATTTGGAGAAGATAAATGTCATTTTTCAGATTTCAGTCACTGCTATTCTTGCTAAAGTAAATTCTTTTATTATGGTGGGAAATAATCTTTACTAATGAACTTGGACTGTCCTTACCTTGATTAATATAGGCTTCATTTGTATTTAAATTTGATGTCTATTTGGTTCATGTCGGCTCAAAAGGTGTTTTTCAAATTTATATTTTTCAGGTTTCTTGAGTACAGGGGATCAGGCTGCAAAGGGGAACTATGGACTCCTTGATCTCATACAAGCTTTAAGATGGACTAGTGAAAACATTGGATTCTTTGGTGGTGACCCCTTAAGAATCACTGTTTTTGGATCTGGTGCTGGGGGTTCATGTGTCAATCTGCTGACTTTATCCCATTATTCTGAAGGTAACCGTTGGAGCAATTCAACCAAAGGTATTATGCAGGTTGCAAATTTTGACAATTTTGGTGTCTGCATGCCACCACCATCAATAGTATGTGATGCTCTGTATATTTCTGTGTTCAAACTGAGTGTTAGGTTGAACTCAATATCTGTTTAAAGCTTTGTTCCTTCAGCTTTTCTGTGCATGTTTAAATTTTCGTCAAACTCTTTTCTTTGTCTCCTGTGGAGCTTGGTAAGGATGCCCTTTCAAGCACACTTCAGAATAGTTAGCATTACAGTTACTCTTCTTTCCTTTAAAGGGTGATTTGAGGAAAAAATCAGACAAAGACATTCTACAGTTCTGTCATCTTTGTTTATTCAGTGATCAAAATCAAAGATGAGACTTTTTAAATGCAGGGATTGTATATCATCTATTTTCAAGACAATAGACATTTTAAACCCTTTATTAGTATGAAGCTAACGAAGCAGTCGTAAGCTAGTTTGTCTGAAAACATGTGATTTCGCTTGTTGTCTGAGTACAGAATGGACTGTTGATTATTTTGCATGCATGATCCAAAATTGTCAAAGCATCAAGGTCACTGGTAGAGCTTTTGATTAAAAAGAAAAATACATTTGATTCAGTGTTTTTTCTATTTTTAACTCCAAAAGCATTATTTTCCTCCCTAAACTTGGCAAGGCAGCATGGAGTACTGAGGCTGCTGAAATCCATGAAATATTTTTCTCATTTCCATCTTCTGGCTTTGACATATTTTTTCCAAAGTGCCCGTCCAAGGCTTACCATGTTGTTCTTTATGAATTCCATCTCCATTTTACCATGCATAGAATCACCCATTCCGACTGCATTATTAATTTGAAATTTCACAAGAACAGAAGAGTATTGCTGGAGAAATTTGCAAAGCAAATACTTTTTCTGCATTATTTATGTATAATAGAGAGGAAGACAGAGAATATATAAAAATGCAGACCATCTTTTAATTTCTGATCTTTTATTGTCATTTTATATCCAAGAAGAAAGTATATACTGTCAAATATAATTCATTAAACATCTTAATTTGTAAGGTTGAGTTTTGTGATAGGAACACCAGACATATGATATTTGTTTTTCGTATCAAAAACATATGAGTGTTGAATTTCAAAAGAATAGCCAGTCCTTAAATGAATCTGTATATTTGGAGAATCATATATAGACTCAATTTATTAGCACAGTTTATATAAGATTTCATTTATATTAGTACAATTCTGATTCAAGATGACAAAATAACACAGATGAACATTTCCAAGAGAGATTTCATCTGCAAAGAAATGGCTTCTTTTGAAATAATAAATTTAGTGGTTTTTAATTAAACAGATTAGATTGTTCTAACCTCAGTATTTTTCCTAATGCCACTATGTAGCTAGAGCAACACTAAGCCACCTATATACAGATTAGATTGTTCTAATCTCAGTATTTTTCCTAATGCCACTATGTGACTAAAGCAACACTAAGCCACCTATATAGGTTTCTCGGGGCCGCTTGATCAAAATTTGACATGAAAGCCACCTTTAGCTAGTATAAAACTAGCACGGTTTAAGAGATGAGTCAGTTAGTTCATCAGCTAACACTGCTAGTCATCAGCTGATGGTGTAGTAAACAGTAGGAAATGGTTATGCAAACTGTTGAAAATACAACATTTTATTATACACTTCAGGAAATCTGTCTATCTCTGGAAAAAGACATGAACTTAGGTTTGGCCTAAACCTATCTCCAGACTGAGCTGCCTGATTTTATCAGGAGATGCTCAAAAAAAATCTCTTGAAATCATCAAGCTGATTCTGCCTCCAATGTAGATGTAAACTTTAAAGGCAATAAACCCCACAAAGGGCTGCACCAATGCTCAGGCCTGGGTATACCGTGAGTAAACCCCATCTTGCATCCACACAAGAGGCACTTTCACTAATGATAAAACATATGGTGTTCCCAATACCATCTAGGTGGTATATTTTAGGATATATTGAACATGATGTGCCTTTCCTTCTAAATCTCTTTCAGTATATTTAGTTAATGTTGAATCCCTGAAATGGGAAATAATATTATAGAAATCACCAGATCTATTTTAGTTATATAATTTTTATTTATTAAAATATTTTCCTGAGCAACTGTTAATAAACAGCTACATATTTTTTAAAATTATCTGCATTTGTATCATTTGCTCTAGCATACTTTGTTCTAGTAAACTAAAAAATGTTTATAAAGCTGTCAGAAAACCAAAATAAATGTATATTAATACTGTTAGATTTTAAAAATAGCTTTAGAATTGTATGGGAACATGTTACAGACATGTTGAATGTATAGGCATATTAGGTTAAAAATATCTAAAACTCTCCTTCTAATTCAGACAGTGCTTCAACACCTTTGTGAAAAGAGTTTTTATCTCATTAACACGTATGAATAATTAAGCATGTTTTTAAATAACTGAAGCACAAAGCTGTATTTGGAAATTGATAATAAATTTAAATATTTAAAAGCAAGTAGATAAACTATATTTTTAAAAAAGGAATTTTATCAGAAAAATACCTTAATGAGAAGATAAAGTGCGTTTGTAAATTTTAATGACATGCAGCACTTAACAAACTGCATATGGAACCATCATTTACAATTCTTAAATGCAATTAAGTAAAAAGCAGTGGACCATGTGCTTTTCATCTTTTATGATAAAAGTAGTAGTGTACATTCAACAGTGGCAAAAGTTAAATCACACCACACTAAATCTGTCTGCTGATGGTTTTTTCTTTAGCCTAGTGAAAACACTTCAAATGTTATGTCTTCTTCTGAAAGAGGAATATTCAGCATACTATGTCTGACATGAAGATTGGAAAGAGTACGTCTAAAGTAATATTCTGTTTTGTGTGAATTCAGGGCCAACCCCAGGGTATAAACAAACAGCCAGCCCCAGTCATTGTGTGAGTCTTCAAGAATTCTTTTTCAAATAACATCTGGTTAAAACAAATATATAGAACTATTTTGAAGGAAGATAGACACAGCCAAGCTAGAGGAAATATTCCAAACAGACAATGTAAAGTCTGTTGAGGACTTGAATAGGAGAAGATTGGCCCCATCTGGTTAATGTTGATGATAAGTATTTACACACTCATTGAAGAACATATTTGGGACTTTGTACCACTACATCTTCTCCTTTTCTTCTTGCCTGCTACCTCTTTGAGGCTTCTTGATCCCTAAAGCAGGTGCCACTCAAAGCAGAAGAATTAGATCCACCTCTCTAATCCACTATACCCTGCAGTTGGCTTTGTGTAATTCCCTTAAGCAAAAATGTCTCTATCTCCCTGTTTCTTGAGTTGTATCTGGGTTTTTATATACATGTCTAAAATATCAGATGTTACTGTTTTACCACAACATTACTCAAAGATCATCTAAAATTCTTTGTTGATTTTCCCATAGGACTTTTTCAACGAGCAATAGCTCAAAGTGGAACAGCCCTTTCCAGCTGGGCTGTTAGTTTTCAACCTGCAAAATATGCTAGAATGTTGGCCACAAAAGTTGGTTGCAATGTTTCAGATACAGTAGAGTTAGTGGAATGCCTACAGAAGAAGCCTTACAAAGAACTTGTTGACCAAGATATTCAACCAGCTCGATACCACATAGCCTTTGGACCTGTGATTGATGGTGATGTAATACCAGATGACCCTCAGATACTGATGGAGCAAGGAGAGTTTCTCAACTACGATATAATGTTAGGAGTGAACCAAGGGGAAGGGTTAAAATTTGTTGAAAATATAGTAGATAGCGATGATGGTATATCAGCTAGTGATTTTGACTTCGCTGTTTCAAATTTTGTTGATAATTTATACGGATATCCTGAAGGCAAAGATGTTTTGAGAGAAACTATTAAGTTCATGTATACTGACTGGGCTGACCGTCATAACCCTGAAACCAGAAGAAAGACATTATTGGCTTTGTTTACGGACCATCAGTGGGTGGCACCAGCTGTAGCCACAGCAGATCTTCACTCAAACTTTGGTTCACCTACGTACTTCTATGCCTTTTACCATCATTGCCAAACAGATCAGGTTCCAGCTTGGGCTGATGCAGCCCACGGAGACGAGGTTCCCTATGTCCTGGGAATCCCCATGATTGGTCCTACAGAGTTATTTCCTTGCAATTTCTCCAAAAATGATGTGATGCTGAGTGCAGTTGTAATGACATACTGGACAAATTTTGCTAAAACTGGGTATGTACCTAAGGAATGAAGTTTATTTTTAATAAAAATATTATTTTAACCATTTTAAAATAATAGATATTTATGCCCAGATAATCTCATATTGGATTAATACCTGCAATATATTACAATCCTTTATTCAAAATTAATTCTACATTATGGTGTTTTTAAAAGTCATTGCTTTATTATTTCTGGTGTTTTAGAAGCTTGTTAAGAAAGTACATATCTCAATTGCATTACTTAATTACATATGCTTTTGGTTTTTGAATTATACAAGACTTACTATTGTTCAGCAGTACAAAATATTATTTTATAGTGCTTTGTAATTCACAACACTCTTTCATCCTTCCAACTACCTTTCTGAATCTGGCAGATCAGGTACTATTAATCCCACTTTACGAAAAAGAGACCTGAGGTTCTGGGAGTGTCATAGAGATGGTCACATGTCTGGTATATAGCAGAACCTAGTCTCAACGCTTTATCTACTAATTTAAAATCAAAACTCTTTTCCACTATTCCGTGTCATCTCTGCTAGTTTGCCTATGAGACAACTCATACGTATGTGAGTATTTAAATAATTCTTTAAAATCTTTGGGTAGATCTCAGGATAGGCCGAGAGAACAAGAATGTGAGACTTATTGCCTTACATTATTACTCATCGAACAATCTGCCTGCTAGGAGATTTATATTTCTAAATTGACCCAAGTTAATTTAAAAAACAATCTAAAGCATTGCTGAGTCATCTCTTTAATTATTATATGTTAAAGTAGTATGATTTTTAAGTAAAAAACAAAATAACTTTATCTTTTCCTTTTTAGTGACCCAAATCAACCAGTCCCTCAAGACACGAAATTCATTCATACCAAACCCAACCGTTTTGAAGAAGTAGCATGGACCAGATATTCCCAGAAAGACCAACTTTATCTCCATATTGGATTAAAACCAAGAGTTAAAGAACATTACAGAGCCAATAAGGTGAACCTCTGGTTGGAGTTGGTACCTCATCTGCATAATCTCAATGACATTTCTCAGTATACCTCTACAACAACTAAAGTGCCATCAACTGACATCACTTTCAGACCTACGAGAAAAAATTCTGTACCTGTCACGTCAGCCTTTCCCACTGCCAAGCAGGATGATCCCAAACAACAACCAAGTCCATTTTCAGTGGATCAAAGGGACTACTCAACAGAGCTGAGTGTCACTATTGCAGTTGGAGCATCACTGCTGTTTCTGAACATCTTGGCCTTTGCAGCCCTGTACTACAAAAAGGATAAGAGGAGACATGATGTTCACAGGAGATGCAGCCCTCAGCGCACTACTACCAATGATCTAACCCATGCACAAGAAGAAGAAATCATGTCCCTCCAAATGAAGCACACTGATTTGGATCATGAATGTGAGTCCATCCATCCACATGAGGTGGTTCTTCGGACCGCCTGTCCCCCAGATTACACACTAGCTATGAGGAGGTCACCTGATGATGTTCCCTTAATGACACCCAACACCATTACAATGATTCCCAACACCATACCAGGGATTCAGCCCTTACACACATTCAACACATTTACTGGAGGACAGAACAATACTCTGCCCCATCCCCATCCCCACCCCCATTCACATTCAACAACCAGGGTATAGCCAGATAACAGAAACAAACTATTTTTTTGGTGGATTGCAGTAAACGATTACTGAAGATTCCTTGGCTTTCAACCTACAAGACTTACTATTTAAATAAGGAGGAATGTTATGTGAATATACATATCAAGAACTTTGGGGGTTTTGAAAAAAATGAATTGTGTATATACAAATCAACTTTAAAAACAAATTTCAATTGCTTGAAGCAATTGTGCCGAATGATACTTTTTCATTCACATTCAAGAATTAATTTTTTGAAGATTTAAGTTACATAATGGAATTAGGCATGTGGAACACCAAACAGGAAAGAACTATGTCTGAAATATAAAAAATAAAAATAAAAAAACTATGAATATGCACAAGGGACACACCAATGGAATGTCAGATAATTTTCACCAGTTTTTATTTGGAGCCGTTTTATTGTGTAGACCATATTTACATATTTGGATAAGTACACAAAGCGTCAATGCTGTTAATGGCCTTAGCAAAGGCTCATGCTGAAATTTGCCAGTAAAACAAAGAAGTTTAAAGACTGGCAGGTACAACATTATCACATAAGTGCTGTCAGTATAAAGTTGTGGGGATAAAGGAAACTGGATATTTTTAGCACGATGTGCATGATAATTTATATGCTTGGTGGCTGTGCTGCTGATTAAGCCGTAATTAAAATTCTTCTCATCCCATTGGAGTTTTTAATAGAAGCTTCCTCCATCAATTGGCAGAACCTAAAGATTTTAAGGGGCAAAAGTAATTACAATAAAATAATTCACAGTAGTTTCAATATAGAAGGAATTAGTTATTAAAGGTATTTGAAGAAACTATAGGTATAGTGGTGAATACTCGCTGATATGAATCCCAGAAAAAAAATTCCCTGTTTTCAATGTTCTTTTCATTCTCATCTAGATAATTTATAGAACTATAACCCTAATTGGACATGTGGTACAGGATCTATAAGTTGCTGTGTTTTTTTTGTTACTCTGTATTTTGTTCCTTTTGGTAAGGTGAAGTGTGTCCAAAGAGTTACTTGCAACAGTCTTTCATGATATGAGGATGCCCCAGTATTAACACTCTGATTATAGTTCTGAGTTCATTGATTTACTTATGCTGCATGACAAAACGTTTACTAATAACAATTCATTATAAAGTTATGTCCCTCTTTACATCACTTATCTTTCTCACTGAGGTTCATTCACTGGAATTTACTCACGCAATCTCAGTAGAGTGCAACGTAGATACAGAACCTAGGAGAGTCAACACCTGGAGGATTTTAGTCTTACACATACGTGTGATTTTAAATGAATATTCTCAGACCACAGGAAACTCTTCATCCCCCTGTTGTTTACCAGTAACAGTATATCACAGACCTTTCCAAATGTTTGTATATGTAATCAGATGTACATTTATATTTAAAAAAAAAAAATGAGATGGACTTAAAGAGCACATCCTGATAAATACTTTCTCTCTTACCTGTACTATATTTCTATTAGACTAAAGTTATGTGATTTTTTTTTTACATTTTTTCAGATGACTAGCAATTTTGATAGTTTATAAGATAATGCAAAGAACTTTCTCTGACAAACTAACTGCAGTAACAGAAACCTTTCTTTTCAGTTACTCTTTTTCAAGAATGAAAGATTATTATACAAAAAAATTGTATACTACTTGATGGAACCAACTTTGTACATCTTGGCCATGTCACTGGTCATTGTGTGAAATAAAGATAATCTGGATAATGACTATTAGTCCAATGCTAAGAAACATGATCTTTGCTCATTAAAGAGCTAAAATGTTTATTGCTGTTTTGTCTTTCTTTTTTCTAAAAAAAAAAAAAAAAAAAAGAAAAGAAAAGAAAAGGAAAAGAAAAAAAGGAAAAGAAAAACAAAGAAACATGACTGTCTCAAAGAGTAATTTTTCTAGATTAGACCAGTCGGGTTTTTGAAGACACATAGGTAACTTCCATAGAAAACACAAACATGTATTTAAAGGCAAGTCTCATCTAAGATGAAACTCATAAAACTTTAATGTTATGAATTTAAAAGCTCCAGAAATTCATGAAAAAAAGAAAGATTAGCTTTGTGTTGTTAAATATCTCTTAGGTACAGATGTTGTAGAAATAAAGTGTCAATTGTTTTCAGTTAGAAACATAAGTTCCACTTCTGGTCATCAAGGAAAAGGTCTATTGAAAAGAAATGTGCAATATTTCATGGAATACAAATAACTAGGATCATAAAATGGGGGTGATTAAACTACCATAAAGTAATGAATAGAAAGTTGCCATGCTAAGAGAATGTAAACGTGCTGAGCAAGATATTAAACTGACACTAAAAGATAAAAAATCTATTTCAAGGAATTTATTTGATTATAATCCCCCTCCCAATTGTTATCTATCAATGAAATGTATGTATTCCTCCATAATTTAAAAAAAAAAAAATCTCTGTTAGAAGCAAAAGTCTTCAAAATCCAGAGTGATCTACATGCAGTTTTTGACTGAGGTGGTTATGCTTTTAAACTGTGAACTGCCAGTGTACACAAATAGAAATAATTGTTTAGCATCTGAAGTATTGTTCAATTGGAACACTGTATTTTACTGTATTAATTAAACAAAACACTAGAACAGAATAGAAATGACAGCAAAATAAGATATGAATGAATACTTTTGTATGCATTGCTTCATTTGGCAAAACCAAACATTCTATTAAATACTGTGTTTTAACGATGGCCATATTTATAGCTATCTACCAATCTATTGCTCTGCATTTATCAATCTACCTATATGTAGCATAACTGTCATCCTCTTTATATTAATTTAGGAAAATGATTTCGGAAAACAAAATATAGCCCTATTATTTTCTCTAAATTAGGGTAGAATAACTTTATGGAAGATAAAGCAGCCTAGGTTTAATAGCTGTTCACCAGTCACGTGATAAAGTCATTGTGAATGAGTGTTAGTTGCTACTTTTATAATTTCCAGTCTCTAGTTTTCTGAATGAAAAAGGATGTTCCACAATTACACAGAACATTAAGAACTGTTTTTAAAGCTGAAACATAATTTTTATATGCAAGAAAAATAAATACTCTTACTAAATTTTAGAAAGTATGTTGAAAATGTGTTTATTTAGATAATAATTTTCTTTGAAAAACAATGTAAGTAAAAAATTAAAATAATATTTTTGTCATTATTTGTTAATTCAGATTCTCCTGGCTCCGATTAAAAATTAGGCAAAGCTGCTTATAATTTATATAAAAATTACACTAAAGTGAACTTCATTTCATTGTTTTGCTGTTATATAAAATTTTTGCCAAATGTTTACCAACAGATTAATGTTTTAGAGTATGGGTTTAGAAAAATAAAAGTGACAAATTTCATAGTTTTAAATCTTTATTGAACATGTTGACTATGAACAGAATCTAATTGGCTACCACAGATATATAACAAAGTTTATTACTAACTTTATGCAAATTGGAAAATAATTTGCTAAAGCATTAAAAATATCCAATTTGGAGACATCTTGCTGGCAACTCAAAGCAGAAAATCTGAATATATATTATTTTATTCCTTATTTCAGATATAAAAGTTGACCAAAATGGTGCTTTATTTCAGACTTCCTGATCTGTACATGAAAACAGCAACAACATTTTTAAAAAATTATCAACTATATGTAGCACTAAAAAGGAAAACAGATGGCACTAATTTTCTTACAGAAGTGAAGTGCTGAAACTAAATTGTTATATCTATAACAACAGTTTTTTCACCTCTTGGCACACTCATCCTGACACACATATTAATATCAAAAAAGGATACAAAGAATGTGAGAAATGTGTTCCAGCTTTAAAGACACTACCAAATAGAAGTTACTGGGATTCTTTTCTTTGGCGAGTTTCACTGAAATACTTTCAAAGGGTGAAATGATGAACTGAATTCTTAAGAAGCTATCAAATATGGCAGCCTTTTGATGTTAGTAATTTTGTTTTCTTCTGTGTTATTGGTTCAAAGTACTGGCCTTTTCCTTCATTTCCAGTAATTAGTTGGTATAGACTATCACTTTTTAATGTGAATGGGAATTAGATAATTTGGTTACACTTGTGAAAACATGCTTCCAAACACATTCAATTAATGGGCACTTCCCTGCTGAGATTTTGTTATCATTCATTTAATTATCTTGTCAAGCTTTCCTGTTACGACAAATGTTTTAGCTTTCTGGTCAATAAACTAAGGGAATTTCTCCAGTAGCCTTATACCTCTCCTGCACTTGATCTGATAGCAACATACCCTTCAAATTGTCATCAGAAGTCTCTAAAGAAATTTCCTACTGATGTGAAACATTTGGTGACCAACTTGATTCTTTTTCATAAGCATTCTGATTTGACTTTATTCTGGCACTTTGCTGTATTTGTATGCAGGCCAGAAATCAATTCCATTTGATAAGGGTTGTGGAGAATACAGACAGGAATAACCACGTGCAGGGCTTAAGTGCCTTTTCCTCCTGAGATTTTATTTATAAAACTTAGCTTTTTTTAAAATTTTCAGATTCTGATAATTCAATTTAAAGAGTACAATAGGAAGACTATATTATAAATTACCAATAAGACAAGTTTATTTAGACATTTTTACATTTAATTTGATTTTTAAAATAATATCAGATGGATCTAAATGGCTTCTGGGAAAGATTGAGGTAAATTTTTGAAAGTGACAATTATATAGGCATCTGGCTTGATGGTACTTAAGAATAAAAATTTAAATCTCTAACAAACTTTAAAAATGTTCCAAATATTAAGTTTAATTTAAAAGAAGTCTGAAGCTATTAGAGATAATCATATAGTAGATAGGTATATATATTTTTTCTAGTCAGCTATTACATACACCACATAGTATATATACCCTATATACTATATGGTTTATATAACATTTATAATGACCCTTTCAGACCCATATACTTACAAATGACATTGTATAACTACCTACATATATATTAATGTGACAGAATTTAGTCCTCTATGGAAAGTCAAACCAAATTGCTAGCAGTTTTGAGTTGAAATGAATGATAACAATTAAAGCTTTTAAGAAATTGGTAAGGGTACAGTAACAAAAACTCAGCAGATAAATGTAAAACAGAGGGACCATTTTTGAATGCCATTTTCAGAGTTGACATCTAAACTAGATGGTGTGTTTAAAAGGATTTTAGTGGTTTTGATTCATCCTTTCTCTGCATTCATATCATTTAGCAAATTAATGGGACATATGTCACGGTTTTTGTGAAAAAGACCATTGGGTTGTCATGATTCAGTTTGTGTTTGGACATCTATGGCTTTCATTGAAAACATGTTTATTATCATGAATAAATATTACCATGTTTTCCAAGTTGTGTTGACTATTTTTAAACTCAGAAATAATTTCTTCTCTGTTTGCCTCACAGAAAAACATTACTAAGATAAGTGTTTTCTTACAAAAATCTTTGTATTGCTTACCCACTGCTGACAGTTCTCACTTGATAGAAACAATGATATTTTATTATCTTTTCACCTCTTGGTAAATGCAGGGCAAGAATTTAGAGAATAGATTTGGGAAGCTTGGACACAATTTTTCAGAAAAGAGAGAGGGAAAGTGGGAGAAGGAGAAAGAAAAGAATGGAAAAAAGGAGGAAGTGAGAGAGAAAAAAAGGAAGAAAAACTTCTCAATTTTGAATTAATGACTTTTTGCATCCAAACAGTGTTTTAAATAGAGATGTGTGACAGTTTTTTAAAAAGAAGAGAAAAGGAATGTAAATAAATCTCTTTAAATCATAAATCTATTATTCTTAGAGAACAAAATTAATAATATCTAGGAAGATATCATAAATTTAATTCTTGATCCAAGTCTTGATCAAATCGTGTCACTAGAAACAAATAAAAATAAAACCTATACTGAAATGTTTATGGTTCTATACTATCTAATCAGTAATGATCTTGGTAGGAAGACTGTGTGAAGTAAGATCATCTCTCATCTGTATATAGCCCAAGTTAAGAATACAGCAAAGAGGACATCATAGAATTTCCTCATACATAGCCTAAAGAAAAATGTTTCCAATGGCTAAATAAAAGAATTAGCATTGCTTTACAAGTCTCTGTGGCCACATATGGCCATGGGCACCAAATAAATTAAACAGTTAAAAAACATATTCTAACAATTTCACTTTCCATAAACAGGTTTTGATGTTTTGTAAAATTTGATGTTGTTTGATATGATTACATTTTCACTAGTTTTATATTTCCTTATGGTTTGCAGGATGTTATTTCTGAGTTCAAAAAAAGTTTCAAATATACTCTGTGAATGTTCATGTGAAAGCAATATTTTCTAATGGAATGCTCTAATTTGAAGTACTGTCTCAATTTTGGAGAGTTGATTGACTATCTAGTTAAAACATTTCTATCTCCCCTGAAAATACTCAACTTTGTTCTCAGAGCTGCCTTCCTCTGCACTACAGGAGATCTTCTTACCAGTTACTGTGGCTCCTATTTCCATGGCCTATCCTATTACTAGTTATGGCCTCTTCTCCAAGGAGGTAAAGTTGTGCTGAAAGTCTTAAAAGGGGATCTAACTAACTGGTGCCTTGGGAATTGGCTTCCTCTGTTCCTCAGGCAGGTTAGAAACTAGTGAACATCAATCAAGCAGTGAAAGAAATTAGTCATTTCTTCTTTCAACAAATGGTGTCTACTATGTGTCAGGCAACATAATGGGTATTAAACACGTGGCCAATTCTATGACTTACTAACATACAACTATTGTCAAGTTTGGAATAGGTTCAAACATTTGGACTGATTTAGACCACTTTCTATGCTATACTCTGTAGCAAATCATTGTACAATTCCTCGTTTTGTCTATTTTACATGTCTCAAAACAGTAAACACAAATCAACATTTCTTGAGTTCAAAAAAATGTTAGTTGAATTCTATTGAGCCAGTTCACCAGTTAAGGTATTTGGCAGCCATCTTTCCAAATAATAAATACAGCCCTATCTGAAGTCATGCTACAGTATGCCAATTCAAATTTCATGGAATATGAAATTTCCAGCATAAATCTCATCTGATCCAGCCCCATAAGTGGTTCCTTAACCCTTTGCCACAACCTCAACATGTAATTGTGAAGTCTGCCATTGAACACTGCCATGGGTCTGAATTCTAAAACAGCTGGCTACATTTTGGACTATTTGAGATATCTTTTTATATTGATTTATTGCTCCATTGTTTTCTTTGTATGGTCATACAGTCTTCATCACCTGAATTGCTCTCAAATATTTAAAGATAGCTTTCATATCTTCCATGAGTTATTTTCTCCTCAAAGCAAAAAATCCCACTTGCAATACAAAATAGTGCAGTCTTTTCACAATTCTAATCACTGTTCTCCAAATTTGGTCCCAAGCCTAAGTTTCTTGGAAAGTTTAATGTCTAGGATTGACCATAATAAACACTTACGTATAGTTCATCACTGCCTAATAGAGTCCCACTATCAACTTCCTCATTGCACAAACTATATTTATTTTAATTTAACTTGCAATACTATTACATTCTTTGTTGGCCATAGCATACTGATAATTCAGATTGAGATGTACTTTCTACTAAAACTTTAAAAATTCTACATGCACTATTGTTAAGCAAATTCTGTCTTTCTACTGCCCTTGATCATTTGAGTTTTATTGTATGTTCAAGATATTAAACACTATTAAATTCTACCTCATTAGGTACAGCACTACAGCCTATGGAGACCTATCTATCCACCTCAGAGTAATGAAATCAACAAAGGTGATAAACTTCTATCTTCAACCAGTCACTAGCAAGAAAATACCAGCAGAATCAGGTTGAGGATAAATCTCTGGAATAATAGTAATAGAGATAGTGTGTAAAGTACTGACAAAAGCAACAGGTGACAATTACTAAGCCCTTTTATGTTCCAAGTTCTGTATCGCACCCCACAACAAACTCCTACATACCACTCTCAAAATATCTTTAATACCTGTTGATGTGCTTATTCACTAATTCATTGTTTAAAAGATTATTATTAAGCATCTATTATGTATGTTACTGAGCTAGTTGTCAATGATAGAAAAGTGAATAAAATGTGGTCCCTGTTCTCACATTACTAGCAGTCAACTGATTACTCTTCCTCTCTTCTACACACACAGCACAAAATACGCTATCAGATACATTTGCAGGATATATTTTTTTCCATGTGAAATATTTGCCTGACATCATAGTCATCTTTAGTAAGAAAACTTGGATAATTACTCTAAACTTTCCATTTGGGAACTTCTGGGTTCCTGGTGCGTTGTATTAAATGTTAGAAGATGTAGAAAAATCATTCTCACACCAATCACCTATCATAATTAAGATGTGGATTTAGGCCAGTCAAGTGTGGTCTTAAAGTGGGATTCCTTGTATGAAAAAGTAATACATACATAAGATAAAACAAAATATTTTAAAGTGAAAAGTAGACATCCCTCTTACTACAGATTCTAATCCCGTAGTCTTTTTCCCCAAAGACATTGACTATCACCAATTTGTATATAAATCTCTACAAATATGTCATTCATGTGTAAACGTGTAAAGGTGTATTTTCTGTGTATGTATGTGGGGGGCATTATATATATATATATATTCATATATATACACACACACATATATTCACATACACACACACATACACACACACACACACACATTCTTTTTTAAAATTTATCTGGAAATGTTCCATGTGAGGACACTATATGTCAGCTCTAAGGGCAAAACAGAAGAAAATAAAAATAGGTTTCAAATTTCTCCTTACATTCAAGGCTATTCTAATCAAAATTTCAACACTGTTTGTCTACACACTTTAGGTGAGTAAGGGTCAGGAATAGCCAAGATTATTTTGAATTGAACGAATAAGCAGCAAATATTTTGTCTACCATATTTCATTATTTACTATAAAACTATTGTAATCAAAGAGTGTTACATCAGTTCAGAGACAGACCAGTGTAGGATAACAGTGAACCCATAAACAGATCTATGAAGAAAGAGGAACATGGCATATAAAGGGAAATACAAATCAAGAGAAAGGAGAGATGCCTCAGCTACCAATGGCTATCCCTACCCATAGAGAAAACATCCCTATGTCATACTACACACAAAAATCAACCCCAGACAAATTAAAAATACAAACATAAAAGCACATTTTAAATGTTTCAGAATGCATAGGAAAACATTGTCATGTCCTTGAAGTAGGGAAGAATTTATTAACAAGACATAAAACAACATAAACAATAAAGAAAAAGAATAACAAGTTAAAATTAAAATGTCAAAACATCAGATAACAAGATTTTTAAAAAACTGATGAAAAGCACATATTGAAAGTAAGTATTTGCAACACATATCAGCAATGAAAGATTAATTAATATGAGTGGATAGAAAATTCCTGTAGTTTAAATAAGGAAAGGACAAATTCACAAGGAAAATAGAGCTGATTAAATACTGGGAATAAAAGACATGTGTGTTTTTTTCCCTGTTGCTAATTTTCACAAAATGTAAGGAGAGGACTAAAAAATATATAAACTTATCAGAACAAAAAGGAATAGAAAAAGAGATAGCAGGTAAGAAATTCTAATAAGTTTTTGAGAGATAGAAATTAGATAAACTGAAAACATTAAGAATATAATACAACCTATGAAATAACAACATAAGTCAGAATTAGAAAAGTTAAGAGATGCTTTAATATAACTCAAGAAAGAATTATAAATAAAAGAAAAAATAATTTTTAAAATCAAGACTAAATTAAAAGAAATGCAGACCAAAGAATGCTTTAAGAGACAGAAAAATATTCAAAGAAATAGGAATAAATAGTAAACAGTCGAAAAAATCTAAAAAGTTTCAAAAAGGAAGGAATGGAGGATGTGAGCTGAGAGGGAGAGGAAGGGAGAAATAAGAAAAAATCAAGCATAAGTGATATGAAGATAGAAAAAGGAGATTCAATATACATGTATATGAAACCTTCAAAAAAGAAAACCAAAACAAGGAGAACACAACAAATACAATGAAAGCTATATTCAAAGACACTTTTACAATACAACAGAAAAAGATTTGTTGTCACATTTTCAAAAGGCACACTGAATATCTGCAATAACTGATCAAAAATGACCAACATCAAGACATATGTTAACAAGATTATTGACTATCAAAGAAATAATACAAGCATTTACATCTAGCTAAAATCACCAAATCTCTTAAAATGAAGACTCTTTTGTTATATAATTAGATCATCATCAGACTTCAGAAACAATGCTTTATACCAGTAAAAATTAAAGTAACATACGAAAGATAAGAAGTTAGTGCCGGGCGCGGTGGCTCAAGCCTGTAATCCCAGCACTTTGGGAGGCCGAGGCGGGTGGATCACGAGGTCAGGAGATCGAGACCATCCTGGCTAACACGGTGAAACCCCGTCTCTACTAAAAATACAAAAAACTAGCCGGGCGAGGTGGCGGGCGCCTGTAGTCCCAGCTACTCGCAGGCTGAGGCGGGAGAATGGCGTGAACCTGGGAGGCGGAGCTTGCAGTGAGCCGAGATCACGCCACTGCACTCCAGCCTGGGCGACACAGCGAGACTCCGTCTCAAAAAAAAAAAAAAAAAAAAAAAAGAAAGATAAGGAGTTAGAATGTAAGCAAGTTATTTTTATATTCAGTCATAAACTAACTTTCCTACAAGTACGAAGGGCATGGACAAACTGTTACTGGCATTCAAGAACTTAGGGAATACTGTTACCATGAACACCTCCTGAGAAGTTTACCAGAAAAAGACCTGTAGACAAACAGAAGGGTGACATGGACATAAGGACTGATAATGGGCACTAAATACCAGAGAGCTAAGACTAAATGAGGGCTATATGGTGGAGTACAGGGTAAGCTGGTTGCATGCTCTGACAATGAAGACACAGTACAGCTATAAGAAATATAAAGATAATACAAAAATCATGGGTAAAAATTTTCATTATTTTCAATAATCATATTTACAGTGGTAGCAGTGCTCTTGCTACTCTGAAACTGCTTTCTGTGTAACAGAATACAGCAGAGGGATATTGTGATATGCTAATTCTATCAACTGCACTGTCTTTGAGAACCAGCACTCTTAATGTGGAAGAAAGGATATTCTGAATCAGAGTAGAAGAGGTTAAGTAAAAACCCACCTTGTGGTTTCAATTTTAAAGTGCAACTGTCAGAATGAACACTTTAAAAAATGTTATGCAAACTATGATGAAGCTAGTAGCAATGAGCATCCCTAAGGACCAGATTGTGGTCTTAAAAGAACATTTCCTACTTTAAAAAATTCACCACGCACACAAACACACATAGAAAGAGAGGTCTGGGGAACAAACTGTAGAAGGTGAACCTGGAATATCTTGTCAAAGACTTCTAGGAATATATCTAAAGGACATCGGAACCAATACAAAGATGATCTCACTATCTAAAGATAAGACAATTTGAACATCAATAAGGATAATTTCAATTAATTGAAAACAAATCGAGTTTAAATTCTAAAGTGAATAATAATTAAAAAGAAAACATCTACCACCTATGGCAGATAACTGGAAAATAATTCATTGTTTTGAAAACTCATAAGTAAAAAGAACAGTTAAATATTTTGTCCTGCCATTCCTCCACCAACTGTACATCAAGGTAGCCAAATGGTAGATGAGAATTCACTCTTAGTAGAAGTATCTCAGCTAATAAAAGAAGGAATTATTGTATTAGAATTTCAGTTGTCACTTGTTTTATTGCTTCCAATGAATCAGTGGATCTAGGTATTAAACATCACAAAATTAGAAATAATGAGTCATCATGTGCCTCCTGGATAGATATATACAAGATTACCTTTGAAAAGGCTTGCAGTCAAAACCAAACCTGTATATAATGAAGTCTCTAGGTTTAATGGTCAGAAAATATATAGGTTCAGGAAGTACATCAAAGAAGCATGCTAAATTATACCATAGATATGAAATCAGACAATTCACACTATTTAAAATTTTCCCAATTAAATTTTCTTGTTTCCTCAGTAAATAAATTGAAAAAAAAATACAGAGAAAATACGTAGATTTTTAAAAACTTGCAAATACTTTTAAAACAATTTCTGCTTCAGGAAGTACGACTTGGTGATAAAATTATAAAGGACAGCAAGATGCAGTAATCTAAAATAGTGTTGATTGATAACAAAGGAAATAAGCTGTGATTGAGATGGTCCATGTGGAAGGACTTTTTTTGCAGTGGCTTGCAAAGTGCTATTTCTTAATCTGGGTGTTTTTTACCTGAGCATTTTCCTTATGATGATGTTTTAAACCAAACATTTATTTCATGATGTTTTTCTGTACCTGGATTATATTTTACAATAAAATAAATAGGATTGTAATAAAATAAATAATACATGAAAATGTTTCAGACTTAAAGAACATGAGTTTATTAATTGAAAGGGCCTACAAACTGCCCAGTACAATGGATGGAAAAACCACCTGTGAAAGCACACCATCACAAAATGTCACGGCATCAGAAAAAAGGAAAAATTTCAAAGCTTCCTCAGAGGAACAAAAGGAATTCTCAATGTCGGCTCTGGAAGCTAGAAGACATTGCATAATATTTTCGAGAAATAATTATGATCAACATACAGAATTTTATATTCAAACAAAATGTAAGTTCACTGTATCAGTCCACAAAGGCATACATTCAGGGGAGAGAGGAAATAAAAAACCAGGATCACTGCTCAGGAGACTGGAGAACAGCTCAGAGTATGAAGCTGGGGAGTTGTAGAAAGAATATCTATACAACAAAATTAAAACTGACATGTTTCATCAGTGAAAAAAGTGTTATTTGTATAGATTTTACATTTTTTTTGTTAAATTTGGAAAGAATGTAGAAACTGCACCACAAAATCAAAATTATTAATGCAGAGAAAAGCAGAAAGTACTACAAGAAATGGAATGTAATCTTTGAATATATATTTGTGCACACGAATGTAAGTACAGATAATTCTTACAAACAGAAAGTTTGGAAAAAGCGTATTTTAAGGTTTTTTTCTACTGATTTCCTAATTGATTTAAAAAGGTGTTATTCAAATTTACATTCCACAAACAGTGTATTAAAGTATCTATTTCCCTACTCTCTAATCAAAACTGTGGTTATCAATTTTTTATATTTTCCATTTCAATATAAATGTAATATCATTATTGTATTAATTTGCATGTTTAAACTGAGGTAAAACATCTTTTCTTATGCTTATAAGTCATTGTATTTCTTTTTTATATTAGATGTATTCCTTTACTTTGTATATTTTTTCTATTTGTTTATTAATCTCTTATGAAATTATAAGAGTTCTCTATAGATAAATAAAATCAGTACTTTTGGTCATGTGTGTTGCAAATAATTTTGCTCAACTTTTCTTTGAATTTTATGTTATTTTGTGCTAGGCAGAAAATTTTTTCTTGTGTTCAATTATTGAAATATATCAGTGTTTGCTTTGTGTTTTCTGAGTTTTGTTTCTTGCATACAAAGACCTTCCCCGTTTCAACGTTTAATTCATTCATCTTTTTTTCTGTATGGACAACCTCATTGTTTATAGTTAAATCTTTGATCCATCTAAAATGTATATTGACATAACCAGTAATAAAGGGATTTAGGTTTATTTTTTCCCAGATAAGGTTTGAATGCAATTCAGACCTGAATTAAGTGGATTGTGTTTTATTGTTAAGTTGAGGACTTTTTATTTTCAGCTACTGAAATCTGTAAGACTGTAGAAGAGCAAGATGCTAGTCAAGCCACACAAGGTTTATTACTACTTCTAAGTGTCTTCTTACATGCTTACAACTAAGACCTGCCCTCCTAGTATGTGACACCCAATTCCAAACACTATCCCAAAAAGGAAAATGACCCAATCAGTGAAAGGAAGGCTCTCTCACTTAAACAATAACAATCTGTACATACATTTACATCAACAGACCATATTTTAAAAACTCAACACTAAAATAGCTTAAGAATTTTCTCAGCCCTATGATCAAAAGAAAATCAATGGAAATGAAAGAACTATGATGGGTAAGTGTATTGATCTAGGTTGGAGTCAGAAACGGGCAACAACAGAGGTATACCTTCACCTGCACCTGGAGTCACAGACCTAAACCAAATGTCTCATAGATGCTGCTGTAAGATTGCCAGTGATTTCCACCAAGTAACGTACTATTAAAGACTATAGTAGTTGTCTTGGCGTTTTAAAAATACCCTACTTGGTGGTTTTGGGTTTCTTCCCAGCTTGAAGAGTAATAGAATAAGCAGTCCTCTTTTTTTTTTTGGTTGCTTAGAAAGTTCTAATTTAAGTTTTTTGCATCATTTCTTCATCCATTGTCCAAGATTGCTACTGCATCTGTGATTTTCTGGTCATCATTTTTTGAGACTGGCTCTTGGAGCTTATACTCTGTTACATGAATTATTTATCTACATTTTTACTCTAATCATTAAAGGGCTTACGAACAAGAAAAAAATGTTAAAAATGCAATAAAAAGCTCCACATTAGAGTTGACTATTTAACAGAAACTATTTTTGTTCAGATTCCTATGAAGGCTTTTAGCAAAGATAAATGAGCTTATGCCATAAAGCTATGCATGTTTTGAAAAGTGATAAAAGGTTAATTGGGTACCATGTAAGCAAGAGTGTTTACGAAGAAACCCTTTAGTTGGTGGTCAAGTATATTTAACAAATGTTCATATCTTAAGTCTATATTAAGTTGCCGTTCTACACGAATACTACACAGTGTATTTAGAAACAAAACAAAAGAGCTTAGCAATGTGTGAACAGTTTTCAATAAAAAATTGGGGGGGAGTTGGGTGAAGGATGAGTTAGAAGGAGAGAACTGAGCTGTGTAGCAGACGTGAAAAGATGTGTTAAAGAAGACGATCTCTAAGTATTTTTGTTTCTGGCAAACAAAAGCTGCCTTCAATAATAAGCACATATGTTTGTTTCAAGGACTATAAAACCATGGAAAAGATTAAGGGCCCTAGTAATTAGGGCTGAAGCTGAAAGAATTATTATTTGCAGAAAAAAACCTTAGGAGGGAAGAAGGAGTCCTGAAGATAATATTGGCAGCAAGTAAATCTTGACAACGTCCTCTGGAATTTTCCACAGTCCGAATGCCATGTTAAACTACATTTTCTTCTCACCAAAAAACCAAGAAATATAAAACTGTAGATTTATATACATGTAGCATGTGGGTAACTCTGCTCTCCTACCAGGAAATATACCCTTCGTTCTTTGCTATGTAGACCAGCAGTACAGTAAAGTGGAGTGGCGATTTGAGGCTCCTGAGATTTTTTAATTTGTTATGAGAATTCAGCCTTAAAGATCTTGGCCAAATCAAATAATCATACTTTTGTACATCAGATAAGAAGATCTATCAAGTTGCATTTGCCCAACTAAGGTGACTTGATTACAAAGGCAACCTTCCACCTAGTTTTGTCTACACTAGCCTCTATGCAAAAATAACATTTCACTGCAAATCCAGTGTTTCCTGTTTTCCTTTGTCACTTCTGCTCTCCACGGCCCCCAACCTTTCTTTTCTTACTTACAAACTTCCTGTCCGTTGTCTTTGCGTTCACCACCTTGCCTTTCTTAAGGTGTAGCCTTTAGCTTTACTCCTGAGTGTGCTTTCATCACTGTTCTCTGTAGCAACACACTCACGAAAATTTCTTGTAGCAAAATCTCTCTCAATGAGACTAGATTTGAGGAATTTCCTCCCCATGTGCCCCGTGTCGTTTCATATGGATTCTTCTCTTCATTAATTGTCACTGCCATTTCATACTTTGAAACCCTCATCCACTCTTACCTAGATGTTAAAATAGCCTCCTATCAGGTCTCAAAAAGTCCTGTATGACCCAGCTGCTGTTTGCATCCAATTCCTTATTCTCTTCCTATGTAGCCTGGACTCCAACCGCAAAGAAACTGCCTAGAGTTCCTCAAACACATTGTGATCTTGATCTTCCTGTTCTGAATCTTTGCATGGATTTCTCTATTTTCCCTCTCTTTCCTTGGCCAACTCACAGTAACCCCTCAGGACAGGACTCAGTTAAGATGACAGCTCTGCTTAGGTAGGCCTCTCTGCTTGGTGACTCCTAGGCTAGGTAAAATCTTGACTTTCTTTTTTTTCTGCCACAATATAAATCACATTTTATTTTAATTATCTGCTTCTCAGTACCCCCTCAAGGCTACAAACTCCTTGAAGTCAGGAACTATCTCATTTGCTGTTATTCTCCTTATGCCCACTGCTCAGTTCATATTTGAGGAAAAAAGGGGCATGTACAGTTTCTAAATGTATCTTGACTTTGCTACCCCCGTGATTTTTCTCATACTATTCTTTTTGCCTAAATTTTATCCTTTCCAATTTATTCTCTCCCCAGTCCTATGTCCCAGTTGCTCTATTAAATCCTACTTATTTTTCCAGCCAGATTCAGGTGTTGTCTCTTCTATGAGAATTCCCTCATGATACCCACTAGAACTGATCTGAATTCCCACTCTTCTGTATCCTAATCATGTAGCATGCATCACACACTGCTTTGTAATATGCTCAGTCTCTGTTTTTACTCCCACACTAGATGGATTGAAAAGTAGAAACGATGTTTTAAAATATTTGTATTCCTCATCTTACCTATCACAGTGTTTTGCAGAGCTGGTGCTTAATATATACTGAATGAATTATTGTGAAATAATTTCTCAAAGCAATAAACTTCTCTGTGTTTTATCTAGAAAATGTTCAGTCACAGCACGTTTTCCCCCTTGTGAATCTCTTCATCTTTCCTATTCCAACAGGGAAGTATATGATCTATTTCTACATGTTTCCCTTAGAGCACTGCAGCAGAAATCTTTCTGAAGATGTGGTGGGAGCAGTAGAGATATGTGAATAATTCTGTTTGGTATACGTGAAATTGTAATTGGATTTCACATCTCTTCTACTGCTGTTTCAAAGACCCAGAGATCTCCAGGAGGAACTCCTTTCTCCTCTACCTAATAGCAATGTGGAGATATATGTCATTTTTTATATTATTTTCTCTCATCACCAACATGACCAAAACCCAGCCTCCCATCCTTAGAGACCTGAGCTCAAGTAAGACATTATTTGTGAAGTCTTCTCTACTTTCTCTAAGCTGAAAACACTCACTTCCAGCCCTGCATACACATAGTACTGTATCGATATCTCTATGACAGTCAACTCTCTCAGCCTTATGTTTCAGTAAACATTTATGCCCAAGTCTTATTCCCCTTCTAGAGTATAAGCTCTCAGAGGGCAAATTTTGTTCCTGGTTTCTCTATTTCCTTTTACCCATAGAAAAGTACATCCTTTTCTATGTACATATGTGTTCTCTCACTTACATATATGTTAAATGGTATACAACATATACATAAAGAATATGTTGTCTGGGTGCTTTGGCTCTTGCCTGTAACCCCAGTGCTTTGGGAGGCTGAGGAGGGAGGATTGCTTGAGGTCAGGGGTTCAAGACTAGCCTGGGTAATCTAGAAAGACCCTTCTACAAACAAAAATTTTTTTAATTAGCTGGGTACGGTGATGTGCGCCTGTAGTTCAATCCTAGCTCTTTGAGGCAACAGGATTGCTTGAACCCAGGAGTCTGATGTTACTGTGAGCTATAATCAGGCCACTGCATGCCAACTTGGGCAGCAGAATGAGACCTTGTCTCTAAAGGCAAAAAGAGAGAATATGTATATGAATATGATATATACACATAGTACCCCTATTTATATCTTTGGAGTGGAACTAGTATCTATATTAAGCCAGTCTGTTCCACTGTAAAAGTGATAACATGAGATTGATTGATTGATGCTATTAGAAACTAGGTTATTGTACCAACTTATTTTAGTACCATTATCCTCCCTCCTAAAATGTAACAAAAGGCTCAAATAGAATTTTGGCTCTGTTTTAGATAACCCTCCTTCCCAAAGACTCCCCTGATCCCCCCAGATTTTATATAGTTTTCATCATAATTCCAGAGCCATAATTACAGCATATTGTAGCTACTCACTCATTTGACTGCTTTCTCTTTGATTTCCTTGAGGGCATGGACTACATCATAATATTTTTCTGTGTTTACACTACTTAGGAAGACAGCTATAGTAGACAGAATAATTCCACCACTGCCCTTCAAAGATGTCCACATTCTAAACCCTGGAACCTGTGCATATATTATCGAACATGGAAAAAGTGACTTCAGATGTCATTGTTAAGAATACTGAAATGGAGAAACTACCCTGGATTATCCAGATGGGCCCTAAATGTAATCACAAGGAGTCTTATACGTGAAAGAGAGGAAAGAGAGTTAGAGTTGAAGAAGGATATATAACTACAGAAGCCCAGGTTGGAAGAATGTGTTGCTAGTTTTAAAAATGGAAGGGGGCTGGGCGCGGTGGCTCATGCCTGTAATCTCAGCACTTTGGGAGGCCAAGGTGGGTGGATCATGAGGTCAGGAGTTCAAGACTAGCCTGGCTACCAATGCTGAAACCCCGTTTCTACTAATGATACAAAAAATTAGCTGGGTATGGTGGTGCACACCTGTAATCCCGACTACTCGGGAGGCTGAGGCAGGAGAATCACTTGAACGCGGGAGGCAGAGGTTGCAGTGAGTCGAGATTGCGCCATTGCACTCCAGGCTGGGTGACAGGGCAAGATTCTGTCTCTAAATAAATAAATAAATAAATAAGATGGAAGAGGGCTACAAGTCAATGAATGTGAGTAACACCTAGACAGCGGAAAAGGCAAGAAAATGGAGTTCCCTCTTGAGCCTCCAGAAGGAAAGCAGCTCTGCCAGCACCTTGATTTTAACCAGTGAGATTCATTTTGGACTTCTGACCTCCAGAAGTGTAAGATAATAAATGTGTTGTTTTAAGCTTGTGGTAATATACCAGCAATAGGAAACTGACACGACCATCAACACATGGCATGTGCTCCATAAATATCTGTCCAATTAAAGAACCATTAGATATTCGGCTTGAAAAATATCTGATAGAATTAATGGTTGCATTTAACTATCGAGGGTGATCCTGAGGGAGAAGAACAGATAAAGAAAAATTACATATTTCCTACGTGAAGGTGGGCCTGAAAAAAATGTGTAGGAAACACACACACACAGAGATAGAGAAGATGAAAGAGAGAGAAAGAGAAAGACAGTAACTCCAATTTTCTGGCTTAGATAATAGGAATGGATTTTTCTGGAATGGATAATAGGAAATATATAAAGAATATACTTACATGCTCCTAATTTTGGACATGTTTGATAATAGGGTCCCTATGGAAAAACTGGGTAGAGACAATGTGTAGGAGACAATAAAAATTTTGACTCAGGAAATTAGGGGATATATAATGTAACCCAGTAGCCTTGATATATGAGGTTAGAATAGAAAATAGCTAGAGATAAGACTAGAAAGGCAGTGTGATGTTTCTTAAATGCCAAGAGAAACCAAACCCAATGCTTCAGAAAGAGGTTGAGAGGAAAATTGAAGGCATTTGAGCTGGAAAAAATGTAATCAAGCTGATGCTTTAAGATTAATCTGGCAACCTTAAATATAATGGATTGGTAAAAAGGAGGACAAAGCCAGAAATACCATTTAGGCTTTAGTGATTACTTTCAAAGACTATCTCATTTGATCCTCACAGCAATCTCGTGAGGCAGGTAAGACAAAGCATTATCAAAGCCTATTTTTGTATCATCATAATTCCACTTGTAGCATATTGATGACTAGTTCACTCTACATTTAAAGCATTACATACAATTTGTAATGGACTTAACTTTTTACTGTTCGAATCAGTGTATTAAGATGCTTGGTCAACTTTCTTGCCTCTAGTGTTCAGGGATCATTTATTAAAAGAAAATCAGGAGAAATGAAGACAATAAATGGAATTTATTTATACAAATAATTCAATCCTTACATAACCAAACTGTCCTGAGAAGGGAAAAGGAATATTTTATTATTTTTAAATGGAATAAAACATTATTTCTGTAAATTGAGTTTGATCAGATACTTTCATCAGAAATAATCATTGTTATGATGGAGCCACATTTGTCCAAACTTATTAACCAATAAAAGGCATTTGGATAAACCACTGCCAACCTTCTGCAGAAGTTCTCTCACAAAGAACTTGTGACATTTCAATATTGAATCTAATATCAATCTGAAAAGCCTTTAAAATCACAGAGCTTAAAAATCATATACCATGATGACAGAGTCCCTGGGGCTAAATTTAGGGGCCAGCAAATCACCAGAAATGATTTGGTCAGAACAAGAGAAAGATAACTGGGAGAATAATCAGGTAAATCAGGTTAGGAGCTCAAGATTTCTCACCATTGTTCACTATACTATTCCCAATTAAATTCTCTCCCTTTGATTTATGGGAGGCTGCTCTGAAGCATTTATGTGAATAATTCAACACTTAGAGACAGGAGATACAACACAGGTCGATCTTCATATAGATTAAAACTGGTTCTACAGCTGATTTCACTGATTTCAAGTTCATCTTGGGGTTCACTTTGGACTTAGTATTTGGTTTTCTAAATCATTAATCCAGGTAAGAACACTATTATTTTAGACATGTTTATTACTGGCAATGTATTTTTTTCAAAATATAAATATTAATCATTATTTAGGGGATCTTAGTAGTTCAGTAACCCAGAAATGGCCAATATGAACTAAAACCTTACTGCTAAAAGCATGATTTGTGGACCAGCAGTGTCAGCAAACTGAAAGCTTGTTGGAGAAGAAGAATGTAGAGACCTCCCATGAACCTGCTAAATCAGAATCTGCATTTTCACAAGATCCCCAGATGCACATTGCAACTTGAGAAGCTTGGATCTGAATTACAAACACTTCAGAAATTGCTTTAATTTTACTTCCTCAAAACTCTCCCAGCCAACATTTCTTTGACATCATAAGAGCTCCAAGCCTCTCCAAATTTCTTATTTATTTTCACTCTTCGATCAGTTTTCACTATCCTAAATAGCCAATCATCTGAAGGGTTTTCAGGCTCCTCATGCTGGAGCACAGTAATTGAATACATGTGAGGGCTTATTCTTCTCACAAAACAAACTTCTTGCTTGACTATACACATGCCACATTGCCTTTATTCCAGCTTAGTTTGACTTTGTTTAAATTTGTACAAATCTTAAAAAGGAAGGCAGAGGGTGCACAGTTGACAGAAAGAATGAGTTGGGATGAGTGAAATGCATTACAGCTCAGTATCTATTTCTCTCTGGTTCCACCTCATGGGTAATAATTTCAATTACTGTGTGTATGATTTTAACCAATTTATGTTAACTAGAGATTCATTCATGGGAAGCTCGGTCTGGTGCTTTGGATCCATTTCCATCGGTCCTTACAGCCACTCCTCAGACCCCAGCAGCAAAGATGGTGAAGCAGATCGAGAGCAAGGCTGCTTTTCAGGAAGCCTTGAACATCGCAGATGATAAACTTGTAGTAGTTGACTTCTCAGCCACGTAGTGTGGGCCTTGCAAAATGATCAAGCCTTTCTTTCATTCCCTCTCTGAAAAGTATTCCAACGTGGTATTCCTTGAAGTAGATGTGGATGACTGTCAGGATGTTGCTTCAGAGTGTGAAGTCAAATGCATGCCAACATTCCAGTTTTTTAAGAAGGGACAAAAGGTGGGTGAATTTTCTGGAGCCAATAAGGAAAAGCTTGAAGCCACCATTAATGAATTAGTCTAATCATGTTTTCTGAAAACATAACCAGCCATTGGCTATTTAAAACTTGTAATTTTTTTAATTTAAGAAAATATAAAATATGAAGACATAAACCCAGTTGCCATCTGTGTGACAATAAAACATTAATTCTAACACTAAAAAAAAAAAAAAAAAAAAAAAAGATTCATTCATGGAAAACAGATAAACTATGCAATTTAATAAATCACTTTCAATTTTACTTTCTAAATTTTCTCACTCAGAGATGACTTCGGTATAGTATTTCCTTACAAGTAGAGCAGAGAAGCAGAAATCTCTTCTGTAGCGATGTTTCTTAAAAAAAAAAAAAAAAAAAGCCATCAGTTTGCTCTTCAGGGAGTGTAGGAAAGTTGGAGCTGGCATGGAAGCTTCCTGAGACCATCCCGCCCTGTCTACCTAGATTGTTCACTTGTCCTGATCCTGTTTGTGGCCTCCCACGTCCACATCATTGACCTCTCCATCACCAGGTTACTCATTGAAATCATTCATGTCATCTGCATGTGCTCATCCTCCGTTCTTTACTATCCTCCTCATTTTCATACTCCTCCCTCTCATCCTCATAGTGCTTTGATCCTGGTTTAGGCAACACGTTGTTGTCTTTCTCTGTGAGGCTCCCGACCTTCCTACTACTGCAGCTCTGTCTCCTCTACACAGGGTCAATATAGATTTAAATCACAATGTATCAGTCACTTCTGGGGCAGGAGTGAGGGGAACAAGGTGGACATGGCTTCTAGATTGTTGATTGAACTTGGCCAAGTCACTCAACCTCACCAAACCTGAGTTTCATCATAGTGCCAGGAGGCAGCAGTTTGCAGTAATATCTTAGGCTATGGAGTAGCATGGTAGCAGGACGATAATAGGAATGAGTTGTTTTCACTTTCCTGCAAGGATATTCACTCTCAGACTAGATGTTAGGCACAAGGGAACAGGTGTGTATATATAGAGAGATTTAGGGAACCTCAGTTCCAGTCCTGGCTTTACCACCATTTGCAACCCTTTGCCATCCATGTTTTTAGATGATCATTTAGCTTACCTAAGCCTCTATCTCCTAGGTGAGAAGGGAATCTTCACTTATAGTCAATGTCTAATATGTATCACATACTGATATGGTTAGGCTTTGTGTCCCTACCCAAATCTCACCGTGAATTATAATTCCCATAATCCCTACATGCCAAGGGAAAGACCAGGTGCAGGTAACTGAACCCTGGGGGTTGTTTCCCCCATGCTGTTTTTGTGATAGTGAGAGAGTTCTCACAAGGTCTGATGGTTTTATAAAGGGCTCTTCCCCGCTTGGCTCAGCACTTCTCCTTTCTGCCGCCTTGTGAAGAAGGTGCCTTGCTTCCTCTTTGCCTTCTGCCATGATTGTAAGTTTCCTGAAGCCTACCCAGTGGTGCTGAACTGTGAGTCAATTAAACCTCTTTCCTTTGTAATTTACCCAGTCTCAGGCAGTTGTTTATAGCAGTATGAAAATGAACTAATATACATACCTTTACATGCTTATATCAGACATTCTTCCCAACAATTCTATAGGACTAACATTTAGTTTTTAATAATGAGAAAATTGGTGCTTATAGAGGTTAAAAAAAGTTTCCTAAGATCTCATAACCTGCAAGTAGTTGAGCAAGAATGCAAAGTCAGGTCTGTCTGACTCCAAAGTACTTTTACTCGTTTTTCCTCCAGACTAATACAGTCTGCTGCGTACTGAATGTTGTAAAGTTCCAAGGAATAAATGAATGTAAAATAACTGTCGATAAAAGCAAAACACTTGTTTTAGCCCCTTTGTGCTGTTATAACACTTCTAGCATGTGTTCTCAAGAGACACAGTCTGAGCCAAACCTGAGCCTGCTTGAACTATGGCTGAGGCAGCCAATGAGTGTTGCTCTGGCATGCAGGGAGAAGAGACTTGAGATGGCCCAGGGCAGTGAGTGCTAAGATTTTAAGGTAGCCTGAGGTACACCTCCTTTAAAATTGTTCTGCTCTCAAGGCCCTACCAGTCTGGGCCTGTGATGGGAGTGGAAGTCTCAAATATCTCTGAATATTTGGGGTCATTTTTTCATTTTCTTGCTGAATAGCATCTGACCTCTCTCTATCCATACTACTCTATTTATTAAATGCTTGTTTGGCCACACCCTTGGCTTTCTCTACCAAACAGCTTTTTTATTTTTCAAATGTCAAGGCTGGGAGTTTTCCAGATCTTTACATTCAGCTGTCTGTCTGATTATAAATTATGTCTTTAATTTGATTCTCTCCTCTCTCATTTCACTATAAGCAGTAAAAAAAAGCCACATAGCACCCTGAACACTTTGCTGACGGATTTCTTCTGCAAATATCCTAGTTCACTACTTTTACATTCTGCCTTCCACAAAGCTGTAAGACAGGCATGGACAAAATTCAGCCAAGTTCTTGTCACTTTGTAACAAGAATTACCTTTCCTCCAGTTTCCAAGATAGTTCTCATTTCCATCTAAGACCTCATCAGAATGGCCTTTATTATTCATATTACTGTCAGCATTCTGTTTACAACTACTTAGATAATTATTTGGAAGATTTAGACTTTCTCTATATTTCTCCTCTTCTTCTAAGCCCTCACCAGAATCACCCTTAATGCTCCATTTACAGTAATCTAGGCTTTTTCTAGCATGCACTTCCAAACTCTTCCAGCCTCTGGAAATGTCCTTCCACATTTTCAGGTATTTGTCATAGCAACACCTTCTTCTCTGTTATTATTATTATTATTATTATTATTATTATTATTATTTTGAGAAGAAGTCTCACTCTGTGGCCCAGGCTAGAGTGCAGTGGCATGATCTCAGCTTACTGCAACCTCTGCCTCCTGGGTTCAGGTGATTCTCCTGCCTCAGCCTCCCAAGTAGCTGGGATTACAGGCACATGCCACCACGCCAGGCTAAATTTTCTATATTCAGTAGAGACAGGGTTTTGCCACGTTGGCCAAGCTGGTCTCAAACTCCTGACCTCAGGTGATCTGCCCGCCTTGGCCTCCTGAAGTGCTGGGATTACAGGCGTGAGCTACCGCATCCAGCTCTGGCATTAATGTTTGTCTTAGTCAAAAGTAATTGTTATGTTTGTGCTGTTATGATAAAATACCACAGACTGGGTAATTTATAAAGAATAAAAATGTATTTCTCATAGTTCTGGAGGAATGGGAAGTCCAAGATCAAGGCACTGACAGATTAGTTTCTGATGAGGGCCTGTTTCTCACAGATGGCACTATCTAGGTGTCCTCACATGGAAGAAAGGATGGAAGGGGGAAAAGGGGCACAAACACATATTCTCCAATGGTGGAAGAGCAGAAGAGAGGAAACTCACTCCCTCCATACCTTTTATAAGGATTTAGTCCATTCATGATGGCTGAGCTTTCATGAGTTAATCACTTTCCAAAAGAATTTACCTCTTAATACTGCCACAATGGGAATTAAGTTTCAACGCATGAATGCAGGTGACATTCAGGTCGCAGCAGGACTGGTTGCAATATTTTAATTAATGTATATTTTTACGGAATTACATAATCAAAAAGTCACAGATTTCTGTAAATGACCCAAAGATGCTCATGGTCTGGTTGTGACAACTCTTCATGAAACAGAAAATGAATAAACCATATTGTGTATGTTCAATCCAATGACTTAAACATGTGATAACACTGGCTTGGATTTTATTGGAGATGCAAAAAGGAAGAAAATGGGCTCCTTCTCTCAAGAAAGTGCATTTTGATGAAGTTGATAGGGGTTAAGACCTTGCTGTAAAACAAGACAGAATGAAATGGGTGTTAAATACTGGTACAAGCAGCATATTGAGGAAATACAAAGAACAAAACCATGAATTCTGACAGAGGGTATCAAGGAAGAGTGTACAGAGTATATATCTTTTATGAGTCTTAATAGATGGCCAGAGAATGTGAGAATGTATTCCTGGTTGAGAAAAAAAAAAAAGAGCAGGTAAAGGCATAGAAGCTTGAAGGTGCACATGTGAAAAACTGTGGAGTGGCGGTGGTTACATCTGGGAAGGAAAAGTCCCTGGAAAGAAAAAATGGAACGACTTGCCAGTTTAACTATAACTATTTGGTATTACTGAGTTTTTTCCCATCTGCATTTAATGCCCTTCTGATTTTTCTTCAATTTAAATGATGTCATATCTGAAGGAAAACAATGTGTTAGTTTGAGCAATGGGAAAAAATTTTTTCATTGTATCATGTGCTAATTACAGGTACCAACAGTAAAACTGGAGGCTAGAAAGGCAGAAGTTTCCCCAGAACAGAAATGTGCACATAGGAGATTTGAGTTGACCTTAAATTATAGATAACTGATAACCAGATAGAGAGGAGAGAAAATAGAAAGAGAACTAAAATGATTTGTCATGTCAATCATGTCTTTTTGTCTGACCCAGTTTGCCTGAGTGGAATTGTGCAAACAATCCTGGAACATCTCTGCCACCATGAGTATATATTGCCTTGGTTAAGTTTAAAAATGCATGAAATGAAGCATGCTACAAAGAAATCGAGTGTTTTTCAGTTTGGTCTTTAAAGTTCCTCCTTAGCAATTTCTATCTTCTCTCCAAAAGCTTAGAACAAATTTAAGTTCATGGCACTTAAGTTCACCTCTTTCTTTCCTTTACCTCTCATATTTCAGTGTGAACAGCGGAACTCCTAAGAGTAGAAACTCTGGATACTTATATTTGAATTTTTAAAAGGATATTGTTATTGCATCATTAGTTTTTTGCAAATACATACATGCACTTAAATAAAAAACAATAGTAAATTGGTTCCTAAGTGACTGCTTAAAGATCACTTTGGAAGAATAATGAAAGGATCCAAAATATAAATGAACATTGGTTAAGTCTATGTTAAATACTACAAGCAGAACCTAGTGCATTTTCATGTTTCATCAAAAATTAAGTCGATTATATCAATAGGCAGTGCTTTTTACATTTACCTTTTAAATAATGTTTCACTCGTTCAGAAAAATAATGAGAATTTTACTAGCTCTATTATTTTTAAGTCTCTGTTTTTCACCTCAATAACTGCATCTGTGAACCTGAATCCAAGTTTTTTAGGCCCTGGCACAGACCAATCCCTTTATTAGCAAGTGGGTCAGAATCTGCATATGGGCCTTACCATCTGCAAAAAGCAAACCATCTGGATGGAAAAGAAAGCTGACCTTAGAAAACCTGCTTTTCCTTTAAAGTTAGACATCCTAGAAATAACTTTCCTGTGTTACTGAGGTCTAGGTCTTCTCCTAGATGCCAGGAGGGATAGTGAGTATGGTTGTTCATTAGGAGAGCAACCCACACTCAGGTCCTGCTACTAAGCCAGGTGGAGAAAAGTTAGATACTCTGAGGATTTCCCAAATATGCCTACTCAAAATTGAGAGGCCAAAATGTAATTAATGGAGTATAGAATATGCACACTCCTTGCCTAATGGTTCAAATGTGGACAACCAGTAAAAAATATCTTCCTCTCTCAACATTCCTTTCTTCCAAGAATCTTTTTCAGATCTCTCAACAAACCAAACAGCATCACCCTCTGTCTTATCTCCACATCTAAGATTCATCCCCATGCATTATTTTTCTCAATCCTGGCTCCTGAGACCTCAGCAAGGTCTGCAGCCCAAGTAAGTCAGATTTAATCAGAAAAACAGAATTCTCTCCAGGGATGTACTAGTCAGGGTTTTCTAGAGGGAGAGAACTAATAGGATATATGTATATATGAAAGGGAGTTCATCAGGGAGAATTGACTCACACAATCACAAGGTAAAGTCCCACAAGGTTGAGGAGCGAGGGAGTCAGTGGTGGATCAGTCTGATTGCCAACATCTCAAAAGCAGGAAAGCCGACAGTGCAGCCTTTAGTCTGTGGCCGAAGGCCCGAGAGCCCCTGGCAAACCTCTGGTGTAAGCCCAAAAGTCCAAAAGCTGAAGAACTCGGAACCCGATGTTCAAAGGCTGGAAGCATCCAGCACAGGAGAAAGATGAGGGCCGGAAGACTCAGCAAGTCAAGTACTTCCACGTTCTTCTGCCTGCTTTATTCTAGCCGTGCTGGCAGCTGAATTGATAGTGCCCACACAGATTGAGGGTGGGTCTGCCTCTCCTAGTCCACTGACTCGAATGTTAATCTTCAACACCTCACAGACACACCCAGGAACAGTACTTTGTGTCCTTCAATCCAATCAAATTGACACTCAATATTAACCATCCCAAGGGAGTTCAAAAGATGACTTAATTACAAAGAACTAATTACAAAATTCTTGGAAGAGATGCAAAACCAGAAGCGGTGATGAGAAAATCCCTGTTTGCAACAGCAGAAAGTCACTACCACCCCTGGGGTTTCAGGAATAAAAAAAGGAACATGGAATTACTAGAATGCAGGAGCCAGGGATGGCCAGTAGAACTGGAACCACAGAAAGAAGTACTGATTGGTAAGCTGGTTCTGCAAAAAGAAGCACAATCATAAATATCTCCCAAGTCAGAGAGCAAGAAGGGAAAGAAAATTCTGGCTTTTTTACTTCTCTACCTTCAATTATCCTGCCAATTTCATGCATAGGCTGAATAAAATAGAAACCACCAGAGCCAACTCCTTGTGATAGAGGGTAGAGCAGAAGTGTGAAGATGGATCTGAGCAAACACTAAATAACTGACCTAGTCTTGTTTTTACCCAGGACTAGAGATCAGACATTTATTTCACATCCTTCCCCCACAGGTCATTCAGAAAGACATCTGAGGCCCACACACAAGAATACCCTAGAATAACAGCTTTTATGAATCTATATCTTCTTGAGTGAGTAATATTTTTCTCCCCAAACATCAATTGAGATTTGCTGCAGAGCCTAACATGTGGCAGCTGCTGAAGAGTTCCTCCACCTAATGCTGCCAGCCAGGAACCACAATCTAATCACAGTTGTGGAGTCTACACCCTGACTTTAGAACTTAGCAAGAACTCTTATCCCACCAATGCATACGAAGTCCCTGATGCCATTGTATTTGTGCAATGGGCCTGGAGATATTCCAGTTCTCCAAATCATATTGCATTTGGTCAGGATAACCATCTCTAGCTGCCACCATAAAGATACACCAGATTCTCAGTGGCCTAACATAATAGAGGCTTATTCCTCACTTGCACAGTCTAGTGTGGGTCAGGATCTTCCCTCCACGTTGAAGCAAAACCATTTGGGTCACATGGCCTATGCAGTAGCTCAGCAATGTCTTTTCTCCTACACCTAAAGATTCATCCCCAATTATTGTCTTAGCCAGTTTTGGCTCTATACCCAAAAATCTATAATAAAACGGTCATTTAGGCCATTTATCAACTTTGACAGGAGGCAAGATCAGTGATCAAGAAAACTGTGCAGTTCTGGCACCTCACCCAGAAGCAAGAATGGAATAAAAGAACAGAGAAAGAGGACTGGAAACCCAGATTCACTGGCCCAAGATTTGGAAATATCTGGCAGCATCATGGTCCAAACCTTGGTCAGTTAAGACTGTTGATTTCCCCGTACTTAGTCCTGCCACTTGGCCACTACCCCAACTACTCAATGGCCCTGTGCCCTGACCTATGACCACACTAGCTCCTATAGGGCGGAAGCGTGCCATACTAGCACGTACCGGTGCCATCTCTGCCACCTGTCACCATTATTGCCTAGATATCCTGCCCAACCAATCACCATAATCATATCACTTGCTAAATTTGTGCCAAGTCTCCAGACATATACTCTCTCTGCAAGGAAGGGTTTTCAGACAAAAAAATCAAACAGGTGTGTCCTATAGTGAATAACACTATCACATAGTCAATCAGTGCCTGAGTTCTTGTTCTAACCAGAGAGTTTACTGCTTATTCGAGATGAAGGATGAGGTCAGTATATTGACAGAATCTTTGAGACACAAAGAAGCATCATCAGAGGATCTCCCTCCATCTCAGGGCACCTGATTTTTTTGTTAAACAAACAACAGTTAAAATAAAAATATAAACACCAGAATGGTGAGCTCTTCCACTATCAACACGGTAGGCTCCTGCATCTCTTTATCCGTAAAGAATTCTTCCTCAGATACCTTGTTGATCTCTGATCCCTTAAACCAGAACCACTAACTATTAAACTAGTTTGCTAGGGCACCTACAACCTATCCAGGAAACTAAGGAATAGAC
The DNA here is from genome assembly GCF_008728515.1 of Papio anubis. Classification (NCBI taxonomy): domain Eukaryota; kingdom Metazoa; phylum Chordata; class Mammalia; order Primates; family Cercopithecidae; genus Papio; species Papio anubis. The sequence goes on along the minus strand of NC_044977.1, from coordinate 116,633,358 downwards.
AATAATCTTCAAGATGCGGCAAGTCAGTAAAAGCGTATAATGATGCCATTTGATCTGTGAAATGCCCAAGGTCACGTAATTCTTCATGTATAAATTATCTTGTAGTACTTCTTAAGAAAGGCTGAAATCAGTGACTGTATAGATGGTTGCTTACTCTCCTGACCCCTTGATTCCCTGTATTTTATTTCTGACTTGTTCCCTGATATAGACATCACTCTTTTCTTGCAGTGATTGTGTTCTTCATCTAGATGATGCACATTTTTTCCCTCACGCATGTAGATAAAACTGTTCCAGCATGTTATCAATGAGCTTTTCTGACTTCATGAAGCATCTGGCAATCTAATCTCCCAGTGAGTCTTTTTGCTTTTTTTCTCCTTTTGAAGTCAGTGTCTAGTTTTTGTCAAAGTTATACATTCACAAGCTTTAAAGACTCACATAGTACTAAAAGTCATATAAGGATAAACAGTAGTCAGTCACTATTATCAGATTTTTATCACCAGAGACAATCAATTTCTACTTTTCTATTATTTTATGTGGTGTTTACCTTCATATTTATAAATATGCTTGTATTGTCTCTTTTACTCTCCAATTTTTATTTTCAAAATTTTCAAACCCATAGAAGAACTGAAACAATTGTATCTTTCCCTGAGATTCACCAATTGTTAACATTTTGTCACACTTGTTTCTCTTTTCAATGACCTTTGTAGATGTAAGTTGCAAATATTATGACATTTTACAGTAAAATGCTTGAACGTATATCCACTAAAATAAGAGATTTCTTCTCTATAATATCTCATGGCTTTTGATGACACAGACTACATTAATAAAGCCCCAACTCATAAGTCATAAAACAATGTCCTAGTGGAATGTATCTGCTGATCACCGAGGATCTATATTCCTGTAGTGCATAATAGTTCATTTTTGGCCCATCTACTTTGATACCATAGAATTTGAATATACTTCCTTACATTCCACTACCTGTGATATTCTCTCCTATAGAAATAATGAGCTTCATTTTCACCACTTTCCTTCAACCCTGGTGCCACATACATATATTTTACATCTATTAATAACTTCCAGGTGATTTCTTTAACCAGTGAACTGGAAGGACCTCAAATATAGTTTCAAGTGTACAAGAATTGTATTAAGCAGCACCAAGCCTTGGCTGTTAAATGTTCTTTGGGCCTTCCTGTGTGATATCCACACTTACCTTCATGCTAAAAGCAGAAGAAACTGAGCATACTGGCAGCTATCAACCTTTTTCTTTCTAATTCTAATTGTCTCCCTTCAAGCATCTCCATGTCATCATTCATAAATAAATTATACTTCAGATTCCAGAGGCCCTCTTGAGTAATGCAAGATGGAAAAACACCATATGTTGCACAGAAAATGGTGCTTTATCTGAACTTGTAGAGGGACCAGTAGAAAAAGTCCTTCTTTTTCTGAAATTTGGAATGTCTCTTAGAAGACTGGTTTAGTCGTCATTCCATGAAGACTAAAGCATCTCCCCATATCTGGGAAAGGATGTGGGAAGTAGTATATGAGTCAGCCTAAAAATCCTGAGTTTCCTAGGGCAGGCAATCCAGATGTCTCCTCTATCCTCCTTTCCCCATCTACTCAGGATTTGAGGCAGGGGAGGAGACTTATAGAATCATGCTCCTGAGACCCTCAAGTTTATCCTTAGTTGAAGGCATGAAGCAAGGACTTTCCCGGATCTGATCAGAGGCCAGACGAGGGATCAAGTGAAGAACAAGAGATGGAATGTGCGTTGCTGGGATATTTAGTAACGTAAGTCTGAAAAATTAGGTCTCTGGTGAGAAGGCCCTTTCATTTGGAGTCTAGCATGGACAGCGAGGATGAGGGCAAAATCTTGAGTATTTTATGGGCAGGAAGGTTGATCTTTGATTTTTGTTTCCCTTTTGGATGTTTGTTAACCATATATCTTTTCATTTGGCCAATAAAAATCCAAGTCATTTATAACAATGCATGCTTAGGGTGTTTTTAATGTCTATTTAACCTTCCTTGAACAAAGAAAGCTTTTGATTGTATCTCAAGGGAGAATCCGTAAGAGCTTACTGACAACTTGTAAAAGGAGCCGTCATTAGCTGTCTTTCACAATGATCCTTCTTATCCAAGAATTTTGACCCAAAGTTAGCTTGGCTTTTCAGTTTTCCCAGTCATCTTTTATTTTCCTACCTCTCTCTCCATAAGCAGCAAGAGGAACTAGAGGATCCCAAGCATTTCTCCACCAGAAGAATGATTTTTCTAACTGTTTTTTATCAAGAAGAGAAATGACTTTCTATATTTAGCTCCTGCTTACTTTTTTCCAAGAGAAACCCAAATTTACTCTTTCCTTTCCAAAGAGCACATTAGCTGTGCATTTTACCAACTTAATGTACATGGAATAATTCTCATAGCAACTACTATACACAAGATCCAAAACGACGGCTTTCTAAAACAGTCACCTCCTTAAAGAGATGGTAAAACCACAATTTATATAAAACATTCTAGATTTCACATAAATCAAACTTAAAAATGATTAAACACAGAAGAAATGTAGAATCAGCATAAGGGAAAATGATAAATTAAGTCATATTGCTGAGTTCAAAATATATATTATGGACATGGAAAAAAACTTTAAAATTGGACTTCACATGAAACACATTTCCTTAACTTTACTGAATTACTTTGAAACTCTGGTATGAATTTCTATAGTCCTGTTTCTCAAAGTGTGCACCACAGATCAACAATATCAATATTTCCATTATATGTATTTATAACACCTGATTCCTACTCCGGATGGATGCCTGGTGATTCTCACCCAGACTAATGTTTGAGAACGATTATGACGGAGAAGAAAAAGTTGAATAATCATTTGAAAGAAATAATTTTACAAACATAAAATATCAAAGATAAGTAAAAAGAAAAAACCATAAACATTTCTGTATTTGGAGACACATGCTAAAACTTCATTTGCTGATGAAATGGTATAGCATCTACACAGGGCGCCATTGGTCTTGAATTCATTAATGTTGAAGTTGAATGATATAAACATGGAATCGTTATATTATTCTATTTTTATATATACTTAAATTTCCCATACTTCAAAGTCTTTCAACATGCTGTTACATAATATTCCGAAAATCAGAAAGAGACATTGGTCATAGAGTGGCTTATCTTTTTCCACATGATGAACTTAGAAAGCTAATCCAACGTGCCCTGAAATCATTCGGTATGTGTCTGATATTTAATCTAATTGTGTCTGAGGTATATCTGATAATATAAACATACAAGTTTATATTTGAAAGTATTTTTTCTTTTGAAATCAACATTCTACTTATAATAGTCATTTAAAATTACTTTTTTTACCTTCATGACATTTCTCAATGTTGCCAATAGCAGTTATTAATTATAGCTACTCTGATATAACATCACCTTTCATTTTCTGATCTTTGTCTTTTCTACATGATCCTGTCTCCCTTGAAAAATAAAACTCTTATTTTAGAAAAGCAACTTTAATATCTGGGATCAGTGGAAAGGGTCATGTCTCATTTATTAATGTGCTTCAGTCTTTGTCCCTTTAGTCTTTTTTTGATCTGAAGAAAAATAACTTCACTTTTTTCTACTAGCCCCAAATACTCTGAGGCATTGAACTCTTAGCCTCTCTATGCCTGGCAGATCCTTTTTAAAGGGCTAAACTCTCCTTAGATTGGTTTGTACAAGTAAAACAATTCGAAGTACATCCATAAGGTTTATGAAATCAATAGACTGGTCTACACAGGAGATGGCAGAATGGTTCTAAGAACTGTCCAAGCCACAGCTTTCTTTCGAACAGCTCAACAGTCTTTATAGATATCAGTAAAATTGAACTAATCAATACCTCCTAGCTTCTGCTAATCACACTGTTATATAGACAAACAGCAGTTGGTTAGTTTAATCAAAATCATAATTGGAATAGTCTATAGCTGTAAATATAGAAATAGTCCAAGACTTTAAAAAGAAAAGGCATTATTATGATGAATCTGTTTTAACACTTATTTCCAGTGACATTTTTAAAAAGGCAGAGAGACGAAAAAGAAAAATCAAGAGGATAGTAACTTAAGAATGGAGGAAAAATATTATTTTAAAATAAGTTAACTTCTTGTTAATTAAAAAAAAATAGCTAGGCTGTTCGAGGGAACACATTTTGTCTCTCAGGATATCTTTGGATCATATTGACTGTGCTTGATCAATCCCAGTGGCGATGGCTTCTGCTTCCACATATGCTACATCTTTTCTAACCAAAAAAATATTGTCTTCATAAACAGGCGTAACTAAATTCTATTGTTTAGGAATGCAAGCTTTGGCATTAAAATTATAAAGCAAAACAAAGATGTAATCAACCCAGAGGCTGGGTTCACAGTCACTTGTAAGAGAGAGGCAGAATTATAACTGGGAAGGTCCACATTCTCTTTTCTTAAACTGAGAGGTGGCTACACGGGTGTTATATTCATAATGGTTCATTGAGCTATACATTGATGTTTTATGTCTTTTTGAATGTATATTTTATACTTCTTAAAAACATATAATATCTCTACTTGCAATTTTGCTATACAATTAAACCTAGTCTAAAAATAAAGTTAAAAAAATAATAACTAAACATTTAAATAAAAAGTTTTTAAAAATTTGATAAAAGAACTGCTCAAGAGACTATGATTAACATCTGGTTGGCTAACCATGGCTCTGACCAATATGAAACAGGGGCTAAAGCCAAACAAGCATTTCCAAGGGAAGTTTTTCCACTGTTAAAAAGCACCATACATATAGAAACACTATGCACAGATACATTTTTCCACATTATTTTGCTGCTTCAGTAAAGATGTTGTAATTGAAGCAACATTTCTAACACCTGGATAAATGTAAAGAAACACAGTTTCAGCTAGGAGGATTTCCACCTGAACTCCTTGGTTTGATTACAATTATACTGTATATATTTTCCTCTGTTTTTTTTTTTTTTTCCACAATATAATTTTACATTTCCTAATCAGCTCCTCTAACCTGCCTTCTGTAAGGTCTCCCAATCAAATTACCAAGGAAACTTGGTACTCTCTCACCAAATGTGGGATAATACCACTTCCAATAGCTTCCTCAGGCATGCCCTGCTTCAGGCCAAAGTAGAGCCCTAACTAAAGTGCAGATGATATCAGTGACATACACAAGACTACAAAACTACGAGATAGTTTTTCTTAAACCAAGAGCGGTGCTTGTACCATAATGCAACCTAAAATAAATCTTACTTGAATATCCAGCTAATTCATTTAATTCAAGGCTTTAGCTGTTGCTAATAATCTGTATCCATAACTAAGTTCAATAGAATTATGAGAACTCTTAACAGTCTTAACTTTAGCCTAGATATTACAGGTAAGTCTTTATCCCATCAACATTGCAAGAAATAAGGAATAAAGATGAAAGCAGGAGTGAAAAAACTTTGTATTTTGTGAAGAATACTACATTTGGAGTTGTGGTTGAAAGTTAGTCAAATGAAATTAAAGATGTGTTTTGTTTTAGTATAGGACTGAACTAAACTCAGAGACACAAGTTACAACTTACTACTAAATATCTTAGCATCATCTCCCAAACGTCTAACTTAGACACTGTTTATATCATCTTCAAGCTTCCGACTGCCTCCTCAGGCTAAGCGTCCCTACATCCCACCCCTTCTCATTTAGTCAACTTCCCTTTACTTTTCCAATTTCATGCCCAGGACAGTTTTATTCTAACTCCTAACATTGTTCAGTATTATTTCATGCAAAGCTATCTCTGGACTAAAAGAATAAGATCCTTCTACAGGTTATACTCAATTCACCCAAGGAAATAGTGAAAATGTGGGTATTTCAGGGCAGAGAGTGTGGGCAGAGCAATAGATATCATTACTGCCCCAGTCCCATCAAGGAGGTGCTTCCTGATCTGTGGGTGTGGATGTGTGAGCTGGTCCTGAAGACAAACCTTGGTGTGACACAACCTAGAATTCTTGGAACCTAGACATTCAAGAAGTAGCCACAGTAGTCCCCAAACTAATTTACACATGGAAAAGTCCTTAGAGAAAAGTTCTATTTCTCCAAAATAAGGTCACAGTGAACGGTAGTAAAGAGTTTATTTGGAAAACAAAATATTTGTCTGAACCATCAGCAGAGGGATAAATTATAAAAAGTGTCCTTAGTGATGTAAGGTTGGAAACCACTGCTTAGGCAACAGGAATTTAGGCTATTTATACTCTACGCACTCTAATATGTGTGGGAACTGATACATTAAAAGCGATTAACTAGCAGTCCTAAAAGAAATCACTGACACTATGCCATTACATGATGCTGCTACAAGTAGATTCTATATAATATCAACTGAAACACTATAATACTACTCTGGTTTCAGCCTTATTAAATTTGGAGAAACTGAAGTACAAATTACCTTAGTGCTGGCAATAAAGTGTGTTTACGCAAGATATATTTGTTTGTTCTTGTTAGGAATTGGTTGAGTTGTTCTAGGAAGTTGGGTACTTTTCTTTTTCTTCTCAAGGCTGAATGAGAGGTTTCATAAAATATGCATTGAATAGACACTTTCCTGAGAAGTTGTCTGTAAAATGTGCCCTTGGATGAACAGAGTTTAACTGGCAACTGGGTCACCCTCTTAAGCTGAGGAATGGGGAAGTTCTTTAACTTTTCTGAACCTCTGATTCCTGATAATAATAATATAAAGTTAAAGATCAAACAAGCAAAAGATACACTGAAAGCAATTTTCAAACAAGGGCAAAATTTTAACATATATAAATATGTATATATACATAAAGATAAATATAATATATTAAACCTAAATATAAATATGTATCTATTTTATTGGTTCTCTCACTAAAGAACCCTGACTAATACATATATAGGCACCTCCGTATTAATAAATTTACTATGGCTTAGCATTTAAATATTAAATAAATGAAATATGTAAAACCTTTAAAATTACCATTAAAGCAAGTTATCTTTAAAAGCTGTTTAAATCAAATTAAAAAACAATATTACATATTGATTTTATTTTATTTTTATTTTTTGTTTTTATTATTATTATTATTTTTGAGACAGAGTCTCACTCTGTCACCCAGGCTGGAGTGCAGTGGTGCAATCTTTCCTCACTGCAACCCCCGTCTCCCAGGCTCAAGCAATTCTCCTGCCTCAGCCTCCTGAGTAGCTGGGATTACAGGCATATGACACCATGCCTGACTAATTTTTGTATTTTTTTTTTTTTTGAGACGGAGTCTCGCTCTGTTGCCCAGGCTAGAGTGCAATGGCCGGATCTCAGCTCACTGCAAGCTCTGCCTCCCGGGTTCATGCCATTCTCCTGCCTCAGCCGCCCAAGTAGCTGGGACTACAGGCGCCCACCACTTCGCCCGGCTAGTTTTTTTTGTATTTTTTAGTAGAGATGGGGTTTCACCGTGTTAGCCAGGATGGTCTTGATGTCCTGACATCGTGATCCGCCCATCTCGGCCTCCCAAAGTGCTGGGATTATAGGCATGAGCCACTGCACTTGGCCTACATGTTGATTTTATTACTTCAAACTTCCTTTAATTGCTGGAAGATGAGTGGTGCACTGTGAGCAATTAATATATAAAGTTTTTTTAGACTTCTCCTTTTTTTTAATTAAAGATGCCCATAGGCTGAAAATGAAGGGGTGGAAAACAAATATTTCATATATGTTGTGGGAAGTCAGGGGCCCCGAACAGAGGGACCAGGTGAAGCCACAGCAGGAGAACATAAATTGTGAAGATTTCATGGACATTTACTAGTTCCCCAAATTAATATGTTTGTAATTTCTTACACCTGTCTTTACTGCAATCTCGGAACATAAACTGTGAAGATTTCATGGACAATTATCACTTCCGCAATCAATACCCTTGTGATTTCCTATGCCTGTCTTTACTTTAATCTCTTAATCCCATCATCTTCATAAGCTGAGGAGGATGAATGTCGCCTCAGGACCCTGTGATGATTGCGCTAACCACACAAATTGTTTGCAGAGCATGTGTGTTTGAACAATAAGAAATCTGGGCACCTTGAAAAAAGAACAGAATAACAGCAATCTTCAGGGAACAAGGGAGATGGCCTTGGACTATGACTGCTGGTGAGCCAGAAGGAACAGAGTCAAATTTCTCTTCTTTCAAAAGCAAATAGGAGAAATATTGCTGAATTCTTTTTCTCAGCAAGGAACATCCCTGAGAAAGAGAATGCACCCTGAGGGTAGATCTATGAATGGCCCCTTGGAGGCGTCCATCTTTTATGGTCAAAGCTGAAGGGATGAAATAAGCCCCGGCCTCCTGTAGCACTCCCAGGCTTATTAGGACAATGAAATTCCCACCTAATAAATTTTGGTCAGACAGGTTGTCTGCCCTCAAACCTTGTCTCCTGATAAGATGTTATCAATGACAATGCGTGCCTGAAAATTCATTAGCAATTTTAATTTCACCCCATCCTGTGATCCTGTGATCTCACCCTGCCTGATCTCACCCTGCCTCCACTTGCTTTGTAATATTTTATTACCCTGTGAAGTATGTAATCTCTGTCACCCACACCCTATTCATGCACTCCCTCCCCTTTTGAAAATCGCTAATAAAAACTTGCTGGTTTTATGGCTGGAGGAACATCACAGAACCTGCCGACATGTGATGTCTCCCCTGGACACCCAGCTTTAAATTTCTCTATCTTGTGCCCTTCCCCTTTATTTCTCAAACCAACCGAGATGCCTAGGAAATAGAAAAGAACCCATGATAAATATTGGGAGTGGGGTTTCCCCCGATACATATACATAGTCGCCAAAAGAAAGCAGCGATAAGAGAGAGAATTCTGGGAAGATGGTGGAGTAAGAAGCACCAGGAGTCATTCTCCCACCTAGACAATTTCACAGGCAGGGTATGTCTGATGTAACCAATTTGTAATGCTGGGATCTATTCAAGGTTTGAAAATTCCAGAGAAAGGCTTCGACAATAAATTATAGTTAATTTTAGCCAATTTCAGCTCTTAGGACAGTGGCAGTAACCTATTCTTCATCCCCAATCCTGTGGCAGGCAGATATGCATATGTTCCTGAAGTGACGTACACACATCTTGCAGGAGCCAGGATAGGCAAATAGGACCTTGTACTCCAAATGCCAGTAATCTGTGCACAGGCATACAGACAAAGAGTTGAGTAGCTAATATTGTTGCATCTCCCCTCATTGTTGCAAACCCCTCCCTCTCTGGCTGAAGTGACTTTCAAGGAATTTAAAGGGCTAAAGTTCCCTTTTCCTCCTTCATTTTGCTATTATAAAGGGGACTTTTGGGAAATAGACATTAAACACTTGAGCATTTCAAAACAACTTTATATGCAGAGAAATTAGAAGACAATTGTGCAGACTCAAAAATGACCTAAACTCACCATAAATTCACACCACTGACTGATTGTTGGCACAGAGATAGCTTACAGCAATAAAAGAAAAAAGTAAAAAAACATAATAACAAAAAACAGCAAACCCTGGGAAACTGGATGAATTTGAGTTGTAAAAGGCTAGTTTTTTTTTTTTTTAATCATAAGTCATACAAAGAAAGAGGAAAATATGGCCCATTCAAAGGAAAAAGAGTAAAACAGAAACTACTCCTGAAAAAGATCTGATGCCAGATCTACTTGACAAAGATTTCAAAATAACTGTCTTAAAGATGATCAAAGCTCTCAAAGATGTGAAAAAAATCAGGATAACAGCATATGAACAAAATGGCAATATCAATAAAAAGATAGAAAACCTGGAAAGAAACCGAAAAGAAAACATAGAGCTCAAAATTACAATAACTGAAACAAACATTTTACTAAAGAGATTAAAAGGCAGACTTGAACAGACAGAAGAAAGAATCAGCAAGCTTGTAGACAGGACAATGGAAATGAAGTAGTCTAAGGAGCAAAAAGAAAAAAAGATTAAAAGAGTGAACAGTTTTATTTTGTTTTGTTTTGTTTTCCCCACAATAGCAGATTAGAGGTAGTGTTGGCCTGCCTCTCCCACTCAGAAAGACAGAATAGTGTGTAGAGATTCACAGTGAGATCTATTTTTTCAAGAAGCAGTACAGGAACTCAAGACTCCACAGACCCTTTGAAAGAAAGGAGAGGGCTGGTCCGTGAAACAGGTGAAAAACTGTAAATTCTCAGTGTAAGATGGAGAGAGATTACCTCCAGAATACACATCCCCACTGAGGAATCTGAAAATCCAGGCCAAGGGAGAAGGCCTTAACCCTACCCGGAGGTGGAACTGATTTAGGGAGTGATGAGAACATAACATTTAGGGAGTGATGAGAAACATAAAAGTAAAGGCAGCCATAGGAAGTCCTTTGCAGGGATTCCCAGTCTCCAGTACGAACCAGGGAAGCCTTACCTGAATGTCTCACAGGAGACCTAGGGGGAAATCAGCCAACTAACTCTGGGATGGATTGCACGGTGAAAGAAGCTCCCAACTGAATTTCATGATATAATCTCAAGCAGAGATGAACTCTCTTGACCAGAACCTGGGGGGAGGGGGGACGAGTGGGAAGCGTGCTGCAGACATGAGCACAGGAGCTGGGTGCCAGGCCTTGCAGGCAGAGAGAGAGGGGCATGGCCTGAAAGCCACAGTTGCTATCTTTGCTTGGAAAGCTTATGGCCTGGGGTAGGTCTGAGTTTTATACACAGACTGTCTGAATCTAAACCTTGTTCTGTCCACAGAGTACTGCAGGAGTGAGATCAGCCTTGCCAACTGCATGGAAGCTAGGTAAGGCTTACCTACCCCTGCTACTCCCTACTCCCATTGTGAACTCTTTCGTGAGGCTGAGGCAGTTGTACACTCCTCTAGAACATTACCCCAGAAGCCTAAGAAACACCCCCGATCATCACAGCAGCTGTGGCCTGCACTGCTGAAGGAGAATAAGAGTGCAGACCCACCTAACCCTGCACCCACTTAGTGATACCCCTCCACCCACCCAGGTAGCCTAACACAAAGGTCATAAAATTTTGGGAGCTTTATAGCCCCACTCATTGGCTGAGAAGCCAGATTACTTCCTCTGGGCAACTTAGGACAAACTCAAATCCCACTAGTACTACTGCTCTTCTGCAAGCACAACCTCCTGGCTGGAGGCCAACTTACACTGTCCACTCCAGCAGCTCCAGGTAGAATAACACTGTTCCCAAGAAGGAGAAAATGGCTGTGAGGCCTCAGCTATCATCACCATCTATAACACCCTGGCTAACCAGAGGTCCTGAGTCTGTCCACATGACAAGTTCACTACAATTATAACCAGCATTCAAGAAAGTCAATACACTAAGCCTATCTAAAACCAAGGAATTTTAGAGAGTCTATGTCACTCCCCTGCCACTTCCATCAGAGTTGGTGCTGGTACCTACTCCTGGGAGACTTGAAGACAGGTCACATCACCAGATCCCTTGCAGACATTCCTCAACACCAGCCCAGAGTGTGGCAGTCCCATTGGGTGGCTAGACCCACAAGAACAATAACAATCACTGTAGTGAGGCTTTCAGGAACTCCTACTTCTGGGGGAAGCAGGAGAGCACCACATCATGGGAACATCCTGTGAAACAAAAGAATCTGTATGGTAGGCCTTGAGTCCCAGATCTTTCCACTGGGGATCTTATAGCAGAGACACAATTGTGATGCTGGGCAGAGCAAGGAAAATCTGCACTGTTACCCAAACAGGCAGACAGCCTTTGTGCTCATGAAGGGTCTTGGAGAAGGGGTTCTTGTTCCCCTCTTGTAAACCACACAGACAAAGCTGGGGCTTCTTGCATGGGAAGTCAGCATGGATGCATCTATAGACGGCCTTCCTGGAACAGTTCAGTGTGATTTCATCCCCACAGGAGAAGCACTCCCAGGTTCGAGCTTGCACGAGAGGCAGAGTCAGATCCCTCTCTACTTGGAACATCAATATCCCTACAGATGAAAAGAGGTCCCTATCTGATGTGAATAGCCAGGACACTGAGATAGGAGTGAGACTGTGAAGTGGATCACTTTCTGCTGGCCTGATGGGGGAGCTGCGGTAGCTCCTATCCTTCACCCTGATAAAACTTAGTGCATCTAATTGAGAGCTCCCTCAGCAACTTTCATCAAGGCAGAGACCTCTGCCCACCATTGGGTATTGCATCTACCCACCTGCTTTAGCTACAACCAGTTCATACCCAAGGATACATCCCCTACTGACCTGAAGCCTGAACCATCGACTCAGTAAATGCAATACCGGGGAAAAAATTAAACAAATAAAAAATGTCACACCATGGGGGAATTAGATAAGAAATTCTTGCCATTTCAACTCCATTGGAGACAATGAACTCTTATACACTAAGTGCATAGCTACTACAACCAGCATGTGAAAAAGCCAGCACACAAAGACTCTCTATAACCAAAGAACTCATACAGAGCCTTCACCACCAAAAGCACCAAGAATAAAATATGACTATAATAAACTATAAGTATTAAAGTTACATAATTAAGAGGGAAAGAAAGAATTCAAGAAAAAAACAGTCAAATTAACAGCTAATTGAATAACAATTTGAAGAAATAGTCTGCCCAAATTAGGAGAAACCAGAAAAGTAATTCTGGTAACATGATAAAACAGGGTTCTACAACACCCCAAAAGATCACATTAGCTCACCAGCAATGGACCCAAACCAAGATGAAATCTTTTAAATGACAAAGAATTCAGAACGTTGATTATTAAGCTACTCAAAGAATTATCAGAGAAAGGTGAAAACCAACATAAAGAATTTTTTTTTTAAAATCAGGATATTAATGAAAAATGTAGATAGATATTATAAAGAAACTTCTGGAAATGAAAGACACAGGGAAATGCAAAATGCAGTGGAAACTTTCAATAATAGACGAGAACAAGTAGAAGAAAGAATCCCGAGCATAAATATAAGGCTTTCAAATTAACCTAATCAGACAAAGATAAAGAAAAAAGAATCAAAAGAAATGTACAAAGACTCCAAGAAATATGAGATTTTGTAAAACTGCCAAACCTAAGATTAATCTGTGTTCCTGAGAGAGAAAAAAAAAAGATTTAAAATTTAGAATCTTATTTGAGGATGTAATTGAGGAAAACTTTGTTGGTCTTACTAGAGATTTAAATATCCAAATACAAGACCTTTAAAGAACTCCTGGGAAATTCATTGCAAAAAGATCATCACCAAGAAATACTGTAATGAGATTACTAATGTCAACACAAAGGAAAGAATTCTAAAAGCCATGAGAGAAAAACATCAGATAACCCATAAAGGAAAACCTATTATACTAACAGCAGATTTCTCAGCAGACACCTTATAAGCTAGAAGGGATTGAAGTCCTGTCTTTAGCCTTCTTAAACAGAATAATGGTGAGCTAAGAATTTTGTATGAAACAAAACTAAGCTTCATAAATGAAGGAGAGAGAGTCTTTTTCAAGCAACAAATGCTGAGGAAATTTGCCACTACCAAATGCACACTACAAGAAATGCTAAAAGGAATTCTAAATCTTGAAACAAAAGCTTGATACATGACAAAATAGAACCTCCTGAAAGCATAAAACATGCAAGGTTTGTAAAACAACAGCACAATGAAGAAAACAAAGTATCGAGGTTAACAACTAATATGATGAACGGAACAGTACCTCACATCTCAATATTAATGTTGAATGTAAATGGCCTAAATGCTCCACTTAAAAGATACAGAATGACAGAATGGATTGTGCCAACCAAATATCTACTGTCCTCAAGAGACACACCTAACACATAAGGATTCTTTCAAACTCAAGGTAAAGGAGTAGAAAAAGATATTCCACGCAAATGAAAACCTAAAATGAGCAAGAGTAGCTATTCTTACATCAGACAAAACAGGCTTTAAAGCAACCATAGTTAAAAAAAAAAAAAATAAAGACAAGAACATTATGTAATAATAAAAGAATCAATTCAACAACAAGATATTATGATCCTAAATTTATAAACGCCCAACACTGGAGCTCTGAGATTTATATAACAATTATTACTAGGCCTAACAGATGAGATAGACAGCAACACAGTAATAGTGGGGGACTTTAATACTCCACTGACATTACTAAACAGATAAGCAACACAGAAAAACAACAAAGAAACAATGAACTTAAACAAATGAACTTTACAGATATTTACAGAACATTCTATCTAACAACTACAGAATATACATTCTTCTTAACAGAACATGGAATATTCTCCAAGACAGATCATATGACAAGTCTCAAAATAAGTCTCAATAAATTCAGAAATACCAACATCATAACAAGTATCTTCCCAGACCCTAGTAGAATAAAATTGAAAATCAACTCAAAAGGGAACCCTCAAAACTATACCAATACATGGAAATTAAATAATTTGCTCTTGAATGATTTTGAGGTTAACAATGAAATCAAGATGAAAATTTTTAAGATTATTTGAAATGAATGATAATAGTTACATAAGTTATCAAAACCTCTGGGATACAGCAAAAGCAGTGCTAAGATGAAAGTTCTTAGCATTAAATATTTACATCAAAAAGTCTGAAAGAACAAAAATTGACAACTTAATGTCATACTTCAAGGAACTAGAGAAATAAGAACAAACTAAAACCAAAGCCAGCCAAGGAAAGAAATAAAGACCAGAGCAGAACTAAATAAAATTGAAACAAAAAACATACAAAAGAAAAATGAAACTAAAAGGTGGTTCTTTGTAAAGATATACAAAACTGAGAGGCCATTAGTGAGATTACCAAAAAAAGAAAAGAGATGATTCAAATAAGCTCATTTAGAAATGAAATGAGAGATATTACAACTGATACCACAGAAATACAAAAGATCATTCAAGGCTACTATATGGTTAGGTTTTGTGTCCCTATCCAAATCTCATCTTGAATTATAATCCCCAGGTGTTGAGGGAGGAACCTGGTAGGAGGTGATTGGATCATGGGAGTGGTTTCTCCCATGCTGTTCTAGTGATAGTGAGTGAGTTCTCATGAGATCTAATGGTTTTATAATTGTGTGGCGCTTACTCCTTCATTCACTTGTTCTCTCTTCTTCCTGCTGCCGTGTGGAGTGGTGCCTGCTTCCCATTCTATCTTGCCATAATTGTAAGTTTCCTGAGGCCTCTTTAGCTATGTGGAACCTCTTTCCTTTATAAATTTCCCAGTTTCAGGCATTTCTTTATAGCAGTGTGAAAAAGGACTAATACAGCAAATTGGCACCGGTGGAGTGTAGTACTGCTATAAAGACACCTGAAAATGTGGAAACGACTTTAGAACTGTGTAACAGGCAGATGTTGGGACAGTTTGGAGGGCTCAGAAGAAGACATGAAGATGTGGGAAAGTTTAGAACTTCCTGGAGACTTGAATGGTTTTGACCAAAATGCTGATAGTGATGTAGACAATGAAGTCCAGGATGAGGTGGTCACAGACGGAGATGAGGAACTTACTACGAACTGAAGTAAAGCTCATTCTTCATATGCTTTAGCCAAGATACTGGTAGCATTTTGCCCCTGCCTTTGGTATCTGTGGAACTTTGAAATTAAGAGAGATGATCTGAAATTGGAACTTTTGTTTAAAAGAGAAGCAGAGCATAAAGGTTTAGAAAATTTGCAGCCTGACCATGTGGTAGAAAAGAAAAACCCATTTTCTGGGGAGAAATTCAAACCGGCTGTAAAAATTTACATAAGTATTGAGGAGTCAAATGTTAATAGCCAAACAATGAGGAAAATGTCTCCAGAGTATGTCAGAGATCTTCAAGGTAGCCCCTCTCATCACAGGCCCAGAGGCGCAGGAGAGAAAAATTGTTTCATAGGACAGGCCTAGGGTCCTGCTGCTCTGTGCAGTGTCAGGACTTGGTGCCCTGCATCCCAGCCACTCCAGCTCTAGCCATGGCTAAAAGGGGCCAACATACAGCTCAGGCCATTGCTTCAGAGAACACAAGAGCCCCAAGCCTTGGCAACTTCCATATAGTGCTGGGCCTGCAGGTACACAGAAGTTAAGAATTGAGGATTGGAAACCTCTGTCTGGGTTTCAGAGGATGTATGGAAATGCCTTGATGTCCAGGCAGAAGTCTGTTACAGGGGTGGAGCTCTCATGGAGAACCTCTGCTAGGGCCATGTGGAGGGAAGTATGGGGTTGGAGGCCCCACACAGACTGCCCACTGGGGTGCTGCCTAGTAGAGCTGAGAAAAAAGCCATGGTCCTTGAGACGCCAACAGCTGCATCACTTGGAAAATCCACAGGCTCTCAACACCAGCCCATGAAGGACCTGTCCAAGGCCATGGGAGCCTACTCCTTGCATCAGTGTGCCCCAGATGTGAGATATAGAGTTAAAGGGGATCATTTCTGAGCTTCAAGACTTAATGACTGACTCATTGAATTTTGGATTTGTATGGGGCCTATAACCCCTTTACTTTGATAAATTTCTCCCATTTGGAATGGGAGAAACTGCTGGACCCCCATTGTATCTTGCATATAACTAACTTGATTTTGATTTTACAGGCTCCTTGGCAGAAGGGACTTGCCTTGTCTCAGATGAGACTTTGAACTTGAACTTTTGAGTTAATGTTGGAATGAATTATTATGTTTGGGGACTGTTGGGAAGGCATGATTGGTTTTGAAATGTGAAAGGAACATGAGATTTTAGAGGGGTCAGGGTGGAATGATATGATTAGGGTTTGTGTCCCCACCCAAATTTCATATTGAATTGTAATGACCAGATGTTAAGTGAGAGACCTAGTGGGAGGTGATTGGATCATGGAGGTGGTTTCGCCCATGGTACTTTCATGATAATGAGTGAGTTCTCATGAGATCTGATAGTTTTATAATTGTTAAGCAGTTCCTAGTTTGTTCACTCTTTTTCTTTTTCTCCTGCCACCTTGTAAAGAGATGCCTGCTTTCCCTTTGCCTTCTGCCATGATTGTGAGTTTCCTGAGATCTCCCTAGACATGCAGAACTGTGAGTCAATTAAACTTCTTTCCTCTATAAATTACCCAGTATCAGGCATTTCTTTATAGCAGTGTGAAAATGGACTAATACAGCTACTATGAACACCTTTATATGCTCAAACTAGAAAATCTAGAGAAAATGGATAAATTCAAATGGAAACATACAACCACACTAGATTAAATCAGGAAGAAGTAGAAGTCCTGAAAACCTATAACAAACAGCAAGATTAAATCACTAATTTAAAAAAATTGTCAAGAAAAACAGTCAAGGACCAGATGGAATAACAGCTGAATTCTACCAGACATTCAAAGAAGATTTGGTACCAATCCTACTAAAACTATTCTACAAGACAGAGAAAAAGGAAATCCTCCCTAAGTCATTCTATGAAGTCAGTATCACCATAATATCGAATTTTGGAATGGACATAACATAAAAAGAAAACTATAGACCAATATCCCTGATGAACATAGATGCAAAAATTCTCAACAAAGTACTAGCTAACTGAATGCAACAGCACATCAGAAAGATAATACATTATGAACAAGTGGGTTTTATTCCAGGGATGGAGGGATGATTCAACATATGCAAATCAATAAATGTGATGCTTCACATAAATAGAATTAAAAACAACAAACATGATTATCTCAATAGATACAGAAAAACATTTGATTACATCCAGCATCCCTTTATGAACTCTCAATAAAATAGGCATAGAAGAGATTTACCTCAAAGTAAAAAAATATATATAGGAAAAACCCACAGCCAATATCCCACTAAATGGGGAAAAGTGGAAAGCATTCCCCACAAGAACTGAAAAAACACAAGGAAGCCCACTTTCACCACTTCTATTCAACATAGTACTGGAAGTCCTAGCCAGAGCAATCAGGCAAGACAAATAAATAAAGTGCATCAAATTGGAAAAGGGGAAGTCAAACTATTGCTGTTCGCCAATATAATTGTTATTCTTAGAACACCCTAAAGACTCATTCAAAAGGCTACTAGATGTGATAAACAAACTCAGTAAAGTCTTAGTTTAAAAAATCAATGTATACAAATCAGTAGCACTGCTATATACTAACAACAACCCAGCTGAAAATCAAATCAAGAACTCAATCTCTTTTACAACAGCTACAAAAATATAAAATAAAATACCTAGGAATATACTTAACCAAACAAGTTGTATTAGTCCATTTTTATGCTGCTGATAAAGACATACCAAAGACTGAGCAATTTACAAAAGAAAGAGATTTAATTGGACTTACAGTCCCACGTGGCTGGAGAAGCCTCACAATCATGGCAGAAGGCAAGGAGGAGCAAGTTTCATCTTACATGGATGGCAACAAGCAAAAAGAGCTTGTGCAGGAAAACTGCCCCTTATAATCACCATCAGATCTCATGAGATTTACTCACTATCACAAGAACAGCATGGAAAAGACCTTTCCCTATGATTCAATTACCTCCCACCAAGTCCCTCCCGCAACACATGGTTATTTGAGATGAGATTTGGATGGAGACACAGCCAAACCATATCACAGGTGAAAGATCTCTACAAGGAAAACTACAAAACACTGCTGAAAGAAATCACAGATGACACAAACAAATAGAAACACCCCATACTCATGGATAGGAAGAATCAATATTGTATAAATGACCATACTACCCAAAGGAATCTATAGATGCAATGCAATTCCCACCAAAACACCAACATCATTTTTCCCAGAACTAGAAAAAACAACCCTAACATTTATATGGAACTAAAAAAGAGCCTACATAGCCCAAGCAATACAAAGAAAAATGAACAAATCTGGAAGTATAACATTACTGAACTTCAAATTATACTACAAGTTTATAGTTACCAAAGTAGTATGGAACTGGTATAAAAATAGACACTTTAACCAATGGACAGAATAGAGAATCCAAAAATAAAGCCAAATGCTTACAGCCAACTGATCTTCAACAAAACATAAAAAACATAAGTTGAGGAATGAACCCCATTCAATCAATGGTACTGGAAAAACTGGGAAGCCACATGTAGACAATAAAACTGGATGCCCATCTCTCACTTTATACAAAAATTAACTGAAGATGAATCAAAAACTTAAATCTAAGATCTGAAACTATAAAAATTCTAGAAGATAACATGGAAAAAAAAACTTTTCTGGACTTTGGCTTAGGCAAATAATTCATGCCTAAGACTCCAAAAGCAAATGCAACAGAAACAAAAATAAATAAATTGGACTTAATCAAACTAAAAAGCTTCTGCACAGCAAAAGAAAATCAGCAGATTAAACAACAGCCCATAGATTGAGAGAAAATATTCACGAACTATGCATCTGACAAAGGACTAGTAACAAGAATCTATAAGAAACTTCAACAAATTAGTAAGAAAAAAACAAATAATTCCATCAAAATGTGAGTAAAGGACATAAATAGACATTTCTCAAAAGAAGATAAACAGCCGGTAAACATAAGAAAAAATGCTCAATATCACTAATTATCAGAGAAATGCAAGTTGAAACCACAATGAGATACCATCTTATTTCTGCAAGAATGGACATAATTAAAAAGTCAAAAAAATAAAAAATAAAAAACACCACAACAAAATAATAGATGTTGGCATGAATGTGGTGAAAAGGGAAGACTTTTACACTGCTGATGGGAATGTAAGTTAATACAACCACAATCGAAAACAGTATGGAAATTCCTTAAAGAACCAAATGTAGATCTACTACTCAGCCCAGCAATTTCACTAGTGGATATCTACCCAAAGGAAAGAAGTCATTATATTAAAAAGACAGAAATGCATGTTTATAGCTGCACAATTCACAAGTGCAAGGATGTGGAACCAACCTAAGTACTCATTGACCAACAAGTGAATAAAAAATGTGTTATATATACACCATGGGATACTATTCAGCCATAAAAATTAGTGAAATTATGTCTTTTGCAGAAACTTGGATGGAACTGAAAGCCATTATTCTGAATGAAGTAACTTAGGAATGGAAAATCAAATACCGTATGTTCTCACATATATGTGGGAGCTAAGCTATGAGGATGCAAAAACATATAAAGCAACATAATGGACTGGGAGGACTCGGGATGGGGAGAGGTAGAGAAGTGGGTGAGAGATAAAAGATAACATATTGAGGACAGTGTATACTGCTTGGGTGATGGGTACACTAAAATCTCAAAATTCATTACCAATGAACTCATTCATGTAACCAAAAACCACTTGAACCCCAAAAACTATTGAAACAAAAAAAGTGAACAGTGCCTAAGGGATATGTGAAAAGCCATCAAATCAGAAAACGTGTGCATTGACAGAGTCTCAGAAAGTGAAGAGACAGAAAAAGGGGCAGAGAGAACATTTGAAAAAATAATGGCTGAAAACTTTCCAAATTTAATGAAAGACATAAAATATCCAAGAAGCTCACAAACACCAAGTTAAAAAACTCAAAAAGACTTACACCAAGACATATTATAAACAAAAATTAAAAAGACAAAGAGAGAATCTTGAAAACAGCAAGAGAAGTGAGTCATCATCTGCAAGAGATCCTTAATAAGATTATCCATAAATTTCTTATCAGAAATTTTGGGGACCAGAAGGCAGTAGTCCAATATATTCAAAGAGCTAAAAGAAACAAACTGTCAACCAAGAACTCTATGTCTGGCAAAACTGTCTAATATAGTTTGGCTCTCTGTCCCCACCCAAGTTGCTTCTCTAATTATAACTCCAACATGTCAAGGGAGTGGCCTGTAATTTCGACGAGTCGAGGGAGGGAGGTGATTGGATAATGGGGGCAGTTTCTCTGATGCTGTTCTCATGATAGTGAGTGAGTTCTCATGAGATCTGATGGTTTAATAATTGTTTGGAAGTTCTTCCTTCACTCTTATCTCTCCACTGCCACCTTGTGAGGAAGGTATCTGCTTCCCCTTCCAACATGATTGTAAATTTCCTGAGGCCTCCTAGCCACGTGGAACTGTGTGTCAATTAAAGTTGTTTCCTTTATAAATTACCCAGTCTCAGGTATTTTTTATAGCAATGAGAAAACGGACTAATACACTATCCATCAAAAGTGAGGGAGAAAGTAAGACATTACCAGATAAACAAAACCTAAGTGGGTTCGTTAGCATGAGACCCCATGCAAGAGACGCTAAATGGAGTACACCAGGTTGAAATGAAAGGATACTAGACAGTAACTAGAAGTCATATGAAGAAAAAAGATCTCAATAAAGGTAAATGCATGAGCATTAAGAGACTAATAAATTTAATAATAAACAACTGTTAGTTAAAAGCTGGTATCGTTGTAACCTTGGTTTGTAAATACACATTTTGTTTTCTATACAATTTAAGAGATTGCTGCTTTTCAAAAATTATTAGTTTATGTTTTTGAACACAAAGTGTGTAAAGATGTAATTTTGTGACATCAGCAATTGAAAGGAGAAACACAGTATCTACTAAAAAAAAAAGTAGGGTTTTTCAAAGGAGAGCCTCAAAATCAAAAAAGAAAAAGAAAAAAAAAGAAGAAGCAGAGTTTCTGTATGTTAGTGAAGTTAGTCTTGTATAAGTTCAAGTTACAGTGGGATAACTTTAGGATGTTAAAGGTAATCCTCATGGTGGCCACAAAGAAAATAGCTATGGTATATATAAAGAAAATAAAAATAATTTTAAATATTTCCCTACAAATAAATTAACTAAATAAAAAATAAGAGGGTAATGCAGGAAATGAGAAATAAAGAATCAATAATGCATATAGAAAACAAATTGCAAAAAGACAGAATTTCCCCTTTATCAGTAATTATTTTAAATGTAAATAAATTAAACTCAATGCCTAAAAGACAAATATTAACAGAAGGGGTTAATAAAAAGAAACATTATCCAACTATATGCTATCTACAAAAGATTCATTTTAATCCAAAGACACAAATAGATTGAAATTGAAGGCTGGAAAAATATATTCTATGCAAATAGTAACCAACAGAGAGTAGGTTTGGCTATACCAAAGACAAAACAGATTTTAAACTTAAAAAGTTAGAAGAGACAAAGAAGAATACTAACAATAAATAAAAATATTAATATAGCAAGAATATGTAGCAGTCATAAACCTTAATAGACTTAATGACACATCCTCAAAATATACAAAGAAAAACTGACAGCATTGAAGAGGGAAATAGAGACATACAATAAGAGTTGGAAACTTCAAAATCCTACTCTCAATAATGAATGGAACAATCAGACAGAAGATATGTAAGGAAATGGAGGATTTAACACAATAAAACAACTAGATCTAATAGACATATATAGAACACTCTATATAGCAGCACAGAATACACATTCTTCTGAAGTACAAATGAAACATTTTCCAGGATAGACCATATGGTAGGCCACAAATTAAATATCAATAGATTTTTAAATAGATATCATATAAAGCAGTATTCTACAACCACAATGGGATGAAGTTGGAAGGCAATAACAAAACTAAAACTGGAAAGTTTATAAATTTGTGGAAATTAAATCACCCTCTCTTTAAAAACCAATAGATCAAAGAAGAAGTGAAAAGGGAAACTAGAAAATACTTAGAGATGCGTGTAAACAAAAACACAACATATCAAAACTTAAGGGACATAAAAAAGCAGTGCCCAGGAAGTGCTATAAGCTATAAATGCTTACATTAAAATTAAGAAAGATCTAAAATAAACAAGCAAACTTTACAAGTTAAGGAACTAGAAAAAGAAGAACAAACTAAACACAAAGCAACAAGAATGATGAAAATAATATATATTACAGCAGAGATCACCAAAATAGAGAGTAGAAAAACACTGGAGAAAATCAATAAAACCAGACATTGGTTGCTTAAAAAGATTATCAAAACTGGCAAGCCTTTAGCTAGATGAAATAAGAATAAAAGAGAGAATAATCAAATTACAGACTTTAGAAAGGAAAATGGGGACAGTATTGCCTATTTAGAGAAATAAAAGAATCATAAGAAAGCACTAGGAAAAATTGTATGCCAACAAATTGCATAACCTAAATAAAATGAATATATTTCCAGAAACACAAAGCTCACCAACTCTAAATCACACAAAAGAGCTCAAGAAAATCTGAACAAACCTGTAACCAATAAGATGAGCTGATCAGTAAACAAAAAATCTCCAAAAAGAAATGCCCTGAACCTAATGGCTTCACTGGTAAATTGTTTCAAACATTTAAAGAATAACTCATAACAGTACTTTGCAAATTCTTCCAAAATATTGAGGAGGGAAATTTTCCTAACTTATTCTGTGAGGTCAATAGTTCCTTGCTGCCAAAGCTAGACAAAGATGCTAGAAGAAAAGACAACTCTAGACTAATATCCTCTATGACAATTGATGCAAATATCCTCAGCAAAATACTAGCAATCTAAATATAATAGCATATTGACAAACTTATATACAAGTGGGATTAATTTCTTGAATGCAAGGATGGTTCAACACACAAAAGATGATCAATGTCATATACCATATTAACAGAATGAAGTAAAAAAATATACAATCATCTAAATCAATGCAGAAAAGTGTTTAGACAGAATCAACACTTTTCCATTACAAAAACATATAACAAACTAGGAATAGAAGAAAACTACTTGAATTTAACTAAAACCATGTATTTAAAAATACACAGTAAACATCGTACTTAATGGTGAAGTACCGAAGGCTTTTCCTCTAAGATCAGGAACAAGACAAGGATTCCTGCTTTTACCGCTATATTTAACAGAGTACTAGAAGTCCTTGCCAGAGCAATAAGGTATAAAAATAAAACAAAAACTATTCTAAATGAATCAAAAGAAGTAAAATTATCTCTGTTCATAGAGGACCAATGTTGCATTTAAAAAATACTAAAAATTCAACAAAGGAACTATTAACACTAATGAATGAATTCAACAAAGTAACAAGATATAAAGTCAACATACAAAATTCAGTTGTATTTTTATACACTAAAAATAAACAATCTTAAAAGTAAAAATAAGCCATCTTAAAAGTAAAAATAAACCATCTTAAAAGAAAATTTTTAAAAGCTTCCATTCACAATAGCATCAAAAATAATTAAATACTTGGAAATTTATTTAACCAAAAAGAAAAAATACAATAAAAATAACAAAATATAATTGAAATAAATTAAAGAATACATAAATAAAAAGGAAACACATTAATGTTCATGAATTTAAAAACTTAAATTATTAAGATGTTCATGCTACTTAAAGCAATCTACCAATTCAATGCTATTCATATAAAAATCCCAAAGACACTTTTTGTAGAAATAGAAACAAAGTCTTAAAATTTATATGGAATCTCAGTGGGCCCAAATAACCAAAAAAAAAAACCTTAAAAAATAAGACAAAAGCTGGAAGATTCAAAATTCTTCACTTCAAAAGTTACTACAAAGCTACACTAATCAAAACAGTATATTACTGGCATAAAGACAGACAAACAGACCTATGGAATAGGTCACAAAAAGTAGAAAAGTATTTTATGTTTATGGATTGGAAGAATCAATATTGTTAAACATCCATGCTACCCAAAGCAATGTACAGATTCAGTGCAATCCTTATCAACAAACTAATGACATTTTTTCACAGAAATAGAAAAAGCAATTCTAAAATTTACATGGAACCAAAAAAGACCCAGAATAACCAAAGCTATCCTAAGCAAACAAAATAAAACTGGAGGAATCATACTCCCTGACTTCAAAATTACATGGCAGAGTGATAGTAACCAAAACAGCATGGTACTGGCATTAAAAACAGACGCATAGACCAATGGAACAGAACAGAGAAACCAGAAACAAATCTACTCACAGTGAACTTATTTTTTTAAAAGGTGCCAAGAACATACACTGGGGAAAAGATAGTCTCTTCAATAAATAGTGCTGGGAAAACTCGATATCCATATGCAAAAGAATGAAACTTGACCTTTGTCTCTTACCACATACAAAATTTAAAGCAAAATGGATCAAACACTTAAATCTAAGACCTCAAACTATAAAACTACCACAAGAAAACATTGGAGAAAATGTCTAGGACATTGGTCTGAGCAAAAATACCTTGAGCAACAACCCACAGGCACAAGCAACCAAAGAAAACATGTAAAAATGGGATCACATCAAGTTAAAAAGCTTCTACACAGCAAAGGATATGATCAACAAGGTAAAGAGAAAACCCACAGAACAGGAAAGAATATTTGCAAACTACCCCTCTGACAAGGAATTAATAACCAGACTACATAAGGAGCTCAAACAATATTATAGGAAAGAAGTCAAATAATCCAATCAAAAAATGGGCGAAAGTTTTGAATAGATATATCTCCATTTTAAAAAGTTTATTTAACTTTTATTTTAAGTTCAGGGGGTACATGTGCAGTTTTGTTATACAGGTAAACTTGTGTCATGGGGAAACCATGTACAGATTCTTTTATCACCCAGTTATTAAGCCCAGTACCCATCAGTTGTTTTTCCTGATCCTCACCCTCCTTCCACCCTTCACCTTCTGATAGGCCCCTGTGTGTTTTGTTCCCCTCTACATGTCCATGTGTTCTCATAATTTACTGCCCACTCATAAGTGAGAACATGGGGTATTTGGTTTTCTGTTCCTGTGTTAGTTTGCTAAGGATAATGGCCCCCAGCTCCTTCCATGTTCCTGCCAAGGACATGATCTTGTTCTTTTTTATGGCTGCATAGTATTCCATGGAGTATATCAGAAGACAAATGGCAAACATGCTTATATAAAGACACTCAACATCATGGATTATCAGAGAAATTGAAATCAATACTACAAGAAGATATCATCTCATTCTGACTAAAATTGGTTTTATCCAAAAAACAGGCAATAAAAAATGCTGGCAAGAATGTGGAGAAGAGGGGACCCTCATATCTGTTGGTGGGAACATAAATTAGTACAACCACTAGGGAAAACAGTTTGGAGGTTCCTCAGAAAAACAGAAATTGAACTCCCATATGATCCAGCAATCCCACTGCTGGGTATATACCCAAAAGAAAGGAAATCAGTCTATCAATGAGATATCTGCACTCCTATGTTTGTTGTGGCACTGTTTACAATAGTTAAGATTTAGAAGCAACCTAAGTGTCCATCAACAGAAGGATGGATAAAGAAAACATAGTACACATACACAATGCAGTACTAATCAATGTAAAAATGAGATTCAAACATTTGCAGCAACATGGATGGAACTGGAGATCATTACATTAAGTGAAATAAGCCAGACACTGAAAGACAAACATGGCATTTTCTTACTAATTTGTGGGAGCTAAAATTTAAAACAATTGAACTCATGAACATAGAAGGTATTAACAGAAGAATGATTGGTTACTAGAGGCTTAGAAGAATTATTATTTGGGGGGAGTTGGGGATGTTAATGGGTATAAAAAAAGAAATAATAAATAAGATCTCCTTTTTGATAGCAAAATAGGGTGATTATAATCCATAATAACTTACTCGTATATTTTAAATAACTTAAAGAATTAATTGGATTGTCTGTAACTCTAAGGATGAATGAGGGAATGGATACCCCATTCTCCATGATGTGCTTATGTCACATTGCATGCCTGTATCAAAAATCTCATGTACTCCATAAATATATACACATACTATGTACCCACACATTGTTTTTATAATTAAAAAATTTTAAAAAACAGGAATAAGAGACATTATAACAGAAGCCTCAGAAATAAAAAGAATCATGAGACTATTATATACAATTATACACCAATAAATTAGATAACCTAGAAGAAATTTACAAATTTATAGAAACCTAAATGACCAAAACTGCATCAGGAAGAAATAAGTAGCCCGGACAGATGAATAAAAAACAGGAGATTGAATTAATAATAATTAGTAATAAAAAATTTTTCAACAAAAGAAAGAAAAGGACCCAATGGCTTCAAGGGTAAATGTTACTAAACATTCAAAGATCAATTAATGCCAACTCTTCTGAGACTCTTCCAAAATATAGAAGAAGGATCACTTCTAAACTCATTTTATGAGGCCAGCATCACCCAGACACCGAAACCTGACTAAGATAATACAAGAAAAGAAAACTGCAAGCCAATATCACATGGACCAAAAAAAGTACTAAATAAAATACCAGCTTATCAAATTTAACAATACACTAAAAGAACCATACACCATGACTAAAAGGGATTTATCTCAGGGATGCAAGGATGGCTCAATATATGCAAGTCAATCAACATGATACAACAAATTAACAATATGAAGGAGAAAAAAACACATGATCATCTCAATTAACACAGGAAGCATTTGACAATCTTCAAACTCCATTGATGGTTAAAACTCTCAACAAAATAATTATATCAGGATCCTACTCCAATCCAAAAAGGTCTATATATGAAAGTTCCCCAGCTCACATCATAATCAATAGGGGAAAACTGAAGGTATTCTCTCCAAGATCTGGTACAAGACAATAACGCCTGGTCTCATGGCTTATTTTCAACATAGTACTGAAAGTCCAAGCTGGGCCATTAGTCAAAAGAAAAAAATGAAAGGTATTCAAAACACAAAGGAAGAGTAAAATTGTCTCTGTCTGCAAATGTCATGCTCATATACACAGAAAAATCTTAAAGATTCAATGACAACAAAACTGTTAGAACTAATATAAAAATTCAGTAAAGTGCAAGACACAAAATCAATATGCAAAAATCCAGCATGTTTCTATACACAAACCATGAGCTATTCACAAAGAAAATTAGAAAAACAATCTCATTCACAATCAAGACAAAGATAATAAAATACTTAGGAATAAACTTAACAAAAGAAGTGAAAGACTTGTACACTAAAAATTATAAAACTTTGACAGAAGAAATCTAAGAAGACACAGATAAATGGAAAGATATCCTGTGTTCTCAGACTGAAACAATTAACATCAAGAAAATATCCATACTAACAAAAGGGATCGACAGATTTTCAATGAAATCTCTATAAAAATCTAATGTCATTCTTTACAGAAATAGAAAAAAAATCTAAAATTTATATAGAGCTACAAAATATTCCAAATAGCCAAATAAATCTTGAGTAGGAAGAGCAAAGCTAGAAGAATCACACTGCCTGATTGTAAAATATATTACAAATCTACAGTAATCAAAACAGTATGGCACTGGCCCAAAGGCAAACATATAGACCAATGAAACAGAACAGAGAGATAGCAGAAATGAATCCATACAGCTATAGTCAACTTATCTTAAACAAGGCGGCTATGAACACAAATGGGGAAAGAATAGTCTCTTTGACAAATACTGCTAAGAAAACTAGATGTCCACAGCAGAAGTAGACCTTACCTAACAACATATATAAAAATTTACTCAAAATAGATCAAAGACCTAAATATAAGGTCTACAACTAGAAAACTCTTAGAAGATAACATAGACAGAAATTTCAAGACATCAGATTTGGCAATTTCTTGGTTATGACAGCAAAGCCATAGACAAGTAAAGCAAAAATAGTCAAATGTGATTATATCAAACTAAAAATCTTCTGTACAACCAAGGAAACAATCAACAAAGTGAAGAGACAACATTTAAAATGGGAGAAATTATTTGCAAACCATATATGTGATAAGGGATTTTTAGCCAAAATGCATCAGGAAATCAACTCGATAGCAAAAAAATAAATAATGTGATTTTAAAATGGGTAAAGGAACTGAATAGGCATTTTTCAAGAGAAGACATATAAATTACCAACAGATATATGAAAAGGTGCTCAATATTACTAATCATTAGTGAAATACAAATCAAAGCCAAAATGAGATATCATTTCACATCTGGTACAATAGCTATTATCAAAAAGATGAATGATAACAAGTGTTGGTGAGAATGTGGAGAAAATGGAGAACTGCTACACTATTAGTGGGAATGTTAATTGGTATAGCCATTGTGGAAAATGGCATAAAAATTCCTCATAAAATTAAAGTTGAAAAATACACCAGAATTACTGGAAGGTTGATACAGCAAACTAGAAGCTATGATATTTGATATAGCATGGCCACACATGTAGGTAATAAAGTACTTGCAGTGATGGAATAATTTGAAGTGAAAGACAAAATGTGTTTCACGTATCCAGAACTTGATTAAATGTTGGGAATAGTCAAGAGTTGATCAATGATAGCCATGAGGCAGGATAAAGAGTGGCATGTGCCTCAAATAAGTGAGAATTTCCATGCCAAGACAAGGGAAGAGTGGTTTGTAAGTGGCAGTGGTGTGCAGGATGGGCTAGAGAAATGACTGAATGTAGGGAGACCAGTTAGAAGTCTATTGCAGTGGTCCATGCAAAAATCAATAAACCTTTGATTCAATTCAATTCAACAAATATTTATTGAGCACTGACTATGTGTCAAGTTCTGTGCTCAGGCTAAAATAGTGAACAATACAGTCTCACATTCCTGCCTTCTTATAGTCTAATAAATGAGGGCAAAAACAATAAGAAAGAAGACTATTGCAGCATGAGAGATTACAGAGATTGAATTGTCTGGTTCCATCTTCACATGGTTGGTTAAAAGAGAAATCATTTCAAAAAAAATTCTATGGGCTTAAATTTAAGTAACAGGTAAAAGAGAAAGGTCATTTATAGAGAGGAGGCAAGTTATTCATTCAACATATGTTGAATGTTTCCCAATGCCAAGACTTAGAAACGTAAAGATTAATAATACAGGAAGAAGCACCAGATTGGAAAAGTGGCTGGTTGATGTGATAATAGTGCCAATTACAGACAAGCTGAAATTTTGATTGAGGCAAGACATTCTTGTGAAATGTTCAACAACACAGTTGAAAGGGTGGTTTTGAAATTCGGGAGAGAAGTTAGAGAAGTCTAATCTGCCTTTCAATTCATTTAGGAATGATTTTGGAGGATATAAATTTTTCAAAAAATAATGAAAGTTATTTTGTGGAAAAAAAATCATATGAAAAAGTTGTATTAAAAAATCCCATATATATAATATATGACCAATTTTTAACTATATTAACCACACTAATATTCTAGAAATCACTTGCTTTAGCAGTAATCACATATTATCATTACATATATTTGTATTAATTTTGGTAATAATATTAAATTTTTTAGTATCAATGAAATTCTGCTTTCAGAAAACCAAGATTGTTATCTAACAGGAGAATTAGTAGGCATGGAAATGTGACAAAATTGTATTATACTGGTTTATGTGAATAGGTAAGTAGAAGTGAAGCTGAATATTTAGATGTACTTATTTCAGCGATCATTGTTACTAATGGCAATTGAAAAGATTTCTTTGCATTTCCCAGGTAAGACAAGGTAAGCAGTTTATATGTGTTGTAATTTTTAAAGACAGTACCTGAATTTGTATCTACTACGTTGTTTTTCAAAGAGTGTCACGATCATGAGGGAAATTCACTACATGCCTGATTGCAAATGATTTAGTTGAAATATATAATTGCCTCTTTAAAGTATTTAATACTTCCCAGAGACAAATCAATTTTAATTTAGTGATGAGCTGAAAGGGCTGGAAAATAAACTACAAAGAAGCTGAAATCACCAGAATTAAGAAAAAATGAAACAACCTTGTGCTCAGAGTAACTCTTACAGTTGTCTAAAAAACGCTATTTTTTTTAGTGTGCCCTTTATTATGGAAAAGTATTTTTTATCTTTTATTTATCATTTCTGTTCATAAATTAAGCCTTTGGTTCTATGTTTAAGCTGCATCTGAAATATATGCAACAATTTGTAGGTATTTCATCATAAGTGCAGAATCTACAGCACATTTTTTCATGTTTTATTCCGCGATCATCATTACATATGAATAAAAGACAAATGTAGCCATATATTTTTGATATTTCCCTCAATGAAGAATGCCCAATGTAAATCGAACAAAATACAGCATATTTTTAATGACTTTTTTTTAATGATGACACTCAAATAAGCACATCCAAACTCTGAGAACAGTGATTATTTTGTAATGTGCACCTTTTTTTTTCTGCTTTATGTTTCACATCCAAAGTTGCTTTGCATTAAAATAGTTTGGTATTTTCAAGAAGTGAATAAAGTAGATCTCAAGTTTAGTTCTGGAATATTTTCAGAAACCCCACAATTTTCATTTGAACAATAATGCTATGAATACCAGGCTATGAGAAGTTTATGTGGCCACACTAGACTGCCAGATCAACACACAGATTTGAAAGTAGTGGTGTTTCTTGAACTGTGTTATGCTGATTGCATATGTCAGAATCACTGTGACAATGCATATTCCTTGGTTTTCTCTGAGACTTTTTGAGCTAAATTTTTTTTAGCTATGGCACCCAGAAATCTACAAACAACATTTTCCCCAGGACACTTGTGCAAAATCCACTACTTAATACTGTGCTGGCTTAATATTGTGTTTGGCAATTTTCATGGCTATGGAGGAAGCAGGCAATGATGGATAACTGAAAACAGGTTGAAAACTGTTGAAAAATGATGTCTTTATTTGAAACATAGACCACTGTATATTTGGCTACCTACATTTAGGTTAAAGAAATATAGTGTCCTGCTCTACGGTAAGCGGAATTCTAAGATGACTGCTCCCGAGGCCCACTAGCAGGTATCTACATCCTGCATTATCTCTAAGACTGTGGGTATAATGGACCTTACCCCCATTATTAGGTTATACATATGGGACAGCTGACCTTAAGAAAGATTATCCTGGGTAAGCCTGCATAATCACATGAACCCTTAAAGGGAACTGGGGTCTCCCTAAAGTCAGAGATCAAAACATCAGAGAGATTTGACAAGATTCTCCATTGCTGGATTTGAAGATGAAAGGGACCATGTGGTGCGGTACACAGGCAGCCTTAATGAGTGAAGAGCAGCCCTCAGCTGATAGGAAGTAAAGAAACAGGGACAGCAGTCCTATGTCCACAAGGAATTAAATTCAGCCATACACCTCAATGAAATGTGGAAGCAAACGGTTTCCCAGAGCCCCCAGCTGAGAATGCAGGTGGCCAATAACCTGACTCTAGCCTCACAAGACTGTAAGCAGGAAACCCAGTCTCATTCCATGCCTGGACTTCTGACCTGAAATCTGTAGGGTAACAAATGTGGCTATTTTTTTAACCTGTTAAGTTTATGGTGATTTGTTATGCAGAAATGGCAAACTAATACATACCCAGATTATGCAAAAGTAACTCTGCCTATGGTAATTGGAGTTATACCAACACAGCTGCTCTTATGTATACTTTGATTTCCTTGAGTTGTGTGTATAAATGGCATTGGAAACTCTTGGTTTTATGAACCATCAGATTTTACATATCAGAGTTAAGTTCATAGAGTCACCAAGACCTGTTGTGACCAGGTTAAATAATTCATTAAGAAATCATTAGTAGGAAGAGCAGAGACCCCAAATAGTCCAAAATTTCTCTGTCTGAAGTGTTTTTAAAGAACTTTATCCAAGATTATATGTTACAATCAACATTATAAGGTAGATTAATATTTTAATTGCTATTACCAAAGAGGTATAAGAATTTAATTGTAGCTGATGGTCCAAGATTGTGCACTAAAGCTGCCAGTTTATGGTAATAAGACCTCATTCTCAGAACAATTCTTTTCCCCAACAAAGAAAATCCCATGATTCCATCTATTTAGCCAAAATAAATCAAGTTTTTATTTTTATGTGTCCATGAACAACATTCACTTTCCATTATTTCTTGTGGTCACACAAGCATTTCATTGAATATTTCTATAAATAGTTTCCACATGCCCATGCCTCCTTTAATGACTTTGCAATTCTAATAAAGTGATTAGAGCTCCTCACCCCTGCTGTGGCCTCTGCTAAACGATGTGAAAATACCCCTCCTGCTGGGGTTATCCCGCCAGTAAAATCCAAATGACTCACCAAAAAGTACATCTGTTGTAATTTGACTTTCTTTGCCCTTGTTACTTTTTCCTGCCATTCTATAAGATCTTTAATTTTTCCCTTGGGGCTCTAAATTTCTCTTTAATTTTTTATTTGTGGGGAAGCTCTTGTACAGATAAAATCAGGTTGACTGCTCTAGTTTTCCTCTAACTATTGGAGCAGTAATGTGTCACTCTCTGAAACTTCACAGCTTCCTAATTAATATTCTGCTCAAACATGATAGGGTTATATGATTTCATCTTAGACATTCATTAAGTGTTCCATTATGGGTCCCAAATATGCTAATTAACAAGTGTACAGTTGTGATCTCACTGAGAAAAAATGTTGCAAGGAGTCTCTGAAACACGGTCAACAAGATATTGGCAAGTAGTTTTGTCAAACCAAGGAGGTAATTTATAGTAGAAGAACATTTAAACACAAATTGCTAAATGTTTTGTAAATCTTCAACAAATGTTCAAAAACAAGCTGGGTTTGGAGGCACGCTCTTTTTGAACTCTGATTTATGGGCTCCACACAGGTAAGAAAGGAAATTTGATGACTTGCTGATTTTGCCTTTAGCCTTGGCCACTGGTAGAAGCACCTGATTCTACTTTGGGAAGTCAGTCATTTCCCAGTCAACATATGGAACATAATACTGAAACTACCTCCTGACTCGAGGTTATACTGGTGACCCACTCCTAGCTAACAGAGGCCACATAGCACTGATCATGTGGGGACACATCACCATTTAGGGCCAGCAATAGTCCAAGGACTTTCATAAAACTGTTGGGAAAGAAAAACTCTCTTTTTCCTCTGGGTTTTCCCCCAAGGATTGAAAAACTCTTTAAGATGCTATTGACCCAATTCACTCTAGGGAGTCCTTGCTCGAGAATTATAATAACCTAAGGGAAAGCAGTACTGAGAAGAAAGAGAGTGAGTGAGTGACCATTTCTTTATTCCATCCTTTGAGACCCTATACCTAATCATTCCTGAAGCTATACCACTCCCAGCCTTTACAATTACTTGAGCCAATCAATTTTCTTTAATAGTTAAGTTCTTTTGGGCTGGATTTTCAAAGTTGGAACTGAAAGGATCCCACTTTATAAAAAGTCTCTCTCACAAAAATTAATTCAAGACACTATTCTTTGAATTTAGTAGAAGTAACTTTATAAAGCTAACTTACTAACTTAATAATTTTCAAATGGAATACAATCAAATTCCCAAAATATTCCTTTGGTGGTCATATTATAAAGTTAAACCATTTACACAGTTTAATTTTTTGTAATATTTAAAGATATTTAATGATACAGTCTCGTTAATTCTTACAATATCATTTTGAACTAACCAGGGGACAGGTATGCTTATGTAATAATATAATAGATTTCTCTTGAACCTCATGACACATTTCAGTGAAGGTTAAATAACAAAGCCCCAGGTCAGCTGTGTAAGCACCTAGAGAAAACAGTAATTATTTCCCTAATGGTGTAGGTAGTATATCACTGTGAACATCAGAATAAAGATTACAGTATAAATTTGTCACCTTTGAGCAACCATGAGGCCAATGAGAACTTTTGATAAATATAAAATTTACATGATATATGTTATATATACTATGTAGATATTTAATCAACACAGTTTAATAAAAGTCCTTCTACTTGTACTTCATTGTATGTATATTACACAAAAGCATATAATTTATGAATACAGTTATTAAATGGTTTCTGTGTATATATCATCATAAAATGAATATATAAAATATATATGAAAATATTAATATAAAGTTAAAATATGCTAACAGTAAATTTAAGTATTCCCATTCTATTTTTTTATCATTATATAAAAAGGTTTTTTTCCCCCTCTCAATTAAATAGCAGCTTTTCAGACTCCTTAGTAAAGCAGTACTGGGGTAGATTTTCCCATATTGTTAAATATTTTTCTCATTAAGAACCAAATTATATCTTAATATTTTAATAAAATTTTTTCTAGAATGTGTTATACACCCCTACCAATTTAACTTGCTCTTGATGACTCATTGGCCTTCTACTGAGCATCCAAGCTATAAAATTTTAAATGCTTCCTCTACTGAAGTATGTAGAGCTGTTTAAACATGAAATGCTATACTTTCTGAGTTTATGTGTCCCCTTTTGATAGTTTCCTATTTTTTATTCCTTGGAGTTTGTGCAACTTTAATAAACTCTTTTTTACTTGAATGACTTTGAGTTTGTATTCCTCACTAAACATTGTAGGGGTGTTTACAGGATACATTTTAATATGTAGTCTTAAAAAACAACTACATGACCCAGAAATTTCATTCCTAGGATATAGAGCACAACTGATTAATGTATAGACATAATCCTACTTGTATTGAGTTTATAGCCACTTCTGTTTCATGCCCATAGCATTTCTGCAAGGTAAGTAGAGAAGGTATGAAGCTATGGTCTTTTGTGTCATATTTGTTTGTTTGTTTAAATGGAAGACAACTAAGCATGTTTATATACTTCAGAGAAAATCCATTTGAGAGGCAGCAGATGTACTATGTTGAAAGTGAAGGAAAGATTTAAAAGCGAAACCTCTGAGGAGGACAGAGAAAAGAATCCAAAGTGCAGGATAAAGGAAGAAACACTCCAAACTGGAAATTATCAGAGGCCATATGCTGTTTGTTAGTCATGGTCATGGCTACTAAAGTCCGTATACAACTTGACAAGTCCCTGAACTATGCTATCAAAGTCAAATTTTTCTGCATTGCTGCCATTTCTAGAATGCCAAAAAATCATTGACACACCCTTTAAATAACAAATTTTAGTCCCAGATGCATAGTTCACTATTATCTGCTGGTGATTCATTATATGACTCTCAAATGAAGAGGCATTCAGGCCAATTTGCATGTTCTAAAGCTATGATAAATGTTTTTGCTTTTTCTGACAGCTTGGAGAACTAGAGTGGAAGAGATGGACAAATTAGTAGTGTAGAGGATCAGAAAAGAGAATAATGGCCCTAGCTTAAAAAATGGAAGGAAATGGCTGGGTGCAGTGGCTCATGCCTGTAATCCCAGCACTTCAGGAGGCCAAGGTGGGTGGATTACATGAGGTCAGGAATTCAAGACCAGCCTGGCCAATATGGCGAAACCCTATCTCTACTAAAAGTACAAAAATTAGCCAGGTGTGGTGGCACACGCCTATAATCCCAGCTACTCAGGTGGCTAAGGCAGGGTAATAGCTTGAACCACAGAGGCAAAGGTTGAACTGAGCTGAGGTCATGCCACTGCACTCCAGCCTGGGTGACAGAGTGAGACTCTGTCTCAAAAAACAAACAAACAAAAACAAACAAACAAACAAAACACACACACACACACACACACACACACAAAACAAAAAAACCAAAGAGGGGAAATTTCTCTTCAGAACTCATTGATTTGGATAGTGAATTTCTGAATATGTTGGAATTTGTGATCAAAATCCTTCCTAAGAAGGAGAGGCCTCTTGAGCCTTGGGATGAGGTTCTTTTATTTGCTAGTCCAGTCCTGCAAGAAGCACAAGCCAATATAGAATTCAACATCTAAAATATTTCTAAGAGGAGTGTTTACGAGGAAACTAAGGGGGATTGGAAGAACCAAGAGACTTTAATGCAAGTCTGACTCTTGTAAAAGAGATAAGAAAAAGGTGAAAGTAGCGTGGAAGAGTCTTGGACTAGTGTGCACTTCTGAAAAAGTTTAGTAATGTTGATGGGGAGTCCTCAAACTAAAGTCGTCCGTCATATTAGTCCAACATCCCCCAGTAATGAGCCTGCCTTAGTGTTCCTGATGCACTCAGTCATGTTCTGGGAACAACTCCAGGAAATGTTGCATTGTCAGGAATGCAGTGTGGAATTCCAAAGTGCAGCAGCTGGGCTAATATTTGAATTATCTTCTCCCCAGTTGGAGATCTGAGAGAGGCATTATCATGGCCACCACACTTCACATACCATGAAATTGCCATTTTACAGTTAAATGGAGCATTACTCATCTTGATGATAATAGAGACTGGGGATTTTTTAATACTCTAAGTCTTCATCTGGACTCTGCAGTTAAGATGCCAGATAGATAGATAGATAGATAGATAGATAGATATCAATTTTTACTGTATACATGTACAAGTATCTATCTCAGGAGAAGACGTGGTTACCGTCAAAAGTTGTTTCTCCCATTATTTATTCAGAAATATTTATTGATCATCTATTGTATGCCTGGTACTACTATAGGCTCTAGGAATAGAGCAGATAAATAGCTGTCTCTCATAGAGTTTAAGTGCTATGTAGTGATAGGACTATAAAGAAAAATAAATCTGAATACGAAAAGAAAGAATGATAGTGGCAGAAAGATGTTATTTTAGAGGGAGTGGTCACAACAGTTGTCTCTGATAGGTGATGTTGGGTAGTGATATGAGTAAGTAATACATTTTCAGGCAGAGAGAACAGTAAATGCAAAGGTTATGAAGAGGGGTTGTGCTTGTCTTGCTTAAGGAATAGCAAGAAAGACAGTTGAGAGGGCAAGAGGGAGTGCAAGAGGGCTACTTTAGAGTAAGCAAGGTGGAGAGTAGAAGGAACTTACTAAGTTAGAGGACCTGATCATAGGGCTTGGTCACCATGAAAGGAGTTGTATATTTCTTTCTTTCTTTTTTTTTTTCTAAGAGTCTCGCTTTGTTGCCCAAGGTGGAGTGCAGTGACGCAATCTCGGCTCACTGCAACCTCTGCTTCCTAAGTTCCAGAGATTTTCATTTCTCAGCCTCTTGAGTAGGTGAAACTACAGGCATATGCCACCACACCTGGCTAATTTTTGTATTTTTAGTAGAGATAGGTTTTTGCCATATTGGCCAGGCTGCTCTTGAACTACTGGGATCAAGTGATCCACCCATCTCAGCCTCCCGAAGTACTGTGATTACAGGCATGAGCCACTACACCCAGTCAAAGCTGTAGATTTCATTCTGAATAACATGTGAAGTCCCTGAAGAGCTTGAGGATAGGGAAGTGATATGAGCTGACACATGTCACTAAAGAAATAACACTGGTACCCATGTGAAAAGCCACTTTTGGTAGAAAATGATTTTGAAATCATGTTTTTTCAACTTTTCAGTATCTATCTCCCTATCTCAATTACTGTCTCAATCCTATATGTGCTGCCTTTCTCTTGGGCTTCTCAACAGGTCACACATTCAAATGGGATAACTGAAGAATATTTAATGAAGTAATTGTATGTAAGAACATGAGCAGAGTAAAGGAAAACCAACAAAAGAAAGAAATACTCCCTGGTCCCCACCCATAGGCATGAAAGAATAAATGAGTGAGATTATGCAAACTAACAAGCTTCTGCAGAGCAAAGGAAGCAATTAACAGAGTGAAAAGACAACCTACAGAACAGGAGAAAATATTTGCAAGGTATTTATCTGATGGAGCATTAATATCCAGAATATATGAAGAACTCAAACATCTCAACAGCAAAAAAAAAAAAAAAAAAAAGACATAAAACACCCAAACAATCCAATTTAAAAATGGCCAAATGATCTGAAATGATATTTCTCAAAAGAAGACATACATCAGGCCAACAAATGCATTTTAAAATGCTCTATATCACTAATCATCAGGGAACTGCAAATCAACACACAATAAGGTATCATCTCACCCCGCTTAGGATGGCAATTATCAAAAATAAAATAAAACAGCCACAGAGGCTTGTGCCTTAATCCCAGCTACTCAGGAGGCTGACGCTGGAGGACTGCTGGAGCTCGCGGGCTCTAGGCTGCAGTGAGCCATGATCATGCTACTGCAATCCAGCCTGGGTGACAGAGCAAGATTCTGTCTCTAAAAGTACAAATAAAAAAACCCAGAAAATAACAAAAGCTGATGAGGAGGATGTGGAGAAAATGAAACTCTTGTACACTATTGGTGGAATGTAAATTGTTACAGCCACTATGGAGAACAGTGTGAAGGTTCCTCAAAAACTGCAAATAGAACTATCAGATGACCCAGCAATGCAACTACTAGACATTTATTCAAAGGAAAGAAAACCAGTATATTAAAGACAAATCTGCACCCCTATGTTTATTGCAGCACTACTCACAGTAGCCAAGATATGAAATCAACGTAGATGTCCAACAACAGATGAATGAAGAAAGAATATTTGGTATATACACACAATACTATTCAGTCACAAATTTAAAAAATATTGTCATTTGCAGCAACATGGATGGAACTGGAGGACACTACCTTAAGGGAAATAAGCCAGGAACCAAAAATTAACTACTTCATGTTTTCACTCACATGTGGAAGAAAAACAAAAACAAACAAACAAACAAACAAAAAACTAAAAAAAGGACCCATTGATCTCATAGAAATGAAAAGTACAGCAAAGAACACTAGAGGAATACAGAGGGATTTATTAAAAGATACAAAATTATAGCTAGATAAGAGGAATGACTTCTAGTGTTCTACACAACTGTAGGATGAATGTAGTTAACAATAATATAGTTTTGAATATTTAGAAGGAGGATATTGAATGCTCATAACACAAAGAAGTGATAAATATTTAAAATGATGGATATGCTATTTACCCGAACCTGATTATTATGCATTGTATGTATTGAAACATCACTATGTATCTTCGAAATACATACAATTATTAGGCATCAATTAAAAATAAACTATAAAAATTAAAAAAATAAATCTCTCTACTCAATTCCCCAAATCTCTCAAATCAATCCTTCTTACCATTCCTATAAATAGTGCCTTGATTTATGTCATTTTCTAATAGCAGCCTTTATATATTAAGTACTACATTAATCTCTTTTAAGTAAATATGTTATCTCACTTAATCCTCATAAAAGGTATGTGATAGTGTCTTCATTGAGGTTCTAAAATAGAAAATGTGAAAGGTCTCAGGTCAAAAGAAGTGAGGGAATGGGGCAGAAAAGCCCATGCCAATATCCTGGTAGATCCTACAGGCAACAGGCACTAGTATATTGGAGAGATCAACAGAATGTATCCAAGAAGTGCCCATCTGAAATATAAGAGTTTAAGATGTTTATTTATAGCTGCCATCCCCATTGTTAGAGAATTGGTCCTGGACCATATTTTCATTTGTTGAGAAGCGCCCATGGCCCAGAGACAGAAGGAGAAAAGATACACAGCACACACACTTGAATTGGAACATTGCCTGAGAAAGGCGAGTCTAAGCTCACTTGGAATTACTCACCACAGCTGCAGCTAAATCCAATGTAAGCCAAGGAGAGGTGACACAGAGCACCAAAGACATCTGCTACTGTTAAAAAAAAAAAAAGTAAAGCTTTGAGAGGTAACACAGATTGCAAAGTAACCAAGCTAGAATTTAAATCTAGGTCTGTCTGACTCCAAAGCCTATACTTTTAATTACTATGTGCAAGAAGTTTCAGCCAAGTATAAAATTAGAGGACACAGTTCCCAAGACTGCCCTGAATTTTGACACCAACTGTAAGTTGAGGAGGGGACTGGGATGGCATTCGCAAAACCATATTCAGTTTCAATACTCCTCTGAAAGGACTCATAAAACTCTCCGAAACCTGTTATACTCATAGTTAAGATTCATTACAGGGAAAGGATACAGATTAAAATCAGCTAAAGGGAGAGAGGCATAGGGCAGAGTCTAGGTAAGTTCCAAATGTGACCTGTCATTGTCCTCTTCCCATGGAGTCAGGATGCATTGCTCTCCTGGCATCAGTGTGTGACAAAATGCATGAAGCATTGCCAACCAGGGAAACTCACCCAAGTCTTAGCATGCAGAGTTCTTACTAGAGCACCATCACTAAGGAA
The DNA here is from genome assembly GCF_008728515.1 of Papio anubis. Lineage (NCBI taxonomy): Eukaryota > Metazoa > Chordata > Mammalia > Primates > Cercopithecidae > Papio > Papio anubis. The sequence continues at coordinate 116,592,668 of NC_044977.1, read as the reverse complement.
TTTTTGATTGATTGGTTGATTGCCCATTTGGTTAATCTTAGCCTCCAGGCTGACTGATATCACATAACCCAAAACCCCTACCCAAAATGATAAGGTTGGTCTTTTTACAAAACCAATCGCTACCCCAAGACTACTGAGTGTGTCTGGCCCCACCCTAAGATATGGTGGGCCAGTCCCCACCCTGAATAATGGGTGTGAGAGAGTTGGCCCTGGGCCATTTTTGCATGATAATCCTGAACAAAGATAATCCTACCAGGTTTGACATATATTACCTCCCAGAAGCTGAAGATGAGATCTCTCTGTGGGCAAGGCCAAATTCTTTGCTATGCACTATTAAATATAACATGAAGCATGGTCATTATATAATATAGATCTGATTGTGTCTCTCCCCTCCTTGAATGCCTTCGATGCTTCCCATCACTTTTATGGTGCAATCCATTCTTTTGGGGTGGCATCCTAGGCAGCTCAGGATCTGTCCCCTGTCTATGTTTCCAATCTCATACTTTGCACTCCTTTTTGTATCCTACAGTCCTTCCAAGCCACTGGCACTTCCACAATTACCCTTCCCTGCTGTCATCAGGGAAATAAAAATATGTGACAACACTTTCTCTACCAAAAACAAAAATAAGTTATTCTCTTTTCCTTTTAGTCAGTAAATAGACTAAGACAAGGTCCTGGGACCTATGGCTGTACTTGTGGATGAGTTGTTCCTTGATGAAACTATCATTTGAAGAGGAAAGTAAATGTGATAGAATAGGAAAGAAGGAGGGACATACTGCAATTAGCCAGGTGAGTAGCAGAAGTAAGATTGAAGCTCATTATCTCTTCCACCATTTGGAGAGGAGGTGGAATGCTCAAAACTCCATCAAACCCCATGCATGGCCCTTTCTTGCCTCAGGACTTCTAAACATGCAGTAAGTTCTTCCCAGAAAGTAAATGTATGCGTACACACACACACACACACACACACACAGCTATGTTTCAAGGCCCAACACAGAATGTCTTTCTTGACAACTATTGTTGCCCTCCCTCTTCTCCCTGTTTATTGTACAATACTCCCAAACAGTTATTGAGGTGCATTATTACTGTTTATTTGTATATTCTTCCCATGGTTGTAAGTTCTATGAGAAAAGAAATCATAGTTTTACCTTTGTATCCTTATCATCTACTACAGGGCCCAACAACATTGAGATAAAAATCTATAGACTAGATGAGCAAATGAAGGAAGAAAGGGAGAGAGACAGGAAAGAACAGAAAAAAAATGGGAGGGAGAGATGGAGAGAGGGACGTTCAAGTTCACTTGGTTTTAGATATGCTGAGGAGGAGTTAATGCCAAGTTTAATAAAATACTACACCTAAAACCCCCAAATCCCATCCCCCAAGCAGCAACCCTGTTTCTGATGGCAGAGTTCAGTTAACTCAAGGAAAACACACAGCATAAGCTGAATGACATTAAACTGCTCAGGGATTCATGCCCAAACCAATTCCCTCTGCAGGGAGATAACATTTCTGTAGTCTTCTACAGTCCTTTTAGAATCTCTCCAGGCTATGGCGGCAACAGATTTAGTAGACAAGTGGGCACTAGAAGCACATCACATGAACTGAACTGGAAAATGTCCTGGCCAATTAACAGCAAATGTCTCTGGCAATTAACCAACAGCCTGGTAACAAAGACTATCTGTGTTGTTTTGCTCAGTCCTGGAATGTTTATTGTCTCTTCATGTCTTGGTTTTATAGTTTCAGCATTTGAAAGATGTATATTCCACTTTTTCAGTAGTTTGTAAACTCCCTTGAGGACCCAAACTCATTGAATACGTCTTTTTATTCACACAACACCTAGCATAGTGTTTGACTCAAAGTAAGAATGCTGTAAATATTTTTAAATAAATAAAAAAACTTTATTCCCAACCTGACGCTACAGATTAAGTCTCCAGCTACCAGGGGTGCACAGCATGACATGGGTGTACAAATTAAGTAGTGTGGCTTAGGCAATTCTATATACTTTTTAGTTGCATTTTTCAAAATAAAAACTGTTAATGTTAGGTTTGTATTAGGAAAGGGTGTTGGGAAATCATTTCATTCAATTCTCTCCTTTTCAGATGGGAAACCCGTTATATTGGCTTGTCTAACATGCTACTTAGAAATATGACAGGACTCTAATCAGAAGTCAGCTCTATAGACTCTTAGTCTAGTGCTCCCTTTTTAATAGCAAGTCTTCTGTCATTACTTGCTTCTAGTAACAAAGACAACAGAGTGTTTTTATTACAATATTTATAAAACATAAAGTACTTTGGTACATTTTGGTAGCATTCTCACTAACACACATCAAGCAGCCTTAAACATGTGTTAACTAAGATTCAAGAGCCACTCTTGATGGTTTATCATCAATCAACCATTCCATTCCATCTTCTTGAAAGAAGAGACCATCAGCCAAGGTCACTCTTTACTTCTGATTCCCTATCTGCACACTTGCCCACATCCATCGGCAGCAGTATTGTTTTCTCTTTGTTAGCCTTAGAGAATGAGGTGCTTCCCCCCTTTCAAGGCCAAGCCTTTGCCATGGCACATTTTTCAATTCTCATCAATATTGCAGAGATTTGCTCCACAGTCTACGCTCTTTCTCTCCTGAATCTTAGACCTCTTTCTAGCTACTATCGTCATAAGCAAATTCAAGTGTCTTCCATCTAAAGTCTCCCAACCCAATGTATTTGAATGAGTGCTTTCAAATTCTATTCTCTCTTTCTCATTCAAATATCTTGAAAGAATATGCTCAGTCTCAATTTGTTAGCTTCAATCATTTCTTGTCTCATTGCAATCTGCCCTCCACCCCTGGCACTCTACTAAAATGCTCTAAGCAAGGTTTCAAATTGCTTCCTAATTATGGAATGCAAGGGAAAGTCCCACTCTAATGTTTCTCTCTCACTTCCTTTTCAAAACAACTCCTGTTCTTTCAGTTTCCAGGACTCTGCACTCATTTGATCTTGTGAAATATTTCTGCTCATATTTTCTGTTTTCTGTGTGGGTTCCTCTTCTGCTTACTCTTTAAAATGTCAGTTTCCGAAGGAAGTGTAATAATGGTTTCAAGTACCAATATATGCTGATGGCCAAAAAATCTGTTTTTGCAGCTCAAATAGCTCTCGTATTCGGATACATATGTTTATATTCCTTTTCATGGGTTTCCTCTCCATACCTGATAAGTGCCATGAATTCAATATCAAAACTCAACTCAACATCTTTGACCTAATTCTCCAACTACACATAGAACCACCAAAATACTATATGTTGGATTGAAAGAATTGTATCAGCCAAAATTTGAGGTCATATTGTTACAAGGTGAATTTAAAAGTCATGTTATAAAATTGCAATAGGCACAAAAATAAAGACAGTGAAAAATATAGTGAACCATACCCTGACTGTAGCCCCAAATAATCACAAGGCACTCACTTCTCGACTACTCCCTGCTCCATGTTCTTCCCCCCAGTTGGTTCCTCCCTCAGTCTTTCTTTGATTAACATGTGGGTCTCAGAGGAAGATTGGAACCAATCACAAATACCATTATATCCAAATTTGTGCCAGGGAGCAATTTTACTGAGTCTTCCATCTTACCTAGTAGAACTGTCATGAACCTGATCACTAAGACTAAACATTTAGGATTGATTCGTAAATCCTCCTTCCATTACCCTCTATATCCAACTAATCACCGGGTCTTGAAAATTGTACTTCTTAAAAATTCCTTGAACTTACATAGTGTCTCCGTATTACTTAATCCAGACTTTAATTTCTTTCTGGGCTACCTGAACAGCTTTTTATCAGGTCACTCTACTTCCAGACTTGTCCCATTCAAACTTTAGAACTGAGATTGCAGAGGAATTTTAAGGTGCTGCCCCACATCCCACAATCTCCCTTGTGATTTCAAAATATGCCAGTATTGTTCATGACTCTGCTATTTGTTACTGCAGCTTCCTCTGCTTAGAGCCCTCTACTAACTCTTGGTCTGCCTGGCAGTCACCCATTAATCTGTTTGGCTTCAGCTCTAATTTCATCTATGAAGACATCTCTGTCCTGTCCCTTCTGTTTTTTCCCCAACAAATGTAATTGACCATGCCTGTTTTTTTTTTTTTTTTATTGCACTTTATATGTATCCATGTGTCTTTTATTTATTTATTTATTTATTTATTTATTTATTTATTTTAGAGACAGGGTCTCACTATATTGTCTAGGCTGGTCTCAAACTCCTGGTCTTGAGCAATTCTCTTGCCTCAGCCTTCCAAAATGCTGAGATTGCAGGCATGAGCCACTGTGCCCAGAAGCATACTTTTAAAAGTACCTGTAACATTTTATTATACCTAGTCACTTATTTCTTTTTCCAAATAAGCAGTAAATTTATTGAGGAATGGGGCTAGGTGTGATTCAACACTGAGCCTAAATGGTGGATAAAAGGTATTTATAATTATTTTTTAAACTGAACTATCTTTTATGCACTATTTGTGTCATAATTTTTTTCTCAAAAAGGAAAAATAAAAGATATTACACAGAGCTAAAAGATATCTGAAAGGCAGAAGTCAAATTTAAAAAAAAATAGATAGGAAAAGGGAAGCTATGGTAGACAATCTTAGGTAAGGTAAAGAGGCTATGTTTGCTATCTGTCACTTTCTAAATTATGACTCCTTTTTTGAAGTCAATCTTTTGCCTTGTTTCCTATTCTTTTTTTCCATCTAATAAGTGAGAGAAAACCCTCACTGGCTAGAATCACATACAAGCACTCATCACTCTAACTCAACACACAGATCAGTAAGTAGAAAAATCATGAAGTAAAACAGAGAATTTCCTCCAAAATATAAGTTTATAAAACTCCCTAAAATTACTTAAAATGAGTATTATTACTAGATATAAATGATCTTACCCATTCTTTTATTCTCCTTTTTTTTTTTTTTTTTTTTTTTTTTTGAGATGTAATCTCTCTCTGTCAGCCAGCCTGGTGTTTGAGATAGTCTCTGTCGGCCAGGCTGGAGTGCAGTGGCAAGATCTCAGCTCACTGCAACCTCTGCCTCCTGGGCTCAAGTGATTCTCCTGCCTCAGCCTCCAGAGCAGCTGGGATTACAGGTGCCCACCACCACACCTGGTTAATTTTTGTATTTTTAGTAGAGACAGGTTTTCACCATGTTAGCCAGGCTGATCTCAAACTCCTGACCTCAAGTGATCCACCTGCCTTGGCCTCCCAAAGTGCTGAGATTACAGGTGTGAGCCACCATGGCTGGCCCCTTTTATTCTCTTTCAATAATTTTCATTCCAGACCTCTCAGAGAGATAACAGATTTCTGACGTTACCTTTTCATCATAATTTAAATCATGGAATTTCGTAAATGAGAACTATTCAGACTTGTTATTTCTCTCATTCGCTACAAGTACTTAAATGAAGAAGTAGAAAGTGTTTATAGGAGCAGGTATTCCAATGGAAATAATGTAACCAGTGGCAACTGGAGAACTTCTGTGTAGTAGAAAAGACATGGGACGTAACACTTTGGCTGAAATCAGGATCTAAGAGACTTGTCTAGGAGATGTATTCACCGTGTATGCTCACCATTTTATTGGAGTGTATTTTTGCTTTGTGAAAACTTGAGAGGGGTGTGGCTGATAGAGTGTGACAGGGATAAATCATCTTAAGTCATCTATGTGTGCTAACACCAAACACTACATATAACTGGGTTCTTGAGATCTGGGGTTTTGTTTTTCATTTTACAAATGCACCAAAAATATTAAAGCCAGGATATGGGGATTAAAATTTCTGAAAATTAACCTAAGTGATCATGGTTTTGTCTATTTCTGAACAGAAAAAGCAAAAATAAATAAAAATGACAATGGTGGAAATCAAGTGTAAAGATTTTCTTCATATTATATATAAAGGCACAGAGAAATTAGTACAAGAGTCCTGCTTTCATCTCCATTTATGTTAAAGCTTTCTGTATAATGAGGGAGCAATATCTCTCACTTCATATCACTCTGGTTGAATAATCTACATTAGTGCATGTATTGCCTGATGAAACATGAAATTGTGGGATTCAATGTTCCAAATTTCATCTAAGGAACAACAGAATGGTAGAATCTCTTACTTAGCTTTCGTGAACAGAATTTGAAGTATGTGCCATCGGATAACCACACATTTTCTCTAAACAATAGTTTTTATCCCCTAAACTCTTTTCAGTTGTAGGGTGGCATAATGTGACAGTAAGTGTCTCCAAGTACTAGTTGAACCAAATTACACTCTTGAGCATGTGCGTGCTCTGCCTGTTGATGGAAATGTCCCTGTTTCCGATGTCCTTCCTCATCAACTGTCTTGCTAAAGTGTGCAGTGAGTAATGACTACAGGGTGATATTTAATGAAAACGTTACCCATGACTCTGAGCCAAATGTGACCCCTACTCTTCTTTTACTGTTAAAGACTAATTATCCACTCCCCATGCAATTACAATTGATTGCGGGTGGCAGAGATCTTGAGTTGCTGAAATATGCCAGTAAACTATTCAACTTTTTAAATTTATTAACATCTAAAGTGCTAATATTGATATAGAACTGTATGAGAAGTAAAAAGTCTGGCACTTGGGAAAATTAAATATAAATAACCTTGCTTTCACTAATTTGGGTGACTGTTGCAACATCTTTTTAAACTATCTTTTATATAGGAGATGAAATAAAGATGCCAAAGATTAATGCTGTCAATTTCAATGGCCAACATGTACCCAAAAGGCAAACATATAAATCTAGAGCAAATAGAAGTGCATTACTTAATTTCTGCTTATCATTCATTATACAATTGCCAGGAAGTTAACCATTTTGCAAATCCATCACTTCTTAAATTCATCTTGGAAAAGCTCCTTCTTCTATTACTGTATTGGGCTTTTATGGACATTTGACGGCTCTTGTAATCAGCACTGTAGGAGTCATAAGAGGAATGCATACTAAGTTCTGAGAGAAAGAAGATGAGTATATTCCACAGAATTCTCTAATTTTTTTCAGGACCTCAAAACTAAGGACATGAGCTCTTAATCTGGGCATGTGATAACTTGCTTTCAATGACCATAATGCTAGGGAGAAAAAAGTAAGTTTGGAGTTTCTGGTCGCTTATTTATCTATATATACAAAATAGTAAGCAAATTGTAATTTTTCATAAAGCCCAAAGTAAAATGTCCGTAGCATTGAAAGAAATGATTTTACATCATTTAAAAGTAAGTCTGTTTTGTAATAAATAAATTTTCTGGCTTATGTAAGCTTTTTATATTCTCTTATATTTATTATTCAATACTTTATTCAGTTCAATTAGTCATTCAATTAACAGACTTGTTTTTTGATACTGAGCTAAATAACACAGGTAACAAAGAGAATATAGAAACATTTCTCACAGTTAAGGCATTTGTATTCTAATACACCAGACAAGCATAAACTAATACAGATGTTTAAAAAATTATACTTGTAATAATAGAATAGAGAACAGAAAAAAATAGAAGTATAATGAAGCAAATGGTCAATTTGAGAAAGCATAAGGGGTAAGATGAAATATGAACATGGTCCAAAGCCTTCATAAAAGAGACGACTGCAGACAGGAGTCTCAAAAGATAATAATAGGTATTTGCTCTGTGGACATGGTGATTTGAAAACATGTTCATACATTCTTTGACATTCCACCCATAGAAAAGTGGAATCTAATTCCACTTTCTTGAACATAAATCATCCTTAGCAACTCCTTTCTAATGAATAAAATGCAGCAGAAGTGACATTGCAAGCCTTTTTAGACTAGCCATGGAAGATGATATGGCTTCTACCTGACTCTTGTTCTACTGAGACAAGTATTTTAAAGCTCTGAGCCATCATGTAAGTAGTCTGACTCTGCTGAAGCTATCACGCTGGAAAGAACATATCAAAAGACCACAGAGAGGAATACCCAAAGAGCCCAGCTGTTCTAGATTTCAGCCGTCTGAGTCTTTCAAGTCCAGGTACAAGACATGTGAGTTAGCAAGTCCCAGACAATTTACAGTTTTAGCCACCATCTGACTGCATTCCCATAAGTGACTCCATTGAGTAAGGACCACCTAGCTAAGCTCTGTCAACTCCCAGGACCACCAGTAAGTGTTAGTATGACTTATTACCCAGCAGTAGATAACTAGAACAATAGATAAAATAAGTTGCTTATGAAAAGCTATGGAAGCTGAAATCCTGATGTTTTCGAGCAAGAACAAGTAGCTCAGTATGATCAAATGATAGAATTTGAGTCAGGGCAAAGCAAGAGATGAATATAAAGAGGGCATCAGAGGCCAGGCCATGGAAGTCCTATGCCATCGAGTTTGATTTTTATCCTGAAACTAATAGATATTCATCTATATTTTGAGACCTACTTATTTATAAATATTTATTTATTGCTTGTGGAAATTTTATCAGCATATTATATATTAATTAATTTGTGAATAGACAAACATGTTTACTCACTTTCTCACTCTCTCACACACATGCACACACAGAAACATACATACACACGCACACTGTATTGGCCGTTTAACAAATAAATGCTCTGTAAGTGTGCTCATTTTGTTGGTATGCATCCTTTTTAGTCTCTGGAAACTCTGAAAAACTAACTGCTTAGATCAGCACTTCACTTTACTGAAATCAAAGAAGCCCCTCCTGGATAATGGCTTGTCCAGACATTTTATCAGTCAGGGGTTATTTTCTTCTCAACAGCTCCAATGGCTCTGGCTTTATTTAGAAGGATTTCAGTGCTTGATTCAAATGGTTCATCTCAGCACTATGTGGATGGTTAACCTCTTGTGGCTATAAAGATTACTTAGTAAGAGTCTTTAATTATAGGAATCCTGAATGGAAAAGAGGTTAACATATTTCTCAAGTTCACACAGCTACATAGCATTAAGGCCAAAGTAAGACCCACACCTTTTTCCAATTAACAGTTCTTTGCAAAATGCATTTGACTGGCCAACTAGTGGCCATGTTAAAACAAGAAAGGTTTCAATGCTTGCTTGAAAATATCTCCAAAGGTATCTTGAGTTTGGCAAATACTCACATTTGGCAATCTATAGCTGAAAGTTAGCCTTATATTTGTAGCAGAAAACATATGTTTTTAAAAGACAGCAGAGGTAGAAACAAATTTTACAATATAAGATCTGCTCACTTTATAGATTAATATACATGTTTTGTCATAATAAACTTCTAAATTAAAGATGTGAAGAATGTGAGTAGATTTACCTAATGTGAATTTTTGGAAGCAGTATGTTATAGGCAAAAGACTATGAAATTTAAAAACAAAATACCAAACTGTTAAATGAGGCTTATTCTATTATTTCTGAATTTCAGCTGATGCCCCAAGACTAAGGAAAATAGACTCTATATATTCCCTACATTCTAAAGGAAAGTGTTAGACACAACCATGCAGGACTAACTTAAGGCCGCAAAATTCATCTAGCGACTTACTCAACATAGCTGTATAAAAGAAAGTTGTTTCATCAAAAAGGCTAATTGGGGTGTATGGTTATCAGCCCTACTGATGTATATATCATTCTCTAGTTCAAGGTAAGTGAGGAGACTGCTGACAGAATTGACATAAATATTAGGAATGTCTAAAAGGGGACTCTAGCATCTCACTCCCCAGCTGGCTATTTGGGAGGACCTGACCTGTGTTGCAGGGCATATGTAAACATGGAAGCAGCTCCTGCCTCTCACCTGGAGAATGCTCAAGGTGCAAGGATGGCCAAATTGATTTAAATGGCAAGACAAGTAGAGAGCACAGCAGCAATGATCAGACTGCACTTATATATTTGGCCAATCAAAGATGTCTGAACTCCCTTATGCCAAATAGATTCCTCAGAAAGTAGGGTTAAAAACATACTGATGGGCCCTGCCAAAGAGTATCCTATAGGAGAAACTGAAAACATGCCTCACAGTAGAGGAAGTGAAGTTTAAAGACATCAGTCAGAAAGTGAGTCCCCTGTATCAGCCAGCATTTGGAAACGTCATTGAAAGGGGCACTGACAGATAGCATACTGCAAGGAAGATGTTACTTTTTCCTCCTACTTCCATCACTCTCCAGCCTCCCCTGAATCTGAAGCAGCCAACTGCTGAGTAAGTGGAGACGAAAAGTGGAAAAGCCTAGAAAACAGAAGAATATTACATTTCCCTGGCTTTACCCCTTCAAATCTCTGACGCTCAGCTGAGGTCTCAGTTAGAGCATGGGGAAAACTTTGAGTTGATAAATGTTTGAAGATTTGCTTTAAGAAAGATTAGATTTGGTAATACCTGAAAATGAAAAGTGTCCTTAAGGTAAAAGCAACTCAAAATTTGTGCAGTCTCCTCAACAGATGGGGAGATGCAAGGGAGCATTTTGTAATGCAAACACAGAAGAAAAATAAAGCTGTGTCCTGATTATAACCTATCAGGATATCATTCATTCAATACACTGGTTAGATACTAAGAAGTCTGAATGTCAACATTGTCACTTCAGATCTGTTTGAACCAAGCTTCCTGATTTTTAAAAATGGGATCATAAGACCTATGTCATAACCTGTTGGGAGGAATAACTAAGATAATGCATGTACAACCACATAATACATAAAAACATTCTGTTTCTTCTTGTGTCTTTTCTTAGTTGCCATTTTTATAATAGAGAGTTAAGGCTTTTTCTAATTAGGCTGCTTAAATAGAAATTGAGAATCAAAGTAATATGAAGGAGTGAGTGGCATAACAGTTTTGCTACTGCGATTGGGTCTCACATTTGAATTTGCTGGAGGCCAGAACAAAATAGGTACAAAATTCTCATTACCTGATTAAAGGAAACTTTTTCTTCAAGAGAGAAAGGCTTCTGGGGTATGAAATTCTAAAAACAAAAAATTATTGTTTAAAACATTATCCAGAGAACATTTATTTATCTTGTCCAGAGATTCTAAAACATATAAATCACTTAAAATATAATGGTTTATTATATTTGGTCTGTAATTTGAAAGTCAGAAAGATGTTGTAGGCCAGCCCATAAAAGCTGTTTAAGTCACTTATAGCTCTTCTTTATGGTGGTATTAGTATTCCCTGAGTTCTTTGTCCTAATGGTACAAAAATCTTTTGTTTTTCTAGATGGAGTCTTGTTCTGTTGCCCAGCTGGAGTGCAGTGGTGCGATCTCAGCTCATGGCAACCTCTGCCTCCCAGGTTAAAGTGATTCTCGTGCCTCAGCCTCCCAAGTAGCTGGGATTACAGGCATGTGCCACCATGCCTGGCTAATTTTTGTGGTTTTTTTTTTAGTAGAGATGGGGTTTCACCATGTTGGCCAGGCTTGTCTTGAATTCCTGACCTCAAGTGACCCACCCGCTTCAGCCTCCCAAAGTGCTGGGATTACAGGTGTGAGACATCATGTCCAACCCAGAAATCTTGAATATAACCTCTCTGTGTGTGCACGTTTGTATGCATATGTGAGTACATACATGTGCATGCAATGAGGACAAAGACAGTTTTGTTTTCTAAAATTCTCTTTTCTTGAAATAGATCAGTGCCCTTCCCTGTCTCATCACGTGACCCACCCAGACCTAGTCCACAACAAAGTGTTCTGTGTTTTCACATTATTTGATTTCTTCTCTCCAAACAAATTTATATTGTCAAGGCCCTTGCTGAGTTTAGAAGGCAAACAATCTCATTAAATTAATTCATACTAACATGTAAATGCCTACACACTATTTAACATTCCCAGAAATGTTTGCAATTTTATTCGGTATTTTTTAGCCCGGATATTTTAATTATAGAAATGTCAGGTAGCATAACAAAATGAAATGAAAAACTTCAACTGCTAAAACCCAATCAAAATGGCCTATTCCCTTAAAGCCCTGAGTCTTTGTATAGCACTTTGTGTAGTAATTTCTTATGCTGAGAGAATGGAACAGCCGGGATAGCAGCCAATTTATGCATGGGCTGTGTATGAAGTAGGCTTTTCTAATTCAAAGACTGACTTCCTTTATTGCAAAATCTCATTCAAAATATACAGCTCATCTATACTGTATTTTTAATTATATTGGATCATTTGAAATATTTCTAAATGTCTCTAAGTTACTAATAGTCAAACTAAATGAGAAAAAAGTCTACAAAAGAATAATCTCTCTGAAAAAAAAATCTATTTGACTTGTCAAATGGGAATAAGCTATGAATTATCTAAAGCAGAGGCCAAGTAGCCCTTAAACTGCTGAGGCCCACTCAGCAAAGACATGACATTCTTCAAAGAAAGCTTGTGTTCCGGTTCTTATCCAAGATTTTCAGTGTTTTGGAAATAACAATCAGGCTGTTCATTTATGTGTGATGAATGATTTTCTGAGCAGTTCAACACTAAATTTAGAGACTTTGAAAGGAGTGAATCGTCCCTGCAACCAACAATACTGAACAGTCTCCAGGGAAAAAAAATAGTAGAAGGAACAATGAAATATTTGTCAGCCACCCTGAAACCCTATGGGTTTTCCTGTGAATTGTGGTGCTTTCTTTAATAAATGTTGATGTTTACTTGATTGGAGCAAAGCATTGTTAAAATGATTTTCAAACAGAAAGAACTTTCTTAAATGTCCCTGATCTCTGCTCATTTTTTAGAGGCTGCCTGATATGATGGCCTGCAAGACAGTAGTCTGAATTCAAATATTAGATCTGATAGTAAACCCTTGACTTGACTTTGGACAGTTAACTTAATCAATGAAGTTCTCATTTTCTTTTATATCTAAAATATGAAGATTAATGCTATATTGTATATGATCTTTTTCACAAAACTCTGGCTGTCTCCTTAAGCTTAACTACAGACCCAATGTGCTACAACTACACCATAATGCCCACTCCTGACTCAAGCAATATTTTCAAGCTTTGCCTTCAGCATCCCAGCTTAAACTCCCAGTAAATCAGCAATGAAGTTGGCCTTTTTACCTTTATATCTTATCTTTTTACTCATCTCATCTTGCCACTTTGAGATGTGGTAATAACATAGTTTACAACTGATTCAGAAATCCTGATGTTTGTTAATGTTTGCTAGTTGCTCCCCTTGCCCCACAAGCCTCATACCTTGCATTGATAGCAAGAAACATTCATAGGATATAGTTTTCCGGTATTTAGTACAAGCGACCTGTAACCTGTAGGACAAGAGCTTCCTGCTCCACCCAGAGCATAAGAAAGACCATCTTTGAGCTCTAACATACTATGCCTCTTTATCTTAATGGAAGTACTAATTCCATTATCTTCTACATCCTCTGAATTCAGTGCTGTGGGTGATTTTTTTTTCTTTAATAGCTAGAGCCTATCAATCTACTTTGTAATCATATGTATTGACTGTTCTTTCATAATCTGTCAAAAAAAATCTTTTTATTTTTATTACCCAGAATATCCACTTTTTCTTCTTAAAGTAGTCCAGCTTTCCTTTGGCTGATTCATTTAGATTTCAGATTCAATAGCACATTAATGGCAGCTGCAGCCCTGGTAATGGTTGAGATCATTTGGTAGAAACATAGATTGAGAAGGCTAGAGAGAGCAAACCAATGCTTTAGGGTCAGGCAAGTGAGAAGGAAAAAAAAAAAAAAAAAGAGAGAGAGAGAGAGAGATCAAAAACATTAACAGCAAAAAAGCTTAGTAGAAAAAAAAATAGAATGCTATCTAAGAAGCCAAGAAAAAGAAGCCATCTCATGTGGGAAGGAGAAGGGGTATGTACACAGAATGGAGTTTATGTCAAAAAACAATTTAAAGAGATTTGACAATATGAAGATAGTAATAATTCAAAGAGTTGCAAACATCAGCTTGCAAAGGGTGGAATGGTAAATGAGTAAGGTTTTGCCATGTTTATAAGAAAATGGGATGACAGTTACAATGTAATAGAAAGAAGGCACAAGATTCAAAAGAAGATGGCATTTGAACAAAAATTACTATAGAATGTTTACAGAAGAAAGGTCTGGAAGTGAGAAAGAGATAGAAGATAGAAGAAAAAGGGGCCTGGCCTGTTGTGGTTGCTCACACCTGTAATCACAACATTTTGGGAGGCCAAGGTGGGAGAATCACTTGAGGCTAGGAGTTCGAGACCAGCTTGGGAAATGTAGTGAGATCCTGTCTCTAAAAGAAAGAGAGGGAAAAGAGAAAAGGAAGGAAGGAAAGAAGGAAGGAAGGAAGGAAGGAAGGAAGGAAGGAAGGGAGGGAAGAAAAAAAGAAAAAAGAAAAAGGATATCTGAGGCAAACATCTGAAAGTGTCAAGAGAGAACGAAATTTGGAATCTGATAACAATTTAAATAAAAGTGAGTCAGAGAGTGCCTTTTTCCCCAATTAACTTTTCAGTTATGCTATTACTGTTTTCCTTCCACTCTAGATACTTAAACGAACCCCTGCTATAATTCGAAATTCTCTTTTGCTTAGTTCACACAAAAATAATAGCAGTACAATGCCCCTTTGCCATTCTAGTGTATCACAATGTTTACTATTATTCATCAATAAATATTTTAAAAGGGCCTGCCTTAAATATAAATATTTAGGTTTTATATAAGTGCTCCACAGATTAATCTGGTATTTTTATCTTGTTCTCTTAAGAGTCCAAGGTAATAAATGAGAAAAGATGTCCCCAAGTGATAACACACTTTAAAAAGCACAATTATATTCAAATAAATGTATTTCCATGGAAATAAAACACATAATAACAGAAGTTTGATGATGGGAAGGACACACTTTGGGAAAATTTATTTCTCAAAGTATCTGCTAAAGCTTTGAAAGGGAAATTGCTAAAGCTATCTTAAATTAAATAATACCCTACTGACAAACACCAAGAGGGCAATGTTCAGTTTTAAGTAGAGTTTATTTGATACCTGACAAAATGATTGGACCTAAGACAACCACTGAAATCATAGACTACTAAATTACATAGTGAAGAGCATATGGGGCTTGGTCTTTTAACACAAGGAAAAGGAGCCTCAGTAAACTTGCCAATCACCTCCTTAGATATAGTTTCCCATTTTGGATAAAATGTTACAGGTAATAAAATTGTCGCAAATTAAGCAGCAGCTTCATTTACAGGAACAGCACTCAAATGATTATTAAAACATAATGCAATTTAAATGTGACAACTGATGGAAACAGTTACACAGGACAGGAACACAAGCATCTGTATTTGTAGCCTCATTCGGAAACAATCCCAGGTCAGATTCTATGGGAGACCCCATGATGAGTTAAATGACAAGGACCCACACAGCCTGGAGCAGGGAGTCTGTAATGTTTCTTCCCCACTTGAAACAAATTAGCCCTCCCAGTTTTAATCCTCAATAGGGTGGATATAGAATGGTTTTCTATTTAGATCTAATGTTGTGTAAGCACCCCCACTGGTGCTCTGAGCTCTTCGTAAAGAAGTGAATACTGTTGGGTGCCAATTGACCTCTTCCAGTGACATCTTGCAGCTTTGTTCTGTGACTCTAGTATATTAGAAAGTAAAACCAATCATAATTTAAAAGTTCAGAGTAATGCTGCTAGTTGTTGAAAATACTTGTGTTTCAATCCATAAGCAAGCGATTCTAAATAGATCTATAACCCCTTTGGCTTATAGATGAAGGTGTGTGAGCAACTAGAGATAGGCAGAGGTTTATGACCAGAATAGGATGCAATAGTATTAAAACAGGAGTTTAATTCTAATAGTTGGGATCTTAACCATTCCTTAAATACATGTGTGTAAAACCAACGATAGGGGAAATCTGTAGTTTTAAGAACGCAATATTTTACTTGTCATGAAAAAGTCAATATTAGTAAAAAAATAAAATAAAATTTGAAGTAATATTTAAACATTTTAATTTTGCTGGTTTCTGTCACCTAGGATTTCAAGAATCATGATTTCCAAAAAACCTCCTCTTTTAGAGACAAGTAATAATTTCAGGTTTCATATAAATACAGATTATATGGTAGCTATAAGTATTATCCTGTTCATTTGCCATAAGAAATTAACTAAACAAACTTCTTATTAATTATGACATAATGAAAGGTGTTATTACATCCTTATCTATTATAAAGATGTTGTTGAGTATAGAGTCAACTACATTTATCAATATCTCTGCTTTGAAAACTGAAGAAACATTTCTTGAATCTCATTTTCAAGAGAAATTGACCTTCTTCTGACTTCTGAATAAGTACTTCCTTTTTGTTTTGAGATATACATATGCTGAGAACCTTGTGACCTGCTTGATTCTCTGCTTTGTCTGCTAGGACACTCAGCAAAGAATATTCAGTCCATCTGTAAGAACATTAGAAATATTATAAAATTTTTGTATGAACCTTGCCCTGGGCTTTATTATACTTATTCTTTTACCCCAAATTCTTCATCTATTTACTTTTTAAAAAGTTATTTCAATATGAACTGACATACTTATTTTATACTTTTATAATTCAATAGTACTTTACTTATTTTAGTGATTAATTGTTCCAGTTTGGGTCATTGAGTGCTCTTTCACTTGGCTCCTGTGTTACACTGGCATACTCTTGTTCATTCTTGTGGGTTTTAATTTCTCTTTTTTAAACACTTCCTTGCTTATGGTAGTACTAGATTCTCCAGAATAATCTTGTATATTTTCTGCACCATCTGCTCCTCAAATCAAATATTTCTCCAAGCAGCCCTGGGTCCTTTTATTGGAAAACATTATCAGAAACAAATATCTGAGCACCAGCTATGTCATTGCTTCTAGGTCCTCTCAGCTGACACAACAAGGAAATATATTTGTATATACTAACTGTTTATATATGTATAGCTGT
Source organism: Papio anubis (assembly GCF_008728515.1). Classification (NCBI taxonomy): domain Eukaryota; kingdom Metazoa; phylum Chordata; class Mammalia; order Primates; family Cercopithecidae; genus Papio; species Papio anubis. The sequence goes on along the minus strand of NC_044977.1, from coordinate 116,575,901 downwards.
CATTATTTCTTTATGTAGCCATCTATATCTATATTACTTAAATATAAGTTTATACTGTTGTCTCTAATCCATTACCAATTACAGAGATCATTCTAACCTCCTCCCTTTGCTCATCTGTAAACTCCTACTCTGACAAAGAAATCTGGCTCCCACTATATAGCATCCATTTACTTTATTGTTCAGTTCTAATATATATGTATAGAAGTTTCAGAATTATTAACCCATTCCCTCATGGGAAACAACTTTATCAAGTAGAATACAGTGCTTATGTGCAGTTCCTTTTGTTGTTAGTCTTATAGACTTCACTAATTTTCAAAGGTGCTAAGATCAGTATCTCCACTCCCACCCAATTCAGGGAGGTTATTTCATTCATTTATGATACAGTTAAATTATTTTGTCACAGTGCACAATCCTTCCTAGGAACTATCAACCTCCTAATTTTTAAAAATTAAATTTGTATACATTAAAGTTTACTTTTGTGCTGTAAAATTCTACGGGTTTTGAAAAATGCATAATGTCATGTATCCACCATTAAAGTCTCATACCGAATAGCTTCACAACCCTAAAATTATCTTCTGTGATTAATGCTTCCCTACCAAAACCCTGGAAAGCCACTAACATCTTACTATTGCTATAGTTTTTGCCTTTCTTAAAATGTCATATAACAGGAATTGTATGGTATATATCCTTTCCAGATGAACTTCTTTAACTTAGAAATATACAGTTAAGGCCAGGCATGGTGGCTCATGCTTATAATCCCAGCACTTTGAGAGTCCAAGGTGGGTGGATCACTTGAGGTCAGGAGTTTGAGAGCAGCCTGGCCAACATGATGAAACCCAGTCTCTACTAAAAATGCAGGCATGGTGATACACGCCTGTAGTCCCAGCTACTCAAGAGGCTGAGGCACAAGAATCACTTAAACCAGGGAGGTGGAGATTGCAGTGAGCCAAGATTGTGCCACTGCACTGTAGCCTGGCTAATAGAACGAGATTAAAGAGGGAAACAAAAGAAAAGAAAAGAAAAGAAAAGAAGCAAAAGAAAAGAAAAGAAAAAGAAAAGAAAAAGGAAGGAAGGAAGGAAGGGAAGGAAGGAAGGAAGGAAGGAAGGAAGGAAGGAAGGGAAGGAAGGAAGGAATGAATGAGCCGAGGCCGAGGCCGAAGAAAGAAGAATGAAAAGAATGGCTGAATGGAAAGAAGGAAGGAATGGAATACAATGGAATGGAGGAAAAGAAAAGAAAGAAAGAAAGAAAGAAAGAAAGAAAGAAAAGAAAGAAAGAAAGAAAGAAAGAAAGAAAGAAAGAAAGAAAGAAAGAAAAGAGGGAGGAGGTGGAGGGAAGGAAGGAAGGAAAGAAAGAAAGAGTGGAGGAAAGAAAGAAAGAAAGAAAGAAAGAAAGAAAGAAAGAAAGAAGGAAGGAAAGAAAGAGAAAGAAAGAAAGAAAGAAAGAAAGAAAGAAAGAAAGAAAGAAAGAAAGAGGAAGAAAGGAAGGGAAGGAAGAAAGGAGTGAGGGAGGAAGGAAGGAAGGAAGGAAAGAGAAATGAAAGGGAAAGAAAGGAAAGGAAAGGAAAGAAAGTTAAGATTCATCTGTGTCTTTTTTGTCAAATGGTAGTTTTTCTTTTTATTGCTGAATAATATTCCATTATATGCATATGCCACAATTTGTTTTTTTTCTTTAATCTATTTAAAGACATCTTGGTTGTTTCTAGTTTCAGGTGATTATGAATAATGCTACCACCAATATTCAATTGCAGCTTTTGTGTGTATACACTCAGCCTCCAGCAAGTCATTAAAATTATCATTTAAATATTCCTTCTAGGTTATGGCTCCACTTGCTTCTACTCCAGGTAAACAGATCTCGGTTATGACTCTGGATTTGCCTGTCTCTACAGATTTCTGGGTGTCAGTTTGCTCTGTAACCTCTGTTCCTTGAGACATTCAAGAAAACTTGTGGTTTTCCATTTGCTTAGCTTTTTCTTGCTGCAAGAAAATGAAGATTTCCAAGTGTTTTACATGTCAGAGATGAATCCAGAAATTTTATTTACTTTTTATCAATTTATCAAAGCAATATCGGCCCATGTAATAAAATTTTAGTGGAGAAACACATAGAGATATACAGGACAAATATCAACTGATAATGCCATCACTTAGAGCCACAGTTTCTTCAAGATTAATTTGTATTACACTTTTTAATTTTAATATATTTTCCATTGTCATTAATAATTACTCCCAAATACTGCTTCATGGTTATATGGCTATGTTTTATCTTAAGTAATAAATATGCTAAGTTCTAGTTCAGATTTTGCAGAATGTAGAGTCAAACATGCATTGTCATTTCCTTTTCTTTAACTTTGCAACTAGTAGAAATTCCTCAGGCACTGTCATATACAGTAAAGGATTTTCACCAAGTTCCACAAACGGCAACCAGATTTACCAGAAAATGTCCTTTAACTCATAAAACTTAACAATATCCCCAGTACATGAACACTTATGTCCAGTAGGCTGTCAGCTCCAGCCATTTGAGACATATAATTTCATAAACTAGTGAAGCATTAGTATGCTATGTGAGCGCAAAATAAATAAAAGTTAGTATCTCTATGAAGATTAATTTGTAGAGATACTTTTATAGTTGAATGCTTTGAGAAGACTTGGAAGAAAATTCCTAAAAATGTAAGAGTCTGCAAGTTATTATTTAACTTAAAAAAAAACTATAAAAAGCAACTGATAAATAATGTTTCATATAATGTCTATGCAAGAAATTTGACTTGGAATCCCAGTTATATGAACATATTCCATAATAACAGCTAACACTTAAGGTTCACACATATAAGCATTGTTCTTTAATCCTCTAATTAATTGTTTTATAAACTGTTAATCTTCACAATAACTCTGCAAAATAAGTTTTATTTATGTCCTCATTTTATGGGAGAGGAAATGGATGTAGAGGCCATAAGAAACTTAGCCCATGCTGCATAATTTATAAAAGTTAAAAGTGTAGTTGTTCTTCCCTCATGTTTGTGTAAATCAAAAGCCTAGTTCTGAAGAAAACAATATGGCAGTTTTATAAAAATGTATATATAAGTTTACCATACAACTCAATTATTTCGCTTCTAAAATCCTACCCCAGAGAAATAAAAGTTCATGTCCATACAGACTTGCATGTGAATATTAATAGCAGAATTATTCCTAATATACAAAATGTAGAAGAAAATCCATGTCCATGAGTGAGTGGCTAATCCAAATCCATGTGTGAGTGGATAAAATATAGTGTAACCATACAATGGAATTTTATTCAATAATAAACAGAAATTAAATACTACACAACATAGGTAAACCTCAAAAATATTATGAAAAGTGAAAGAAGCCAAAAACAAAAGATCATACATTATGATTCCATATATGTAGAATGTCAAGAACGGCAAATCTAAGAAGACAGACAGCTGTTAGTTGTTCCCTGGGTTTTGAAGTGAGAATGGAGGTTAAATCTAAATGGATACAAAGAATCTTATTGGAGAAATGCAAGGGTTCTACAAACCCGATTGTGGTGATGGTTGTATAACTGTATTAACAAAAATATTTCAATTGTGCATTTTATATGGGATAATTTTATGAGTGTTAATTATACCTCAGTAAAGTTGTTTTTAAAAACGAGATCGAAGTGATGGTTGTACAACATTTGAATGTACTAAATGCCACTGAATTGTACACTTTAAAATGATTAATTATGTGTTCTGTAAATGTTACTTAAATTTTTAAAAGGCACTAAAAAGTTATGGACATTGTCAGAATGTGTGTATTTTTAAGTTTGCTTTATGATGTTTTTATTCAGATATTTATATTTACATATGTTTCATGTTCATTGTATAATAAGCAGGAAATTAAAAAGAAAAGAGGTTTTTCTTAAAATTGTTCATTATTCTACCACCTAAGAATAACAGTGAACTTGTGGACATATATCCTGTGATGATTTTTTCTGTGTTTTTACCAAATGCATAATCATACCATATACATGGTTGTGTAATATGCTTTTGCAGCCTAACAATATACATAAATATCATACTATATCAACAAGATTACATGGCTTTGAAATTTGAAAATCAAATACCCACCTCACTTAACAATGAAATCCATTCCTTGGAAGACACAATGGCCAATCCAGCAGTGCAAACTGAATAATTAACCACTATTGTCTGTATGTCAAATGCTATGGACTAAATTATGTCCCTTCAAAATTCATATATTGAAGTTCTAACCCCCAGGTGACTGTATTTGGAGATAGAGCCTATAAGGAGATAATTAAGGTTAAATGAAGTCATAAGGGCGAGGCTTCGACCAAATAGGATTAGTGTCCCGATAAGAAGAAACACCGGGGGGCTCACTTTCTCTTTTTTCTGCCATATGAGGACACAGCCAGAAGGAAAGCTGTTTTGCAAGCCAGGAAGAGAAATCTCACCAGAAAACTAATTGGACAAGATCTTGATGTTGGACTTTCCAGCTTCCAGAGCTGTGAGATATACATTTCTGTTGTTTATTCTACCTAATCTATGGTGTTCTATTATGGCAGCCTAAGCAGATTAATACTCCATGTCTTCCAAGCTAAGCTACCTCCTGGACTTATCAAGAAAGCATATAATAGCATTTCTTGAGTGTGAATTATTATATTTCAAGTATTGTTCTAGGTTGTTTGTTTTGTTTTGTTTTGTTTTGAGATGGAGTCTTACTCTGTTGCCCAGGCTGGAGTGCTGTGGCACAATCTCTGCTCACTGCAACCTCTGCCTCCCAGGTTCAAGCAATTCTCCTGCCTCATCCTCCTGAGTAGCTGGGATTATAGGCATGCACCAGCACACCTGGATAATTTTTGTATTTTTATTAGAGAATGGGTTTCACCATGTTGGCCAGGCTGGTCTCGAACCCCTGACCTCAAATCATCTGCCTGCCTAGGCTTCCCAAAGTACTCGGATTGCAGGCATGAGTCACCACCCCCACCCAATGTACTAGGCACTTTAAATGTGTTAGTTTATTTCTAGAACCTTCATTTGTAAAAATACTTTACAAATGAAGAAATCAGGATCCAGAAAACCAGAAAAGAAAACTAACTTGCTCAAACATCATAAAGCAAACTTAAAAATACACACATTCTGACAATGTCCATGACTTTTTAGTGCCTTTTAAAAATTTAAGTAACATTTACAGAACACATAATTAACCATTTTAAAGTGTACAATTCAGTGGCATTTAGTACATTCAAATGTTGTGCAACACATTTTAGCAGATGGAGAGGAGAAGACCCAGGGAGATTTCAATTTACTTGGTCAATATCATCCAATTAAAAATTGCTTTATCTGAGGACAAGACAAAACACTATGAATTTCTATATGTCTGACTGCAGGGGCAATGTGCCTGCCATAACAATGCACTGCACACTGTATCCCAGGAGGGCAGGAGACTGCTACAGCTAAGAAACTTTGCTAGGAATTAATAGTGCAGATATATTTTCAACATGAATTTTCACCTAGATTACAGTTTTATGCATAATCTACTATGTGCTAAATATAATTTGTGAAAGGCAATAAATGCCAGGCTATAGAGTTTTGATTTTATGTTGCAGTCCAGAAGTCAGCTAAACTTTTTTTTCTGTAAAGCATAAGATGGTGACTATCTTAGGCTTTGTGGGGCATACTATCTCTGTGGAAACTACTTCACGCTGCCTTTGTAGGACAAAAGTAGCCATAGGCAATAAGTAAATGAACAAGCATGTCTGTGTTCCAATAAATTTTGTGTATGAAAACAGGAAGCCGATTGGATTTGGCCTACATGCCGTGGCTTGCCAACCCCTGCTGTACTCAATAGTATGTGATTGATTGAAGGTGCTTGAGAAGGATTTAACTGAGGATGTGTTTTCAAATATTTAAATGATAGTAGTAATATACATGATGATTTGGAGGAGGGAGAAAACAGGCAGAGAAAGTTTGAGAAGACTAAGACTCAAAAGACTTGGTAGAAAGCATGAAGACAGAAGGGAAATCTATAACAAATATGATTATGTCAGGTTTTTAGATCATATGTTGATCTCTTTTAGAACTCAGACCTTTCCCTTTAGAAAACTCACAAGAATAGGTTATGTGTTAAAGTCAATAATCAATTTTTCATTTCTCTTTTCTTCTTGAAAAAACTTTCGACAACTAAAGAACTTGAAGACATGGTATAAAGCATGAAGACTAAAAAGAAATATATAACAAATATGAATATGTCAGATTTTTAGATCATATGTCTTAGAAGTTTCCCTTTGGAAGACTCACAAGAATAAGTTATGTGTTAAAATTAATAATTTATTTTTTAATCTATTTTTTCTTGACAAAAAGTTTCAATAACTAAAGAACCTGAAGATATTCAAAAGTGAATATCTTATTCTCTCTCTCTCTCTATAGCTATGTATATCTATATTTGTAGATTATATATCATATATACACACACACATATATGTACACACACAGATATTTGTAGATTGTATATCATATATTATTATATATGATTATATATCATATATAATATGATATATATCATATATATCATGATTATATATCATATATATGATATATTATTATAATCTACAGATATTTGTAGATTATATATCATATATACACACAGATATATATCTTTCTCTTTCTTCCCCTCTTCATGTCTGTGTGCATGCGTGTTTATGTCCAAGGAACCACAGGAACAAAAGGACCACAGACTATCCATCAAGTGTCTTATTTGTAATTTTTGTAATCATGTTACTTGGTAAATGTGAATGTGAAATTGAGAAAGATGAGGAGGAGTTCCAGGCCACACAAATTGCCATAACTAACACAAAATTGGGTTGATGAATAAGAATAAAACCATTCATTTATAGAATCTTCCTTAAGCAGAGATAGGAACTAAGCTACTTGGCCTTTTATTTCTCTCCAGGAAGTCGTCTTTTACAAAAGTGTTGGCATGACAATTTTCTTGTGAGGCAGTGAGCAGGCTGACTTGACTATACATTTTAGCAGATGGAGTGGAGAAGACCCAGGGAGATTTCAATTTACCTGGTCAATATCATCTAATTAAAAATTGCTTTATCTGAGAGCAAGACAAAACACTATGAATTTCTATCTACATGATCTTACAGCCACAAACTAGAAAGTGAACAATGCAATTAACAAGCCATTTTTGTCTATGTGATGATAAAACATTGATTTCACTCATATTACTTTTAAATTAACCAACTGTTTAGGTAACATGGTGCAAAACAACTGGCATTCCAAACCACTCATTACTTCTTATTAAGCTATATTGTCTTATAACTGTTAGCAAAAGATCATTCACTCATTTGTTCATGCATTGTTTACTGGTTACACAATTAGTGAGCACCAGCTGTTTCCCAGTGCAGGACATTATGCTTAATAATAGAGAAAATAACATAAATGAGTGAGACACAACCTCTGCCTATGAAGAGCTTACAATCTCACAGGGAACATAAGCCAACAAAAATAAATATTGATATGTAAGTAGCAAAATGTGATGTGTCATATATTGACAGAAAGTCAGGTGCTTACACTCTACAGGGCTTCTCTTTGAGGAAAGGGCATTTAATGCCAATCTGCTCTGTTGGATTCAGATCCTAGTGTCACCACTAGCCAGCTGTTTACCATTTGCTTAGTCACAGCTTTTCTAGTCCTCAGTATCTTCACCTATGAAAGGACAGGTTACAGTAAATGTTTTTTTAATATTCCTTCTATCAATATTACCCTAAGTTTCAATATTTCAAGTTGGGGAAGGAGATAAATCAAACTACATTTCAAATAATAAAGGAAGCCATGATTAAAAAGAGTAGAAATATGGATGTTCTTGAAGATCCACTTGAATACAGTAGATCTTAATTGATGCCGATGGCACACTCTTTAAATAAGGGAACAGTATAAGCCAGCTTCACAGGTAAGAAAGCATAGCAATGACAATACCTACATTTGTGAGGTAAACATCTGGAAACAGGACCTGCTCATTAAATTGGATGGGGGTGTTAGGCCAAAAGCAGATAGAAATGTTGATGGACAGTATTTGGTCAGAAAAGAAAAGCGATGTTTTGAGTCATCCCCAACCCACTTTTCTGAATGGACAGGTGCAGAAGGAGAGGGAAGGTATGGAAGTGGAAAAGGCTGTCCAGTGCAGAAGGTGATAACCTGGCACATCAGTCCTGGGCACTGAGAAGCCACAATAGCATCAGTAGCAAAATGAAGCATCATCACTCTCACAGCAGAGGACTGGTACAAAGAGGCAGAGATCTACCAGAATTCAGTCTCCATACTAGATGTGTGATGGATGGCTAGGGCCACTTATGGGAATTTCTAGGACTATAGCCTATTAGGTCGAAGTCAACTAAATGAGTGAAAATGACAGGGATCTAGAAGTTTGATTCACAAAAACACTGGCAGAAAGGGAAAGATCTTCAGTTCAACCTTGGTGCTGGAAAAGCTGTGGTAAAGGGTAATCAAGAAAAGAAAACAATTAAAATTAGCAAATCAGTCTCATTTCGAGCAGCAACACAGGCACTCTCAAACTTAAAATTCAGAAGCTTAAGGGTGCATGAGACACTTGAAGAACTGACCCCTTTCTCTCATTTCTCCCAAATAATAAATATTACCTCAGAGAAAGCAAAAGCAGTAACTTTGGAATCTTGTGGGAACAAGTGTAAGAACTAGCTGTCCCAGCACAGTCCTTGATGGGTGGCATTGCTGTGGATATAGACCTGGAATCAAGTCTACAGCATAGAAGCTTTTGTAAGTATGTGTGGCCTGATGGTTTTTCCTCTCCCTGTAGTACTATTTGATTTTCTTTATTTCCCTCCACCCCAATAAAAAAAAAAAAGAGAAAGAAACAAGACTTAGTCACTCCGAACTTTTTGTCCCACTAGGGATGTAGGGAAATTTCAGTGAAGTCTACATCGTCTGTAACGCTAGGGAATCTATCCTCTTATAATCAGGAAGAAGAGGAACTGGAGGTTACAATGGGAATATCAAAAAGTTCCTATAGGAGTTTAACAGTGGAAAACCCCTGCCTCTCCTAAGAATAGGCTCAACCTAAATCTGTTGCCTTTACCCTCAGGAACTATAGATTATCCCAGAAATTAAATGGGAAGAAAGGCCATGTGATATAAAACTGGATAAATATGATGTCCAGGTACTTTTAGGGTTAACAGCTGATCTACCAAAATTGAGTTTGAGTGAAATAAGCTTGTCCTAACAGGAGCATTATTGTGGTACTAAAATCCCCCAAAGAGATTGTAAAGTCATATCTAGGAAGCAGCTATGTGATGTGTCCTATACTAGATTTGGTGGTAGTGAAAGGATGACTCTTTTCATCTTGTACACCATGGCCACCACTAAAAGATATTTAGTCACACCAAACATGTCTAATGTATAATGTCTAATCACATATGGAGACAAAAAAAAAAAGAAAATAATCCCTAAAAACACCCATGTCCTAGAAACTCCCATGACCTGAGCCTAGTATTCTTGCACTTTGTGGTTTCTTTAGCATCTGAGCAGACGAAGAGGTTAACGTGAAAACCGAAGTCAATCCCTACATGCCTGGCTTGTGGGATGTGCCCAAGGGGAGCAGCATACCATCATGTTAAATGACTCAAGGGCATTTCTGGAACAATCTAGGAGGATTGCTTTTTGTGGGAGATTAATGACCTCAGGGATCATCTTGAGGAACTGTTGGTTAATAGGATCATTACTGAATCATAGCCCATATGCTTCTCCAATTGCGATAGTGAGAAAGGAGACTAGAAAAAATTGAAAGTATGTGCCTTATTATACCGTTAATTGTTGAATTAGGAGTGATCAATAAGCTGTTTGTAAAAACACCTAGAGTTCACCTTGCTAGATTTGCAGAATGGCTATTGCCAGATAGCAGTTACAGCTGATGAGGATAAAGATAAGTGAGCTTTTTTTTTTAATCTGACCAGCAAGATTTCATCTACTTGAGATGATGCATCACGGTCCCTAAGGAGGCCCTCCTGTCAACCCACAGTGGAAAAGGTTTTTTGTGACAGAAGTTAGTTCAAGGATACTCTCCCCTTTATCTGAAACAGTTTCTTGAGGGGATAGGTGAATTGCTTCTCACCTGTGCGTTAATAAAAGCCCTGCCACTCAGGTAACAGACAATGTCCATGTCTCACCCATATCTTCTCAGTGTTCACCTCTAAGCTGAAGGCTGATCACTACGAATAAACACAACTCTCTATTGGATGTTTTTGTTTTGTTTTGTTTTGTTTTTGGCTTGGTAGCACGGTGCTATCAAGGCAAGACAAAAGTGATAAGAGTTAATGTGTCTAGAGTCAGGCCTCAACTGATAACGAATCCTCACCTTTCTTGAGATGCTTCTAAGATATGGTCTATCCAGACCCCAGAGTTCTCCAATAGCCTTGAGCTCCAGCTCCTCAGTCAGAACTTGCTTGATAATTTGCCCTCTATTGGCTTTTTTTTTTTTTTTTTTTTTTTTTGCCTTTCCTGCTTCACTTCCTATGGACCATCTCCTCCCCGAAATGCATATGTTGAAACTCTATCCTCCAATATGATGGCATTAGGAAGTGGGGCCTTGGGAATTAATTAGGATTAGCTGAGATCATGAGGAAGACACCCTTAAGGATGGTATTATTGCCCTTATAAGAGCAAGACAACTTGCTTCTCTCTTCTCTCCACAATGTGAGGATACAACGAGAAATCAGCAACCTGGAAAAGGTTCCTCACCAGAGCCCAACCATGCTGCCATTTTGATCTTGGATTTCTAGGCAACAGATATGTAAAAAATAAATGTCTATTGTTTATAAACTACTCAGTCTGTAGTATTTTTCTTACAGCAGCCTGAGATGAGTAAGTCACTTCCCTACACTCCTACTAGGATCACTTCCTCCTTCCTCTACCTTGTCTTGTCATCATCTTTTTCCCTACCTGTGGGAAAAGGGGGAATAGGAGTTCAAATCTATAGCTTGTGGGCTCATTAAAAACTTGTTACTGGGGCTGAGTGTGGAGGTTCACGCCTGTAATCCCAGCACTTTGGGAGGCCGAGGCGGGCAGATCACGAGGTCAGGAGATCGAGACCATCCTGGCTAACATGGTGCAACTCCATCTCTACTAAAAATACCAAAAAAAAAAAAAAAAAAAATTAGCCAGGCGTGGTGGCATGCACCTGGAGTCCCAGCTACTCACGAGGCTAAGGCAAGAGAACCTGGGAGGCGGAGCTTGCAGTGAGCCGAGATCGTGCCACTGTACTCCAGCCTGGGCAACAGAGCAAGACTCTGTCTCAAAAACAAACAAACAAACAAAAATTGTTACTCAAAGTTTGGCCCTCAACATCACCTGAGAGCTTGTTAGAAAAGCAGAATCTCAGGCCGGGCGCGGTGGTCTACGCCTGTAATCCCAGCACTTTGGGAGGCCAAGGCGGGAGGATCACCTGAGGTCAGGAATTCAAGACCAGCCTGGACAACATGGTGAAACCCCGTCTCTACTAAAAAATACAAAAATTAGCCAGGCGTGGTGGCGCATACCTGTAATCCTAGCTACTCAGGAGGTGGAGACAGGAGAATTGCTTGAACCCAGGAGGCGGAGGTTGCAGTGAGCCGAGATCGCACCACTGCACTCCAGCCTGGGTGACAGAGCAAGACTCTGCCTCAAAAAAAAAAAAAAAAGAGAGAGAGAGAGAGAGAGAAAGAAAAAAGCAGAATCTCAGACCTCAGACCACACCCAGACATACTGAAGAGAAGCCTGCATTGTTTAAAGCCAGATTGCCAGGTGATTCAGGTGCACGTTACAAGCAGAGTGTTACTGTCTTCAGAACACAGGGCTGTGGTCTTTCGGAGGAGAAAGAAGCTTTATTTCTATTAGCCAATCTTAGTAGCTGCAGCTGTCTGCATGATAATACAGTGTATACTGCTGTCAAGTAACCCAAAGAAAAGCCCCAGAATTTCTCTTTATTGAGGTTGTCTGGGAATAAGTGAAATGTTATCAGTTGCCAGCAGATATAATGTGCTGTCAGTACCTTCCAGCCAAAGACCATCAGGAACAAATAAATGTAGTTGAACAAGTTGGGTGTTGCCTCAAGAGAGAATGTACATCATGGGGACTCTTGGGTATCTCAGTAAAAGACTTAAAGGATTTGGGCTATGGTTGAGAGATTTTTGAGGAGGGTCTAATGAAGTAGGACTTTCCTATGAATTGGGTGTGATTTCAATGCAGGGATAATTTTATAATTGGGTATGTCAATAAATCTTATTTAGAGAGAGGGCAGACTAAACTGAGGCTAGAACTATAATTGGAAAAAACACACACATGCACAGTGGTCATTCATATTAGTCAAAGAGAGATACTTAGTATTTTGTGGCTTGGACAACGTTCATGCTTTGTGTCCAGACATAATTTTAGAACAGTCTTTGTTTTGATCAATTATGGTCACAGAGTGGTCTTATCATATGTTGAGGTTCTATGAAATTGTTTCTGTTCACAAGAGAACATAAGTCCTAGATGTGAGTGACAAACCAGCTGGTAACACCACCACGAGCTTGCTGAAGAGAGTCTTATTTATAGTGCAAAAAAAGTCTAAGGTTAAAAAAATAACTAATTTGATTATTGGACATTCCTGAGCTTCAGCCAAGCAGAACAAGTAGAATATTCAACTGGATTAGAGAAGAGATTTTGAAATTTAGCTACTGCAAAAAAAAATAAAAGGGGGGGGGTAGTTTCCTGTGACTGGATTATGAAAATCTAAAATCATTCCAATTTATGGTTAAAACTTCATAAATGTAAGTTTCAATCAAACTTGATGGAATGTATACAGGATAATGCGGGAAAATCTAAAGGACCAGTTGAAGCCAATAGGTGGGACTCCTGGTATAAACCCTATCCTCCACTAGAGATTATAGTACTGTGTGCACCCTCATTTTTTTCAGTGTTCTGAATATCAATATCCCATATATCTCTGCTCATATATTGGTGAAAATAATATCCAAGTTTGACTCTATAACAATTAATCTCAGGAACAAGAAAAGGACACATTCCAATGGAAATGCTCCAGTGCTTAGTAATTAAAAACAAAACATTTTAAAATAAAGCTTAGATGAGAAATCTGATGATGGTAGAGGTTAGAGGAAGAACCAAATTTTATTGTCAAATTTTGGCATCTCAGTAAGCCAAGTAGGTGCAAATCTATCTCTTATCTAAAGTTGTTCCAACTGTACATGGATTGAGGCCGTGCACAGTAGCTTTCGAACTTGCTACCCCTGCCTCATCAGGTTCTAAAGTAACCTGAGGGCCCAAAATAATCAAAGTTCTTGTTTCTTAAATTGAAAAGTATTGAACGCTCTCTTTGTAAGGAAGAACCAACATTTTAAGAAGACAGTGGGTTGAAACCCTGCCTGTTTGTCAGTTCCCTAATAATGTCCATGGTGCAACTTAGAATGAAAAACTTAGAGGCCGGGCGCGGTGGCTCAAGCCTGTAATCCTAGCACTTTGGGAGGCCGAGACGGGTGGATCACGAGGTCAGGAGATCGAGACCATCCTGTCTAACACGGTGAAACCCCGTCTCTACTAAGAAATACAAAAAACTAGCCGGGCGAGGTGGCGGGCGCCTGTAGTCCCAGCTACTCCGGAGGCTGAGGCCGGAGAATGGCGTGAACCCGGGAGGCGGAGCTTGCAGTGAGCTGAGATCCGGCCACTGCACTCCAGCCTGGGCTACAGAGCGAGACTCCGTCTCAAAAAAAAAAAAAAAAAAAAAAGAATGAAAAACTTAGGAAATTTTGGGGGGATTAATATCATATATAAATAGAATATATTCTAATTCGCATATACATTTTCAGAAGAGAGAGAATTAGTTTAAATAGTGGGATCAATTTTGTCTACTATTTCTGACAATAAGCATATGCCACAAAGTAAGAATGAAGCAGAAGACAGGAATCTGCTTTTTATTCTCTGGGTTTCAGATTCTTTATGCCACAGTTTATCACACTTCATTTGAGTCTGGAAATTAAAAACACATACTGTTTGTACAACATAGACTCTAAATTCAAGCCAATGACTTCTTTAATATTCAACACAAGAAGAGTGACATGTTCTGTGGTGAAAAAGGAAACATTTGTGTTGGACTTACTGCAAAATGATATCACTTAGTCATTTATTGAAAAAGTTTTACTGTGTTGCTCCTATGTACCACACAGTATTTTCTCGTTGTATAAAGATACGTATAATATCCTGACTCCCACAGAGCCTGTACATAGTGAAGAGGGAAAGACAGTAAACAAATAAATATGAAAAAAAATTCAGATAGTAAAAGTGCTAGGCAGGGCACAATAGCTCATGCCTATAATCCCAGCACTTTGGGAGACCATGGTGGGCAGATCACTTGAGCCCAGGAGTGTAAGACCAGCCTGGACAACAAGGTAAAACCCCATCTCTACAAAAATGCAAAAAGTAGTAGTAGTAGGAGTAGTAGCAGGGACTACTCCCTGTAGTCCCAGCTACTTGGGAGGCTGAGATGGGAGGATTACCACCTGAGTCTGGGGAGGTGGAGGCTGCAGTGAGTCATGATTGGGCCACTGCACTCTAGCCTGGGCAACAGAGTGAGACCCTGACTTAAAAAGTACATTTTTTTTAAAAAAGTGCTATGAATAAAATGAAACAGAGTAGAGGAATAGTTGGATAGAAAAATATGGAGAATGGGTCTGCCTTAGGTCCTTAGTAGGGAAGGCCCCTCTGAGGCAAAACATTAGAGCTGAGACATGAATGATGAGAAGGAGCCAGTCATGTACAGATTTGAGGCAAGAGTATTTGAGACAGAAAGAGCAGATAGTGCTAAGGCCCTGATATGGAACAAGATTGGTGTTTTCTAGTAAAAGAAAGAAGGCCAGTATGGGAGGAATGTAAAGAACCACAAAGAGAATGGGACAAAAATAGGTTAGACGGTAGAGAGAGGAGGTCTATAATTAGCAAACCTGTCAGGTTTGACATGGCTAAAACAGTTGGCAGTTGGATGTTTGAGCTTGGAACTTGAGTGAAAAAGTTCAAGAGATGTAAATTTGGGGATTGGCAACTATATTATTACTCTGCTATTTAATCCTGAATTCTGCTTAGGATGTATCTTCAGTATATAAATTCCACAGGAACCAGGTATAACAGCTCTTGGGTAAAGATAGATAAAAATAATAGGAAAACATGATCTAAGCTGATATCTTTGGAATAGGTGAAAATTTCGAATTTTACTCCTCACCCCTTACTGAGAACCAGAAACAAATATACAGTATCAAGATTTTCATCAGCAACAAGCCAGAACTCAGATGAGGTATTTCATAGGTCCTAGACAACCTTTCCACACTGTAATGTTCTGGAACATCTTGGAAATGTTCTGCAGGTAAAATTGGGAAAGGGTGATCTCAACAAGGAGAAAACAATCCTGAAGAGCCAGATCCTTGAGTAGAATCTGCTCATTGATCTCCAGGTTGAGTGGAGAGTGGCTCAAAAAAGGAGAACACACATGTTTGTAGCATGCAGCAGAAATGAGAAAAATGAAAAGAGCAAGAAGGAGAGGACTCAAATATTATAAAGCAGAGAACTAAAATACACTCATGGACTGAAAGAGAGATTAACCCCATATAATACAAACTTTACAAGAGACAATATTGCTGAGTAAAGACTGAAACAAAGGGCCTTTAAAGTGAAAGAAATATTATAAGAGTCTTCATATTGAGGACTTTGCTTATGTTATCTCATTAATATGTTTCATCGTTTCACTTTTTGATAATTATGTTAGCTGGGACTTAGTCTTCCTGGACAGATACTTTAAGGCTCTTTCTTTTTTTGTGTACTTTTTATCTCCTTTTTAAATAATTATTTTCTTAAAATAATTTAGAGTACATTTAAGTAATGTATGCCACTTTTTCAGATTTTATACATAAACAAGAAACTAAGCAAATGGTTGAAGTAAGTATGTAGCACTATACATTCTGCACATTTTGCCATGTGCATGGATACTTTTATTTTATTTCACTTAAAACATTTTTAAGTGAATTATAGAGACTGTAAAGTGCCTAAGATAAGAAATAGATATGGAGTTCTTACTATTTAGCCAAAAAATTTCACTTTAAGGAAAAAATTTAAAGAAATAATTGGAAATATACATAGAATTTATGTAAAGAAAATATAGGAGTTCCAATTTTTTAAAGGTGGCATAAGTCGGGTGCGGTGGCTCACGGCTGTAATCCCAGCACTTTGGGAGGCCGAGATGGATGGATCACAGGTCAGTAGTTTGGAACCAGCCTGGCCAACATGGTGAAACCTGGTCTCTACTAACAACACAAAAATTAGCCGGGCTTGGTGGTACACACCTGTAGTCCCAGCTACTTGGGAGACTAAGGCAGAATTGCTTGAACCCAGGAGGCAGAGGCTGCAGTGAGCCGAGATGGCGCCATTGCACTCCAGCCTGTGCAACAGAGCAAGACTCTAACTCAAAAATAAATAAATTAATTAATTAATTAAAAGGTGACATAGAAGCAAGCTTTACTCCCCACTCCCTACTGAAAACCAGAAACAAATATACAGTATGGGGATTTTCATCAGCAACAATCCAGAACTCAAATATGCACATGAGGCAGATCCCAGGGGCACAGACAGGTGAAGAAACTCCACACAGATGGTAGGAGAATCAAACATACTTATCTGGGAAGCCCTTCCCCACTTTCTCTGCCAAGCAACAAATATGAGGAATATCTTTTCCAACTCACAGATTCTACATTGGAAAAGGTGAGACTGAGTTGGTCAACTAGTTTTCCCACCATCTTGGGTTCCCTGGTAGGAGACCTGTTGCCATAATCCATGGGAACATTGTGACTGCCTGAAGGGAGAAATATCCCTGAAGACAGGCAGAGAGAAGGAGAGTAGGTAGGAATAACATCCCCAGCCCCAGAAACTCTGCTCTGTAAATTGGCCAAAGGAAATGCTAAATCAGAGTGGCTGCTCCGCAGCAGCACTACACTATTGACTATTTGACCAAGAAGTTTAGCTTTAAGGAAAAACAACAACAACAACAACAACAACAAAAACCTTAAAGAAATAATCAGAAATATACATAGAATTTTATATAAAGATACTCAATATGGGAGTTCTAGTTTTAAAAAGGTGGCATAGAAGCAAGCTTCACTCCCCACCCCCTACTGAAAACAAAAAACAAATATACAGTATCAAGATTTTCATCAGCAACAACCCAGAACTCAAAATATGCAGATGAGGTGTTTCACAGGTCCTAGCCAGCCTTTCCATACTCCAAAGAATCCATACTTTGATTCTCTTTGGAATCAAAGATATTATCCCCCATTCAAAATAGACAGCTCTCTAATCATTTACTAGAGCCAAGGCAAACCTGGGCTTAAGGCACCAACTAGGGCAGTAAAAAGGCAGTGACCTAGCAGTAAATATTTGCTAAATCAATTTATCCAATAAAAATCAAAACAAGCCAGAGAGAAAAAACTAGAATAACAACTAATTTTTCAGTGCAAAAACAGAAATATATACCCACAAGAAACACCAGCAAACAGGAAGCCATGACCTCCTAAAAAAACAAAGCAAATATCCAGCGACCAACACTAATGAGATGATGATTTGTGAGCTCTCTTCCCAAAAAGTGAAAATAACAGTTTTAAGAAAATCCAGTGATCTCCAAGATAGCACAGAAAAGCAATTCAGAAATTTATCAGAGAAATTTAACAAACAGGTTTAAATAATAATAAAAACTCATACAGAAATGCTGTAACTGAAAAATACATTTGCTGAACAGAAGAACTCATTAGAGGCTCTCAACAGCAGAATGAACCAAGCAGAGGGGGAAAAAAAATCACTGAGCTCAAATACCATCTATTTGGAAATACAGTCAGAGGAGAAAAAAGAAAAAGCAAAAGGAATGAAGACCACCTATAAGATAGAAAATTAGCTTAAGAGTCCAAATCTGAGAATTATTAGTGTTCAAAAGAGAACTGAGCAAGATAATGAAAAGTGAAAATGAGGGAAATGGAGTTAAAGTGTATATTTTTTTCTTTGTTGCCTTTGTTTCATTTATTTTATTTGTGATTTAAGAAAAGTTGTCACTTTTTAAAATAACTTGTTATAAGATGTTTTTTGTAAGCCTCATAGTAACCACAGTACAAAAAAACTATAACTGAGTCATGAAAAATAAAAAGTGACAAATTAAAACATACTATGTGATATGGTTTGGCTGTGTCCCCACCCAAATCTCATCTTGAATTGTAGGTCCCATAATTCCCACATGTTGTGGAAAGAACCTGGTGGGAGATAACTGCATCATGGTGGCAGTTTCTCCCATATTGTTCTTGTGGTAGTGAATAAGTCTCAGAGGATCTGATGATTTTATGAGGGGTTTCCCCTTTTGCTTGGGTCTCATTCCCTCTTGCCTGCTGCCACGTAAAATGTGCCTTTTGCCTTCTACCATGATTGTGAGGCCTCCACAGCCATGTGGAACTGTGAGCCCATTAAACCTCTCTTTCTTTATAAATTCCCCAGTTGTGGGTATGTCTATATTAGCAACGTGAGAATAAACTAATACAGTACCAGAGGAAAACCACTTAACAACAAAGGAAGACAGTAAGAAAGGAAGAAAGAAAGAAAATTGTCACAAAACAACTAGAAAACAGGCAATAAGATGGCAGCAGTAGGTACTTACTCATCAGTAGTAACACTGAATATAAATGATCTCAGTTCTCTAAGTAAAAGACAAAAAGTGGCTGAATGGATAAATTAACAAGACTCAACAATATTCAAGATACCTACTTCACCCATAAAGACACATACAGAATGAAAATGAAGAGGTGGAAAAAGCTATTCCATGGAATTGAAAACTAAAAAAAACAAGAGTAGTGATACTTATGTCAGAAAAAATTAACAACAAATGTAAGACTGCAAAGAGACAAAGAAGATCAACATACAACTACAAAGGAGTCAATTCAGTACAATAATAGTAAGGGACTTTTTACCCCACTCTCAGTAATGGACAGATCATCCAGACAGAAAATCAACAACAACAACAAAACAGCAGAGTTAAACTACACATTAGATCTAATAGGCCTAACTGACATTCACAGAATATTTCACCTAATTGCTGCAGAATACACATTCTTTCCATCTGTACATAAAACATCCTTCAGAATAAACCATGTCTAAGGAACGGTCTTTATAAAACAAAACTGAACAAATTCAAAAAATTGGAAATAATTTCAAGTATCTTTGCTAAACACAATGGAATAAAAGTAGAAAACAATAACAAGAGGAAATATGAAAAATTATCAAACACACAGAAATCAAAAACATGCTTTTGAATGACCAATAAACCATGAAGAAATTAGGAAGAAAATTTTAAAATGTCTTGAAACAAGTAAAATGGAAATACAACATACCAAAATCTATGGGATATGGCAAAAGCAATACTAAGATTGAAGTTTATAGCAATAAACACCTATATCAAAAAAGTAGAAAAATTAAAATAAACGACCTAATGATGCACATCAAGGAACTAGAAAAGCAAGAACAAACCAAAACAAAAATTAGTCAAAGGAAAGAAATAACAATCAGAGCAGAAATAAATGGACACTAAACCAAAATCAATGAAACAATAAGTTGGGTTTTTTAAAGATAAACAGAATCAACAAAACTTTAGCAAGACTAACTAATAAAAAAGAGAAAAGACATAAATAAATAAAATCAGAAAGAAAAAGGAGACATAATAACTGAGACTTCAGAAATAAAAAGAATCATCAGATGCTATTGTGAACAACTATATGCCAACAAATTGGAAAACTTAGAAAAAATGGATAAATTTCTGGACACATACAACCTACCAAGATTGAACCATGAAGAAATAGAAAACCTCAATAAACCAATAATGAGTCATCAGATTGAAGCCATAATAAAAAGTCTTTCAATAGAGAAAAGCCCATGATCTGATGGCTTCACTACTGGATTCTACGAAACATTTAAACGAGAACAAATACCAATCCTACTCAAACTGTTAAAAAAAAATGAAGAGGAAGGAATACTTCCAAACTAATTGCACAAGGCCAGCATTATCCTGAAACCAAGATCAGACAAGAATACAATAAAAAAAGAAAACTGCTGGCCAATATCACTAATGAACATAAAGCAAAAATCCTCAACAAAATACTAGTAAACTGAATTTGACAACACATTAAAAAGATCATTCAACATGATCAAGTGGGATTCATCCCAGAGATGTAAGAATGATTCAATATATACTAATCAATAAACAGGCTACATAGCATTAATGGAACCAAGAACAAAAACCATATGATTATGTCCATTGATATTGAAAAAGCACTTGATAAAATTTGACATCCCTTTATGATAAAAATTCTCATCAAAATGGCTGTAGAAGGAACACACCTCAAAATAATATAGGTCATGTATGACAAACTCATAGCTAACATTGCAATAAATGGGAAAAAGTTGAAGACCATTTCTTTAAAGACCAAAACAAGACAAGGATGCCAACTTTTAATACTTTTATTCAACATAACACTGAAAGTCCTGGCCAAAGTAATTAGACAAGAGAGAGAAATACAGGGCATTCAGAATGGAAAGAAGTCAAATTAGCCTTATTAAAAAATGATATGATTTTATACCTAGAAAAAACCTAGACTTCACCAACAGCCTGTTAGAACTGATAAATTCAGTAAAGTTGCAGGATACAAAATCAACAAACAAAAATCAGTAGCATTTATATATGCCAACAGTGAACAATCTGAAAAAGAAATCAAGAAAGAATCCCATTTACAATGGCTACAAAATAATGTAAAATACCTAGGAATCAATCTAACTAGAGAAGTGGAAGATCTATACAAGAAAAACTATAAAACTTTTAAAGAAAAAAAAATTGAAGAGAACACAAAAACATGGAAAGATATGCCATGCTTATGAACTGAAAGAATTAATATTGCTAAAATGACAGCACTATCCAAAGTAATTTACAGATTCAATGCAATCTCTATCAAAATGCCGATGGCATTCTTCACAGAAACAGAAAAAAAAAAATACTGGAATGTATATGGAACCACACAAAAAAAACAAATAATCAAAACATTTCTGAGCAAAAAATAAAAAGCTGGAGACATCACAGGTACTTCAAAATTAACTACAAACTATCAAAACAGAATGGTACTGGCATAAAAATAGACACATAGACCAACGGAACAGAATAGAGACCACCAATATAAATCCATGCATTTATAGCCAATTCATTTTCAACAAATACACCAAGAACATACAATGGAGGAAAGGACAGTCTTTTTAATAAAAAGTGTTGGGAAAACTGTATAATTCAATGTAGAAGAAGGAAACCAGATCCCTGTCTCTCACTGCACACAAAAATCAAATCAAAATAAATTAAAGCTTTAAATCTAAGACATGAAATTACTAGAAGAAAATATTGGGTAAGTGTTTCAGGACGTTGATCTGGGCAAAATTTTTTTGTATAAAACCCAAAAAGCACAGACAACATAAGAGAAAATAGACAAATGGGATTACATGGAGCTAAAAACTTCTGTACAGTAAGGGAAACAATTATCAAGATGAAAAGACAGCCGGGCGCGGTGGCTCAAGCCTGTAATCCAAGCACTTTGGGAGGCCGACACGGGCGGATCACGAGGTCAGGAGATCGAGACCATCCTGGCTGACACGGTGAAACCCCGTCTCTACTGAAAAATATAAAAACTTAGCCGGGCGAGGTGGCGGGCGCCTGTAGTCCCAGCTACTCGGGAGGCTGAGGCAGGAGAATGGCGTAAACCCAGGAGGTGGAGCTTGCGGTGAGCTGAGATCCGGCCACTGCACTCCAGCCTGGGACAGAGCGAGACTCCGTCTCAAAAAAAAAAAAAAAAAAAAAGATGAAAAGACAACCTACAGAATGGGAGAAAATATTTGCAAACTATTTATCTGAAAATGAATTTAATAACCAGAGTATAGAAGAAGCTTAAACAACTCAATAGCAGAAAAAATATATATAATCTGATTTAAAAATCAGCAAGAGATCTGAATAGACATTTCTTGAAAAAAGACAAATGGCTAATGGATTATAAAAATAATGTTCAACAACACTAATCATCAGAGAAATGCTAATTAAAACCACAATAAGATATCAATTCATCCCAATTAAAGTGGTTTGTATCAAAAACACGGGTAACAAGAGATGCTGGCAAAGATGTGGAGAAAGGAGAACCCTGTTGGTGGGAATATAAATATATAAATTTACACAGCCACTATGGAGAACAGTATGGGGGTTCCTCAAAAAACTACAAATAGAACTGCCGTATGATCCAGAAAATCCACTGCTGGGAATATACCCAAAAGAAAGGAAATCGATATATTGAAGAGATATCTACACTCTCATATTTATTGCAGCACTCTTCACAGTAGTCAAAATAGGTATTCAACCTAAATGCCTGTCAAAAAAGTTATACATATATATACAATGGAATATTATTTATCCATACAAAAACAATGAATTCCTGTCATTTGCAATAACATGGATGGAACTGGAGATCATTATGTTAAAGGAAACAAGCCAAGCACAGAAAAAGGATTATCAAATGTTCTTACTCATATGTGGGAGCTAAAAAGTGTATCTCATGAAGATAGAGAGGAAACAGGTGGTAACCAGAGGCCGGGAAAGGTAGAAAAAGAAGAAAAAGAAGGGGGGATAAAGAAGAAGACAATAATATAAATGTTTTTGTTACCAGTGAACTGTAAAGATGGTAAAATTTATATGTATATTTTAACTCAAAAAATATTAAAACAATGTTAAATATTACATTGTTTATTTATTCAACAAACTCTGCAAGATTTTTCTTGTTTGCCTAACTTTTAAATGCTATTTTAAGCTGGAATCAGGGCATAGAAAAAGTCTCTATCCTCATTAACATTACATTCTTATCTAATTAGATGAAGTAAAACTGTGGAAACAGCCTAATTTCCTATAAGGTAGAAATGGTTAGATACATTATACGCATGTGATGAAATGCTAAGTAGCTATTAAACATAAAGTTTACCTACATATATTAACTTGGAAAGTTCACCAAGATCTACAGTGAAGGATCTGTATTGCTCTCCAGCGTGTAGCATATGGCTCCCCAAAAGACAGTAACTGATATACAAATGAATAGTTTATAATGTTAATATTTGTTCAATTATCTTTGGGTATTTAGAATATAGTAATTTATTTTCTTAGTTATCTGTTCCATATTTTCAAATTGTTTACCATTACCATGCAGTATGTCGACACCTAATAAATGTATGTGAGTAAATGTTGACAATGTCACTTAATAATACTAGATACTATTACAAGTATTTTAATAACTATGACTTATTTTTAGGTATAAATAAAAAGCCTAATATTAACCTGGAAAAGCAATAATTTTGGAGATAATGAATTGAAGAGAACTTCACTGAAGGATATAAGCCCTTTTTTTCTAGGCCTTCTTTCTTTGTGGGCTTACCAAGCATCATCCTTCAAAGATAAATGGGTGTGTGTGTGTGTGTGTGTGTGTGTGTGTGAGAATATTTGTTCATATTCTCCCAGTTAAAGGATTTTGTTCTTTATCAAAAAGATTTCAAAATGTTTTCATTTTTCACATGGAACTGCTTTTAACCCTTTATTTTAAAAGAATAGGAAAAAAAAAAACATTTCTACCATCTCACATAGAATCGACTACACAATTTATTATAGTTTGATACTTAAAATTTGGAGAAAATACAGACTTTAATATGATAGGGACAATGAGAACACTGTAATAATAATCTTAATTTCAATAATTGCTAACACGAATTAAGATCTTAATATATTCTAGGACTCGTGCTTTCTACATAACATGCATTATTATCTCATTAATCCTTCAAGAAATGTTTTATGTAAAAACAACTATGATCCCCCATTCCACAGATTTAAAAAAAGGGTGTATAGTGGTTTCATCTATAGCTAGTGAGTAGAACCCACTTATAAACCAAAGTCTGTCACGCTCCAAAGCCAATTATTGTAATCTCTGCTTTTTTGCACACATGAGGTATTTCAGAGTTTGAATTTTTGAGGTTGTTAATCTTTGATTGTTTAAAAATGATAAGAGTCTTCAGACAAGAAAGGGCATATGTCTCCCCTCCTGCCTATTTACCTAAAGATGTTCTTCCCCTACCATTCCTGGACTCTGGTTACCACCAATTTACCCTCTTTCTTCCTGAGATCTCTTTTTAGATCCCACATGCAAGTGAGAACATGTGATACTCATTTTTCTGTGCTTGACTTATTTCCCTTAACATAATGGTCTCCAGTTCCACCCATGTTATAGAAGACTGCCACTATACATCCTGCCCACTTGAGTAGGTTCAGTATCTAGAAGACTTAACAGCACTACGTCCAAGAGTTGGTATCCAGCACAAGGAAAAGGAGGAGGCAAAACTAAATAGAAGAAATAGGGAGCAGGCAATCCTCTTGAACAAGGAGTCAAGGAGCCTAGTCACAGCCTCAAGAAAAGCAGACAACATTTATTTTTACTTATTTATTCTTCCAGTTGTTGTATAAAATAATCTGTGGAATATAATATGTAGGTAAATATACACACATACATATTAATGCACACTGTGTAAATCACTTTCTAGCATTGTTACATAACCTCTATACATGTCCACCTACTTATCTGTTAAATGGCAAAGATAACTACCTTAAAGTTGTATCATGTATATCGTAAGAGATAATTAATTCAACATGCTTAAATGGTACTCAGTATTATGTATGCACTTGATATTTGAAGAAACTTCTTCAGTCCCAGAAACATTCATATCTATGGATATTTAGACTTTTGTACTAATGAAGCTAAAAATTTTATTAAAAATATAAAATAGTACAAGTTTTTTTGAACAATGGTGCAAACAAGTCATTTATCTTTCTATGTTGGATTGCTATGTCTGTGATAATTAAATTATTTAGATGTACTACACAATCTGAAAAAATGCAAAAAACAGTGACTCAAACTTAGTTAACATAAGAATCTACCACAAACTTTGTTCAACTGGTAAGGTCTTAGGGAAGGCACAGAAGTCTTCATTTTGAGATGCAATAGCACAAAGTCTTATTCTCTTATAATGAATTACAGAACAGTGAATAAATGCAATTGTTCTTCTTGAACGGATGCTTTCTCTCTTTTGTTAAATAGCTTGGAGCTAACAAAATGTCATTTCTTCACATTCTATAATTCGGTGCTTTCAGGGATTTAGATAGATCTTGACAAATACTATTAATTGGTGAAGTTTTACTACTGGCTCAAATTCTGTGCTATTACCTTCAGTATTTAATAACCGTAACTTTGAGGGGTTTGAACTATACTTGTAGTTTAAATAGTAAAATTGTTTTATATAACTGATATATTAGTAGTTTGAAAAGGTCATATTCCACGGGGCGTGGTGGCTCACGCCTGTAATCCCAGCACTTTGGGAGGCCGAGGCGGGCGTATCACAATGTCAGAAATTCAAGACCAGCCTGACCAAGATGGTAAAACCCCATCTCTACTAAAAACACAAAAAATTTAGCTGGGGGTGGTGGCGTGCACCTGTAGTCCCAGCTACTCAGGAGGCTGAGGCAGAGAACTGCTTGAACCCGGGAGGCAGAGCTTGCAGTGAGCCGGGATGGCCCCACTGAACTCCAGCCTGGGCGACAGAGCGAGACTCCGTCATAAAACAAAAACAAAAACAAAAAACTCATATTCGGTCTTTCGGCCCGGCTTGTGAGCGGGACCCGTCGCCATGGGCCGCATGATCTGCGGACAGTGGAAGGGTGCCGGGTCTGCGTTCCCCGCCCAGGTGAAGCACCGCCAGGGCATCGCGCGCCTGCACGCCATGGACTTCCCCCAGCTGCTACAAGAGCACAGTGAAGGACACTATCCACTACCCCCGGGCTGCGGTGCGCCCCTTGCCAAGGTGGTCTTCCAGGATTCGTACCCGTTTAAGAAGTGGAAGGAGCTGTTCACTGCCGCTGAGGGTATTCACATGGGTCAGTTTGTGTATTGTGGCAAGAAGGTGCAGCTCAACATTGGCAGTGTAGACACCATGCCTGAGGGTACGACCGTGTGCTGCTTGAAGGCCAAGCCTGAAGACTGTGGCAAGCTGGCCCGGGCATCAGGGAACGATGCCTCCGTTATCTGCCACAACCCTGAGACCCAGAAGACCCATGAAGCTGCCCTCTGGCTCCAAGGTGGTTATCTCCTCAGCCAACAGAGCTGCGGGTGGTGTAGTGGCCACAGGTGGCCGAATTGACGCAAGCCATCTTGAAGGCTGGCCGGGCCCACCACAAATATAAGGCAAAGAGAAACCGCTGGCCACGAGTACGGGGTGTGGCCATAAACCTTGTGGAGCATCGTTTCAGAGGTGGCAAACGCCAGCACATCGGCAAGCCCTCCACCATCCGCAGAGATGCCCGTGCTGGCCACAAAGTGGGTCGCATTGCTGCCCGCCAGACTGGACGTCTCCGGGGAGCTGAGACTGTGCAGGAGAAAGAGAACTAGTGATGAGGGGCTCAATAAAGTTTGTCCTTCTGCCACCAAAAAATAAATAAATAAATAAAAATAAAAGATAATATTCATTCCTAACTCTCTTAAATGTGTTTCCACAATTGAAAGAGATGTATTATGAGTTTTTTGTTATATAAATATAAGATTATTGTAAAATAGTTAAGTGGTACATAAAAAGGTGAAGAAAGGATTATATATCACCTAAAATCCCACCAACCTGAGATCAAAAACATAAGCAATTTAGTAGCCATATGTTTGTGCATTTCTCTATCAATATAAATCTATACACACATATGTAGTTGTGTGTGTATATAAACATACATATACATAATTTTATATTAAAAATCAATCATATTGTATATGTCATTTTACTTTGAATTTTTGTAAGTGCTGTCTTTTGTGGGACATTTGCTTGTCTCTCTTCTTTCCCTCTAGTCCCCCACTCTATCTCTATACATTCCCAATATTACATCTCCCTCCGTCACTGTGTAACCAATTCATAATGTAGTGTTTATCTTTCTCATAAGCACATTTATCAATTTACCATTGTTTATTTTACAAAAGCATAATCATCTTACATGCAACTCTTTCACATCTTTCTTTTTTCCAACATATATATGATATATATATATCTCATTCATTATATATTTATCTCTCTCATTCATTTTATATATATATATATATATGTATAATTCATTCATTCTTTGGAATCCCAACTTATCACTTGGTAGCAGTGACTTGGGACAAATTATTTTGTTTCTGAGTTTTCATCTGTAATATGGGCATAATTATTGTAACTATTTCCTTGGGTTGTTATTAAGCACAATATATTAGTCTGTATAAAATGCTTAGAACCACATCTTACTCAAAGTAAGAGCCATGGAAGCATTAGCTATTATTTATAATAGGTGAGAATATTTTTTCATGGTATAGATGTAAAAAATATATTTAACCAGAAAGCCCCTAATTAAATAATGGATCTAAGCAATGATCATCAATGGATACTAAACTCTTTGGATGAATAGTGGCGGGTTGATTAGACAGACAAAACCTGAATTCATTCAATAATGTTAAAGAAAAAAGTGGTACAACTACATATTATTTGCCTACAGAGGTGATAAAATAGGAAGTATTTAGCACCATCTATGAAACATTGTTATCCAAGAATCATAGAAACTTATTTTTGCTTATAATCTCCTTATGTGTAAAAGCTAGCATTCTCCAAGCCTTGGCATTAGAAAGGACCTTTATCGCTCGTTTGGCTATTTCTGCTGGAGAAGAAGACAAGCATATTTTTCTAGGAACACTCATTTTCCTCCTGGAGATTTGTTGATCTCTGTAGGGCAAGCTCCTTTCAGGATTCACAGAATTTTTATCGGCACCTCGTAGTTCTCCATTACTGGTCTCTGAAGGCATCCCTAAGAGCAGAAGGGGAAAAGGTATTCCTTTTCTCTCCATCTGTTCTTGGAAGAACCAACGCCTGGCTCCTACCCTCTAGACCCCTGTGAGCTGGTCCAACAGCTGCTTGGCTCAGGAAAGACAGTTTGTCATTGATTTGGACTGGAGGGAAATATTCAAGCCACCATCTTCATAAATGAAAGCCTTTACTATTGACTAGGTCCAGTCGCTCACACCTGTAATTTCAGCACTTTGGGAAGTCAGAGCATGAGGATCACTTGAGGCCAGGAGTTTGAGACCAGCCTGGGCATCATAGCACGACCCCATCTCAACTAAAAATCAGAAAAATTAGCCGAGTGTGGTAGTGCATGCCTGTAGTCCCAGCTACAAAGGAGGCTGAGGCAAGAGGATCACTTAATCTCAGGAGTCTGAGGCTGCAGTGAGCTGTGATTGCACTGCTGAACTCCAGCCTGGGCAACAGAGCAAGACACTGTCTCAAAACAAACAAATAAAAACCACTACAAATAACAACAACAACAAAAAAGGCTTTACTATATATTTCAAAAAACAAAGTGATTTTCATAAAGTACACAGATTTTAAGCAGAAAAAGGAAGGTAACACTCAGATGAAATTACATCATTGAGTCATAAAGGAAAAGAGCTATCATCCCATTAGAGGAAACTCGCATTGACTGAAGAAGGACAAGATAATATTTTACACTTTGGGAACTTCAACAACTAAAAAGGAAAAGAGAAATAAATATAAGTAATTAAAAATTAAAAAGAGTGCAGAATCGCCATACTTTTAGTCTGTCTTTCTTCTATGGGAAGATTCTAACATTGTTGAGTATGCAGGTAAAAGAGAATGGAGTTGGCACCTGGAATTTTTCCTTCTGTGTCCTCCAAGGAGTGTAGCATTATATATGTACCTTGCCATAAAATAAATATCACCATAAGAGAGGAAGTCAAACATAAATGCTGTGCAAATTCTAGCAGACCTGCTTTATGTCTGTTCATTTCTGGAGATGTCCAGATACAACTTGTATGGTATTTTTTCTTTTTTCTGAAAATCAGAACTATATTTTTAAAATTTATAATAACCAGTTGAGCAACAATGATACACTTTCCATAAGAACCATTTTTACCCTGTTGTAATAAGGTTGGTATGCATGGAGTGCAGGGCAGCAGAGCAGCCACAGGCAGAATACACGGGACTGCTATGAAGCAGGAAAAGTTTCCCTTAGGAAAGAACTATGCCTTTAACAGTGCGACCTAATAGAAGAGCTCCAGACATAAAAATTCAGCCTTCCCAAAGCATGAAACTTTCATTCTTCTGCAACTGCCATGGTAAGAATAACTCCAGAGAGACTGTAAAGGAATAGTGCTGTTGTCATTATCATTCCTGTGTAAAGAAAAAAATATATATGTCTAAAGGTGTTTATTTTTCCATTTTATTGAGGGTCTTTGTTTGGAAACTTTTAAGTATGATCTTATGACTGCTTCTAAATAATACACCTGCTATAATATAGTAAGTGCTCAATTTGTGTTACTCAATTCAGCTCTACTTAAATTATTTTCTTATAAAAGTTCAGAAGATCATCTACTTATGACTTGACAGTACATGCAGGGTGCTATGACACATGTGTGAACCAATAGCAATGCAGTAAAATTTCATGAAACGATGGTTAATAAACTCGGCCCTGATGAGTACTCACATGTTAAGTGACATTTCGCCTACGATGTTGGGGATATAGTTGTTAGACTTTAGATCTGAAGAAATCTCCAGAGACTTTCAGGTTTATACCCTTCTCTTCAAATATTTCAATACCATTCAAGACTGACAGTTGTTTGTTTTCTTC
Source organism: Papio anubis (assembly GCF_008728515.1). Classification (NCBI taxonomy): domain Eukaryota; kingdom Metazoa; phylum Chordata; class Mammalia; order Primates; family Cercopithecidae; genus Papio; species Papio anubis. Next base: position 116,546,012 of record NC_044977.1, on the reverse strand, counting down.
ATAAAGATGTTGCAGGACAGAGATTCCATAATTTTTAAGATTTTTATCATTCCACTTACAAAGTTGCTTGCAGTTATCCCTCTAAAAATTTTATATTAATAATATTATTTCAAAACTGTAGGATTTTTATTTTCTGGAAGAACTGGGACATAAAATGAAGAAGCTGAATCCTTAAAAGAGTGAGTAGGATTAAAATTCCATCTTCTGATTGCCAACTCATTCTTTCCAGTATAATATGCCATCTCAAAAGTGAACAAAAATATCACAATAGTATTTTAAAATACCTTCATCCATTACTAGTCAGAGTGATTTTGTCTTTTAATTTTTATATCCTTACTTCTATCACCTTGTAGGCACAATATAAGAAAGGAATAAGAACCCATGTAAATGTAACACAATTTTTTAAAAAAGAAATACTGTAATTGGTTAATAAATTCTCACAAGTTAAGAGAAATTTGTTTAAGCCAGATCATTTTACTCATAGGTAAAATGAATAAATTAAACTAGAGGATTTGTGAGATACCTTTCCATTAAAAGGTTTTAGAACATGTCTTGCCAAAATATACCATTTTGGGGTATTATTTTGAGCTAAAAGAAATTGAGGACCAACAAACACAGTTGTTAAATCAAGTTTAGCCTAAAGCTGCCTGCTTACCTATTTTAGGTTCAGCCTAAAGACCTGGGTACATAGGTAACTATAGCTTAAATGGAGGAGTAAACAGATTGTAATGTACTTTTGTGTCAATCATCAAGTTTTGACCAATCAACAGGGGTCTATTGTTCAAAACATATTCAAATAAAGCAAATACCAAGTTGTAACCAATTTGGCTATTTCTGTACCTTACTTCTGCTTTCTGTACCTTGCTTTCCTTTTTCCCTCTAAAAATTTTCTTCCACCATGTGGCTGAACTGGAGTCTCTCTGAACCTACTTTCACTTGAAAGGCTTTCCGATTTGCAATGTCTTTGCTCAGTTAAACTCTGTTAAATTTAATTTGTTTAAGGTTTTTCTTTTAACACAAGAAAAGCTCTTTACTTGCCTCTCAACTTACTGAAGTATAAATTTCACGTTTTGTAAAAATAAATTTAGTTTATAGAGGAAATTTTCATCAGTAAAGAAAATTTTCATTAGTAAATCTGTACCAGGAAGAGAGCTACTCATCAGCTGAGAGATTTTTATCTGCCTAACAGGTAATCTTCATTCACCCTATATTTCCTCCCTCCCCTCACCTTCCCATAATTTATCTCCCCATTTCCCTGTTTTAAAAGTCTCAGTTATCTAAACTTCCTTAAGTCTCATATTTCTGTAGGACCCCTGTGCATACATATATAATTAAAATTGCTTTTTCCTGTTAATCTGTTTTATGCCAGTTTAATCCAGAGACCAGCCAAGAACTCAGAAGAATAGAAGGAACCAATTTTTTTCCTCCCTTGCACCATTTTAACACTGCTTGAACCAATTCAATTTTGTTTCATGAAAGCTTTCCTTGTGCTTTCCATGCTAACATTATCACCATATTCACCATGAAAGCATGTAGGACTTTGGGGTGGAACTGGAAGGAAAAAAGATTAATTTTCTCTCTACCCTTTATTGTTCTTAATGAGGACAGACCTCAGTCATGAAAGACAGATTAATTACAGAAAAACAGTTTATTGACATGTATACCTCATATACCTCATATAGACATAGGAGATACTCAGAAAAATGAGTAAATATAAGAAAGACAGTTTTGAAATCAGGCTTAAATACCATTTTTAGTTAGAACAGAGACTGGTTATGAGGAGGTGACCAGGAAAAGCACAGCAAACAATGGTAAGGTTTGTTACACAGATTTCAGTCCATGCCGTCTCCATTGATAACAGTCTCTCGTGACTTAGAGTCATCCTTCTCTTCCTGGAACTGAGAGGGAGACACCCTTACAAATGGAGATTTCCATTATAGAAGTAAATGTTTCTTACAAAAGGATAAATCCTATTCTTGTGGCTGCTGTTTCTCAAAATAATCCTGATGCCAAAGAGGCACGTTTTGGAGTGGTATATTCTGGTCCCTTAAAGCATGTAGCTTTATATAAGAAAATTGACATAAATTTTACAATTTAATGGAGTGCCATTCATAGAAAAAGTCTTTCTGAACCCAGCCTCTATTTCATTAACGTTACGGATTTAAGGTTTGAAGTTACGGATTTAAGGTTTGGAGTTATGATCTTACCTTTTGTTTTCCAGTTCTTTTTTGAGTTCCTAAAGAATTTGTGAGAAATCAAAATTAATCCATCCATTAGAGATGAGTATGACAATCATCTGCAAATTACCGTTTCTTTATATATTTTAAAGTTTTTCTCCCATCATCAGGAATACATTACAATTTCAAAGACATATTCTTTATAAACATAACACAAAAATAAATGGGATTTGGAAAATAGATAAGAATTGGTCTTTGTAAAATAAGAAGCTCTCAAGTTGCACATTCTTATGATAATCTACACTGAATCAATACTATTGTAGGTCTCTTGTATCTTGTAGCAAGATTTCTGTCTCCTAAACTTAAATCTAACTGAAGATAGGATGGTACTTTATCCCTATGGTAGGTACAAGGACAAAAATTAGAAATAAATGTAAAAATCATCACAACCTCCATCAATTTTCCCACTCTACTCAAGCTTTCAACCTCATGTCACTCCATTAATGCCCTGGCTACATACAGATGGTATAATCTTATAATGTTGCTATAATAAGGTCTCCTGATTATAGTTTCTTCAACTTCCATTTCTGCCTGAAAATTTCTATCATCACAGATTCTACTTTCTGCATTGTACAGAAGCAGCAGCTAGGGCTTGATAGACAAATGTGTCCAGTTGCATTATTTACCAGCTAAGCAACCTTGTGCAAGTTATTTAATCTCTCTGATCCTCAGTTTCATTAAAATGATAATAATAATACTTCCCCACAGGATGTTGGAAGGATTAGAGATACCTCTCTGTAGAGAAGTATACACTAAGTGTGCTTAGTACATTGGCTCTAGTTGGCATATCAAATGTGTCCAATACATTGTCATTGTCGTCTCTGAGAAAGTGTCTTTCCTCACCAAAGGTAATTTATCTTATCTTCTGTAAAACCATCAAATGTCCTCCACTCTTGCTCAGCTTTTAATCATTCACAACAGGCTCCTCCTGGGCTTACCAGTATGTACAGATTTTTTTTTTTTTTTTTTTTTTTTTTTTACTGTACAGCACTATGACTCTTGACAAATGTCTGTTATGTAACCACCACTGTAAAAATAAATACATGAAAATTCAATCACTACTACCCCGACCTGCCCAAAATTCTTCTGCATCTTCCCTCATTCCTAGCTCCTGAATATTGCTAATTTGTTTTCTGTTCCTATAGTTTTGCCTTTGGAAATGATACATATAGATGGAATCATACAGTACATAACCTTTAAAACCTGACTTCTTTTATTTAATAAAAAGGATTTGAGACTCATCCATGTTGTTGCATGTATCAGTTGTTCTTTTTAGTAGTGTTCCACTGAACAGGATGGAATGTGTTTGCTCATTCTCCAGTTGAAGGGCATTTGAGTTATTTCCAGTCCTTGGCATTTACAAATAAACTGACACTGAGTTTTAAACCACTTTTGTTGTTCGAATTATTTTTGAACTTTATCTTTAACTATTTGAGGTTTTCAGTTGCTGCTTCTATCCTTAAAAATCCAAAAATTCAGATTCTCTCTATATAGTCCCTTTCATCCGTGCTTGCAAAGTGGCAATTTCTGTTTCAGCTAACCTTCTTGTAAATATTTTTTCTGGACTCAGGCTATGTCTCTGAAAGCATGTTGCCACCATTCTATTTTGCAACGTTTTTTCTCCTAGTACAAAAAGTTCATTATATACATCATCATCCATCCACATCATTGAGAGCAACAGTTTATCAAAAGTTTTCTACTACGGAGAACAGAGAAACAGTCTGACCTTCAATATTTTCTTCCCCACAGCTTCCCAGAGTCCATTTTGTAATGCAAAACATTTTGGTTTTTTATTACACTATCCCCCACATTCTAGACACCAATTTTCACATTAGTTGGGTAATGCTGGGGTTGCAAAATCTAGTGTCCTACCACAATAAGCACATTTTGTTTCTATGTGAAAGTGACAACTGCTACATATGTTTGTATCTCATTGGCCAAAACAAGTCCCAAGGCCACATCTAACTTCAAAGGTGGTGAGGAAATACAATCGTACTATGGCCCCAAAATAGAGAGCTAAAAGTATACAATGGACAGCACTAATGACCACCACAGGGTCTAATTTGTCCCTAAGCACTTAGCCAACTTTTCTAACACCATTTATTAAAGATGACTCCCGTTGCCCACTTATTTTAAATGTCACCTTTACTATCTACCAAAATCTCATATGTAATGAATCTGTTACCAGTCTGTATTTTATTCCATTTAGTTTTTTGTTGCTTCCTGTAATTGTACATCAGGTTTATCATCACCACAGCTGTACAAAATATTTTGATAATGGTGGGGCAAATCTTCCTTCACTAGTCTTCTATTTCAAAATTTGTGTCAGCTAGTCCCTGCATTTATTCTTCACTAGGCTTATTCTATGTATTCTAAACACACAAGTAATATAGGAATAAAAATTATAAAACACACTTAAATAAAGCATAGATATCCCTCTTTAATCCCCTTTTTCATTTCCATTTTCCAGTTAAGAAGTGATCTTTGATCTATATTCTGTCAGTTCTTTTTTATATATGTGCATACATACTTTTGTACACTTAAAATGTATTGATATCTTCATCTGTTTGGGTTGCTAAAACAAAACAAAAACAAAACACCACAAGCTGAGTGGTTTATAAAAGCAGAAATTTCTTTCTCATAGTTCTGGAAGCTACGAAGTCTAACATCAAAGCACCAACAGTTTCAGCGTCTAGTGAGAGCCCATTTCCTGTTTCACAGATAAAAGGATGTCTTCTCACAGTGTTCCCACATGGTAGAAGAGGTAAAGGATTTGTATTAGTCCATTTTCACACTGCTAATAAAGACATACCTGAGACTGGGTAATTTACAAAAGAAAGAGGTTTATTGGACTTACAGTTCCACGTGGCTGAGGAGGCCTCACAATCATGGCAGAAGGTGAAAGGCACATCTCACTTGGCAGCAGACAAGATAAAAGAGCTTGTGCAGGGACACCCCTGTTTTTTAAAACATCAGATCTCGTAAGACTTATTCCCTATCATGGGAACAGCCCAGGAAAGACCTGCCCCCATGATTCAATTACCTCTAACCGGGTTCCTCCCATAACACATGGGAATTCAAGATGAGATTTGGGTGGGGACACAACCAAACCGTATCAGGATTTATCTGTGGCCTTTTTAAATAAGGGAACTAATTACCTTTATAAAACCTCTGCTTTTATCACCTAATCACCTTCCAAACTCTCATGTCCTAATACTATCACCTTGGGGGTTAAAATTTCAACCTATGAATTTTGGGGAGACACAAACATTTAGATCATAGCAATTGGTTTGCTGGATTAGTATTATTTAACATATATAGAATCATACCATAAATATTGTTTTGCTACTTATATTACTAATTTAATTTGGTTATAGACAGAGTACATGATTCAAAAATTTGTTAATATTTGTTTTGTGGTTCAGCATATAGTTTGCTGCATGTTTCATGTACTCTTGAAAGGATTGTGTATTCTGCAGTTGTTGGAATAGTGTTTTATAAGCATAAATTCGATTAAGTTGATTGATAGGTTGGTTTAAATTGTCTACCATAATTTGTACTCATATTTTGTCTACTTGTTCTACCAAATACTGAGAGAAGTATTATAGTCTCTAGCTTTGGGGATTTATCTTTTTATCCCTTTAATTTTATTCATTTTTGCTTCGTGTATTTTAAAGTACTGTTATTAGGTGTATTCACCTTAGGATTGTTACGTATTATTGATGAATTGACTCTTTGTGATTGTAAAATGATCCTCTTTATGTCTGGTAATACTCCTTGTCTTGAAGTCAATTTCATCTGACATTGATGTAGCACAATAGCTTTCACTTGCTTTGTGTTTGCATGGTGTACCTTTTTCTGTACCTTCATGTTCAACCTGTCTTTATCAATATATTTAGAGTGGATCTCTTGTAGGCAGCAAATAGTTGGGTTTTGCTTTCTTATGTAGTCTGATAAACTCTGAATTTAAATTATTGACATAAGTGACATTGAGTCTATTATAGTGTCATTTGCTATCTATTTGCTCTTTGTTTCTTTGTTCTTCCTTTTCTGTCTTCTTTTTGGTTAATAAAAATTTTAATATCCCAAATTATCTTCTGTATTGGCTGCTTAGCTAATACAGTTTTTGGGGGGTCATTATTCCCTCTGTGGATTACAACGTACATCCTTAATTAATCACAGACTTCTTGAATTCATATTATGCCACTTTATGTAAAAACTGGTAAATTCCAATTTTTACCACTCATATTCTTTTTAATGTTATACTATATATTCTACTTCTACACATTATAAACCTCACAATGTATTGTTTTTACTTTTGTTTTAAATAGTCTATGGCTTAAAGAATTTTAAAAATAAATAAAAGATAATGTTTTATATTTACCTATATGTTTAATATTTCTGGTATTCTACATGCCTTCCTGTATATCTGAATTCCCATCTGGTATCAATTTTCCCAGTGTGAAGACATTCCTTTAACATTTCTTTACAGTGGCAAATTCTTACAGTTGGCAACAAATTCTCTCAGCTTCCATTTTTCTGAAAACATTTTGCTTTCATTTTCAAAAGATATTTTTGCCGAATCTAGATTTCTAGGTGAGACTTCCACTTGCTTCCATGAAAAAAATAAGATAATCTTGAATTAGCTCTTTCTGTCAATTAGAAAATAAAAAATTTACTGGTGGGTGTATTAGTCTGTTCTCACATTGTTAGTAGGAAATACCTGAGACTGGGTAATTTATTTAAAAAGAGGTTCAATTGGCTCATGATTCTGTAGGCTGTATAGGAAACATGATGTGGGCATATGATTGGCTACTGGGGAGGCCTCAGGAAACTTACAATCATGGCAGAAGACAAAAGGAGAGCAGGCACTGCCCATGACCAGGGCAAGAACAAAAGAGAATGAGCCAAGCCAAGTGCTGCACTTTTAAATAGCCAGATCTTACAAGTATTCACTCACTATCACGAGGACATCACCAAGGGATGGTGCTAAACCATTCATGAATAATTTACCCCCATGATCCAATCACTTCTCACCAGGCTCCACCTCCAACATTGGGGATTACAATTCAACATGGGTGGGAACACAAATCCACTCTATATCATTCCACCCCCAGGTCCTTCCAAATCTCATGTCCTTCTCACATTGCAACATACAACCATGCCTTCCCAACAGCCTCCCAAAGTCTTTTTTTTTTTTTTTTTTTGAGACAGAGTCTCGCGCTGTGTCACCCAGGCTGGAGTGCAGTGGCGCGATCTCGGCTCACTGCAAGCTCCGCCTCCCAGGTTCACGCCATTCTCCTGCCTCAGCCTCCGAGTAGCTGGGACTACAGGCGCCCGCCACCACGCCCGGCTAGTTTTTTGTATTTTTAGTAGAGACGGGGTTTCACCATGTTAGCCAGGATGGTCTCGATCTCCTGACCTCGTGATCCACCCGCCTCGGCCTCCCAAAGTGCTGGGATTACAGGCTTGAGCCACCGCGCCCGGCCCCAAAGTCTTAACTCATTGCAGCATCAGCTAAAAAATCTGAAGTGCAAAGTCACATCTGAGACAAGGCAAATTCCTGCCACCTATGAGCCTGTAAAATCAAAAACAAATTATTTAATTCCAAGGTACTGTATTAGTTCATTTTCATGCTGCTATAAAGAACTGCCTGAGACTGGGTAATTTATAAAGAATAGAGGTATAATTGATTCAAAGTTCAGGATGGCCAGGGAGGCCTCAGGTAATTTATAATCATGGCAGAAGACAAAGGGGAAGCAAGGCACCTTCTTCACAAGGCAGCAGAAAGAAGTGCCAAGCAACAGGGGAAGAGCCCTTTATAAAACCGTTAGATTTCATGAGAACTCACTCACAATCACGAGAACAATGTGGGGGAAACTACCCCCATGATTCAATTACCTCCACTTGGTCTCTCCCTTAACATGTGAAGATTATGGGAATTATGGGGATTACAATTCAAGATGAGATTTGGGTGGGGACACAAAGCCTAATCATATCAGATACAATGGGGGCACAAGCAATTGGGTAATTATTCCTGTTCCAAAAGGGAGAAATTGACCAAAAGAAAGGGGCTACAGGTCCCATGCAAATCCAGATCCCAGCAGCACAGTCATTAAATCTTACAGCTCCAAAATAATTTCCTTTGACTCCATTTCCCACAACCACAGTACACTGGTATAAGGGATGGGGTCCCAAGGCCTTGGCCAGCTCTGTCCCTGTGTCTTTGCAGGGTGCAGCTTATGCAGCTATTCTCATAGGCTGGCATTGGGTGTCTGTGACTTTGAGGTATAGGGTGTAAGCTGTCAGTAAATCTACCACTCTGGGGTCTTGAGGATTGTGGCCCTCTTCTCACAGCTCAAATAGTCAGTGTCCCAGTGAGGACTTTAACCTCACATTTCCCCTCTGCCCTAGTTGAGGTTCTCCATGAGGGCAGAGCACATGCAGCAGACTTCTGCCTGGACATCCAGGATTTTCCATACAACTTCTGATATCTAGGCAGAGGCCCCCAAGCATAAACTCTTGCAATCTGTGCACCCACAGGCTGAACACCACGTGGAAACCACCAAAGATTATAACTTGCACTCTCCAAAGCAGCTACCCAAGCTCTACCTGGGCCCCTTTGAGCTAAGGCTGGAGCTGGAGTGGCTAGGATGCAGGGAGCAGTGTCCTGAAACTGTGCAGGACAGCAGGGTCCTGGGCCTATTACACAAAACCATTCTTCCCTCCTAGGCCTGAGGACCTGTGATGAAAGGAACTGTAGTAAAGTTCCCTGAAATTCCTTCAAAGTCTTTTTCCCATTGTTTTGGCTATCAGTACTTGCCTCCTTTTTGTTTGTGCAAATTTCTCTAGCAAGTCGTTGCCCAGCAGCCCACTTGAATTCTTCTCCTGAAAATGGGATTTTGTTTTCTACTATATGGCCAGGCTGCAAATTTTCCAAACTCTTATGCCCTGCTTCCTTTTTAAATAAGAGTTCCAACTTATTTACTTGCTTCCACATCTGAGCATAGGTTGTTAGAAGCATCCACACTGCATTTTGAACACTTTGCTGCTTAGAAATTTCTTCTGTCAGATATCCTTGGTCATCACTCTCAAGTTCAAAATTCCACATATTAGTAGGGCATGGACACAATCCAGCCAAACTCTTGGCTAAGGTATAGCACATGTGACCTTTGCTCCGGTTCCCAATGACTTCCTCATTACCATCTGAGACCTTGTCAGCCTGGCCTTCACTATCTTTATCACTATGAGAATTTTGGTCACAACCCTTTAACCAGTCTCTAAGAAGTTCCCAACTTTCCCTCATTTTCCCAACTTATTCTGAGTCCTCCAAACCCTTCCAATCTCTGCCTGTTCCAAAGCTGCTTCTTCATTTTCAGGTATCTTTATAACAATGCCCCATTCTTCAGTATCAATTTTCTGTATGCGTTCTCGCATTGCGATAACGAAATACCTGAAGCTGGGTAATTTCTAAAGAAAAGAGGTTTAATCGGCTCACAATTCTGCAGGCTGTACGGGAAGCATGATGCTGGCATCTGCTCAGCTTCTGGGGAGGCTTCAGGAAACTTACAATCATTGTGGAAGGCAAAGGAAGGGCAGGTATATCACATGGCCAGAGTAGAAACAAGAGGGAGCAAGCAAGGTGCACACACTTTTAAACAAACAGATTTCATGAAAACTCACTCACTATTGTGAGGACAGCACCAAGGGAATGGTGCTATATCAGTCATGAGAAATCAACCCCCATGATCCAATCACCTCTCACCACGACCCACCTCCAACATTGGGGACTACAATTCAACACAAGATTTGGATGAAGACACATGTGCAAACTGTATCAAGGGGCAATAAGCATCACAGGACTCTCATCTCTGAGAAACTGAAAACATATGAGGTGAGTCCTGTCATTGTTGTGGCTTTCTGAGTGGAAGCTGTTTTCAGATTTTGGCACAGGGAAAGCAGACCAAAAAAAGAGTACAAAAATCTCATGGAATTGAGAAAACACAGACTGGAAGCCAACGCAGCTACACTTTTCAGAGTTCAGAGAAAGAGCTACCCAGAGAGAAGTTTTCGTAATCTGAACAGGGTTTCCTTCCTCCAAAGTTCAAATCCTTCCAGTTTCTGTCTTATTTTGGTTGCGTTTAAATAGGCCTGTTTTGAATATTTTCCCCAGAATTTATAATTGTTATCAGCAGGAGGATGAGTCTGATACTCCTTTATTAATATAAGCCAGGATCGTATATTTGTTTTTTAACTACAATATCTCAGAGATATATACATATATTTGTTTTGTTTTGTTTTGTTTTGTTTGAGATGGACTCTTGCTCTGTCACCCAGGCTGGGGTGCAATGGAGCAATCTTGGCTCACTACAAACTCCGCCTCCTGGGTTTCAAGCAATTCTCCTGCCTCAGCCTCCCAAGTAGCTGAGCTTACAGGTATGCACCACCAAGCCTGGCTAATTTTTGTATATTTAGTCAAGATGGAGTTTCGCCATGTTGATCAAGCTGGTCTTAAACTCCTGACCTCATGATCCATCTGCCTCAGCCTCCCAAAGTGCTGTGATTTCAGGCACGAGCCACCGTGCCTGGCCTCAGAGATCTTTTTCAGCAATGTTGCCTATCACAGCTCATTCTTTAGTACTTGCATAGTGTTTCATAACACAAACAATATGATTTATTTAACCATTTTTTCAAGAAAGAGGATTATTTATAAAATTTTGCTATTAGAAATAATGTTATAATAAATATTAAATAAGTAATATACTATAAATAGTCTTTTTTACTTTTCTAACTGTTTTGTACATTTGGCTCTCAGAAATGAAATTGCTGGGCCAAAGGGTCTAAACATTTAAAATTTGTATAGATATTTACAAATAGCCTTTACCAAATTCAACTTTACATAATATGTTGTCCTGTTTCATTTACTCTTCAAGATTAAGTTTAAAATCAACTTATCAAACTCAGTTTTTAAATGTTATTAGAATTAAATTCAGAATATTGTTTTCTTACTTTATTTAAATGTTTTATATTTGTTTTAATTTTATTTTATATTTTTAACCCATTTGAATTTTTGTTGATGGGGCTGTTGGTAGCTGATCCTGCTGTTAATACATTTGGCTTTATATTTCTAGCATACATTGATAAAACATTATTTAGGAAAAATTTGAGGAACACAAAAGAAAAAATTTTCTTTTCCTTAAAATCTTAGGACATTTTATTTTAATATTCTTCTGTATGTACAATTTTTGGTTTTAAATAATTTGATCATACTGTAAACTATTATACTTATCCATTTAACATAATTTGAGAAGCATTTTTTTTCTTGTTAAACATTCATGTTCTTTCAGTTTTATTTACTTTAAATGCCTCTGCAGTGATTTTGTACTTCTAGCTTCCTTTAGAGGTAGAATTGTCAGGGATGCGTGAACCTAGGAGAGTCAGAATAAGGCCATTTTAAGTTCAGCTCTGTCTTGAGACAAATCAGGCACATTCCTTTAGTCATAACTCATGGTCATAAGATGTTTATAGTTGAGAAAACAGCCTAAGGATACCTACAAGGACACACTCTTACATCAACAGAACCCAGATATCCAAATACCCATCATAATATTTTATATATATATATATATATATAATTGTAGTTATGTTTTGATGTACTCACACAGTACAATGTCAAGGACAGTTTTCTTTAAATCAATAGAACAATAAATTTTGTCATGTTGTCACCTCACCTGCACATAGTCACAGCTTAGTCTTTACATAGACAAGACCTCTATATAATAAAAACTTAAAAGATAGAGCATTCCTTCCCTTGCTTTCTGAGGACACTCTGTAATGATGTAGCTTTCAATAAACTCTCTTCTCACTGAGAGGCACTCCTCTGCTTGCTTTCTGAGGATGCCCTACACTGTAAATAGTAGAAAGTACTTTTCAGTTCTTTTCTTTTCTTTTTTTTTTTTTGGAGGTGCCCTCTGTCCCCAGGCTGGATGCAGGGCCGGATCTCGCTCACTGCAAGCTCCGGGCCCTGGGTTCACTATTTTCGCCTCAGCCTCCCGAAAGTAGCTGGGACTACAGGCTACCACCTCGCTAGTTTTTAAGTAGAGACAGGGTTTCACCGCAGCTAGCTGGTGATGGCTTCATCTCCTGACCTCATGATCCGCCCGTCTCGGCCTCCCAAAGTGCTGGGATTACAGGCTTGAGCCACCGCTCCCGGCCGAGAGTACTTTTCAATAAGCTTGCTTCTTTCACTGCACTTTGCAACTTTCCTTGAATTCCTTCCTGCAGGAGATCCAAGAACCCTCTTTGGGGATCTGCATTGAGACCCCTTTTTCTGGTAACATAATTGTCTGGTCAAAGATACATATTTAATAAATATAGCTGAATTGCTTTCCAAAATGTTTTGATACTTTACATTCACATTATTGAGTGTGTTTTTCTTTATACCTATGAAAATACTTTTTTTTAAAACTCCACTAATTTCATGGACAAAATAAATGGTTTCTCATTTTTTTCAGTCTAGTTATTGAGCTAAATTTAATTTCTATTTAATTAAATTGAACAAATTTCAATTCAGGTCTTGAGCTAAATTTAAATTTTTAATTTAGTTACTAGTTCATTAATTATAAAATTGGAATTTGTTTTATAGGTTTATTAAGCAATTAATTTTCTTCTATTGAAAATTATTAGTGTCTTTCATTTCCTTTTGGTCCTAACCACCACTATTCCCATTTACTAACATCCTGATAACTGTTTCTAATTAAGTAATGGCTTTGTGAAATTATTTAGACTTTCTTAATTTCTGCAATTATGCTGGTTATCTATCAACATCTATCTAATATCTTTGCTTGTCATTTTATTGACTTCCTTTCTTCCATAGACTTCTACCTCCATTTCATTTTTTTCAGCCTCTCCTACCTTAGCCATCATTACAAATAGTCTGAAGACTTAAATTTCCAACACCTCTCTGACCTTTTCTCACTATCCCAGCTCTCCTCTTTCATTATTACTGTAATACTTTGTCTTTACCTAATTGCCACATACTTAAAAAATATCAACCTCTCTCTGTCAAAAGCTATATATAATTTGTCTATAAAACACCTTTTCAGAGCCACATCAATTCCATGAAATATTTTGATAATCATCCTTCAGATTAGACCGTTATCTCTTGTCATATATATATGATATCATGTATATAACCAATAACATATGTAACATATAAGCATGTACATATATACATATGATGTTGGTTATATGTGTCTCTGTGTGTCTGTGTGCATTTGTGTGTATAAATTTTAAAAACAGCTCAATTCACCAATTCTCCTTCTCTCTGACTAAACTTTGCTGAATGAGCACTGATGATGATTAGCACTATTACAAATTCAAGATCTTTTGCCTCCACTGAGCCTTCAATGTGCCTCAGAAATCCTGTGTATTTCCTCTGGTTACTTTCTCTTTATCTTACTCTAATTCACAGCAATTACTAACAGAAACTTTCTTTATTTTCTCTAAACTACCAAGGTACCTCTTCCAACATCACTTTCAGAATGTGATCTCAATCATCACTTCCTAGGAAACAGTAGCCAAACCTGCCTCAGCCTCCCACCACTCAACTTTCATTTTACACTCCTTCGTTCTTTCTTCCTTCTTCCCTGACACAATTAGTAAGGGGTTGTTTCTCTTAACTAAATGGAAAATGACTTCTATCTTTGCGTTTATCTGTCTCATCTCCACCAGTCACTCTAGTTCTCATGTCTTCTTCCATGATCAAGTTTCTTGTCAGCATTTAATTTTGCTTAGGTTACTCCATATTTCCTAAGGAGAGACAGAGGAAAGAGAGTGGTAAGGAAGGAAAGAAGAAAAGAAGGGTGTCAGAGAGGATGAGAGGAGAAAGAAACTTCATTTGGGATGCCACTAGTTAATATGCCTGGCAGATAAGAGGTTACGATAAACATTTATGAAATAAATATTGAAGAGCATTATGTTTCAGTGTGATAAGCCTTGATTTATGAGCTTCATGATGTCAAAGAAGAAAACAGTATTATCTTTCAAGAACCGTAAACATGAATCCAAATAATGCCTTAAAGGACATACTTCACATGACTCATCCACCTGTTTGTTTGTTTGTTTGTTAACAGCAAAGATCAGAGACAAACCACAAAATGGAATGGACATACATTTTTCCTAATCATATACTGTAATAAAAAAAAGTTTATCTCTTTCAGGAAAGGTAGGAAATTTACAAAGGAACAGAGAGCTCCTTTAGTTGAATTCCGAAGAATTCCAATATATAAATTTGTTTTACTTTCTGGTTACCTTAAAAACATACAATTTATATTTCATAATTTATATTTCATTTTGTTCATATTTCATTGGGTTAGTTTTGTTTTAATATTTTTTTTAGACAAGGGTCTCACTATGTTACCCAGGTTTGTCTCAAGCTCATGAATTTAAGCAGTTAAGCAATCTTTGCCCCTCAGTCTCCCAAAGTGTTAGGATTATAGGCATGAGCTACTGCACCTGGCCCACTGGGTTACTTTAGAAAGCAAATGTTGTATTTCACAATTCTAAAAATCTTTCACTGTGTGACAACTTTAGGGGCAGTGATTTGCATTAAAAAAAAAATGTCATTAATGCACATCACAATAGCATTTCTTCTGTTAATCTTGTCTAATTACTTGGTTTTATCTATTACTTACAAACTTCCCAAATGTGATTTTTAATGCTGAGTGTCAATTTGATCGTATTGAAGGATGCGAAGTATTGATCCTGGGTGTGTCTGTGAGGGTGTTGCCAAAGAAGATTAACATTTGGGTCAGTAAGCTGGGGAAGGTAGACCTACTTTTAATCTGTGTGAGCACCATCTAGTCAGCTGCTGGTGCAGCTGGAATACAAAGCAAGCAGAAAAACGTTAAAAGATTAGGTTGGCTTAGCCTCCCAGCCTATATCTTTCTCCTGTGCTGGATGCTTCCTGCACTTGAACATCTGACTCGAAGTTCTTCCGTTTTGGGACTCAGACTGGCTTTTCTTGCTCCTCAGCTTGCAGGCGGCCTATTGTTGGACCTCGTGATTGTGTGAGTTTATATACATATACACACACACACACACTATATGTATATTAACTAATATATATATATTAACTATATATAGGAGTGTGCGTGTGTGTGTGTGTATATATATCCCATTAGTTCTGTCCCTATAGAGAACCTAACTAATACAGATTTAAGTACCACCAGGAGTGGTTATAGAGGAAGAGAATATTAAGGATGGAGTTCTTTTGTTGGTTTTGGGGTTTTTGGAATTGGCTGCTTAATATGATTAGACCTGAAAATACTAAGGACTCTATTTCTAATAGTATGGAGAACATTGATAATCCTTGGCCTAAACTGTTCAGAGAATTATGCAAAATAAATGCATTTGGCACTTCTGATTCATGGCTCGTGAGAGGCAAGGAATTTAATGAGTATGTATATAATACCTTTAACCATATGTGGAGAACGAAGAAACCTAATGAAACTGGTTGGTTGCTCCTAACTTCAGTGGACAAAGTGATTTAAAAAAATGATGAACTCAGGGATTTTCTCCCAGCTTCAGAAGGCTTCAGATACTGAGCCTCAAATCTGCTGAGATTGCCCTGAGCGAGAGTCTTATCTTCTTTAGACAAAGAGCTAAAATTATGGAAAAACAGACACAAGATCTTATCATGTGAGTGGCTAACCTGCAATGAAAGGTGCATGCGCAGCGTCGACAGGTGTCTACTGTTAAAGCGAGGATATTGATTGGAAAAGAAGGGAACACTGTGACTTGGAATGGGGATGTGGTGAGAGAACCCTGATAAAGCTGGGGACACTGAGTTCGTAACTTTTTGCCAGAAGAAACAGCTTCCCCATCCCCAGTAGCGGCAACTCTCCTTGACCTATGCTGCCATCAGCCTTTCTACCTTTGTCTGAGGAGATAAACCCTGTGCTGCTTGAGGCAACAGTGATGGCCTCCCCTGAGGCAGTTGCCAGGAAAGATAATGTTGATTCTCCTTAGGAGCCATCACCAACACCCCTGTTTTCTTCTAGACCTGTGGCTAGACTAAAGTCCTGGCGGGGTCCTAGAGGTGAGGTTGAGAGTGTGACCCATGAGAAGGTATGCTACACTCAAAAAGAACTGCGTGAGTTTTCTAACTTATATAAGCAGAAATCTGGAGAATAGGCATGGGAATGACTATTAAGGGTGTGGGATAATGGTGGAAGAAGCATAGAGTTGGACCAGGCTGAATTTATTTTTTGGGCCTACTGAGTAAAGACACTGCATTTAATGTTGCAGCTTGGGGAGTTAAAAATGTTCTAATAATTTATTTGCTTAGTTACCTGAAATATGGATTAAAAGATGGCTCACTGTGAGCGCGTTGGAAATGCCTAACCTCCCTTGGTTTAATGTAGAGGAAGGGATCCAAAGGCTATGGGAGATTGGGATGGTGGAGTGGATTAGTCACTTTAGACCTACTCATCCCAGCTGAGAGGGTCCAGAAGATATACCCTTGACCAATGCCTTGCAAAATTTGATTTGTAAGGGCAGCACCTGCATCTTTGAAGAGCTCTGTAATTGCTCTTCTCTGTATGTCAGAGACTCATGGCCCTCCATCAATTTCCAAACTTGAGCCAGATTACAGTCCCAGAACCCCTTGAATAAAAGAGAGACCAGATCCCATTGAGGAAGGACCCCACCACACTACCAAGAATTTATGCTGTTAATCTTTCTCCTTCCCCAAGGAGATCTCTGGCCATTTACCAGAGTAACTGTGCACTAGGGAAAGGGAAATGATCAGACATTTTTGGGACTTCTGGACACTGATCCTGAGCCGATGTTGGTTTCAGGGGACCCAAAATGTCATTGTAGTCCTTCAGTTAAAGCAGGGGATTCTGGAGGTCAAGTAGGTAATGGAGTTTTAGCTCAGGTCAGACTTACAGTGGGTCCAGTGGGGGCGAGGATCATCCTGTGGTCATTTCCCCAGGGCCAGAATGCATAATTGACATAGACATGCTAAACAGCTGGCAGAACCTCCACATTGGCTCCCTGACTGGTAAGATGAGGGCTATTCTAGTGGGAAAGGCCAAATAGAAGCCATTAGAGCTGCCTGTACCTAGAAAAATAGTAAATCAAAAACAATATTGCATCCCTGGAGGGATTCCAGAGATTAGCGCCACCATTAAGGACTTGAAAGATGCAGGGGTGGTGATTTCCACCACATCCCCGTTCAACTCTCCCATTTGGCCTGTGCAGAAGACGGATCTTGAAGAATGACAGTGGATTATTGTAAGCTTAACCAAGTGGTAGCTCCAATTGCAGCTGCTGTACCAGATGTGGTTTCATTGCCTGAGCAAATTAACACACGTCCTGGTACCTGGTATGCAGCCACTGACTTGGCAAATGCCTTTTTCTCCATTCCTGTCCATAAGCCCCACCAGAAGCAATTTACCTTCAGCTGGCAAGGCCAGTAATATACCTTTACTGTCCTACCTCAGGGGTATATCAATTATCTGGCTTTGTGTCATAATCTTATTCAGAGATAATTTGATTGCTTTTCCCTCTGCAAGCTATCTCACTGGTGCATTACATTGATGACATTATGCTGACTGCATCCAGTGAGCAAGAAGTAGCACAAACACTGCACTTATAGGTGAGACATTTGCATGCCAGAGGATGAGAAATAAATCTGACTGAAATTCTGGGAACTTCTCCCTCAGTAAAATTCCTAGGGGTCCAGTGGTGTGGGGCCTATCAAGATATTCCTTCTCAGGTGAAGGGTAAGTTTCTGCATTTGGCCCCTCCTACAACCAAGAAAGAGGCACGACATCTAGTAGGCCTATTTGGATTTTCAAGACAACATATTCCTCATTTGGGTGTGTTACTCCAGTCCATTTATCAAGTAACCCGAAAGGCTGTCAGTTTTTAGTGTGGTCTGGAACAGGAGAAGACTCAGCAACAGGTACAGGCTGCTGTGCAAGCTGCTCTGCCACTTGAGCCACATGACCCAGCAGATCCAATGACGCTTGAGGTGTCAGTGGCAGATAGGGATTCTTTTTGGAGCCTTCGGCAGGCCTCCATAGAAGAATCACAGTAAAGGCCTCTAGGATTTTGAAGCAAGGCCCTGCCATCTTCTGCAGATAACCACTTTCCTTTTGAGAGACAGCTCTTGGCCTGTTACTGGGCTTTGCTGGAAACTGAACATTTGACTATGGGTTATCAAGTCACCCGTGTGACCTGAACTGCCTATAATGAACTGGGTGCTTTCTGGCCCATCTAGTCATAAAGTGGGTCTTACACAGCAGCATTCTATCATCAAATGGAAGTGGCATATATGTGATGGGTCTCAAGCAGGTCCTGAAGGCACAAGTAAGTTACCAGAGGAAGTGGCTCAAATGCCCATGGTCTCCATTCCTGCCACCTACCTTCTCTGCCCTAGCCTGCGAAAATGGGCTCATGGGGACTTCCTTATGATCAGTTGACAAAGGAAGAGAAGACTAGGGCCTTGTTCACAGACGGGTCTGCACGATTTACAGGCAGCACCCGAAAGTAGACAGCTGCAGCACTAGAGCCCCTTTCTAGGACATCCCTGAGGACAGCGGTGAAGGGAAATTTTCCCAGTGGCCAAAACTTGGAGCAGTGCATCTGGTGGTGCACTTTGCTTGAAGGAGAAATGGCCAGATGTGCAAATATATACTGATTCATGGGCTATAGCCAATGGTTCAGCTGGATTGTCAATGACTTGGAAGAAGCATGATTGGAAAATTGGTGACAAAGAAATTTGGGGAAGAGGCATGTGGACGGACCTCTCTGAATGGTCAAAAACCATGAAGATATTTGTATCCCATGTGAGTGCTCACCAACGGGTGACCTCAGCAGAGGAGGATTTTAATAATCCAGTGGATTGGACAACCCATTCTGTGGATACCACTCAGCCTTTTTTCCCAACCATTCCTGGCATTGCCCAATTGGCCCATGAACAAAGTGGCCATGGTGGCAAGGATGGAAGTTAAGCATGGGCTCAGCAACATGGACTTCCATTCACCAAGGCTGACCTGCCTACGGCCACTGCTGAGTGCCCAATTTGCCAGCAGCAGAGACCAACACTGAGCCCTCGATGTGGCACCATTCCTAGGGGTGATCAGCCAGCTACCTAGTGGCATGTTGATTATATTGGATCTCTTCCATCACGGAAAGGGCAGAAGTTTTTCCTCACTGGAATAGACACTTACTCAGGATATGGGTTTTCCTATCCTGCACACAATACTTCTGCCAAGACTACCATCCATGGACATATGGAATGCCTTATCCACATCATGGTATTCCACACAGCATTGTCTCTGACCAAGGCACTCACTTTACGGTTAAAGAAGTGCAGCAGTCGGCTCATGATCATGGAATTCACTGGTCTTACCATGTTCTGCATCATCCCGAAGCAGCTGGATTGATAGAATGGTGGAATGGCCTTTTGAAGTCACAATTACTAAGCCTACTCAGTGACAATTCTTTGCAGGACTGGGGACAAAATTTTCCAGAAGGTAGTGCGTGTTCTGAATCAGCATCCTATATATGGCACTATTTCTCTCATAGTCAGAATTCACGAGTCTAGGAATCAAGGGGTGGAAGTGGAAGTGGCACCATCACCCCTAATGATTGACTAGGAAAATGTTTGCTTCCTATTCCCAACGCATTACATTCTTCTGGCCTAGAAGTCTTAATTCCAGAGGCAGGAATGCTGCCACCAGGTGACATAACAATGATTCCATTAAACTGGAAGTTAAGATTGCCACCTGAACACTTTGGGCTCCTCCTACTTTTAAGTCAACAGGCTAAGAAGGGAGTTACAGTGTTAGCTGGGGTGATTAACCTGGACTATCAAAATGAAATCATTACTCCACAATGGAGGTAAGGAAGAGTATGCATGGAATACAGGAGATCCATTAGGGTGTCTCTTAGTATTATCATGCCATGTGATTAAGGTAAACGGGAAATTACAACAGCCCAATCCAGGCAGGACTACAAATGACCCAGATCCTTCATGAATGAAGGTTTGGGTCACTCTGCCAGAAGAAAAACCATGACCTGCTGAGGTGCTTGCTGAAGACAAAGGGAATACAGAATGGGTAGTAGAAGAAGGTAATCATCAGTATCAGCTACAACCACATGACCAGCTGCAGAAATGAGGACTGTAATTGTCATGAGCATTTCCTCCTTCCTTTGTTAAAAACACGTTTGTGCATATATACATTTATATTAGGAAAATATATTTTATTTCCTTTTTCCTTTGTCATGTTACATAAGATTATTGACTTCATATCAGCATTTAAGTATTGTTAACTTTATGTAACAGCATTTGGGCTGGGGATTGGTGCAATTCCGGTTGCATAAAGGATAGTTGTGCTATGTTAGGCATAATTATGACATTATTGCCTCTATTGAAAGATTGTGTATAATCTCAGGAGATGTGTATGGGTTCAAGTTGACAAGGGGTGGACTTGGGATGGTTGATGCTGAGCGTCAACTTGACTGGATTGAAGGATGCAAAGTATTGATTCTGAGTGTGTCTGTGAAGGTGTTGCCAAAGGAGATTAACATTTGAGTCAGTGGGCTGGGGAAGGTAGACCCACCCTTAATCTGGGTGAGCACCATCTAATCAGCTGCCGGCATAGCTAGAAGATAAAGCAGGCAGAAAAATGTGAAAAGACTAGACTGGCCTAGCTCTCAGCCTACATCTTTGTCCTGTGCTGGGTGCTTCCTATCCTCAAACATCGGACTCCAAGTTCCTCAGTTTTGAGACTCAGACTTGCTTTACTTGCTCCTCAGCTTGTAGATGGCCTATTGTTTGACCTTGTGATTGTGTGAGTTAATACTTAATAAACTCCCATATATACACACACACACACATATATATATGGGAGTTTATTATATACTTAATATATATATACACACATATATATATGTGTGTGTGTGTGTGTGTGTGTGTATATATATATCTCCTATTAGTTCTGTACCTCTAGAGAACGCTGACTCATACACCAAATTCTGGGCTGGGTGCAGTGGCTCATACCTGTAATCCTAGCACTTTGGGAGATCAAGGCTGGTGGGTATTTTGAGACTAGGAGTTTGAGACCAGCCTGGGCAACATAGCAAAACCCTGTCTCTATAAATGTGAAAAGATTTAAAATTCCCAAATTCTTTATGTGTTCAAAGTGAAAAAAAAAAATTTAGATTAATTTAAATAGTAGAAACAGACTATAAACTCATTCTATGTATGGATTCTTATAATACCCAGACTACCTTTAAGAGTAGATTCCTTGAATTTCAAATATACACTAAGAACTGAAATTTATTATTTCATGCACCAGATGTCACTGTTTCTCCGTGCTAGTAAAATGAATCAGCAAATTTTGGCAGTTAAAAAAAACAAAAACAAAAAGCCAGAATGATGGTATGCCACTGTAGTCACACTTATTTGGGAGGCTGAGGTGAGAGGATCATTTGAGGCCAGCCTGGGCAACATGGCAAGACCTTGTCTCTAAAAAATATTTTAGAAAAGCCTAATTACCCTCCATTTCCATTTTAAGTGTAGACTGAATGGAAATGTGTAAATTTGTAAACCAAAAAAAAAGACCTAAAATGTTCATAGTGGTGGTACTTGTAATATCCCAAACTGGAAGCTACCCAAATGCCAGCCAATCAACAGTAGAATGAATAAATACATTGGGTGTAAGTATGGACAGTGGTATACTATGCAGCAAGAAAATGAAGAAGAAAAAAAAAATACAACTACACACAACAAATCCCAGAAACACGTTGAGCAGAAGTCACTTAAAATAGAATATGTATTTTATGATTCTATGAGTTTTATAAAGTTCAAAAACATGCAAAACTAATATATGGGTTAGCAGTCAGATTAATGATTGTCCTTGGGGACAGGTTGTGACTAGGATAGGGCAAAAGGAAACTTCTGGGGTGCCAGTAGCATTCTGTCTCTTGATCATTTGTTCAGTTTCTAAAAATAAAATGAGCTGTACTTTTATGATTTATGCTATTTTATTTATACGTGATATAATTTAAAAGTTCAATTAAATCAATTCAAGTATGAAGAATTACTTGAAACTATGTTAGTAAACCTACTGAAGATCTACTCAAAATGTAATTCAAATTTGATGATTAAATGTGCTGGAAATTCCCAAGCTTTTTCGTTTAGTTGATTTCAAATTCCTAAATATTTTTGTTTGGTTCCCATGTCTGCTCCCTTTTGTGATCCAAGGAAATTTTCTTCATCATGGCTTATCTCATCATACCGTGTGTCCAAGGAATGTACTCTTCAATGATGAGCTCAATTCTTCATTATCTCAATTATTTCCTTTCTACTGATTCTTTCCCCTTAGCATATAAAAATGTCTACGTTTTTCCCATCTTCAAAAACAAAATATACTTCCCTGCTTCTTAGCTCTCACTAGCTAGTATGCTATTATTTTTCCACTTTTCACAGTCAGGCTTGCTTGGCTCCATATCCTCATCTCCCAAGCACATCTCCCATGGCAACACATAACTCCATGAAAACTGTGCTCCCTAAAGTCACAGGAAGCCTCTATATAGTAATTTGCCTTTGTGTTATTCCCTGGGACATTTCAACTTTTAATAACTATTTTTTCAGGGGAGCTGAGGTGTATGAAACAAAAGTCCTCACCTAATGTGTAGTGGTAAAAGTAAATCAGTCCAGTACAGTAACTTTAGTCCTATGTGACAATTTAAACAACATCATTAGGTCTCATTTTTTATCGGTAAAATTTCTAGCTTCTCAGACATGTGTTACCGTTCCAAACACCTCTCCAAGACAATGTCTATGTACAAAGTAGAGTGTTTCTTATTGTTTCTTCTTGGTAGTGAGGGAAAATGGTGATCAGAGATCTATTAATCCACATAATTTACTTATGCTATTTTGGCACTTTTCTCTTCTCTTGATAATATCTTGCCTATCTAATTACTACTGCTCTTAATGGCACTTGTGGATAAAATCATTGGTTTTTCATGAAAGCAGTACTGCCCTCTAGGGAATGTTTTGAAACTGTGGGGGAAGTGGCAGAGGAAGTAGTTTGTCCCATAATTTGTAGAAGTTACCAGTATTCACTGGGTCGAAGTCAGGGCTGTAGGTGTCCTACACAACCAAGAATTGTACCACATTGTTAGATTTGGGTATATTTATATTTCATTTATATAAATGAAATCTATATAAAATAATTTATAGAAATGAAATCTATATAAAATAATTTATATAAATTTATATTTCTTTGGGTATATACCCAGTAATGGGATTTATATTTCTTTGGATATATACCCAGTAATGGGATTGCTGGGTCAAATGGTATTTCTGTCTCTACGTCTTTGAGGAATTGCCACACTGTCTTCCACAATGGTTGCACTAATTTACACTCCCACCAACAGTGTAAAAGCACTCCTTTTTCTCCACAACCTTGCCAGCAACTGTTGTTTTTTGACTTTCTAATAATTGCCATTCTGACTGGTGTGAGATAATATCTCATCGTGGTTTTGATTTTCATTTTTCTAATGATTGGTGGTGTTGAGCTTTTTTACATATGTTTGTTGGCTTCATGAATGTCTTCTTCTGAGATGTGTCTTTTCCTGTCCTTTCCCCACTTTATAATGGGTTGTTTGTTTTTTCTTGTAAGTTTGTTTAAGTTCCTTGTAGATTCTGAATACTAGAACTTTTTCAGACGCATAGATTGCAAACATTTTCTCCCATTCTGTAGTTTGTTCGCTCTTGTGATAGTTTCTTTTGCTGTGCAGAAGCTGTTTAGTTTAGGATCCCATTTGTCAACTTTTGCTTTTGTTGCAATTGCTTTTGGCATTTTCATCATGAAATCTTAGCCTGTGCCCATGGCCTGAATGATATTGCCTAGATTTACTTCTAGGGTTTTTATACTTTGGGTTTTACATTTAACTCTTTAATCTATCTTGGGTTGATTTTTGTGTATGGTGTAAGGAAGGGGTCCAATTTCAGTTTTCTACATATGGCTAGCCAGTTCTCCTATTTATTAAATAGGAAATCCTCTCCCCATTGCTTGTTTTTGTCAGGTTTGTCAAAAATCATATGGTTGTAACTGTGTGATCTTATTTCTGGGTTCTCTATTATGTTCCATTGGTCTATGTGTCTATTCTTGTACCAGTACCATGCTGTTTTGGTTACTGTAGCCTTGTAGTATAGTTTGAAGTCACGTAATGTGATGCCTCCAGGTTTGTTTTTCTTTTTTTTGTTTAAGATTGTCTTGGCTATTTGAATTCCTTTTTGGTTCCATATGAATTTTAAAATAGTTTTTTCTAATTATGTGAAGAATGTCCATGGTAGTTTAATGGGAATAGCATTGAATCTATAAAATGCTCTGGGCAGTATGGCCATTTTCACAATATTGATTCTTCCTATCTATAAGCATGGAATGTTTTTCCATTTGTGTATGTCATCTCTGACAAAACAAACTTTAAACCAACAATATCAAAATAGACAAAGAAGGGCATTGCATAGCGGTAAAGGGTTCAATTCAACAAGAAGATCTAACTATCCTAAATGTATATGCACTCAATACAGGAGCACGCAGATTTACAAATAAAGTTCTTACAGACCATCAAAGAGACTTAGACTCCCACACAATAATAGAGGGAGAATTTAACACTACACTGACAATATTAGACAGATTATCAAGACAGAAAATTAACAAAGATATTTAGGACCTGAACTCAGCTCCAGGTCAAGTGGACCTGATATATACCTACAGAACTCTCCACCCTAAAAGGGCAGAATATGCATTCTTCTCATCACCACCTGGCACTTACTCTAAAATTGATCACATAATCAGAAGTAAAACACTCCTCAGCAAATGCAAAAGAATGGAAATCATAACAAACAGCCTCTCAGACCACAACACAATCAATTAGAGCTCAAGATTAAGAAATTTACTCAAAACCGCACAACTACATGGAAATTAAACAACCCACTCCTGAATGACTCGGGTAAATAATGAAATTAAGGCAGAAACCAAGAGGTTCTTCGGAACTAATGAGAACAAAGATACAATGTGCTAGAATCTCTAGGACACAACTAACACCGTGTTAAGAGGGAAACTTATAGCACTAACTGCCCACATCAGAAAGCTAGAAAGATCTCAAGTTAACAAACTAACATCACAACTAAAAGAACTAAAGAACCAAGAGCAAATAAACCCTAAAGCTAGCAGAAGACAAGAGATAACCAAGATCACAGCTGAACTGAAGGAGATACAGACATAAAAAACCTTTCTAAAAATCAACAAGTTCAGGAGCTGTTTTTTTAATTGTTAACAAAATAGATAGACCACTAGCTAGACTAATGAAGAAAAAGGAGAGAATATTCAAATAAACATAATCAGAAATGATAAGGGGGATATCACCACTGACCCCACAGAAACACAAACAACCATGAAGAGGATCCCACAAACATCTGTATGCACATAAACTAGAAAATCTAGAAGAAGTAGATAAATTTCTAGATATGTACACCATCCCAAAATTGAATCAGGAAGAAACTGAATCCCTAACTACACCAATAATAATGAGTTCTGAAATTGAGGCAGTAATCAATAGCGTACCAACCCAAAAAAGCCCAGGACCAGACAAATTCACATTGAATTCTACCAGAGGTACAAAGAAGAGCTGGCACAATTTCCACTGAAATTATGCCAAACAATTGAGAAGTAGGGACTCCTCTCTAAGTCATTGTATTAAGCCAGCATCATACTGATACCAAAACCTGGCAGAGATACAACAATAAAAGAAAACTTCAAGCCAATATCCTCAATGAACATTGATGCAAAAATCCTCAACAAAATAGAGCAAGCCAAATCCAGCAGCACATCAAAAAGCTTATCCACCACCATCAAGTAGGCTTCATCCTCAGGATGCAAGTTGGTTCAACATATGCAGATCAGTAATGTGATTCATCACATTAACAGAACTAAAGACAAAAATGACTTGATTATCTCAACAGATGCAGAAAAGGCCTTCGATAAAATTCAACACCCCTTCATGTTAAAAACTCTCAATAAACTAGGTATTGAAGAAACATACGTCAAAATAATAAGAGCCATATATGAAAAGCTCCAGCCAATATCATACTGAATGGGCAAGAGCTGGAAGCATGCCCCTTGAAAACCAGCACAACATAAGGTTTTCCTCTCTCACCACTCCTATCCAACATAGTATTGGAAGTTCTGGCCGGGGCAATCAGGCAAGAGAAAGAAATAAAGTGTATTCAGATAGGAAGAGAGGAAGTCAAACTATCTTAGTTTGCAGATAGCATGATCCTATATCTAGAAAACCCCATCGTCTCAGCCCAAAAGCTTCTTAAACTGATAAGCAACTTCAGCAAAGTCTCAGGATACAAAATCAATGTCCAAAAATTGTAAGCATTCCTATACACCAACAACAGGCAAGTTGAGAACCAAATCATGAATGAATTCCCATTTGCGATTGCCACAGAAATAATAAAATACCTAGTAATACAGCTAACAAGGGAAGTGAAGGATCTCTTCAAGGAAAACTATGAAAAATGGTTTTTAAAAATAGTATGCACCCCCTAAATAATTATTTTTTTGCACTCTCCTACTATTCGATCAAGTTTTCTTTCTCTCTTTTGGCGGATACAATAAACCTTAGTGCATTGCATTTAGGTACAGACTATATTTGCTTTTGAATTTTTTATTGTTACTGTTATTAACTTGTTTAATTGACATGTTTTTCTTTTTTTAAATTTTCTGTCTTTTTTTTTTTTTTGAGACAAAGTCTCACTCTGTCGCCAGGCTGGAGTGCTGTGGCGCGATCTCAGCTCACTGAAACCTCTGACTCCCCGGTTTAAGCAATTCTCTTGCCTCAGACTCCCGAGTAGCTGGGAATACAGGCATGTGCCACCACGCCCAGCTAATTTTTATATTTTTAGTAGCAATGGAGTTTGACCATGTTGGCCAGGATAGTCTTGATCTCCTGACCTCATGATCCACCTCCTTTGGCCTCCCAAAGTGCTGGGATTACAGGCATGTGCCACCGCGCCCAGCAATGCTTTCCTATTTGTAAGCATCTTTGGTTACCTTGGGATGAGATGGAATACATAATAAATTTTCCCATTTAAACTAAAGGAAAAATTGTTTAATACGAGAGTTTTCATGTTACAGTTTTCATGAAATATCATTGTTATGCAAATGATAGATGTATTTATCCTTGACTTCTAAACACACATTCAGATTGTTTTCTACCCTTCCAGAGCTGTAGGTACAAAGCCACCATTGTATAACAGGAATTCTTAGGGAGGTGCTGCTGGTGTGACCTAGGACTGCAATTGCTATTTAGTCCTTTGTTCCCATCAAGAGAACAGAAAGTGAAAAAAAGATCCACTGTATGATATTTCAATTGAAAATATTCTCTCTTGTTATCCAGGAATCACAGTCAGGAATTCCTGTTAACATTTTGTAGCTTATATCATAGTGAATTATTTGATAAATTAAGGAGAGGATAAATTTGGACATTTAAATACAAATTAATATTTTCACCAATACTTTTTACTTGTATTTGCTAGTGAAAGTGAAGAGTAAAAGTATTCTAAGAGATACAGAGAACGAGAACACAAAATAATTTTCTCTCCATGGCTTTTCTTTCATCCTTACCTACTACACATGCCCCAGTTTTCATTATGGAATAAAAGCATCAAGGGAAAATTAATAGTGTACCAACGTGCATGTGTATAAAAGTGCATTAACTTGATAAAAACATTGTTAAGTTAAACATTCAACTAGATACCCCAGTTTACGGAATGTAAAATTATTCTGACTTAAAAATGCTCTGTGCACAAAGATATTAAATTTTCAGCCAAACATTGTTTTATTATAACTTTATCGATTTACTTTTCTTTAAATTTAGACATTGTTTTTACATCACTGGAAGCAAAAGAGTTATTTTATATGGGAAGACACTGCCTTTTATATCTGTTTAACTACAGTTTAGCTAGGAACTCCCTCAAACTTCACCTGTCACCCAAATCTGTTTTTTTGTAACTTGTCTAGTCCTGCAAATGTAATAATAATGTATTAGATTAAAAAGCAAAACTAATCCTTTTGGTCCCTGATCTAAGAAAAATGGATTGATGTAGTATGAATTCATGTGAGGCAATGGCCTATCTTATTATAAAACCATGAACAAAGTTATTGAACCTCTGGGCCTGGCGCAATGATGAACACTGATTATTGAGAAGAGAATAAAAATGTTGACAGACTGTCTACCAGGCAGATCTTAAATCTAGTGGGAGAGATAGACAATAACCAAGAAGACAAATAAGTATACAATTACTAACGGTGATGAGTGCTATGAAGCAGACAAGGTGTAGGAAAAGAAGACAATGATGAGGACAGTTAGGGGAAGTTTCCCTAAAGCCAAGGCCTGAAACTCAAGAAATAGTACAACACTTTAACAGAGTGAAGCAAAGAGGGAACTTGAAAGAGACAGAATAGTATGTTCAAAGACTCTCAGGCAGAAGAAAGTTGAGCACACTCACAGAGCTGGTTAAGCTTCTCCTTTCCCTTTTCTCCCAAGTATGAGACTGGAGGATTTGAAATATATGAGCCCTGTTACTGGAGGTTTTCCAAAGAATTCTTTATCTTAGTTAAAAACTAGGGTAACTGTCTCCCACCTGTCAGGAATCCTAGAATAGCAATAATAACAGTTTGTGTAGCAGCTCATAATTCAAAAATCTGTATCTTTTCAATAACTCATTTTTTAATTAGAACTTTCTGCCACCTGAATGACAGAAATTTTATAACAATTCATTTGGGGCTCTTCCTTTCCTCAAGATATAGACAAAGTACTAGCTAACATTATGGCAATAATAGTAATTGTAGTTGTGCAGGAAAACTATTGTGCAAATGTGATTTGCAGGCCTGCCTTGCTCTAACCCTGTACATTCCCAAATATCTTTTCAAGACTGGCCCTTGTCCAACTCCTGGGATATGAACTCTGACCCCTGGGAATATTCTTTCTAATAAAAGACATTTTGTATATCTGAGGCATTTAGCAACACAGTACCAGTTTGATGAGATAGTTTATGCTAAAAATGAGATCTATGGTAAATGCCCCTTTTTGTTCTGGGATGTTGTAGTCTAAGTCAGTATCTGTGGTTGGTCACTCAGGTACTACATCCATACATGACTGATTTCCAATAGAAATCCTGGACATCATGGTTCTGGTGAGATTCCCTGGTTGGCAAGACTTTGCATGTGTCTTTGTTTGTTTCTTATTGCTATATCAGAATACCATAGACTGGGAAATTTGTAAGGAAAACAAGTTTACTTGATTCACAGCTCTGGAGACTGAGAAGTCCAACAGCATGGTGCTGGTATCTGGTAAGGGTCTTCTTGCCCATTGTTCCATGATGGAAGAGCAGAAAAGCAAGAGAACATGTGAGATACAGAGAGCTTATATTTATAACAAAGCCACTCCCATGATAATGAGATTAGTCCATTCATGAGGGTAGAGCCCCCATGACCTATCACTCTTAAAAACCCCACCTTTTAATACTGTTACAATGACAATTAAAGTTCAACATGAGTTTTGAAAAAGGCATTCAAATCATAGCAATATGTATTACCATACACCATTTCTGAGATAATTAAACATATCCATGCAATTCCATTGGGAGAGGGCACCAGAAAATTTGTACTTAGCTTCTCCTAGACCTTATCCCAGGCAACTTTTCATTTTGCTGATTTTAATCCATTTCCTTTCACTGTAATAAACTGTGATTGTGTAGGTAACAGCTTTTCTGAGTCTTGAGGGTAGTCTTTGGGACCCCTAACATAGTAGCTAACATTTATACAGTGCTTACTGCATTATAGCCACAGTTCTAAGCATTTTAGCTATATTTACCCTTTTAATCTTTGTCTTAGTCTATTTTATGTTTCTATAATAGAATAGCATAGATTGAGTAGTTTTAAGTGAACAGAAACATATTTGGCTCATGGTTCTGGAGGCTGAAATGCCCAGATCAAGGGGACACATCTAGCGAGGGCCTTCTTGCTGTGATCACATGGCAAGAGATAGCAAAAGAGGCCAAGGTGAGGTCAAACCTACTTTTATAAAAAACTCACTCCCACAGTAACCACCCACTCCCAACAACATTAATTCATGTATGAGGGTGGAGCCCTCATGACCCAAATACCTTCCATTAGGCCCCACCTTCCAATGCTGTGGCATTGGAGATGAAGTTTCCAACACATGAAATTTGGAATTTGTGTTCAAAATTCCAAAACATTAGAACCATAGAGATCCTGAAAATCATTCTTTGAAGTAGGGAATGTGATAAATTCGATTTTAAAAATCAGGAAACTGAGGTACAAGGGGAATAAATTATTTGTCTAAGGTCACAGAACCAGTAAATGACAAAGTCCAAATCCAAACCCAGGCAATCTACCTCTAGAAGTTGGATGGATACCTGACATACTCAAATGCTGGCTTAAAGCACAGAAGCAGTGAAGGACAGTCCAAAGTGTTTTTGAATAATGTATCCATGCCAGTATTTACCAAAGTGTCATTACCCTCTTGTATTCCTGTCCACCTGACTTCCTCAGGTCATTCATACTCCCTATTTCTCTGCCTTGCTGGAAATCCTGGAAACTATGTACCCTATTCAGCCACAAACAGCAGACAAGCCCTCATGCATTCTTGTTCTGAAAGCAGAATATGCCTATACTCTACCCCTTTACTTCTCTCTTTACTCTCACCTAGGAGTTATCTAGTTAGTGGGTGAGATTGGAGAAAAGCTTACTCTCCACCACTTGGAGTTCTCAACATTCCCCAGTGCATATATATCCCATTTACAGAAGAGGTAAATGAGGTTTAAAAAGGCTAACTTATTTTTTCCACCCAAATGTACATATCTAATAAGTTGTAGAAATGGAATTGAAACCCACTCAGTTTGAGTCCATAACCAGTACTCATTAACATTTGCCATCCAGCTCTTTAACGCAGATAGCTACACTGTTCTTTAAAGAGATAGGCATTGGAGAGAATGAGGATAGAATTGTATCCATGGAAAAGAGAATTACTATAATATTGCTTGTACTATATACTCCTTTCCTGATCTTAGAACATGTCTTCAAAAGGTGCTGGTAGGTGAAAGTATCTCAATGGAACGCCATTCAAAAGAGAAAATGTTAAACCAGAAACAAAAGAGGTTGCGGGTAGAAAGGGGGAAGAAGCTGGGCCTCAGGTAATAGAGCCAAATAGTGGTAACAGATTAGTGAGTGACTCACAAACAGGGAAAGTTTTGGTAACAGAGGAAACCCTAGCACCTGAAGAGCTAACAAGAAGAGAGAGATCCTGCAAGCACTGACTCCAGAGTAATCTTGGAGTTGGAAACTTCAGTTACCAAGATAAATGCCACTGTTCAGCTGCAAGAAGAAACATGAGGGGAAAAGCCCAATCTAATTCATGGGCAAATAAAAGAAATACACCTAGTCCCAAATATTTTGATCTACTCATATATTGAAATGAATATTAACTTTAATAGATTAGAGCCACAAATAAACACTATAGAAATGAGATAGTTAAAATAGCTGATTTATTTTTATTTGATTTGATTCATTTATTTATTTATTTTGAGACAGAGTTTCGTTCTTGTTGCCCAGGCTGGAGTGCAATGGCGCGATCTCGACTTACCACAACCTCTGCCTTCCAGGTTCAAGCGATTCTCCTGCCTCAGCCTCCCTAGTAGCTGAGATTACAGGCATGCGCCACCACGCCTGGCTAATTTTGTATTTTTAGTAGAGACGAGGTTTCTCCATGTTGGTCAGGCTGGTCTCGAACTCCCGACCTCAGGTGATCCGCCCACCTCAGCCTCTCGAAGTGCTGTGATTACAGGCATGAGCCACCGCGCCCGGCCTAATAGCTGATTTATTGACCATTTGCAGGCACTATTTTTTACTTTGTTCATATCACTGAATATTATTTCATTTGCTTACAGAAATATAATTTTCTTGTGAGGAGGGAGTTTTCTGTCTTGTTGACTGCTGTATGTTCATTAACCAGAAGAGGAGATGACACAGAATAGAGGCTCAATAAATAAATATTTGTTAGGTGACTAAGTGAATAATTAAATAAATGGTGGAGAAGTATTCCAGGGATTTGTCCTGAGCCTTAGGGGAAGAAGATTACAGTGGAAGGCAATAGGAATGAGAGAAAAGTAAAAATATTCCAACCCCAAAAAGAGGGAAGGCAGCCTCATCTTTGCCATAGCATTTAGATAAAGATGGGTGTTAACAGTCTCGTCTCACAGCGCTGAGAAAAATCATTGCATGGCTTAGTCACAGTTCAGTGGCTTGAACTGATTTACTAGCCTGAGGGGAGAATGGCTGTATCTTGAGCCTGAAACACACAGTAGCTCAGTGTAACACTCATTGATAGTATCAGCCACTTTAAGAGAGAAACCCCATATTCAAAGAAAAGGATGGAGTTAAGGTGGTGATAAACAGAGATGTGATCATATTTGAGTCACTCACACAGAGGAAAAGAAGTTTGTATTGAAGCTATAGTAAGGACGAAAA
The DNA here is from genome assembly GCF_008728515.1 of Papio anubis. NCBI lineage: Eukaryota > Metazoa > Chordata > Mammalia > Primates > Cercopithecidae > Papio > Papio anubis. The sequence goes on along the minus strand of NC_044977.1, from coordinate 116,513,125 downwards.
TGGCAGCATATTAGAAAAGAAAGTGATTTGAGCAATACTACAATTCTTGAAATTATTTATTGAGGGCTTCAGCCAGAAATAATTGTGAATTTCTATGGTTTCTCTTTTTGCTGCATTATTGATTTCTTTTTTATCTCTTTAGGCTGATGGACTGTGGAAGTATATTTACTAAATTGTTTGTTCCCTAATGAGATGGGCTCTAGGTCACAGATTCAAATACCATAACAGCTTTAAAGACAATTTTTACTTAATATGGGGAGTATCACTCATTTTCTTCCTACTTTTTCTTCCCATATCTTTTAGTCACATATGTAAAATAGTACCTCAGGATATAGAAAACCAGAAACCAGAAACCTCTGGCATTTTTGGGTAAATAACTGAGATATCCAGGTGGATATAACCTTCCTCTCCTCTCCATTTCAAAATTAGCTGCACATTCTTGGGACCATGTAAAATATTGACCCTAGGTATGTTATGAAATAAATACCTTGGGAGGAAATTTGAAACAAGTAAGAATTTTAGCCAACAGTTTGACATTGCCTTTGACTAGCTCAGGGCTCAGTTGCTACTCGGAGTCATTGTACCATTCAGCCACAAAGGCATTTCCCACCAAGCTCTAAGGACATAATATCTGCAGGGTCCATGCTACCTGTTCTTAGACCTAGCACTGTCCAAGATAACTTTAGCCAAACTTGAATGGTTATAAATCAGATACTTTTATTCATGCTTTTTTATCTACCTAAAACACAGACTTTCCTGGCATATTACTCGGTTCTTTCATTTGAAAATCTACTCTGCTCAATAGAAGCTATCTTTCATCTTCTTATTGTTGACTGCCTTCCAAACCCTTCTTTGCTCTCTGGGGTCACATTCCACTGTCAATTTTTTTTTTTCTGCATATTCATTCTCTTCAGAGAAAATTATCTTCATATTATTATTCTAAAGCAATGTTTCCCAAAGATGATTTCAGACTATCCATGTATAAATATTTAAATTGTAATACTTGGCATTTTATTTTAATGTATATTCAAAAAATATATATCAGTCATGTTTGCACATATATTGTCACATAGGTTAAAACTAAAGGAAGTATTTTGATTAAAGAATAAAGGGAGGAAGGGAGAAATTAATTTGAAGAAAAACAATGAGAAATCAGTAGTATACATAGAAAGTAGAAATGACAAAAATCTTGAATGACTAATGATTCAAAAGTGCTATCTTAATGTAAAACTAATTTTCTATTGAAAACTCCAATTTCACTATAACTTCTCCAGTGTATGTTCTACTTTCTCATATCCCAGCTACCATAGGGTCAGGAGGTGACAAGGTATCAACTGTATTCTCTCTCATTATTCTTTCTAGATCTTGACTTTCTTTGTCTGCCTTCATTTGAAATCGGTCTTCTTTGAAGTTCACATCTTCAAACCATAACACTCTCTAAGTTCCATTTTTTTTCTCTGTAGACCATTGTCCTTCAGATCTGTCTCTTATAGTCATAAAAAGCTTGAACATCCATCTCACAGCCTTATACTCTTGTGGTTAGTGTTCATATGTGTGTGCGTACTGTTAATAAAAGTGATATACATCCATTTTTGAATACTTTGAATATACAGAAATTACTACTGTCAATATTGTTGAGGACCAGAAAAATGATACCCCAAAGTATGGCACTTTGGCATGCTGAGCACTTTGAACTACAGAAAATGAAAAGGTTTCAGAAGCATCCTCAGAACCAAAGACTTTCTGACCTTCTCCTGTTTCTCTCCCTAAGTGAGGGCTGAAACTCTCTCTGAAGTTCCCTTATCTGAAGCTTCTTCAGAAGGAAGAAAATTGCCTTCAATCCCCTCCTGAAATTTCATTAACCAGGAAAGATTAAACTTACATGGCAGGAAGGAAGACTGAGGAGTGTCACCACACCTAAACAGACTTTGTCACAAGCTATTGTCTGTTTATAGTTCCCACACAATTTCCTAAAAGAATCATTGACACATTATTGTCTGTTCTTTGTTTTGGGCCCATTCAATTTTCTAAAACTCATTTAGTACTCCTTAAAATTGCCTATATTCTGCCATCTTCCTCTCCCCTCTGAAAGAGGACATACAACCTTCTCAACCTTGGGGTTATTGGGAAATCACTTCCCTGTGATTTCCCTGTGCACATAATAAACTTGCTTTTTTTTTCTCCCGTTAGTCTATTGACAGTTGATTTCAGCAGACTCACATGTAAACCAAAAATAAAATTCTAAGCACCTCCAACCAACTGAATAGACTCCTCCTCTTAGCCAAGGGCATTCTGAAGTTAACCTCAAACAATAGTTCAGGCCATGAGACTAATGAGTGGTCAGACATGCCTCATTCTACCTTCCTCCCTTTGGAATTCAGGCACAGCTGACCAGCATTAATATTAAAACAGAGACCATAAGAGTGACAATAACAGACTCTTTGTAGCAATAAGACACCAACATGACAGTAGGCCCTAAAAGAAATTAAAGTATTTTACCCCAAAATACATTTTTTTGACCCATTTTAAAATGGCCCTGCAAAGCTATCTGTTGTGAAGAAAGTATACATTTTATATAGAATCCTCTTCATTTTCCAGATCTTTGTGATGATCCAGGAGAGAACAACTGAGTCTGGCACCTTTTTAAGTCTGATAAGAAACATTTAAAATCTATTCTCTCTGAAGCCAGCTATCTGGAAGTTTCAGCTAAATAATAAGAACCTTGGTCTCCACAATTCCTTACCTTAACTTAAACACTCCCTTCTGTCTATTCTAGGTCTTTAGATAAACTCTTTCAACCAATTGCCAATCACAAAATCTTTGAATCCACCTATGACCTGCACACAACCCCTCCACCCATATACCCCCGCCTTGAGTTGTCCCACCTTTCCGAACCAAACAAATACATAATACGTCTTACATGTATTAAGTGATGTCTTGTATCTCCCTAAAATGCATAAAACCAAGCCAAATCACCTTGGACACATGTTCTTAGGATCTCCTACAGCTGTGTCATGGGCCATGGTCACTCATATTTGGCTCAGAATAAATTTTACAGAGTTTGACTCTTCATCAACATGCACCTTAAAAGGAGAAGGGAAAATTCCCTTCACCTCTACAACACCATTAGTGTTTTGTCATTTTTGTTCAGATTTTTTAATACTTTATCATTTAACAGTACATCCTCCAAATTTTTAGATGTTATTAAAATGTCTTTATAGTATAACTAATCCTTAATAGCCTAATGTAAATATGCACCACCATTTATCCATCCATTTGTTGAATGTTTGTGTAATAATACATTTTCATGATTGTAAAATTTTTGCAATAAGCATTTTTGTGCATTACTCATTGTACCAGTTTGAATTACTACATTAGGCTATATTCCGAAGATAAGAGGTCAAATATCATGAAAAATTTTGACTATAATTGGATAAACTGAGCACTCCCAGGGGTATTTATAAAGAACAATAGGTGGTTAGAATGTTGCTAACAACCCTGGCTTTGGCACTTTTCTTATCTAAAGCTATTCCATGGGCTCTCAGGCTTTTATTATGCTGAGTGGGCCATGGGAACTGAATGAACTTTTTGAGAAGCCCAAAGTTAGAAATGCTGGGAATAGTAATAGCAAAAGTAGGAAAGGAAAGAGATGTAAATAGTACCAGGGGTAGTGAAATTTTGTGAGAATGAACAGGGATGTTTAAAGGAAATATAATAGGATTTAGGAAAAATTTTTATGGAACCTACATTCTCTTTCACAAAAAGCTTGTAATGTTTGTTCACACTCTGTCTTGAAGAAGTTCAGACAGGTCACATGGAAATTTACTAAGGCTGGTACACAAAGGCTTATAAATGCAAACTTCAAAAGCATATCTGCAAAGCTTGCATGCTATGAATCTATAAAGTAGGTATCTGGGTTAAGGTTATAAGCTTTTGGAACACAAAAAGCCTTAAAAAAGGCTTTTAGCTACTGTCTGGTGGTTTTAAATTTGGGAGGAGGAGGTAGAGGGTGGGACTTATGGAAAGGCCTGTAATGACAGTTTCCAAGTTTAGATGTTAAGGAGAACTGGATACAAATATATGCAATTTTCAACAACACCCACTTTCCTGTAAAAAAGGGTTTGATAATTTCTAATGAGGCAGTTTAAGTCTAACATTTTGTTTAAGACCATAAACTCAAGCACCATGCTACCTGAGTTCAAATACAAAATAATAAAAGGCAAAAAGTGAATAAAAATGGTTTACCTGTATAAGAAAAGAGAGAATAGTAAAAACAACCCAGGGGTGGAAGCTAGTTTTGAATTCAGAATCATGTAAATGTCACACATATCTTCAGAAAAATAATAAGTCCAAAGGATGACAGAACAAACCAACCCCAAAATTAGAAAACAGAGTGAAACAAATAAACCTAAGTAGGCCAGGTGTTGTGGCTCATGCCTGTAATCCCAGCACTTTGGGAGGCCGAGGCGGGCAGATCACTTGAAGTCAGGAATTTGAGACCAGCCTGGTCAACATGGCGAAACCTCGTCTCTACTAAAAATACAAAAATTAGCTGGGCCTGGTGGCTCACGACTGTAATCCCAGCCTCAGGGAGACTGAGGCAGGAGAATCGCTTGAACCCAGGAGGCAGAGATTGCAGTGAGCCAAGATAGCCCACTGCACTCCAGCCTGGGAAACAGAGCGAGACTCCATCTCAAAATAGTAAGTAAATAAATATATAAACAAACAAACAAACAAATAAATAAATAAATAAATAAATAAACCTAAGTATATATTGGTTGGTACCATACTTGCATGGATAAAAATTATTTCAAATACTTTTCAAACATGTTAGCTTGACTCTACATCCCAAAACATAATATCCTGACTCTACGTCCTTGTATCCTAAGAAAAATTCACTGAAAAAAACACTGAAATTGTGTTTGGTGGTATTACGCTAGTATTAATGTTGGTGTCGTTATTTCAGTATTTGGTTTGTTGGTACTGTTATTGTTAATGGAAAAATCAACCTCTGTAAAATATTTTAGAGAGGTTTATTCTAAGCCAGTATGAGTGACCATGGCTTCTGGAAACACAGTTTCAAGGGGTCCTGAGAAAATGTGCCCTAGGTGGTCGGTTTGGTTTTATACATTTCAGGGAAAGAGGAATTGCAGACAAAGACATAAATCAATACATGGAAGGTATACATTAGTTTGGTCTGCAAAAGTGGGATATTTTGAAGTAGGGGCTTATAGGTTATAGATAGATTCAGAAATTCTTCAATTTGCAATTGGGTAAAGAAGTAAATCTTTGTGTAAAAATTTGGAGTTAGAAGAAAGGAATTTTTATGATAAGAAAGTCTGTTAACCAATAGACTGGGTCAGAGTGACCTGTAAGCGTGCGTGACTTAAGCCTTGTCTGGCATGGCCTCGGGTCCTGTTTATAATTGGGTATCTTATTGTCACAAAAAGTCCATTATGTTAGTCTTATGATCTCTGATTTAACATTAATGCTGGTTGGTGGTTTTGCCTAAATTCCAAAAGGGAAGGGGTATAATTCCATATACCTGACCTCCCTTCCTGTCTTAGACAGGAATTCAGTTTTTAAGGTTTTTCTGGGATCCTCTTGACCAAAAAGGGATCCTTTTAGTAGGTGATGGCTTAACATTTTTAATTTACATTATTTTGAAACTTTCATGTACATTATTGTATATCTTATGTACACACATATTTATGGTAGGATAAAGCAAATGAATAATATACTTATGTCATTATAAAATAAGGATTCTCAAAGAAACAGAAAATGAGATACAAATATGAAATCAAATAAATTATGAAATAAACCAAAATTTAAGATTTTCGATGTATTTATTTCTTAAAAAAAATTTATTTCCTAACATCATTTGCCAAACATGAAACAAATAGTATAATAAAAAGATGACAGCAATAGATCAAAATATATGTCTTGATATAGATATACAGATATAGATATATGTAAATATCATAATGATATTCATAAAGATTAACTTCATAATATTCAAAAGGAAATTCATACATTAGATTTGATGATTACTAAGAACTCATTATTATAATAATAAAAGAAGAAAAGATAACATTTATTCTGCTTTCCTGTTGAGATTATATTTCAGAACACCCAAAAAATGTATGAAATTTCCTCTTTAGAGAAGAATAACAACTAATTAAACTCAGGAGTAATATTAGAATTGAAACATCACCACTTTGCACCCTGAATTAAATAATAAATGCTAAAACTATTGGATGGAAGATTGATGGGAAAAATTTTAATGGATAGATGACAACACTTGAACCATCTTAACCAAAATAAAAATAAGAGAATACATTATGTTCTTCCTGATGAGATGCAATAGGAAGTTCAGATTATATCACCTCTCTATGGTCTGTTGTTACCAAAAAAATTAAAAAGCAAAGATGAATCTAATCAAGTCTGGATCTACTGCCAAATTATTGCAAAAACATGGATGTGGAGAAACATGTTAATTAATACCACATTCATATAATCAGTCTAGTGAAAAATATAAGAGATTTTGCAGTACAAATGATTTGGTAGCTGTTATGAGAAATGGCATGAAAGGAGGTAGGGAGGCTTAGCATACAATACAAACATGCTCACACGATGTGCCTACTCCCATAGGTCTGATACATGCTTCTTTTCTAGTCCTACTTGATCTAATACATAGGTCTAAATATATGCTTCTTTTCTAGTCATACTTGATCACAATCTTCCTATCTTACTCCTTCCTGACTTCTCACCAGAGAGCTAAACCATTAACTATTGCCTAAGAGTTCATGCATACCCTTAGTTTGGACTACTTTTCTTACTATACAAATGAAGGACCAGATGAACTGACAGATACTCAGCCTAAGGGATTTTCCTCACAACTGTCTTTCAGAGACATTCCCAAGTAAGGGGTATAGTAAAATAGCAGTTCATTTTCTACCAGTAGCCATGTATCAACCCAATCTATCCATAGATCAAACTCAAACTTTCTTTCTCTATCAGCTGGTAATGGAGAACTCCTCCCATGAGGCTGAGGGAGTGTTGTTAATGCAACATTTTCAGGTGACATGGAGGTCCAAGTCATCTTTCTTGCAGCTTACTTAAGCTCTCTGGACTTAATTGAGCCCAAAACTTAATATAACACTTCCATTTTATAACAGATTGCTGCTGAGGTTGCCTAAAGTTATGACTTGTTAACTAATGGTCTAACTCAGTTGAAGACAGATAATTTTATTATGTGGTCATTTGATGTTCTAGGTTCAGAAGACTGGCTTCTATGTGAGTACAGTAGTATATCAAAAGCTGTTTTTCTTTTTCTTTTATTTTCTTATTTATTTTAGAGACAGGATCTTGCTGTATTGCCCAGGTTGGTCTCCACTTCCTGGCCCCAAGTGATCCTCCTGCCTGAGCCTTTCGAGTTGCCAGGTTTACAGGAGTGAGCCACCACACCTTGCAAAAAAGCTCTTTTTCAAATGGTGTATAGTTCTCTCATGCAAATGGTTTATCAGTCTGAGTCCTATCAAAGGAAAAACAACAGAGTAATTTAAACATGAAAAGTTTAATATAAAAAATTGGCAACAATAAGGGATTAGAATATAAAGAGATTAGATAGTAAGAGTAAGAAAAATTAACAGAATATAGGAGGAGCAAATAAAGGAACATTAATTATTCCTAGGGCTGAGATTAAACACCCAGAGGAGTCTCACCCTCCACCCAGAGATGAGATTTAGACCTTATGTCAGGAACTGAGAAGGGTCTGATGTTTGTCCTCCTTGACAACTAACCAGTTAGTCTGCAACAGATTTGTAGATGCTGGCAGACAACACGAGGTGCTAGAGTCAAAGACAAATAACACAGAATAGGAAGGTGTCTTAATGAAGGTAATTTACCACAAACTCCCGCTATGAGAGGTTCTGCAGGGAGCTGCTGGCCGCTGGGTGACGATGATGGCCAATGTGCACTGAAGGAGCCCAGCACTGGAGAAATTACAAGTGTTGCAAGAGCTTGGTGCTAGAGAAGCCTCATATGCTGCAGCAGTACAGGGGAAGTTTTGTGTGCTGCAGGAGTGTTTGGAAACCAACCATGCATTGGGAAACAGGAAGCAAAACCATTTTGTCCTTGCAATGTCTCTCCAATGCTCTCAGCTAAGAAATCAGTGCCACCTTTCAAAAGGAAAATACATGTATGCATGTGTGTGTATACACACACACACATTTTTTTTTGTGCGGGACGATGGGCAGTGGGAACGGAGTTTTGCTCTGTCACCCAGGCTGAAGTGCAGTGGTGCGATCTTGGCTCACAGCAACCTCCGCTGCCCGGCTTCAAGCCATTCTCCCGCTTCACCCTTCCAAGTAGCTGGGATTACAGGCACCTGCTGCCATGTCCAGCTAATGTTTTGTATTTTTAGTAGAGACGGGATTTTGCCATGTTGGCCAGTCTGGTCTAGAACTCTGGACCTCAGGTGATCCACCAGACTCAGCCTCCCAAAGTACTGGAATTACAGGCGTGCACCACCATGCCTGGTCCCCAAAGGAAAATATTTAAATATTTAAAGGACTTAGCTCCATTAATACAGAGGAGGCAAATACATAAATTTGGAGCTAAAAATAAATCAACTGGTAGCCAGTACAGGTGGCATGCTGTTGCTCTAGAATGTAAGAGTGTACACTTTGACTCTGCTTTTCACTTTTGCTAGAGGCTCAAGAGGGCATCTTTCTCTAGTACCTTTGTACATGATGGGTTATATGGTCCAAGTAGATCTACCTATACCACAGTCAAAACATGTCAGAGCCCACAGTTAGAGCCCTTACTTGCTCTGAGTTTGCATTCAAAACTAGTAGACTCCCAAACCGTCCAACAGAAGGTTTTGTGCACTATTTCAGGTGCAAAATACGCTACTTCTAAAATCCAAATGAACTTACCAAGATTTGTACTTATTCCATATTGGTGGGTAGTGTGATAAATTGTTGTTTACTTTGGAAGAGATGCCCTAGATGACAAGATCACTAAAAACTTCAGCGAATGATCATGTCCTTGAAACTATATAGAGTTTATCTCCCAGCTCTTGAAACATATATCTTAGCAAGGTACCCAGAGTATTTTCCATTTCTTGCTCATCAGGTTCACTTAATAAGATGTCATAAATCTAGTGTACCAATACATTATTTTGTAACATGTCCACATGATCAAGGTTCTTTTAGACCATAACGACAAAGAACAGGAGAATTAAAAAAGCACTGAGGAAAGACCAACAACATATACTGTTTTTTATTCAATGAATGCATACTGCATTTGATCCCCACCACCTTCTTTTGTAGAATAAATTGTACGTAGGGCCTCACCATACTGTCTTTTTTTTTTTTTTCATTTCTTAATACAAAATTTTCTTTTGCTTTCTAAAGCCATTCCTTAGCTGCATAACTTTGGGCAAGTTAATTAGCTTCTCTGTGGATCAGTTGCACCATCTGTAAAATGCAGACGACAATATAAATATCTCAAATGTGTTATTTTTAGAAATAAGTGAGTTAACACATGTAAAGTAGTTGGAATAGTTCCTGATGTGCAATAAGCATACAATGTTATTATTGCTGCTTTTAAAAAAATCTGTCCCACACATACATTTGTCCTATAAGTAGAGCTGTAGACTAGTCTGGTGATCGGGAAGAAATTCTCAGGCCACTGTCTGCATGTCCTACATATGCTGTCCATCAAACTCTAGCATCCATAGCTGTTTAGAAAATCTGCCTCTTAACCTAGCGAGAAGATGCTTTGGACATCTGGTGATTATGTACCATTTTTTGAACTTGGGTCTGTTGAGTACTCAAGGATGATATGAGAAGGTGGAAAGAAGCACTATGTGACTTCACTCAAACTTTCCATTTCTTTATATTTGAATATTTATAAGGTCTGTAACAATTCTAAGGGGCATCAAAAGATTAGGTGAAGAGTTTTTCTTGCCTTCCCCAAGTCAAAAACTTTATAGAAAGTTTTGCATTGTGACTGTAATGTAATTCTCATCAGTGCATTTTTTTTTTTTTTTGCCAATGCGTTTGTACTTAAATTTGTTGGGGTTTTGGTTCAGCAAGTCTATGCCTCAACTGTCTTCAATGCGGGTGCAGGGCAAAATTGACATATAGGCCCAGTTATAGGTAAGTGTTTACATACATTTCTCAATCCAGATTGCCATATTACTACCAGGAAAATAGATGATTTACATTCTCAACAACAATGTGTAAGATTCTAGTTTAAAATACCTTCACCAGCACTGAGAACTATTCATTTTTATTTTTGTTCATTTGATAAGCAGATAACTCTGCCCTCCTTTTTATGAGAAAAAGAAACATCATTCGTGCATAAATTCCTTACATTCTATTTTCTTTTCGTAGCTACAGGGATATCTACAATTATACCCATCTTCATCTCTTTCCTTTAACTAAGTCTTAGAGGATGTTGACATCCCTCCTTCTCTTAGAGGTTAGCCTACTACTTGTAATCTGATGCCTATACACATGCACATTTTCTTCTGGGACTTGCTACATTAACTATATTCTTGTTGGTACTTTCAGCCCTTCCTTCTCTATTTACTACTTCCTCTCTACCTGAAACATGAGTCTCGATCACTTTAAAACTATTTTTTCTTGATCCTGCATCATCTCTTTTCTTTATTTTGCCACCTCTTTTCTTTCTCTACTTATCCTTATTTCTATTCCTATCTTGAAAGAGTGGTCGACGTTTCTTCATTTCTCATATCCATTTAAAGTCACTCAAATAAGATTTTCATATATAACTTCTCAATATGATTATTTTGGAAATGATTTCCAATAATCCCCCTAGTTCATAATTCTAATGGCTACTTCCAGTTTAAATAGCATTTTACCTCTCTAAGTTATTTGGCATCATTGACATTTTTCTTATTTTTCTGAAATGCTTTCCTCTATTAGCTTTTGTGCAAGATTTTGTTTTGTTTTCTTGTTATGTGTTTTTTTTTTTCTTTTGTCAGTAAACATTCATCCTCACTCCTTTCTATTCTCTTCTAATTATTGCTGGAGCTAGAAACACCAGGAATTAAATTTTCAAAATTCTTTCCCACCAGAATTTTGCAGTAATTTACATTTTGACAATGAGAGCTTGCTTGAGATTTGAAACACAGAGGAAGCAAAAATCAATTATTTTTCTGGAATCAATGGGCACCAGTAAAGGCTTCTGCAAACACGTAGTCAGCTGTGATTATTAACAGCAATTGTCCAAATTTCTAATAAGTTATAATAAATCTCTTTCTGATTAAAATAATTAGAGGTGTTTATGTTTATGTTTTTCTGATGAAAGCCTTACTAGTCAGCTTACATGAAAAATACTCTGGTTTTTATTCTGATCCTTCTCCTACATCTCAGTCTGCTCTTTCTCAGTGTCCTTTGCAGCATCTAGTTCCTCTCTGCATTCCTTAAATGTTGGTGATAGTTGATGCTCCTCTTTTCTCATCCTACTACATCCCCTCCTTAGTCAATATCACTCATTCCCATATATTATTCTTAAGTTGCAGATTCATATACAATAATAATTATCACATTCATCAGATTGGATTTGAGGTAAAGGATAATTCCACAATTTTAGTGGCTTACACAAACAAAAGTTTATGAGTTACTTGCATTTCATATCAACTGACGGTCTGTGAGTAGGATGTGGGGCTGAGCCCCTATTTGGGACACACTGTTATTACATGGTTCTCAAAACTCCTGCTTGGATGTGGCATATATCATCTGCATGATCAAGCATAGCATGAATGGTATAGGTATGTATATTGTTTACATGGGGAGGCACTGCAACTCACCTAGCAATTGGCATGGTTGTATACTCCTGCTTCAGGGATAAGGAAGTTAATATCTGTGGATGACAATTTAATCTACCACAACATTGATACTACTACTATCAATAATTTAAAACTGTTACAATGTACAGTATTCCTACTTCTAAAAGTCTTTAGGATGCTTTTTGTTTATTATTTCATAAAATACCTATAATAGAGATAAACACAAAATGTAAGAAACGTAATGACCTAACTGCCATTTTCTTTCCCTCCACTTCTTACACTTCAAGTCTGAAGCAACTGATATTAATAGCCAAGTGAGTGCTGGTAAAGCCTCTGGCTCTGCTGAGATTTGCAGCTGATTGCTAGTTATCTGTTACTATCCATTCTCTTCTTTCCATATAATAGAGTAGAAAGTAGTCACATATCTTCCCAGCCAAAGTTTGTAATCTCCAGATATCTTACAGTTAAGGGTAACCATATCACAAAGCTTTGCTCAAAGGGATGTAAAAAAAAGAAAGGTACTGTGTACCACTCTGAGACTTGAACAGCCAAAAATGATTGGGAATAGGCCATTCTTTCCACTGGTGAGTAGATGAGAATCAATGGAGGATCTTTCCAGAGTTGCAGAGGAAGGTCACAGCTATAAGCTGAGTATGGCAGAGATGACTACAAGGACAAGTTTGCCTATTTATCTCTAAACTATTACATGGACAAGGATAAACTTCTTCTTGTTGAAGTTTCTTGGTCCCTTTATTATAGTAGCCTACCTTGTAGCCTAAATAATACAGGGCCCTGGTGGAGAAACACCAGTCTGATGTATTTCTTTTCCCCTTTTCCCATTCCTTTTCACCTTGTTGGTAGACATTTCTGGAACAGAGCCTGGGAGTTAGGACCAGAAATCTCTGGATCCTGTTAAGAGACTCGCATTCAGATCCTAGTGGACCCATGAGGGAAAGGTTGACACTGGCCACACAAAAGCATGTGAGGTCTCTAAATTAGTTCCCAAGAAGACTCTCATTTCCCTTTATCCTGCTTTATTTTGTTACATAACTTATCACGATATGAAATACTATATAATTAGTTAAATTAAAATACCTTAACTTTTGTGTCCAAGATAAAGCCAGAAAATAGGCTCATTGAATGGGATGTTTGCTGGGGTAATGGCACCCAGTTATAATATTGGGTCCTAAGAGAGATCATACAACAGCTTGAGGTGATTCCAGACTTCCACAACAAACTGAGAGATGTTTAGGGCTGAAGACGGAGGAAGGACACTGCTGACCAGGAATGATTTAAACTAAGACGTCCATTTCCAGAGTGAAGTTATCCTTATTAAGGAAATTATCTTGGGAAATGATGCTCTCTGTCCACACATTTGAAAAGAATCTTGCCTCTGAGCAAGTGCAATCCAAGCATAGAGCTAGCTAGCCAGCAGCCCTTCCAATGAAGGCATCTGTAAGCAAAGAAACATAGCCCAATGGAAATTTTAAAAAGCACCTTTTGATAGATAGCCTAGGCTCAAGAACTTCCCATTCAGAGCCTTTTAGTAGAACTTGGACTGGAAAACAACATCCTAGGTGTAGCGGGTGCTCTTGGTGCCTCAGTCACATCCCCTCTGCAGGCACTTACCTTTTGGTTTCATTTTGATGACTTTTTACTGCAAGTTCTTGCAACTTTCGCCTTTCTCTGATCATAGGAGTGTTCTCAACCTGTTCACAGGGTAGGTTAGGAGGACCAGGGAGTAACCCCCCTATAGTCCCAGTGGAACTGAGCACCAGTTGCCCAATGAAGCAATCTTCTCATCAACACACTTGTTTTGGCATCCTCTACTTGTTCTCTTATTTCTCCATTCCCTTCCTGGTGCTTCCTGTGATCACTTAATTCTAGGAACACCAGCTCTGAAATTCTAGGACTTGAGGTCTTCTCTACTACTTACAATTTTTAAACTTCTGCAAGAATTTCCCAAAGTAAGTTGATTAGTCCATTTTCACACTTCTATAAAAATACTACCTAAGACTGGGTAATTTATAAAGGAAAAAAGTATAGTTGACTCACAGTTCTGCACGGCTGGAGAGGCCTCAGGAAACTTACAATTATGGTGGAAGGCAAAGGAGAAGCAAGGACCTTGTTCACAAAGTGGCAGGAAAGACAGAAAAGCCTAGGGAAAACTGCCATTTATGAAACTATCAGATCTTGTGAGAATTCCTTCACCATCATGAGAACCACATGGGGGGAATCACCCTCCACAATCCAATCCCCTCTTACCACGTCCCTCCCTCAACACATGGGGATTATGACGATTATGATCCGAGATGAGATTTGGATGAGGACACAGCCAAACCATATCAGTAAGAGAAGCTTGTGTTAATGCAGGCGTGGCTTTAAATTTTCCAAAGTCTTTAGAAATGTTAATAAATAAAAACAGGAGTAAACTTTGTAAAAAAGCATCTGACTATAAATGGGACCCATTTAATCCTAGAAGAACAACTGATAACAGAGCTATTCTTTTTATTTAGTTGCTGGGAATTCCAATGTCCACATTATCAGGAAGTCCAAGATCTTCTTCCGAAGGCTCATCTCTTTATGTGCCATCCAAAACCTTAGGCAGAGAAAGAAACGGAAACTGTGACCAGTCCCCTAAGAGGGCTTACATTAGGCTTACCATTGTTCCCACTGCTGTCACTTAAACTTGCTGTATAAACTTTGTCTTGCCTAAACTGGAGTACCTCTGCCCTCTGTTGCTGCCCTCAGTTACCCAGGTTCCAGCACAGGCTTCAGAAGGGCACCATACTCAAGATTCCAGGATGATACTCCCAGGCTTTGCCTTTGTGACCAATGTGCACAACCAAATGCGTCAATGTAGGGATAAAATCATCTGCATAATTTTATCTGCATTTACATAGGCCAGTGGAAAATTAGAAGCATCTTTTAATGATACATAAGTGAATTAATGTTTTCAATATTTTTGAAAAACTCAGGGAAGGATAGACGTCAAAATATATGTCATCATATCTACATGTTGAAATTATGGTTGATTTTCAGTTCTCTTTTTGTTTCTGTATACTCTAAATATCTTTAATGCAAATGAATTACTTTTATAATTATATTTTTAATGCTATGCTTTTTTGGAAAAAAAATTTTTTTTTAATGTGACTTAAGAAGTTAGACCCATCAGAGAATGGAAGAGGGCACAAGGCAAAACACCACCTTGTAAACTTTAGAGTCAGGTACATCCAGAGACATAAAGCCACCAAGATCTGTTTCTCCGAAGCAGAAACCACTGGACTCCAAAGCAGGGGTAAAAATACTTACGTAACATTTTTAGTGAATTGCTGGAGGCTTAGTGCATGCTGGTATAACAGTGAAGGGCTTTCAAGAGAAATAGTATAAGACAGCCCCTTACATACTTGGATTTTTTCTCAGGAAAACCACCAGATTCTTAGAGGAGGTCTCTGAGAAAGACCCCTCGTGGAATTGCCAGGGAGAAAGAAAGAGAGTATTCATTGTGAAGCCCTCCCAGAATTTTCTCCATGACAAAGGGCAACTCTTACCCAATCCAGTCCTATCCATCCTGCCTGTCTCACCTGGAGGGCAAGGGTTAGGGGAAGACACCATAATCAATAAGGGAGGGAGGCTTACAGAAAATAGCCTGGGAATGCTGTACCCAGAGCAGATTGGAGTGCTGGACTGGGAGGTGACAGAAGACAGGCAGGGGAGAAAGGCTAGAATGAGTCATGTGGTACTGGATTAGAAATCAGTGCTCTGTACACTGCAAGGGCCTAAAAGCTATGATACCCAGTATGGGTAAGCACAGCCAACATTGCTTTGTAATACCAAACAAGAACTTGGCCTCACCCTTTCCTATTTTGGGATTAATGAAAATACTTTTTATCTTAGACTTGTATAAAGACGTTGTGCATGTTTTTTTTTTTTTTTCTTTCACTAATTGTACATTTATTTTTGTGATTCCTTCATCATATTTTTTTAATATTATAAAATTAATTTAAAAGACTCCTCATCAAGATAAGCAGTGAAAGGTGGTACATGAGGGCTCTAACTTCAGAACTTTTGGTTGCAAAAGACAGAAATCCACTTAAGAGAACCAGGAAGTATATGATTCACTTACCTGAGAGGTCTAAGGGTGTAGACACAGGTGGCAGCTAATACTGTGTCATGGGAACATTTTCTGTCTTGGCTCTGCTCTCCTCAAGAGACTCCTCATGAAGTGAGGAACCTGGCTGTCAGCAGCTCTAGGCCTAGAGCCTGTACAGCATTATAAATAATTGCAACTCTCTTTCCCCTAAATACGGTATTGGGGCTGGGTACAGTGGCTCACGCCTGTAATCCCAGTACTTTGGGAGGCTGAGGTAGGTAGATCACCTGAGGTCAGGAGTTCGAGACCAGCCTGGTCAACATGGTGAAACCCCGTCTCCACTGAAAATACAAAAATTAGCTCGGCATACTGACAGGAGCCTGTAATCCCAGCTACTCAGGAGGCTGACACAGGAGAATGGCTAGAACCTGGGAGGTGGAGGTGGCAGTGAGCCGAGATGGCGCCACTGCACTCCAGCCTGGGCGACAGAGCAAGACTGTCTAAAAAAACACTATATATATATATATATATACACACACACACACACACACACACATATATATACACACACACATACACACACATACACATATATATACACAGACTTTATGTGTGTGTGTGTGTGTGTGTATATATATATAGTATCGGGGCTTTGAGATCACGAATTTGCCTCTGTGGTGATGGAGAGTAAGGCCCTTTTCTAGATAGTCCTAGCACATTCATATGGGGTAGAGAAAACCATTTCCCCAAAGGCGAGGACATATTGCAGAGGAAAAGAAATGTAACAGATATACATTGCACAGACTGGAGTGTCAGGATGGAAGAGATGAAAGTTATATTAATAGATACAATTTTATACTTAATGTAGAAAATCATGAAATTGGTGAACTGAAGAAACCTCAAACATATACACTATATAAAGAAAGTTGAAAAAAATTATGTAATATTTGGGATGGATTATTTTGCCTTTGTTTATACAAGGCTTAATACATGATTTCTATGGTTTGAATGTTTGTTCCTTCTGAAACTCATGTTGAAACTTAATCCCCAATGTAAAAGTATTAAGAGGTACTGTCTTTAAGAAGTGATTGGGAGCTGGGCACGGTGGCTCATGCCTGTAATCCCAGTACTTTGGGAGGCTGAGGCGGGTGGATCACCTGAGGTCAGGAGTTCGAGACCAGCCTGGGCAACATGGTGAAACCCTGTCTCTAATAAAAATACAAAAAATTTGCCGGGCACCTGTAATCCTAGCTACTTGGGAGGCTGAAGCAGGAGAATCACTCGAACCCAGAAGGCGGAGGTTGCAGTGAGCTGAGATCATGGATGCACTCCATCTTGGGCAAAAAGAGTGAAACTCCATCTCAAAAATAAATACATATATATAAATAAAAATATATATATATATAAATTTTTTAAATAAGTGATTGGGTCATGAGGACTCTGGTCCCATAAGTGGATTAATGGTTTACTAGATTAATGTAGTATTACAGAAGTGGGTCTGTATAAAACCCAGTTTGGTTCTCTTTCACATGCCCCTCCTGCTCTGTGATGCCTCCCGCCATGGTATGATACAGCATGAGGTCCTCACCAGAAGCTGATCACATGTGGCCCCTCAGCTTTGGACTTCCCATATTCCAAAGCTGTAACAAATAAATTTATTTTCTTTATGAATTACCTAGTCTCAGGTATTCTGTTACATCCATACAAAGCAGACTAAGGTAGTCATTAAAACCATTCTGTATTCTAGTAGTCATCTTTCTTTTTAATCATTAGACAATCATTGTATTTTGATATCAAAGTGGATTCTAAATCATATTTAGGAATGCTTTGCTGTAGTTATTTAAGATACTCTTTAGTATGAAAAATCCTTACGGATATTCATGGTAAGCCAGAGCCCAACAGAGCTTGGGCTGCACATACCATTTAATATTTTTTCCCGGTTCATTTGGTATATTGACACAGCAGGGAAAGAGAAATTCTCAAGTCTCTTTTCCACCTTATAGTCTGGCCTTGTATCAGTAATTTTTGTAAAAAATAGATTTTCAAGATGTGGTCATACTTTAAAAGCTTTGCAACATGATGAAAAAGAAAATTGGCAATCATACAGTTCATTCTTTTAGTAAATAAACCATTTAGGAAGATCAGAAACACAAGGGGGAAAGAAGAAAATTTTACCCCACATAAGAAAAAAATGAGGAATGGAGGCAAAAAAAACTTCACTTTTAATTTTTTGAGTAATTAAGATTTTGATTTCATGAATAGTTCTCTAATTTTAAAAAATCAAACATGTATTTTGGGCAGAGAGGGAGATATTCTTTGAGCTACTTGAAATTTTAAAATACATGTATAAATGAATCATACTAACAGTAATTGTAGTAACAAAAATTTTAAATTAGCCTCATTATTTCAGACATGGAAGTTCATTTCTGAATGAACATACAAAATTTGGTCAGGCACGATGGTAGTTATTGTCTGTAATCCCAGCACTTTGGGAGACGGAGGTGGGAGGATTGCTTGAGCCCAGGATCAAGATCGGCCTGGGCAACACAGTGAGACCTTATCTCTATTTTAAAAAGTAAATAAATTTAAAAAACAACATTCAATGCATATGGAAATATGTGTATTTTAAATATTACATTAAAGAAATGAAAATTTTGTGTATAAAACTGTTGTCTTTAACACTTTCATAGATCTTCAGAGTTATTTAATTTTGTATTGAAGGGAAATTTTAAATTTCCTGCTTGAAATAGTCAGACTAGGCTAAAAGCTGTTATAAACAGCACCAAAATCTCAGTGGCTTAAAGTAATAAACATTTATTGGCCGGGCGCGGTGGCTCAAGCCTGTAATCCCAGCACTTTGGGAGGCCGAGACGGGCGGATCACGAGGTCAGGAGATCGAGACCATCCTGGCGAATACGGTGAAACCCCGTCTCTACTAAAAAATACAAAAAACTAGCCGGGCGAGGTGGCGGGCGCCTGTGGTCCCAGCTACTCGGGAGGCTGAGGCAGGAGAATGGCATAAGCCCGGGAGGCAGAGCTTGCAGTGAGCCGAGATCGCGCCACTGCACTCCAGCCTGGGCGACAGAGCGAGACTCCGTCTCAAAAAAAAAAAAAATAAATAAATAAATAAATAAACATTTATTTCTCATACACAAAGTCCAGAACAGATGTTCTGGGTTCAGTGGCTCTCCTAGTGTCTAACCGCTAAGGAAGAACTCAAGGACCCACGCTCTTCTTATCTAGTTTCTCCTCCATGGAGTGGTCAGTGATTTGAACTCACAAAAATGCACAGTTGTTCTGGATATGAATTTGCTTTACTTGTCAGCAATGTTTTGGCCAGCACTACCATTCATAGACTTCCAACACGCCAAAATTTATTACCTTGAAGTCCCACTCAACACTGTTTTATGACAAAAACAGTGTTTCCCCCTATGTCACAGGTCTTTCTGCCTATGCCACTGACTTAGATTATCTGCTATAGCATACAATATATGTTTTGAACACATACAGTGCTATTTCTGCCACAGCCAGAATTCATGGCTCAGAGAGTCAAGAGGCAGAAATAAAAGTGGCTTCCCTTACTGTTAAATCTAATTATCCATTTACAAAAGTTTAGTTTCCATCCCTGAAACTTTCGACTCTGCTAACTTAGCAACCTCAGTTTCCAAAGGAACTAGGAATAATTCCACCAGGAGACAAAACCCATGTTCCATCAAATTGGATGTTGAGACTACCAGATAGCTATGTTGGGTTTTTCATAAATTTTTAATGAATTAACTGTCAAAGAAGGGGATACTTTATTGGCTGAAGTGATTGACTCTGATTTTCAGGGAAAAATTAGGTTCCTGCTACATAATGGGCACAGAGAGGATAATAAGTGGACTCTCTGAGTTACCTTTTAGTATATATGTATTCAACAGTAAAAATTAAGGAAAAACAACAGAAGTCCAATAAAGACAAAATGACTGAGTCATCAGATCTTCCGATATAAATATTTGATGTTACTCTACCAGGTTAATAACTACGACCAGCAGAGACACTGGCTGAGGTCAACGGAACATGTCGTGGATAGTGGGAAAAGTTACAATTATCACATTTCTTGGCTGGGCACAGTGGCTCATGCCTGTAATCCCAGCACTTTGTGAGGCCAAGGTGGGCAGATCATCTGACGTCAGCAGTTTGAGACCAGTCTGGCTAACATGGTAAATCCCCATCTTTACTGAAAATACAAAAATTAGCTAGGTATGGTGACACGTGCCTGTAATCTCAGCTACCTGGGAGGCTGAGGCAGGAGAATCACTGGAACCAGGGAGGTAGAGGCTGTAATGAGCCGAGAGGGCACCACTGCACTCCAGCCTGAGCAACAGAGTGAGTAAGATTCCATCTCAAAAAGAAAAAAAGAAAAAAGAAAAAAAAATTCTTCTGACTAGTTACAGAAACAAGGACTAGTAACTTTGCACATAGTATTTTCCCTCTTTCTTCTCTATGTCATTAATTTAGATAAGGATTAGTGGTGATGATTAGCATTTTTACTTTGTGGCTCAGTTATAGAGTATCTGAGGTAGTTATGACTGAATCAGTAGAGGGACTGAGCTAACTGATAGATCAAGAGGGTGATGTTAACATTTTTATCTGTATTTCCCCTTTTGGAGGAGAGGGTGAAAGTATTTTTGTCTGAATAAATGCAGAATCATGAGACTGTTGCTAAAGAAGTTAAAAAATAAGAAAGGAAGGTTGGGAGTGGTGGCTCACGCCTGTAATCCCAGTACTTTGTGAGGCTGAGGCAGGTGGATCACCTGAGGTCAGGAGTTCAAAACCAGCCTGGACAATATGGTGAAACCCTGTCTCTACTAAAATACAAAAATTAGCTGGGTGTGGTGGTGCGCACCTGTGATCTCAGCTACTAGGGTGGCTGAGGAAGGAGAATTGCTTGAACCTGGGAGGCGGAGGTTGCAGTGAGCCGAGATTGCGCCACTGCACTCCAGCCTGGGCGATGAAAAGAGACCTTGTCTCAGAAAAAAAAAAAAAAGAAAAGAAAAGAAAAGAAAAGAAAAGAAAAAAGAAAAAGGAAAGAAGGAAGGAAGGAAGGAAGGAAGATGTGCACAGATGCTAAGATAACAGAGGTAAAGAGTGTACAGGTTTTTTGCCCATTGACTTTGCTCCAAATCTATGCTTCCATAGTGTTTTCTGTAGTGCTAGTGTATACCTGGAGCACAGGTGTACATTTCTGAGACATCTACTAATTTGTGCTAATAGGTGGTTGTCACTAAAGGGATTTTGGAAGGTGGAAAAGAAAAGAAGGACTTTCTTTTTTCCTGTCAGCATGATTTGAGCAGAAGCAGTTAGATTCCATCTTAATTGTCTTTTACTATTCTCAGAACTGGTCATACATTCTCTCAGAGGGATCAGTTGCAGCCAACTGTGTTCTGTGTTAAAAGGTCACAGCACCATCCCCTAGGGTCTCTCCTCTGCACTCCTGAAGTACAGAAAGTAGCTAGGAGACACCCTTTAATAGAGTCTGACTTCATTTTTTTATGTTTGACTTTTAACTTATTTTAGCCTCACCTCCCCCTTCCCATTTGGCCCCACATCTAAACATGCTGATAAGAAAACCTGTGCCTCCTCCTTTGGCATGGGTGGAAAATTCAAACCTTGCAAGTAGCCAGCCTATGGATAGGAACTTTTCCCCATTCCCACTCCCTAGCCATCATTATGGTTTAACCCATTCCTTCTACCTGACTTACATCAGCATGAACCTGCTTGTGCCTGTGTAAGGATCATGGTGCTTTGGTAAAGAACAGGCCGAGATAAACATCCAGAGTGACTCAGCAAGTTTAGAGCACAGGTGTATAACTCCACTTGTTATCACAGCCGTGTAGCCATAATATGGGAAGGCCATCACTTAGCTCTAAGCCACTATTGTCTGTAAAAGGTATAATTGCCCTGCTGACACTGTATGGGGTGCACTTGTGTCCAGAGAAAGAGAGAGTCAGAGCTGTCTGTCTTGCAGACAACCAAGGGGAAGCCAGGATACAGCTCAGCTCACTTGTGCCCAGAGAGAGAAAGAGTTAAGTTGCTGACCCTGAAGGCAAGGGAAAGCCGGCTGTGCAGCTGTGCATGGGAGCGGCTGGCTCAAGCAGCCATGACAGAGAGGACAGTGTAAGAGAGCTGCTGATGAGAAAGCTGCTGAATAAAGCCATGTCTCATTTACCTGCTGTCTCTGGAGTGTTCTTCCAGCTCCATGCCCCACATCTACCCATACCCCTTTGACCTCAGCTGGGGCTGGACCCTAACCCTGAGCATAACAGCCTGTTCTTATTGCCTTAGGAGTCACTGTGTGAGTAATAAACGTTTTCTCAAGTTTCTCTGGTGTGTGGAATGTCTGCAGCATCTACATCATATCTATAATAGGAAGGGGATCTATATCACCTTTAATGGTGACAATATGTATAGCCCTTTCTCAGAGGACAGACCAAATAATTTATGATTAATTATTTTCTGAGTTCCTAGGTTTTTGTAACCCACCTGTTCCCTTTTGTTTCCCTGATGTATTTGTTATTATTGGGGCATAACAAATTACCCAAAATTTAGTGTCTTAAAGCAAATGTTTATTATTTTAGTTTCTGAGGGTTGGGAATGTAGACATAGCTTAGATGGATGCCTCTGGTTCAAACTTTCTTATGCAGCTGTATTAGAATTGTTGGCAGAGGCTGTGGACTCATCTGAAGGCTTGACTGGTAGAGGAGAAATCAACTTCAAAGCTGTCTCACATGGTTGTTGGCAGGCTTTAGCTCCTTGTCACATGAGCCTCTCTCCCTGCTAGACTGCTTTGTAACATGTCAGTTGGCTTTCCCCAGGGTAAGTAATCCAACAAAGAGTGAAAGAGAACATGCCAAGACAGAAACCATAGTATTTTTATATCCTAATATTTAAACTGACCTCTTATTATGTCTGCTTAGTTCTATTCATTAGAAGCTTCATTAGGTCCAGCCTATCCTTAGGGGAGGGTCATGTATCAATGCAGGACATGAGTATCAGGAAGTGGGGGTTTTGGAGACCATTGAATAAGCTCTCTGTTACAACCAGCCCTAGGGTAGTAGCTGTTTCCTGCTATTATCTCAGAACTAAAAAGTAACTTTGTGCTTCTTCATCTTCAGTGATTACACACTTGTGTAATCAGTGTTCTGATATTAAATCCCCTCTCTTTGAATAAAAAGCATGATTTATTTTTCCTGACTTGATGGTAAAAGACCCAAGACTAGGATCCTCTGCTGGAGTTTTTCTACATTTAATTCACAAATAAAGAGAGCATGGCATAATTTTACCCACATCCCATTGGCCAGAACTCAATCGCATGACTAATATAACTGCAAAGGTGGTTGACAAACGCATGGAATACACAGATTTTAGTGAAAATAATAGTTTTTGCATGCTGATTATTTTTCAAGAAGTCATACACACACTGTCAATACTTCCTAAGTACTACTTTCTAAGCTAAATAACTTTCTTTACAAATACATTTTTTTCAAAAAACTCAAAACACTGCAAGCATGGTGATTCTAATTTATGGATTTTTTTTCCCTATTGAATTCTTCACGAGGAAAGTAATTTTCCAAAAATGTGCTGAAAGTAGTAGAAGCTTCATGTAGTCAATAATTTGGGTCTGTGATTCAAAGGTAATTTAATACTTTTTTCAGTTATTATAGAATTAAAATATGAATAGTTGTTATACAGTGTTTTCATCAAAAATAGTAACTTTTAGAAACTCTGTATAACATATTATCATAAAATGCACTAAAATTTATGCATAAATTTCTGTTTTTCTGAAGTTTAAAATCATTAGAAATGAAAACGAATCTTAATCTATGAGTGAGGGCTTATCTATTATTTTCAAATACTATATATCTTTATAGTCAACACAGATGTAGATTGAATCCATGGTTTAATTACTAAGCAAGAATTATTAATAGTGAACTTCAGTACTTTCAGAGTTATGACAGGGAGATTACCCAACTTTAAAATAACTTTTCCAATTTTATCTGTTTATGTTTTATGAACACTTATGGTGCACCATTTATAAAGATATAAATTCATAATATCGACAAATACAAAAAGAGTAGGCCCAGCTCTAAAGTAGCGCTAAAGGACCATAACTTCAATATTTTATTGAAGTTAAGCTGGTATAAATTAAAATAAGATTATTATAACTTTAGAATGTTTACTGTACTCCCCAATGTAACCACAAAGAAAGTAGATATAGAATATACACATAAAAATATGAGAAAGGAATGTAAATGTTTCACTAGAAACAATCAACTCAACAAAATGAAGACAGTATTGCAGGAAATGAAATACAAAAAGCTATAAAGCATATAGAAAACAAATAGCAAAATGACAGAAGCAAGTTCCTCCTTATCAGTAATTACTTTAAACACAAATGAATTAAACTTTCCAATCAAAAGATGGAGATTAGCAGAATGGATAAAAAACAGGACCCAACTACAGTCATGCACTGCTTAACAACCAGGATTTGTCCTGAGAAATGTATCATTAGGCAATTTTCTCACTGTGAGCATTATAGAGTGTATTTACACAAACCTAGATGGTCTAGTGTACATACACCTAGGCAATAAGGTATAGCCTATGGCTCCTAGGCTGCAAACCTGTACAGCATATTACTGTACTGAATACCACAGGCAATTATATCACAATGATAGGTATTTTTTAAATCTAAACATATCCAAACAACACAACGAGGGAAGAGAGAGACCTTCTCATACTGTTTTATATTGTTTTAAACTCAGAAAAGAGAAGCGAAACTAAAGGGAGGTAGCCCAGCACCTAAGGAACCAGACCCGAAACCAGGCATGGACCTGCCTGACCTAAGCCTGATAGTTAAAATTCGACCCCTGACAGAGCAACTGATGTCATCTATAGATTCCAGACATTATATGGAAGGACACTCTGAAACCTCCCATTCTGTTCTGTTTCACTCTGATCATTGGTGCTCACAGCCCCTGTCACTTACACCATGGCTTGCTCAATCAATTATCACCCTCTCACATGGACCCCCTTAGAGTTTTGAGCCCTTAAAAGAGACAGAAGTTGAGCACCTGACGAGCTTGGATTTTAAGATGCTAGCCTGCCGATGCTCCCAGCTGATTAAAGCCACTCCCTTCACTATCTTGGTGCCTGACGGGTTTTGTCCGTGGCTCATCCTGCTACATTTCTCGGTTCCCTGACTGGGAAGTGAGGTGATTAACAGATGGTTGAGGCACCTTCTTAGACAGCATTAGCCTGCCCTGTGGAACATCCCTGTGGGGGACTCTAACCAGCCAGAGCAACGTGGATCCTGAGAGGCTCCTGGGTAGGCATTTGCCCTGGTAGGACGCCTCACCAGAGCAGTGTGTCACAGGCCCCCATGGAGGATCAATGCAGTGGTTGAACACCGGGAAGGAACTGGCATTTGGAATCCGGACATCTAAAACTTGGTAACAGTAGTCTTTAGAACTTGCCCACTCCATTTGATTGGAAGCGTGGCCTGATCACCCACGGTGTGCCTTTTTCGGCACTTTGGTTTTGATTTTGGTTTTGACTTGGTTTGAATTGCTTGACAGGACTGGTCTTAGGAACTTTCCCACTCCATTTGAGTGGAAGCTTGGCCTGATCATCCACGGGGTGCCTTTATCAGCACTTTAGTTTTGGTTTTGACTTAGTTTGAATTGCTTGACAGGACTGGTCTTAGGAACGTTCCCACTCCATTTGAGTGGAAGCTTGGCCTGATCATCCAAGGTGTGCCTTTATCGGCACTTTAGTTTTGGTTTTGACTTAGTTTGAATTGCTTGACAGGACTGGTCTTAGGAACTTGTCTACTCTGTTTGAGTGGAAGCGTGGCCTGATCACCCATGGTGTGCCTGTGCCGGCACTTTAGTTTTTGTTTTTGACTTGATTTGGATTGCTTGATACTTTGGTTTTGGTTTTGACCTGGCTTGAATTTCTGGATACTCTGATTTTGGTTTTGATTCTGATTTGGTGTAAATTGCAAAAGTGTGTGTGTGCCCTTTTTACCTGTACTTTGTTTTGTGGTGTGCATGTGGTGTGAACATGGTGTTTCATCTCAAAGAAGCACGGGCCAGGCACAAATAAGCCCATCCCACTAAGAACTATGTTGAAAAATTTCAAGAAAGGATTTAAGGGATATTATGGTGTTACTATGACACCAGGAAAACTTAGAACTTTGTGTGACATAGACTGGCCAGCATTAGAGGTAGGTTGGCCATCAGAAGGAAGCCTGGACAGGTCCCTTGTTTCAAAGGTATGGCACAAGGTAACCTGTAAGCCAGGGCACCCAGACCAGTTTCCGTACATAGACACTTAGTTACAGTTGGTTTTAGACCCCCTTACTCCCCACAGTAGTTAAGAGAACAGCAGTATAAGTGGCTGGCAGAGGCAAAGAAAGACCAGCAGAGAGAAAGAGAGGAAAGAAACTGAGAGAAAAAGATGCAAAGAGAGAAAGAGGAAAAGACAGAGAGGAAGAGACAGAGAGACAAAGAAGGAGTCAAGAAAAGAGAGAGAGACAGAGAGAGAGGCAGAAAAAGAGAAAGAGAGGCAAAAGGAAAGGCAAAGAGAGAGAGAGAAATATACAAGTAGTTAAGAAAAAAACAGTATACCCTATTCCTTTAAAAGCCAAGGTAAATTTAAAAACTATAATTGATAATTAAAGGTATTCTCCATAACCCTGTAACACTCTAATACCACTTTGTTGTCAGTATAAACAAAGGCGTATCCCGAAAGCACTGAGGCCTTCCTATCAAACATCCTTAACCCATGGATGGCCCAGATGCATTCAATCTGTAGCAGCAGGTGCTTTGCTAACAGAAAAAAAAAGTTTAAAAAAAAAAAAAAGGGCCATCTATACCAATTCTAAGTTAATTTATACTAAACAAGGTCTTATTAATAGTAAAGGATAATTGAAATCCCAAACTTACAAGGTTTTCAACACAAGTAAAGTTTGCTAAAAGTTAACAGTGTAACATGTATTATAGTAACTTCTAATCTTGTGGCCTTAGACAGTCTAGTCTACAGAGTAGATAAATAAAGTTTGCTTTAAAAAAAAATGTTTATCTTAAAAAAAAAGGAAAAAAAAGGGGGAGGCAGAATTTATGTAAAAAGAGTGTCATACAGTAAATTCTTGTCCTGAAATAAAATAATGGGTTGTTTAAAGAAAGAAATGTTTGTAAAAAGTCAGAAAGTTGAGACATGTCAAAAAATTGTCTGCCAAAGTTGTGAAAGAAAAAAAGTTATTAAAAATTTTATGCAAAAAATGTTGTATAATTTAAAAGTAATAAGGTCTCCTGAGTACTACTGAAGAAACAGTGTATGTGTAAGGTATATAAAGAAAGTAAAAGAAACCTTTGGTAAAAAGATTATAAGGAGGCATAAGAATATGGATTTTTACCTACATTAAAAAATTAAAAAATATATTGTTTTGAAAGTTTAAGCAAGTTTTAAAATGTTAATTGTAAAGAAAATTCTGTGTGTAAACATATTAGCTAAAGTTAAAAGATATCATCCAGTTTTTCTGTGAACTAGACATTAAAGTAAAAACACAACAGGTTTTTCTTAAAGCACCAACCTGTTCTTTAACAAAAATTATAAAAAGTTAAAAAAGAGTCTATAAAATCTTACCTTACAGTCAAACATGAAAAATTAGATAAATATGTCTATAAGATTTTATTAAAATTAAGTTTAACATTAATAACACACTAATATAAAGGTAAAATTTAGCTATCTGGTATAAAAATCATACAAGAAGCATTATTAAATAGAAAATTATTAAATAGAAAAATTATTAAACAGAAAATGGTGTTTAGCTTTCTCTAGTCTAAAAACTAATAAAAATTGGTGCTAAAGGAAACATTCATTCTACTAGAGGATCATAGAAATTAAAGACTTAAAACAAGCTTTGGCAATTAAGACAGCATACCAAGATGCAAATGCCTAGTTAGAATGGATAAAATATTCTATCCTCACATTAAACAAAAGCAATTATGCTTGTGCATATGGCAGGCCAGAGGACCAGATTGTCCCCTTTCCACTAAGGTGGTCCTCCAGTCAACCAAGCATGGGCTCCATGGTAGCTCTTTTCCAGGATTCTACAGCCTGGAGTAATAAGTTGTGTCCACCTCTCTCTGCTATATCCCAAAGTCCAGCCCCCTGTAGGTCAGCCCCTGAGGGCCATCCAGCCTCCGTCTCCCAACACTAAGTTCACTTCATGTCTCTCACGACAGGGAGGAAACTTAGCATTCCTTAGAGACTTGAAGGGATGCAGTGAGCTTAAGAATTTTCAAGAGCTTATCAATTAGTCAGCCCTTGTTCATCCCCGAGCAGATGTGTGGTGGTATTGTAGTGATTGTAGTGGACCTTTACTAGGCACTCTGCCGAATAACTAGAGTGGCACTTGTGCTTTAGTCCATTTGGCTATCCTTTTCACCCTGGCATTTCATCAACCAGAGGAAGAAAAAAAATAAGACATCATAAAGTGAGAGAAGCCGCTTATAGGTCTTTCAACTCTCACATCTATTTAGATGCAATTGGAGCCCCACAAGGAATACCAGATCAATTTAAAGCTTGAAATCAAATAGTTACTGGATTTAAGTCAATATTTTGGTAGATGACAGTCAATAAAAATATAAATTAGATAAACTACATCTATTACAACCAACAGCAACAAGCTTTTCATAAGTTAAAAGAAAATCTCAGGTTGGCTCCAGCTCTAAGGCTACCTGCTATGTGTCAAAAAAAAAAAAAAATGGCAGTTGGAGTTTTAAACCAGACTGTAGGGCCCTGGCCAAGGCCAGTGGCCTATCTCTCAAAAACAACTAGACAATGTTTCGAAAGGCTGGCCCCCATGTCTAAGGGCCCTGGCAACAACAGCCCTGTTAGCACAAGAAGCAGATAAGCTAACTCTTAGGGAAAACTTAAACATAAAGTCCCCCCATGCTGTGGTGACTTTAATAAATACCAAAGGACACCATTAGCTAAGAAATGCTAGACTAACTAGATACCAAAGCTTGCTCTGTGAAAATCCCCGCATAACCATTGAAGTTTGCAACACCCTAAACCCCGCCACCTTGCTCCTAGTATCAGAGATCCCAGTTAAACCTAACTGTGTAGAAGTATTGGACTCAGTTTATTCTAGTAGGCCCAACCTCCAAGCCCATCCTTAAACATCAGTAGACTAGGAGCTGCACGTGGATAGAGGCAGCTTTGCCAACCCCTGCAAAGTGACTCTGAAAAAGATGACAAGCCCTGCTCCAGTCACACCCAGAAGCTGACTGGTCCATGCACAGCTGAAGCATGAAGAAACTCATCGCGGGATTCATTTTCCTTAAAACTTAGACTTGTACAGTAAAGACTTCAACTGACCTTCCTCAGACTGTTCCCCGCATATACATCAAGTCACTGAGGTAGGACAAAAGATTGCTACAGTCCTATTATTTTACGGTTATTATAAGTGTACCAGGACTCTAAAAGAAACTTGTTTGTATAATACTATTCTATCTATGTAGCCCAGGAAATAACCAACCTGATGCGCGTTATGACCCATTTTCACAGTTTTAAAAATAAAATTAAGGACTGGTCCTTTTCTAGGCGACACAAGTAAAGTAATAGCTAGGACAGAAGAAAGAGAGGTCCACAAGCATATAACCCTAAAATTTAATGCTTGTGCCACTATCAATAGCAATCGGCATAAAATAAGATGCAGTTCTTTAAATAAAAAAAAAAAAAGTTACACGGCAGGAAATAAGTATATCTGCCATGAATTAAGCTCATGTGCAAATGTGTGTAATTACTGGTCTTGTGTCATCTAGACTACTTAAAAAAAGGATGAAAAAGATCCTGTTTAGCTCCAAAAAGGAGAAGGCAGCTCCTCCTGTACGAGTGGAAGCTGCAATCCCTTGAAATTAGTAACTACAAATCCCTTAAACTCAAGATAGAAAAAAGGAGAACACGTATCTCTAGGCATTGATAGAAAAGGACTAGATCCCGAGTAAATATCTTAGTAAAAAAGGAGGTTCGTAAACCCTCTCCGGAACCAGTATTTCAGACTTTCTATGATGAACTAAATGTGCCAGTACCAGGGACTCCAGGAAAAAACCAGAAATTTGTTTTTGCAATTAGCCAAGCATGTAGCCCAGTCTCTAAATGTCACTTCATGTTATGTTTATGGAGAAATTGTAATAAGAGATCAATGGCCATAAGAAGCCCAAGAATTAGTGCCTACAGACTTCCTGATGAATTCTTGGCCCAAAAGAATCACCATGATCATTTCTAGGTTCTAAAAGTCTCAATTATTAGACAATATTGCATAGTTAAAAAAAAAAAAGAAAGAATTCACTCATTCTGTAGGATGACTTAGTTGCCTAGGACAAAAACTAGGTAATGGTACCACAAAAACAGTTACATGGTGGAGTTCAAATCATACAGATAAAAATTCATTCAGTAAATTTCCAAAGTTGAAGACCATTTAGGCCCACCCAAAATCCCACCGGGACTGGACGGCCCCCACTGGGCTATACTGGATATATAGACATATAGCCTACGCTAAGTTGTCTGACCAGTGAACAGGTAGTTGTGTTACTGGCACTATTAAACCATCATTCTTCCCACTGCCCATAAAAACCGGCAAACTCCTAGGCTTCCCTGTCTATGCTTCCTGAGAAAAGTGAAACGTAGCCATAGATAATTAAAAAGATGATGAATGGCCTCCTAAAAAAATTATGCAATACTGTAGTCCTGCCACTTAGACACAAGATGGCTCATTGGGATACTGGACCCACATTTACATGCTCAATCGAATCATACGGTTGCAAGCTGTTTCAGAAATCATCACTAATAAAACCAGTCAAGGCTTGACTATTCTGGCCTGGCAAGAAACTCAGGTAAGAAATGCTATCTATCAAAATAGGTTGGCTCTCGACTACTTGCTAGCAGCTGAAAGAGAGGTCTATAAGAAATTTAACCTTACTAATTACTGTCTACACATAGATCATCAAAGGCAAGTAGTTAAAGGTATAGTTAAAAATATGACAAAACCAACACATGTGCCTGTACAAGTGTAGCATGGATTCGACCCTGAAGCCATGTTTAAAAGGTGGTTCTCAGCACTAGGAAGATTTAAAACTCTTTTAATAGGAGTTATAATAGTAACAGAAACCTGCTTACTGCTCCCTTGTTTGCTATCTGTACTTCTTCAAATGATAAAAAGCTTCATTGCTAACTTAGTTCACCAGAATGCTTCAGCACAAGTGTACTATATGAATCACTATCAATCTATTGCACAAGAAGACATAAATAGCGAAAATAAGAGTGAGAACTCCCACTAATAAAAAGTGAGAGTCTCAAAGGGAGGAAATGAGGGAAGAGAGAGACCCTCTCATACTGTTTTATATTACTCTATAGTCAGAAAAGAAAACAGAAGCAAAACTAAAAGCAGGTAGGACGGCGCCTAGGAACCAGACCCAAAACCAGGCCTGGGCCTGCCTGACCTAAGCCTGATAGTCAAAATTCCACCCCTGACCAAGCAACTGATGTCATCTATAGATTCCAGACATTGTATGGAAGGACACTGTGAAACCTCCCGTTTTGTTCTGTTTCACTCTGACCACCAGTGCTCGCAGCCCCTGTCACTTACCTCCTGGCTTGCTCAATCGATCACGACCCTCTTACGCAGACCCCCTTAGAGTTGTGAGCCCTTAAAAGGGACAGAAGTTGAGCACCTGACAAGCTCGGATTTTAAGACGCTAGCCTGCCGATGCTCCCAGCGGATTAAAGTCACTCCCTTCACTATCTCAGTGTCTGAGGGGTTTTGTCTGCAGTTCGTCCTGCTACAACAAAGTTGTAGTAAAAATAAAGTATTCTAATTGTATGGGACCACCATCATATCTTTAGTACACTGTTGACCAAAATATTATTATATGGCACACAACTGTATCTGTGTCTACAAAAGAGTCATTTTAGATCCAAAGATGCAAATAGATTGAAAGTGAAAAGAGGGAAAAATATGTTTCCTGCAAATATGAATAGTAACCAAAAGAGAGCAAGGGTGGTTATACCAAAATCAGACAAAATAGGCTTTACATCAAAAAGTTTTACAAGATAAAGGATAATACATATTAGTAATAAGTTTTATACAACAAGATATAACAATGATTAATATTTATACACCTATATAAGACCATCAAATGTTGGAAGAAAACCAGACAGAATTGAAAGGAGAAATAGGTAATTCTACAACAATTGGAGACTTCAATATCCTATTCTCAATAATGGACAGTACAACTAGATGGAATAGGACAGTAGAAGACTTAACACAATACATCAACTAGATCCGCTAGATATGTACCTTCCAGTCTATCCAATAACGGAATACACATTCTTCCCTAGAGTACACGAGACATTTTCATAGACCATATGTTAGATCACAAATTAGGTCTCAATAGAATTAAAAAGATAAACAGCATACGAAGTATATTCTCCAACCCCAATGAGTTACAGTTAGAAAAAAATAACAGCAGGAGAAATTCACAAATATGAGGAAATTAAACAGTCTTACACAACCACCACATCAAAGAAGAAATCACAGGAAAATTAGGTAAAGTTAGAGATAAATGAAAAAGGAAACAGCACCAAAACTCATGGCACTAGTGAAAGAAGTGCTAAGCATCAAATTCACAGCCATAAACGCTTACATCAAGAGCCAAGAAAGTTCTCAAATCAACAACTTAACTTTACAGTTTAAGAAACTTGAAAAAGAATAAGCTAAATGCAAAACTACTAGAAGGAAGGAAATAATAAAGACTAGAGCATAGATCAACAAAATAGAAATAAAAAAATAGAGAAAATTAATGGAACC
Organism: Papio anubis; assembly: GCF_008728515.1. Lineage (NCBI taxonomy): Eukaryota > Metazoa > Chordata > Mammalia > Primates > Cercopithecidae > Papio > Papio anubis. The sequence goes on along the minus strand of NC_044977.1, from coordinate 116,480,290 downwards.
AAAAGTTGGTTCTTTGAAAAGATCAACAAAATTGACAAACTTTAGCAAGATGAACAAAGAAAAAAAGAAGATTCAAATTACTAAAATCAAAAATGAAAGTGGGGACATTATTATTGATTCTACAGAAATAAAAAAAGATTATGAGAGTACTATAAACAATTGTATGCCAACGAATTGGATAATCTAAATGATATAAATAAATTCCTAGAAATGCAAAACCCATGGAAACTAAATCACAAAGAAATACAAAACACTGAGTAGACCTACAGCTACTAACAAAACTGAATCAGTATAAGATATATATATAAAAAGGATATTTTGCCTTTTCTTATACATTCAATACAACAGAGAATACTTCACGTCTAATCACTAAGGTATGTGGGAATTTCTCCCCACCCATGAAACAAACAATTCAGCAACTGACATCAGCTGGCTGTCCTATAATTCAACTCAATTTGTAACTATCTAACTGGTAATAGTGTCAGATCCCACAGGTTGAGGGCTCAGTTCCACATGGGTGCTCCCCACTTCAGATGCCAGTCAGTTGCAACCACAAGTTATGATCTGTGCTTCTGATCAACCAGTTATTAATCAGGGTCCCCACAACTCCCAGGTTTAAGTAATTTGCTAGAATGGCTTGTAGAACTCAAGGAAACACTTATTTATGTGTACCCATTTATTATTTTAAAATATTACAAAGGATACAGATGTATGGCCAGTTGGAAAAGATACAGAGGGGAAGGTGTGTGGGAAAAAGCACAGAACTTCCATGCCCTCCCTAGGTGCACCATCCTCCAGGAAACTCTATGTGTTCAACTATCTAGAAGCTCTCCAAACCCTGTCCTTTGGGGTTTTTATGGAGGCTTTATTATGTAGACATGGTTGATTACATCAATGGCCATTGGTGATCAAACTTATCTTCAGCCCCTCTCCTCTCCCAAGGTGGGGTGTGTGTGACTGAAAGTCCCAATCCTCTTCTTTTTTTAGTCCAGTCACATTTCTACGTGTCTGTAGATCACAGATCACATCTTTTTTGTCTAACTGCAATTCTACACGGCTGCCCATTCTTAATCAAACTTAAGCCTAAAAATAGCTTTCCCTAGGTTTTTGGTCTTCATTTCTGAAGACTCCTGTGTCATGTAAAACTTCCACTAAATAAATTTGTTATGCTTTTGTCTTGTTACTTTTCTTTTGTTATAGGAATCTTGGCCATGAGGAAAGGTATCACATCTGTCCATCCCTACACACCCATTAGGATGGCTACAATCAGAAAAACAGAAAATAAAAAGTGTTGGTGAGGATGTATAGTTGAAACTCTTTGCACTGTTGGTGGGAATGTAAAATGGTGCAGCCACTGTGGAAAATACTATCGTAGTTCCACAAAAATAAAAACAGAATTGCGATATGATCTAGCAATTTCAATTCCTGGTTATGGATCTAAAACAAGTGAAAAAAGAGTCTCAGAAAGATATTTGTACACCCATGCTCACAGCTGCGTTATTTATAATAGCTAAAACATAGAAGCAATCCAAGTGTCCATCAAAGTGTTAAAGTATGCTACTGGCTGACAGTTAAAATGAATTCCCTGTGGCTGAGGCACTCTGTGTTAAAATAGAGCAAGGTGACCATAGCTGGGTGAAGGAATAGCCATGTACTCTTTGTTCTCAGAAAGAGGCTGTAAAAGTGTCACAGAGTCTTTCTTTTTGCAATCAAGCCAAACCAGTTCCTGTTATTGGAACGGAGATAGACTGCAGCTGGAAGTTCTCAAACTGACCACAAACAGATCACCTGAGGCCAGCCAAAAAAGAGACACTTGTGATGTCTTGCTTAGTTTATCCAGTCCAAACCTGGCACCTGATTCCCACCCTACCCTCATCCTGTCGTTTTTGCCTTTATAATCTCCTACTCTCTGACCCCTCCTTGAGGCACGCTTTCAATCTACACCAGAGACTACATCTTCCCAATCCACAGATTGCTTTTAGAAAATAAATTTCTCCTTTGCTTCCACAGACATCATTGGTCTTTTGTTAACAGAAGGATGAATGGATAATCAATATGTGGTACATGGGGAGCTAATTGTTTAATGGGTACGGAGTTTCAGTTTTATAAGATGAAAAGAGTTCTAAAGGTAGATGCTGGTGATGTATGCACAATAATTATGAATATTTAATATCACTGAACTATATACTTAAAAATTGTTGACGATAAATTTTATGTTGTATTTTACCACGATAAAAAATGGAAAAAAGGACTTTCAAAAGTAATGTTTAATTACTTAAGAATGTCTAGTTGTTTCCAAAAATTAAAAACATAGGGTGACCACTCTTAAACCCACCTCAAATATCTAAAAAGGTTAGAGTGCTATGGATTTGAATAGTTTCAAATAGACCTCTTCTAAAATATGTACATAAGTTTTCGTAAACACATATACATGGTTGACAGGAAAAAAACAAGAATCTCCATCTTTTGTTTTTTGTTTTTGGTGAGTTCTATCTTCCCTATTACTGTTTTTATTATTCAGTTTTTAAATGTTAAACATTTTTTACATTTCAGTAGTTTCAGGGATACAAGTGGTCTTTGATTACATGGATGAATTGTATAGTGCTAAAGTTTAGGATTGTAGCGCACCTGTCACTCAAGGATTGTACATTGTACCCAACAGATAATCTTTCATCGCTAACCCTCCTTCTTCTCTCCCCCCCTGAGTCTCCAATATCAATTATATCACTCGGTATGCCTTTGCTTATCCATAGCTTAGGTCCAACTTTCAAGTGAGAACATATATCTGGTTTTCAATTCCCGAGTTACTTCACTTAGAATAATGGCCTCCAGTTCCATTCAAGTTGCTGCAAAAGACAATGTTTCACTCTTTTTTACAGCTGAGTAGTATCCCATGGAGTGTGTGTGTCTGTGTGTATTCATACATACATATATACAGACATGTATACGTATATATGTGTGTGTATATATGTGTGCGTTTGTGTATATACACATATAAAATATATATATATATATATATATAAATGTATCACATTTCTCTACCCATTCATTGGTTGGCAGTTAGGTCGAAGAGTCTGCATTTTTTAAGACCATCCCCTCTTAATAAGCTGGGTTATTAAGTAATCTTGCAACACACTGTTGTCAGCTAAAGCTCAAATTTAGCTTGGCAACCACACTTCAGCTTTGACACAGTCTTTAGAGGAATTTCTGAAATTAGTTTCCAAAACTATAAATTTGCTGAGGCTATTTGGCTGTTTAACTATTGCGTCTTTTTATGCAGTGATTTAGCAACAGGTAATGTAACAATGTGGCAGGAAATCCTCACTACCCTGAGGTTTTATATTAGAAAGAAAAATATCTTCTGAAATCTAAACAATCTTTTCCAATCTAATCGTCTATGAAATGTTAAATGAAAATCAAATTAGCAAACTAAGGTTAAATTCAATTGTATATGAGGCCCTTGTAATATCATCAAATTGGTATAATTTAATTATAACTTATACTCTATAAAACACCTGGAAAAGCCAATCACTATTTAATAAAATATTAACTTATTTAAATTATTAACATTAACGAATGATGAATTTAAGTGATTTAAAAGCAAACACTTATTACTCACAATCTGCCTTTGGATAAATTCACATGCAAAACCCGAGTCAAGATTCAGTTTATGGAATGCCAACTCCAACAAAAAATTGCACCCAAGGGGATTCAGGTGATCGAGGTGTTTTATGAGCACACACAAAACAAGTGATACACGTTTTTGTCTCCAATTAAGATGAAGGGAATTTTCTTCTTTGACCAGTGTTTCACACAAGGTAAGCTTTTCATTTGATCTGACCAGATCTTCTCAGTTCCCAGCTTTAGTTTGTATTGCCTATTTGTTTAAGGCAAGTCACAGACATTCATTTCACAGCCCACAGTTCAAAGGTTCCCCTTAGAAAAGCTTCCTAATCTCTTTCTCTCTTTTCTGGGCCTTGGTTTGTTTTCTTGTTCCTTTAGGTTAAGGGTTTCCCAGCATTTAAGATTTTATCTTTTTTTGGTTTGACATTAATAAAAGTTTAATGATAATCTGTTTGCCTCAGCCTGAAGGCTTAGCAAAACTGAAACAAAGGAAAAGGGATTCTTATCTTACTTAATGGTTTTTTGCTTGAGCAAAAATTATCCCTTCAGAAATTCTGCTTCTACAAAAGTATTTCTTTAGAAGGTGCCGAAAGAACTTTGATGTCTTTTACCCTGAAGAAGGCCTCCTAAGAAAAAGCAAATCATTACAAGAATCTGAAAGAGTTTTTTAATTTTTATTTTTTCCTCTTTTTGGAAGGTCTGGCTGGTGGAGGGAGGTCCCCATTTTTCTTTATAGGATAGGAAAAACTTTCCTCCCGTCTTTGGTTCTTACGGTAATTAAGGTATAGAACTGTTTCTGATTTCCAGTCCATTCCCTTTCACTCGAGTTGTATTATTTTCTTGTTTTCTAAAAAAACTTCTGATTTCACATCTGCCAACTACCCTCATTCTCATCAAAACTTCAGCTGAAAAACCTTTCACAAAGCTTTACTCTCTTAGAGAGGCCTAGCTGAAATTCCTTCCATTCTTTCGTTTTAATTAAAAGCACCTTTCCTGTAGGCAGTTCCACTGTAAAAAATCATATTCTAAAAGTAGATAAAAAGCAATACGGTGAAAGTAGAAACAAACGGGAGGGAAAATGAAAGGGGGAGAAAGGGTGACGTGTTTTGGAATCTGTAACTGTAAGCTCATGGTGGGTGGATACTCGTACATTAAGTAACTAGTTTGGCTTTTATTTTTAAGTTCACTTCTCAAATCTTTATTCACACTCCTTTCTTCTAAAACTGACAGAAGTACAGAAGGCAACATCACACAGTAAAACTAACCAGAAAACGTCCATCTGGCATGCCTTTCAGGAATCCAGCCCACTAATATTTGCTAAGGGTTTCATGACTCAACCCTCCAAGATGCCGCACAAGGAAGAATTTCCACATTTTGCAGCACTGCCAAATCTCATTCACTGGAGCAAAGGCTCCTCATTTGGGGCTCATTTTTAGACAGTTGTTTATTTGTTTATATACTGTTAAAATCTCCCTCAGCGGATGGAGTTTGTCATGCATTTCTAAATGGTGAGTAAACATATTCCACCCCCTCCCGGCAGGACACGCTTCAGCATTTTGGCCACTGGGCCTAGTTGAATTTCTCTCTCCTTCCTTCCTCCTCCCCTCTTCCCACGCAGCCTAGTTTTATTCTTCCTTCCTTGGTTTTATTTCTTCCTCTTCCTCCCTCTTTTTCTTCCTTCCCTACCTTCAGCCACATCTTTCAGCCTCATTTGTTCTTTGGAGGTTTTATTCTCCCCTCTTCCTCCATTCTTTCCTCCTTCCCTCTTCTTCCCTCCCTCGCTTCAGCTACTTAGTCCCATTTGTTCCTTCCAGGCTCCACTTTCTTCTCTTCCAGTGGTAATTTGTCTAATTTACTCCACTTGAAAAGAGAAAAATCTTGCTTTATGTTTGTATCTTCTTCCCTTCAAAATTATTCGTCTAAGTTCTTTATTATCTCCTCCCTCCTGTTTCAAAATAACAATTAACATTTAGCGAGTGCTAAGTGCGGGCAGGATGCCAAGCTCTCTCGCCCTGTCTCTCTTGAGGGAGGTACCTTTATTATCCTGTTTCATGGATGAAAAACAAAAGCACGTTATTCAATTGTAACTTGCATAAGTCACGAAGCTATAACCAGGAATTCGGCTCTGCAAGCATGCACTTTAAGAATTCTTTTAAAAGTTTTATTAGATTCAAAGACTGTATAAAATATATACACCTTATACACGAAACATATCTTTTGATGGGGCACCACGGCGGCAAGTTTCCAGTTTTGCCCATTAAAAAAATAAAAAAATTCCTTCCCAATTTTTGAGGCTTCTGCCATTGAACACGGCTGCTCCCGGCCCCTCTTCCCACTTGGCTCGGCAAACGCGTCTTTTATTATGACTCAGCCCAGCCCGTTCCTTGCCAAGCTGCTGACGCTCCCGGCGGAGAGGACGGGGCCGTCGCTCGGGGGCGAGGGTTCGCGCCGCGGCTCGCGCCCGCTTCTCCCGCTTTACGGCTGCTGAAAATCCGGCCCGGCCCGGCAGCCGTACCGCAGACGAGCCCGCGCCTGTGCCCGCGCCGCTCAGGTAATCGGAGTCCTACTCTTTTCAAAGTTTTGCCAAAACAAGCTCCGCGCTCTGAGGCGGCGCGGCCTCGGCCGAGCTGTTCGTGTCTCCTTGCTCCCCACGCTTACCCAGACTGGCGCGACTGCGCTGTTGGCCGCACCCCTGCGCGGGGCCCGGGGCGCCGACCCGTCGTGAAGTACTGGGGCCGGAGGGCGCCCGGCAGGCGGCGGGTTCTGAGCGACTCCGCGGGGTGGCGCGCGGGGCACCTGGCTCTGGCAGTCTGCGGGCCGCGCTGGGCAAAGGAGCTCCCACCCCGCTCCAAGGCCCCCGCCCACCTCCCGAAGCCGCTTGTCTTAGATGAGGAGCGTAGCAGCTCCGGAATGCCCGCTTCTGATACGTTCACACACGTATGCAGTGCACGCCGGCTAGCGGAGCGCAGGTAAAGAGCGGCGCCGCGGACGCGCGCGTTCCAGATGGCGCGCAGCACAATTCCGCCCCAGAGCTTGGAATGCAGCTCCAGAGGATACGCAGGATGGTTCTCTCAAGGAAGTTTATGAGAAGCCATAGAAAGAGCAGCCTGGGATCAGAGCTTGCGTTGCTGGTTCTACCGTAGCGTCTGGCTTACTACCACATTTGCCCTACAGTTGCGTTGCTTCATAGCTCGTCCTCCCTATTTTCCCCCACATTATTTGCTGCTTTTTTTTTTTTTTTTTTCCATTTTTCCTTTGTATTGCGTCTCTTGGTGCCTTGTGTTCTTTTCCCTTCACTTTTAGAATAGCGATAGAATAACATACAGTAGCCTTAACATTTCAACCTATGGTCCTTAAGCTGTCTTTACTTTCTAGGGCTTGCATCCTGAGGAGTGTAAAGGATTAATTGTGGATTAAGCTGCTGTACTGAAAGTTGTGCTGCAGTTTTCCCTGCAGAACAGAGAAGATAGACTTTTTTTTTTTTTTTTTAAACCACTCTAGAACGTTAAGATAATGGTGTTGCTTCTGTTGAAGGAATATAGCTTGAGAAACATTAAAAATTATGTCATAGGATCCTGTAGTATTCGCCCCAGTGAGTTTAATTTGATAACGGTTCTTTGTCATCTGTGAGTTAGATTCTGTGCCAACTGGTGACAGGTTAAGAGAGAAGAGATTCCGTTCCTACCCTCAGGAGAAGGGACCATGGTGAGCACTGGTGTAATGCTACAAAGTGCTCTGGGAGAACGAGGGAGGAAAAACTTAAAAGGAAGAGTTGGGTTTTAAATTGTATTTTTGGTATTTAGGTAGGATTTTCACCATTTCTTCCCACACCTCAATAATTCTTAATGAAAAGGGGAATTATTTCAACAATACTTTTCACCTTTAACTTTTTAGAGATTTTTTTTTTTTCTCCTTTATAATCGGCAGTAATGTCTGATCTCAAGACTTATGGAAAGTGTAAAAGTAACACCTCTTAATAAGAATGACGTAATGCATTCCTAGTACCACACAGAGTATTAAAGACTTTTAATGTAGGACGACTAACAAGAATGAAATGTAATTTATTAATTGCTTACATAAAGCATTGTCATATTTATGTAGAGCACTCAATACTTATTAGTCAGCAATGGTTTATTGATTGCTTCCTATGTGCCAAGTAGTGTTCTTGACACTGGAATAAAGCAAAGAAGAAACCTGCCTTCTTGGAATATACATTCTAGTGGAGGGAGACAGTATTAGTACTTAAGAAAAATACAAGGTGAAGCCATAATAAGTGCTATGGAGTTATTACATAAAGCAAGAAAGAGAGTGTGTGTGTTTAGTAATTTAAAATAGGATTTTAACGGAAGTCCTCTGGAGAAGGTGACATTTCAGTAGACTTGAAGCAGTTGAGGGAGTGAGCCATATGATATTTGGGGCAAGAGCTTTCCAGGCACAGAGAAATATCAAGTGCAGAGGCCGGACATATTGCTGTGTTCAAGGATCAGCAAAGAAGCTTGTGTAGCTGATGTGGAATGGAGGATAGAGGAGAAGTAGGATATGGGATTTTAAATGTCATAGGGGCCGGATAGTACTACATCGTCTGCTAAGCCATTGTAATGATAACCTTTACTTGAAGCCATTTGGATGCCATTGGAGCCTTTTGACTAGAGGAATGACGTGATCTAATACATCTGTTTGACACCATTACTCTGCCTACTGTGTTGAGAACAGACTGAAGAAAGCAAGGATAGAAGCAGGGATAACAGGCTATTATAATTCATATGACAGATCTTGGTGGCTTAGACTAGGATGATAGCAGTGGAGGTGGTGAGTAGTTCAGATTCTGTATATATGTTTTGAGGTGTATTCCTCAGGGTTAGCTGAGAGATAGGATATGAAATGTGAGAGCAAAAGAAATTAAGGAGAATGTAATTGCCTAAGCAACTGAAAAGATTAACTGAGATTAGAAGGAATAGGAAGAAGATGTGGTAATTAGGATTAAGAATCTGGATTTGGATACTTTAGGTGTTAGATGGGTTTTAGATATTCAAATGGAAATGTCAAGCAGGCAGTTAGTTGGAAGACCAAGCTAATGGCATACACTTAGGACTCTTCACCATATAGCGGGTTGTAAAAGCAAAGCGATTGAATGAACTCATCAAAAGTGTGTGAGTTTAGAATATTGAAGATGACCAAGGACCAGACTTTATGTCATAAAGTCTGGTATATAATGGTGTATGTCAACATTATGAGATGAGGAGAAACCAGAAAAGGAGTCTGAAAAACAGCTGCATTCCAGGTAAAAGGGAAAGCAGGAGATTATGGAATCTTGGAAATGTTTCAAGAAGTAGAGGGCTGGTTACCTGTTTTAAAGATGAGGATTGAGAATTAGCAAAGGAAATCATTGATGACCATGATGTTGGCAGTTTTCATGGAGGAAGTAGGCGTGAAAGCTTGTTTGTAATGTGTTTGATAGAGTAGAAGGAGAGACACTGAAGAAGGTGATGGTATACATCTCTTGAATATTTTTATTGAAAAGGGAGGGAGGAAATGGAGTGTTAGTTGCAGGACCAGATGATGTAAAGAGAGTTTTTAAACTGTATGAAACAGTGGAATGTTGTGATACTAATGAGAAAGAGCCAATAGAGAGGAAAAAATTGATGATGCATGGCACAGAGGGGAGTAGTGTTCATGAGGAGATGAGAAAGGATACATGTATATAACAAGAGAGGCTGTCTGTTGCTAGAGTTTACCTAGAATTAGTGAGAGAAGGAAAAGTGTGTGGGCCCAGATGGAGGTGGGGAATGTGAATGTTCTATTTGAATCCCTGCTCTTTTCTCATTGTTTATGAGAGCCAGTTGTGGTACATGAGAAATTTGTAGGAATCATTACCATTTTTCCCATTTGGTTAGGATTATTTGATGAAAGAATACTTGGAGATTCTGAGAATTGCTTGAAACAGAAAACTTTGTGCATTGTTGAGGACAGAAAGGGGGGATTTCTACCTTGAGCTTTGCTTAGGAGAAGATTTAAAGAGAAAGTTGAGATTACAAGATAAAAGGGGAAAAGGAGGAAATAAGGTAAACTAAATCATATGATGAAACCTGAGAAGGGATCTGATGAGGAAGTTAGCAACATTGAATCTCACCTCCTGTGGAGCAGATAGCTACGGTAAAGTTCTAAGAATGTTACCCTTATTATCAAACAAACCCTTTTCTGTTTAAGTACTAAGTGTGATCAAATGGGAGAACAGCATTATCACCAGTGGTCAGCCTAATTATAGAAAGGTGGTGTTAAATCTTGGAAGATATGTTTGCTAGGATTAGATTTCAGATTGGATTTTGAAAATGTAAAAAATGATGATTGGCAACAAATATTATTTGAAAATGATATGAAAAAGACTGGATTGGCAACAAATAGGTTGTAGATGTATGGTGCGATTTTGACAACATTACTCATAGATATTGAGCAATTTGACAAGATGAAGAGAATTGTTAGAGTTGGAAATGGAACCTTGTTTGAGATGATTTTTTTTTTCAGTTATTTAGGGACCATTTGTTTCTTGAATTCTTACTATAAAACAGGGTTCTGCGTAAAGTCTTCACAGGGGATGGTGATAACCATTATGTAAATGACATGATCTCTGCCCTCAATTTACCATTTTTAGTAGAGTGAAGAGAAGGGAATATATGTAAATATTGCAATACAATTGATAAATGCCTTATGAAGAGTACTGAATGCTTTTAGGTTGTTACGTTTTCAAACATTTTTCTTTTATTATGGAAATTATCAGACACACAAAGGTAGAATGGTATAATGAACCCCAGTATACTGAGGAGTATGTCTCGTTAGTATATTTCATGATTGGTACAAAAGATTAGGAGTTAGGGGCCTAGAATTGTAGTCCCAGTTATGTTCCCAGGTAGTTTTGTGCCCATGTCTTTCCTGGCCTTCAGTTTTTTACTGAAAAATGAGGAGGTAGCTCAAGATCATTTTTAAGGCTTCCTACAGTTCAAAAATATTATGATTGTGTAGTTTTTTTACATGGTACGTTCAAAGAAATAGATGAGAGAGTTATATAGGAGAACTAAGTTTGTTAAGGGAAAAATTAAGCTCCCCTTCTACTTCTCTTTCCACACATGTATATAACTATTAGATGTCATCAGCATGCACATAGGATGTAACTATAAAATTAATGTGATTTACTTTTATGTGTAATTTATTAAAATCTATAGTGATATTCAGTATGTACTTAGTAAAATATATGATCTTATGTTTGTGTGTTTTCTATTTGTGTAACAGAGTAGATATTTTTTCCCTTTGAGCCAAAAAACATGCAATTGTATGAGAAATGAGTCTTGATGAAGTCCTTGACCTCTCTGATCTGCTCTGACCTGCATTGTGTCTCATTTTTTGTTTGTTTTACCAAACAAAATTTGATTCATTGCTTAATTTGTTTGCCAGTTAAAAGCAAACAGTATTTCTGAAATCAGGGTTTTCTGTTTTGCACTGTTGAATGGGCTATTGATGTCAGACAAAATTGTGATTTAATTGTTTTGACATTTTGATCTGAGCAGTTCAGATAAGAAAGGTGATTTATCTTGCCTAGAAACCTCATGTTTGAGCTCAGCATGAGTTTTCCCTAACTGCTTGTTTATAAATGTGGTTTCTAAAAAATTAGACTTTCATCATATTGGGAATTTATGCTCTGGGTATTAATTACCAAGGTACAATTTGATAGGAATATACTAGAGATACTTTAATTTTTACATGGTCAGTCATGAAAAACTTTAGAAGTGCTATGAATCCTTTAAAACAGAGTGAAAATTTCATACTTTCAAACTTATTTTCATTGTATTTAATATCACATGTGAAATTTTATAGTAGTATACAAATAGCTTTTTGCTTGTTTACAATCTTGGTATATAAAATTACTCATGAACTTCTTTAGTTTTAGGATTTTATTATATTGGTCAAACCTTATACTTTGCATAGTCTATGCTTTTGTACTCCTGTGCATCAAGTACAATTATCATTGGGGATAAAGTCACTTCAAATAATGCATCCCTAAGTGATCATACTATCGCTTTAAATTGTGTGTGTGTGTGTGTGTGTATTTTCATTTTAGTTTAATATGATACTCAGTAATTTGACAGTTTCTTGGGGCATCCAGTTCTAACAAGCCCTGTATCCTAGTCTCCACCTGGGAGCAGGGGCCGTTCATGTTTTTGGAATCAAACCTGTAACATATTTCCTGCATGGTTATAGAACTTTCACAGTACTCAAACCAAAGTGAACATCTTCTGGGGCACTGTAACACTTTTTTGAAATGCTGGTTGTAGAAGCCAGCTTGAAATTTTTGATCACCTGTGATAAAAGCCTTTTTTCCTGTCTTCTTGGATGGAGAGATCTGATGAAAAGATGAAGATAGGAACAACCTTAAGAAACCTTGTGGTTCTGGACCCCTTTTTTGTATTTAATTTTCCTCGAGTTCTGGAAAACTTTAAAAATAAGAACAAGGTATTTTCAAGTAAAATGACTACTAATTATGCAGGAAACCTACTCTTGTCTTTATATGTGTGTGAAAATACTGTGTTACTGGCACTTGTTGAGATAAGACAGAATGTGAGAGATCTTAGAGAGGCTCTTTTTACAGGAGTTACATAATTCCTACATCAGCCTTTTTGTAGTATGTCATAGTTTGAATATAGAGTGCCAGCAGTCATCTGTCTTCCAAGAATTTTTTCAAAGAGGCCCTAGTCTCTAGGGAATTAGTGGCTCCCTCAGAATAGGCCAGTCTGAATGATTTGAAAATTAACACTCAGGAGCTGGAAAACAAGATGATGCTTCTCTAACTGGGGTACTCTGAGCTCTGTTAGAGGGCTCCAAGCCATAGATAAATATGGCCATCTTTTTTTGGTAAAATTTATTGCTATATTTTGGAGAAAGCAGTTAAATAATTTAACTGGCAAATTAAATGTTCAGAACCACTATTGAATGTGAATATGACATCCAGTGCAAAATACATGATTTTAAAAATCAAAGTAGTTTCTTACTTGTAGTAGATTTCCATAGACTATATTTTCTGACCCCAGGAAAGGATATAGATTGGCATAAAGGTAGATAGTTTTTGCTTTTATCTATCTGCTTTGGTTTAGTTTGCTTTCCTGGTGTTTACCCACACTGATCTTTTACATTTCTGGGAAAACTTTCCCTCTTTATTTTCCTCTGGCATTGAGATATGATTTCTGTGAGGAGCTCCATTTCCCTCTTCTCATTTTTTTGCTTTTTATTTTGAAATTATTGACCTACAGGAATTTGCCAGAATGGTATGAAAAGGCACTGTCTTACACTTTAACCAGTTTCCCCCACTGGCTACATCTTCCTAACTATAGTACAATATAAAAACCAGGAAATTGACATTGATACAATGTATGTGTATAGTTCTGTGTCATTTCATCTCATATGTAGATGCATGTAATCATCACCATAATCAAGATATAAAGCTATTTCATCACCACAAATATCCCTCTTACAGTACTCTCCAAAAGAGGGACTGAAAGAATCAGAGGTGTTTACTTTAGCAAAGGAATTTTGCACTTTCTTCTAAGTTTTATAGTTTTTATGCAAATGATAGATCTTTTGGTATTTTGAATCATGAAAGAGAAAGATGAAATACTGTTTTATCTTCAAAATGGAGGAGAATGTTACCAAAATGCCAGGGATTCAGTCTAGATTCTATTGCTCACCGCCTAGAAAGCCAATCAATGAGATAAGTATTGCCAGGGAAGAAGGCTTTAATCAGGTGCTGCACCTGAGGAGATGGGATATCAGTATCAAATATCTTCCCTGACTAAAATAGCAGAAAAGAAGTATAACTATGTGTGGGAAAACAGGAATTAGGCAGGAGTAAGGAAGAGAAGTTGGTCAGCAGGAAGCAGGTAGTCCGTTCAGGCAATCATGATGAGTGAGAGGTCTGGTGTCTTATTGTCTGGATGTAGTGATGTGGTGAGTTTTGGTTTTTCTTGCTACTGTCTGGGAAGCCTGAGGGTTGGTTTCCTGAGAAACGAACTCAGATAAGACATTTAACTTTCTCAAGTTTTAAGATGGAGTGGATCAATATCTATGTTAATTCAAAGAAACCATAAACATCAGTTCTATAGGACAATTGGACTGGATTCAAGAGCTTAAATAGTTGTTATAACAGATATTGCCATCTGTGAAATAAGTTCTTGAAGGCTCAGTTTCAAATTATCAAGAACTTTGATAATTCGAAGGTTAGACATTGATGTGCTTGAAGAATAAATAGGACCAGTTGATATGATGCAGTCTTATCCATCTGTGTGACCAATCTTTGTGTATGTGCTGGAATTAGCCAAATAAAACTTTAACAAGAAAATGATGGAGCAAATAGAGAGGTCTTGTTGAACTTCCTAAGTACCCACACAGTTTTCTAGCTTCTTGTGAAACCTAGAATTGGAGGAAGAAAAAACAAAAAACATTTCAGCATTAACAAAAGCACTATTAATGATATTGTGCCACATTTAATTTTATAATTGTTAATGTCTTTAACACCTACATTAAGATCATTTATTTTATTTAACCAATATTACATGAGGATAATTATTAGTAGTGTCTGAGAAATCCTTCTTGATAGATTTTTCTCAGAAATATTTCCAGACAATTTGATCCAAGATTTTAGTCCCATATATTACATAGACAGTATAAATGTATTGTCAAAGTACAGTTTACATGTATCTTAGTTTTAATAGTTTACAAGATATTTCTAGTTTATTTGAAAATTTATGATTTATGTATATATAAAATAGGTATCTTCTGTCTTTTTATTTTTGCTGTACAGCAATGCATTAAAGTCTGTTTGGAAGTTTGGAGATAATGTTGAAATTTTATACTCTAATAGTCATAGCCACTTTTTCATTAGTCCTTGTCTATTCTTTTTAGGTTACCTGAATAAAGCAAAGAATTCCTACCTCACTTTTTAGTTTTTTTCCGTTATCTAAATGTTCCACATGATATTGTTATTGTAATGATATTTAAACATTAATTCCAGATCATTGTCATCTTCATTATATATGTCTGACCAATTTTTGAAAGTTAAAGCATATATATACACACACACATGTATATACACACACACACATATATAATTGCTTTCATTTGCTATACTCATTTTGAGTTGAGTACATAGGAAGGGCAAGGCAGAGAGTGAGTGTTTTTATGTTTTCAGATTTAGTTGATCCCACCACTTGAAAAAAATGTGAATTTGTTACCAAAACACCAAGGGTGTGGTCTAGGTCCTGCTGCTTGCCACATAGAAAGCCAATCACTGAGACAATGAGTATTGTCTGCAGAAAGCCTTTAATTAGGTGCTGCACCTGAGGATATAGAAGATCAGTCTTAAATCCTTCTCTCTGACCAACTGAAATTAGGGGTTTATATAGCAGAGAAGAAATGTAACCATGTGTGGGAAAATAGGAATTAGGGAGGTGTAAGGAAGAGGAGTTGGTTCATAGGAAGCAGGTGGTTGCCTAGGCAATTATTGTAGGTGAGTGGCCTGACATCTCATTGTCCAGATACAGTGATCTGGTAAGTTTCAGATTCTTGGTGCTCTTCAGAAGGCTTGATGGTTGGTTTCCTGAGAAAGGAACTCAGATAGAACAAATGTAATTTTCTCAAGTTTCAAGACTGAGAGAGTCCGGGCGTGGTGGCTCACGCCTGTAATCCCAGCACTTTAGGAGGCTGAGGTGGGTGGATCATGAGATCAGGAGTTCAAGACCAGCCTGGCCAACATGGTGAAACCCCATCTCTGCTATAACTACAAAAATTAGCCAGGTGTGGTGGCAGGTGCCTGTATTCCCAGCTACTTTGGAGCCTGAGGCAGGAGAATCACTTGAACCTGGGCAGCAGAGGTTGTAGTGAACTGAGATTGTGCCACTGCACTCCAGCCTGGGCAACAGAATGAGACTCTGTCTCAAAAACAAAAAACAAAACAAAACAAAAAAACAAAAAAAAAAGAAAAAGACTGGGAGGGTCAATTTTTATGTTTTAACATGCAGAAACTATAAACATCAGTTCCATGAGACAATTGAGTCGGTTTTAAATGTTTTTCCAAAATTTTAAATTTTACTTAGAATGAAAAAATAAATTTATTTTAATAGTTATTAATCTTGGACATTTTTAAGAGTAACACAAAAACTTCAATTGTGTTTGTACAGAAAGGGTTGCCTGACTTTTACTTTCAATGAGGATAACATGGTATGATGACATATGTCTCTATCCTCTGTATGAACGTCAATTTGGGGTATGTCTGTGGATCCTGTAAGTACTGAGGGTTTAATTTATTGCTAATATTAGAGACAATTACGGTGATATTCAGGTGACTTACCATTACCAATTCTTTCCTGTAATGGAGAACTTTCCTCTTGATTTCATTGCTGCCTGATTTATATCTTTTAAAAAGGCAGCTGTTCTTTTATTTGCTCAGTATCAAATATAAAAATCAGATTGTATGGTTTCTCATATAATTGTTATCAAGAATTCAATTTTAAAGCAAGGAGAAAACTACATAATAGAAACTTGATATGTTTGTATTATAATCTAGGCATTTTCTTAGCATGTATCCAATTTGAACAACTCTAAGCAGTTTTATAATAAAAACACCCATCACATTGTGTTCAGGACAAAATAATTACAAAACCTGTAAGTTAAAAAAGGATTTGCCATTAGACTACTCTATATCTCTGATTATTTAAAGACATTGCTCTTACTCATGTGCCTTCTTTTGGTTTACATACTTTTTGGAGGTACTGAAAAAGAATCCTTTACACATTTTACAAAACACATTTTGACTAGATAGCTCTTCCTTCTCTTATATCTTATAAGATAGCTCTTGTATCAGTAGTGAACTGAGCACAATCTCAGCTCACTACTGATATAAAGACAAAAATCACATCAGAATCAATAAAACATTGTTAATTAATGTAGTGCTAAGGATAGTGGGAGGATTTTTGTTTGTTTGTTTTTGTTTTTTTTTTTTTTTTAAGAGACAGAATCTGAGTCTGTCACCCAAGCTGGAGTGAATTGGTACGATCTTGGCTCACTGCAACCTCCGACTCCTGGGTTCAAATGATTCTCATGCCTCAGCCTCCCGAGTAGCTGGGATTTCAAGTGTGTGCCATCATGCCTGGCTAATTTTTTTTTTTTTTTAAATACTAGAGATGGGGTTTTGCTACATTGGTCAGGCTGGTCTCGAACTCCTGGCCTCGAGTGATCTGCCTGCCTTGGCCTCCCAAAGTACTGGAATTATAGGCATGAGCCACCAGGCCCAGCTGATAGTGGGAATATTAAAGAAGACAGACAGACACCTGTCACTTTGGTGTCTGTGTTTTAGTAGCTTTCTTTTAAGCAGTTGTAAACTGTTCTAGGGCATCTGCTTTATCTTTGTCTTGCACTTCATCTCTTCCTTGACCCACTTGTTAAATGTATGACCACCTTTAAGAATTTTAATTTTGTGTGCTGCCTCCACCACTGCTGTGAACGCCCGCATAGAGGCAGGCACCTACCCACCCTGGCACCTGCTAGCACCCTGCTGCACCCAACAAGTGTGTACCGTGCTGCATTGCTGCTGCTTCTGGTATGTGTGAATGAGGACAGATCTTGTTGCCATCACCTTACAAAATGCTTTATCTGGCACCACCCATCGGTGTGTAGTGACCAGTGGTCTGAGAGCACCTTAGCCCCACCCTCTGCCAACGTGGTGGGTTCCTAATTTCGAGGAGCCAGAGAACAAAATTGGGGCCCGATACAAGTTCCCCAGAGTTAGAACACACAGTCCAGGAATTGAGAGCTGAGTCTCAGCCCCCTAAAATCCTCCAGAAGCCAACCCAGTCGACTGAATCCACCTTATTCCACAGTCAAACCCTCAAGCTCATCAAATAGCATAAAAGAAAAAACAAAAAATTCAAAGGACAGCAACTTTAAAAATCGAAGGAACACCAACCCACAAAGATGAGAAAGAACCAGTGCAAGAATTCCTACAACTCAAAAAGCTAGAGTATCTTTTCTCCAGATGACCAGACTAGCTCTCCAGCAAGGGTACTGAACTGGGGCTGAGATGACTGACGTGGCAGAAATAGAATTCAGGCTATGAATAGGAATGAAGATTATTGAGATATAGGAGTATGTTGAAACCTAATCCAAGAAAACTAAGAATCACAATAAAATAATACAGGGACTGACAGACAAAATAGCCAGTATTGAAAAGAACATAACTGACCTGATATAGCTGAACAACACATTATAAGAATTTAGTAATGCAATCACAAGTATTAATAGCATAATAGAAAGCTGAGGAAAGAGGCTCAGAGCTTGAAGACTGGCTTCCTGCAATAAGATAGTCAAATAAGAATAGATTAAAAAGAATGAAAAAGAACAACAACAAAAAACCCTCTGAGAAATATGGGATTACATAAAGAGACCAAATCTAAAACTTATTGCTGTCCTTGAAAGAGATGGGGAGTATGGAAGCAACTTGGAAATCATATTTCAGGATATCCTCCATGAGAACTTCTTCAGCCTAGGTAGAGAGACCAACATTCAAATTCAGGAAATGCAGAGAACCCAGTAAGATACTTCACAAGAAGATCATCCCCAAAGCACTTGATAATCAGATTCTCCAATGTCAAAATGAAAGAAAAAATGTTAATGGCAGCTGGAGAGAAAGGTCAGGTCACCCAAAGGGAAGCCCATTGACTAACAGTGGACATTTCTGTAGAAACCCCACAAGCCATGAGTTGTTGGGGGCCAATATTTAGCATTCTTAAAAGAAATTCCAACGAAGAATTTCATGTCATGCCCAACTAAGCTGCATAAGCAAAGGAGAAATAAGATCCTTTTCATAGAAGCAAATGCTGAGGGCATTCATTATTGTCAGACCTGCCTTACAAGAACTCTTAAAGGAAGCACTGCATGTGGAACGGAAAGACCATTATCAGCCACTACAAAAACACACTTAAGGACACAAACCAATGACACTATAAAACAACCACACAAACAAGTCTGCATGATAACCAGCTAACACCATGATGACAGGATCACATTCACTCATATCAATACTAACCTTGAATGTAAGTGAACTAAATGCCTCAATTAAAAGGCACAGAGTTGCAAGCTGGATAAAGACCCAATTATATGCTGTCTTTAGAAGACCCATCGCAAATGCAGTGACACCCACAGGCTTAAAATAAAGGGATGGAGGGAAATCTTCAAGCAAATGAAAACCAGAAAGCAGGGGTTGTCATACTAATATTAGACAAAAGACTATAAGCCAACAAAAAAGACAAAGGGCTTTACATAATGATAAAGGGTTCAATTCAACAAGAAGATCTAACTTTTCTAAATATGTATGCACTCAACACAAGAGTACCCAGATTCATAAAGGAAATTCTTAGAGACCTTCAGAGACTTAGACTCCCACACAATAATAAGGGGAGACGTCAACATCTCACTCACAGTATTATACGGATCATTGAGGGTGAAAATTAATGATATTCAGGACCTAAACTCAGCACTGGATCAAATGGACCTGGTAGACATCTATAGAACTCTCCACGCTAGAACAACAGAATATACATTCTTCTCATCACCACATGGCACATACTCTAAAGTCGACCACATAATCAGCCCCAAAACACTACTCAGCAAATGCAAAAGCAGTGAAATCATAACAACCACTCTCTCAGACCACAGCAGCAGAAAATTAGAAATCATTAAGAAATTTGCTCAAAACCATACTCTTTCATGGAAATTGAATAACTGCTCCTGAATGACTTTTGTGTCAATAATGAAATTAAGGCAAAAATCAGATTCTTTGAAACTAATGAGAACAAAGATACATACCAAAATTTCTGGGACACAGTTAAAGCAATATTAAGAGGGAAATGTATAGTATTAAACAGTCACATTAAAAAATTGGAAAGATCTCAATTTAGCAACCTAATATCACACAACTAACAGAACTGGAGAACCAAGAGCAAACCATCCCCAATGCTAGCAGAAGATAAGAAATAACCAAAATCAGAGCTGAACTGATGCAGAAAAGCACTCAAAAGATCAATGAATCCAGGAGTTTTTTTTTTTTTGAAAAAAAAAAATTACTAAAATAGGCCCCTAACTGTACTAATGAGAGAGAAGATACAAATGAAGACTATTTAGAAATGACAGAGGGGATATTACCACTGATCCCACAGAAATACAAATAACCACCAAAGAATATTTTGAACACCTCTGTGCATACAAACTAAAATATCTAGAAGAAATTGATAAATTCCTGGATACATACACCCTCCCAAGACTACCAGAAAGAAATTGAATCCCTGAACAGAACAATAACAAACTCTGAAATTGAATCAGTGATAAATAGCCTACCAAACAAACAAAAATCCCAGAACAGACAGATTCACAGCTGAATTTTACCAGATGTACAAAGAAGAGCTGGTAACATTCCTACTGAGACTCTTCCAAAAAATTGAAAAGGAGGCACTCCTCCCTAACTCATTCCATGAGACCAGCATCATCCTGATATCAGAACTTGGCAGAGACACACACACAAAAGAAGACTTTAGGCCAGCATCCTTGATGCACATCAGTGCAAAAATCCTCAGCAAAATACTGACAAACTGAATATAGCAGTACATCAAAAACATATCCAGTCATGATCAAGTAGGCATTATCTCTGGGGTGCAAAGTTGGTTCCACATACAGAAATCAGTGTGATTCATCACATAAACAGAACTAAAGACAAAACCATATGATCATCTCAATAGATACAGAAAAGGCTTTTGATAAAATTCAACACCCCTTCATGTTAAAAATTTTCTATAAACTAGGTATTGAAGGAACATACATCAAAATAAGAGCCATCTATGAGAAACCCACAGTCAACATCATACTGAATGAGCAAAAGCAGGAAGCATTGCCCTTGAAAACCAAGACAAGGCAAGGATGTTCTCTCTCACCACTCCTATTCAACATAGTATTGGAAGTCCTGGCCAGAGCAGTCAGGCAAGAGAAAGAAAGAAAGGGCATCCAAATAGGGATCAAACTATTCCTGTGTGCAGACAACATTATTCAATATGTAGAAAACCCCATAGTCCCAGCCCAAAAGCTCCTTAAGCTGTGAAACAACTTCAGTGAAGTCTCAGAACACAAAGTCAGTGTACAAAAACTACTAGCATTCCTGTACACCAACAACTGTCAAGCCAAGAGGCAAATCAGGAAGACAATACCATTCACAATTGCCACAAAAAGGATAAAATACTTAGGAATACAGCTAACCAAGAAGGTGAAAGATCTCTGTCATGAGAACTACAAAACACGGCTCAGAGAAATCAGAGATGATACAAGCAATAGAAGAACATTCCATGCTTATGGATAGGAAGAATCAATATTGTTAAAAATGATCATACTGCCCAAAGCAATTTATAGATTCAAAGCTATTTCTATCAAACTACCAATGACATTCTTTACACAACTAGAAAACTATTTTAAAATTCCTATGGATCCAAAAAAGAGACTCAATAGCCAAGGCAATCCTAAGCCAAAAAATAAAAAATAAAAAAATAAAAATCAGGAAGCATATCACTCTACCTGACTTCAAACTATACCACAGGATAGCAGTAACCAAAACAGCATGATACTGGTACCAACCCAGACACATATACTGATGGAACAAAATAGCCCAGAAATAAGGCCACATACCTACAATCACCTGATCTTCAGCAAACCTGACAAACACAAGCAATGGGGAAAGGACTCCCTATTCATTTGGGAAAGGTGCTGGGTTAACTGACTAGCCATATACATAAGATTGAAACTGTATGCCTCCCTTATACCATATATAAAAAAATAATCAACTCAAGATAGATCAAAGACTTAAATGTAAAACCCAAAACTATAAAAACGCTGGAAGACAACCTAGGCAATACCATTCTGGACACAGGAATGGGCGAAGATTTCAAGATGAAGACAACAAAATCAATTGTAGCAAAAGCAAAAAGTGACAAAAGGGAACTAATTAAAGAGCTTCTATACAGCAAAAGAAACTATCAACAGAGTAAACAGACAACCTATAAAATGGGAGAAAATGTTTGCAAACTGTGCATCAGACACAGGACTAATATCCAGCATCTACAGGGAACTTCAATTTACAAGAAAAAATAATCCTATTAAAATGTGGGCAGAGGACATAAACACTTTTCAAAAGATAACATACATATGGTCAATAAGAATGTGAAAAAAAAGCTCAATATCTCTGGTCATTAGAGAAATGCAAATAAAAACCACAATGAGATACCATCTCATACCAGTAAAAATGGCTATTACTAAAAAGTCAAAAAGTAACAGGTGCTAGTGAAGTTGTGGAGGCAAAGGAACACTGTTGGTGGGAATGTAAATTAGTTTAACCATTGTAGAAAACAGTGTAGTGATTCCTCAAAGACTTAAAAACAGAAGTACCATTCAATCCAGCAATCCCTTTACTGTTTATTTACCCAAAGTAATAGACATCATTCTATAATAAAGACACATGCATGTATCCATTGCAGCACTATTTACAATAGTAAAGACATGGAATTAACCTAAATGCCCATTACTGGTGGACTGGATAAAGAAAATGTGGTACATACCATGGAATACAATGCAGGCATACAGCCATAAAAAGAATGAGATCGTCCGGGTGTGGTGGCTCATGCCTGTAATCCCAGCACTTTGGGAGGCCAAGGTGGGCAGAGCATGAGGTCAGGAGTTTGAGACCAGCCTGGCTAATGTGGTGAAACCCCATCTCTGCTAAAGATACAAAAAATTAACTGGGCGTGGTGGCGTGCACCTGTGATCTCAGCTACTCAGGAGATGGAGGCAGGAGAATTGCTTGAATCCGGGAGGCGGAGGTTACAGTAAGCTGAGATCACATCATTGTATTCCAGCCTGGGTGACAGCGTGAAACTCCATCCAAAAAAAAAAAAAAAAAAGAAGAAATCATGTCTTTTGTAGGAACATAGAGGCCTTTATCTTTAGCAAACTAACAGAGGAACAGAAAACCAAGTACCACACATTCTCACTTATAAGTGGGAGCTAAATAATGAGAACACATGGACACATAGAGGTGAATGACAGAGACGTGGGCCTATGCGAGGTAGAGGGTGGGAAGAGGGAGAGGATCAGAAAAAATAACTAATGGGTACTAAGCTTAATACCTGGGTGGAGAAATAATCTGTACAACAAACCCCCTTGATAGAAGTTTACCTATATAATAAACCTGCACATGTACACTTGAACTTTAAAAAAGAAAAATTTTTTTATCTATAAATTATTAATAATAGTTCACCATATAAGGGTTATTGTAAGAAAAAGGTAGCATATGGAAACTGCATTATCCTACATTACATGAGTGTCTCTGGGGTTAGTCAAGTCTGTGTTTAAATGGCAGTTTTCTACCTCAGTGTTCTATTTCTCTGTGATTCCTGACAACTTGGTTCACCTGTATTTTCCTGTCTCTGAAATGGGAATGATTTTTCCTATTTCATAAACTTATTTTGAAGTTAAATTGTGTATGTAAAGCACCTGTTACATTGCTTGGTATCCAATACTTAATAAATGTTATTTTTCTTTTCTTTCTCTCTCCGTTTTCAACATTTTCTCATTCTCCACAGTTTTCTGAAAGGGAACTTTGTAAGATCAGTTATGGGCTATGATGAAACCATTTTAATTCTCTGTTCTTTGCCAAGCTGCAAGGAAGGTCAAGGGAATCAATAATGTAGGATTGTGAAGTCTTTATCCAGGTTACTCATGGAATTTTCTTGTGAACGAAAGACTTGGGAGATTTTCAAGTTAACATCTATCAACAGTTTTCTGATATCTGCTCATCTAATACTGTTACACTTTTGTTTAATATAATCTGTAGTGGCTGCTTCACTGCCTTGTGGATGAAGCCAAACCTAATAGCCCAAAGAATAAGGCTGATTGCAACTGGCCTTTTATTAGACTATAGCCTCATCTCCTGTCCCTCAGGATTGCTTCCTAATTTAGTTAATGTTTTTTTTCTTCAAGCCTTTATTATGTTTCCTGGGGTTACTAACATGATCAAAGTAGCAAGCTAGCGTTCTTCTAGGGCAGAGGTTGGGCAAGAGAGTAGGGGGAGGTGGGTTGGAGAAAAGGGATGATCCAGAAGTCTGGTTCTCAAGTTCTTTAGGACATTTTCACTGGTTTTTGACAAAATGGGAAAGTAAAAATTATGCAGTGAGCTTTTTCATTCTCTTTTATTGTGATTATATCTGCTCTATTCTTATATATTAAGAACATTATTGACAGAATAAAAAGTTGGTAGTCCTTTTATATCTTTTCTTTTTTTTGTTTGTTTAGAACTTTACAGGTCCATGAAATCTGATGATATAGGAAATGGTCATCCAGTATCTGCAGTGCTGTTTAAAGAGAAAAGGCCCAGGTGAAGCCTGTTACTGGAAGACTGAGTTATATGAGAGACTAGCTGCCTGGGATGAGAGAGAAGCCAAGAGACTAGTATGTCTTACAATGGAGGAGATGTCCAGTTTGAGGATAGTGGGAAAGTAGGGAAATGAAATGAAGGCTGTTTATTTAGTTGGCTTTCTCAGTGTCAGTGAGGTTTGCATGTGAACATGCACTGGACCTGACTTGCAGGAATGCTTATTTAGAATCCTGGGAGTCTGCACTGGATTTATTCAGTAATCTTAGCTCGACTGTAGAATTGCTGAGTGCTTCACCCTCAAAATGGAAATTACAAAGGCTGATTTTTAAAGCACTTTAGGATCCTGAAATGTAGTATACCACTGTAAGCTTCAGAGATAGTTTCTTCACTTGGTTGCAGTCTTTGAAATGGGATTCAACTGAAGCTTTACAAAGTAGTATTAGAACTCCCAATGACAGTCACCAGTCTTGCCTTTTGTTCATGTTTTTAAAACTACCTGGATATTATATTGTACATGCTCTGTAATTTCTATGAAGTGATGTGAAAAAGTTATTTAAGTTTTTGGAAAGTTGTCTTAACATGTTAATAGAATGCTGGAAACATTGCTGAGATTAAAAAGAAACCTACTTTATAGATTATTTGACTTTATGAGAACATAAATACATGCTGCTAATTCAAAATGGAAAAGCAAACCAAACCCAAAACAGTCTTCTCTTCCTCAATAAATCCAATAAATAATTTTCAGCAAGAGAATTATGATAGGGTGCATTAAGAGTTTTGGCATCTGGAATCAAACATGTAGACTAAAGCATACTAAGATTTTTATATTAATCTACTTCTGACTAAAGTAGTAGTAGTAGTAGTTTTTTTTTTCCTTTTCATATCATATAAACCCTAACTGTGTTTTGTTCTTGGATCAGAAAGGGAAAGAATTCAAATGTGAGTTTCATATTTGGTTAGCTTATCTGTTCATGTATTAAAACAGTATGGGAAAAATTGAAGCATTTAGTGTTTATTCCTATTTGAAGGAGTTTAGATAGAAAGAACCAAGTGATACAGGTCTTGCATATTTAAGACGTTTATTGTGTCATTTTCTGAATAGAAAAGTACAACTATTTAAAAATATTCTGTTTTGAAAAAGAAATATGTTTATAAACATGTTTTCTAATAAAAATAATAGTCACTATAGAATATTCAGAAAGCGTAGAAGCATATAGAGAAATAGAAAAACAGAACACCTATAATTTACTACCTAGAGCAGCAATGTTAAATCTTGGCACTTTTTTCCTTCTATCATTTTTCTTTTTTTTCTTGCAGTTTTGAAATAATACCAGAAATTGTAATATTCTGCTTTTTCAACATATAGAGAACAGCTTAAGTATTATTTTAAACTTTATAAATGTAATTTTTATTGACTTTATACTACATCATCTGTCTGGGCCATAAAAATCCTACCCATTTCTCTGTTGTTGAACATTTGTTTGTAAAAATATTAAAATTTTAAATTAGTGCGAGTTTGTTTTGTTGAGGCTTTCCTCTTCAATTGAGTAAACTTATTTACAAGACTTTACTTAAGATTAGATTTTTCTTTCTTCCTTCCATCCCCCCAATTAGATGCTGGCTAATTCCTGGAATTTTTCCCTCCCTATTCTTTGTAATCTGAAAAACCCTTGTTTGGTACTACTAGTGTGGCGGCTTCAGCTTACTTGTAGTGGATGCTCTGAAGTTGTGCAAAGTATATATGGCTTATTCCATCAAGTTACACTGAACTTCAACAGGAAGTCCTTATGAAGCTTGGGAGCCATAAGTATGCTTTGAGATAATATACGCAAAGATCTAAATAGAATGTAGGGAATGAAATAGTACTCATTCAGTGTACAGTTTAATTTTTTTCTAGTATCAAGCATTTTACCTGAGTTGTATGCAAAATGAAGTGTTTTATGCCAATGTTAATACTGATAACTACGGGAATTAAGTATTGATATTTTATGTATAATTTATTTGTTTTATTTATCTCAAGAGTACAACAACAGTTTCTCAAACATTCTGTTGGCTATGTGGGTTATATCTAGATTTAATAATCATATTCTTTTCAATAAAATTGATCAGTTTGTAGGAAAAGATGGGTAGTGTTGTGAGTAAGACTGCGGAACAAAATGCTTGCACCTTTAGCCCCCTTGAATGCTTTGTGGATTTTTCCTTGGTTTAAGATCTTTTTTTTTTTACTCATACTGGAAAAATACTATTACTTTAGACAGAAGAAGATTGCTATTCAAAATAACATGTGTTTCTTTTGAAAACTTTTCTCAACATTTGTTTTTATAAACTTTGTAGTAATTTATATTACAACTGAAATAAAATTTAATGTTGCAATTATTTCTGAAAATAGCCGTAAAATATGATCATTAACCAAGGTCTGCACTTAACATGATGCTTTTGATAGCTTTGGAACTTCTATACTATAGAGCCCTTATATATGTTAAAGAACTTCTTAGACAACAGTACTGTGTCTCTTTCTTCCCTCCCACCCTGTGTGTGTGTGTATGCATGTGAATGTGTGTGAGTTTATTGTTCTTCAAATATCTATACGTGAAAATCACTTTAAAACACAAGTAACTTATCTGTCATCTATATACTAGGAATTTCACATCTCATTAAAATAACAGTTTGAAATGGAAATAATATTCTTATGGTTGTATTCTACTGAGACTATTTTAAGAATTTGTCTTATAAGATATGATTTATTCTTCCTCAGGTTTTTATTTTTAAAATATTTTTTATTTTTAATATTCTATTCATTTAATATATTTTTAATACAGAAAGAATGAGAAGATTAGTAGTTTGCTTATATGAGAATTCTGATTTTTGTTTTTAAATATTTTTTCTTAAATATTTCTTTTTAAATGTCATCCCATATTTCCACAAAGGTATGATTATTGGATCATTTGTCCTTGGTTGTTGCAAAATCCTTCAGAACTCAACACAAAAACAGCTTCATTGTGTACAATGATGTAGCCACCTTCTTTCCAAATGGAAATCAAATCAGAATACATAACCATTAGTTTTCACAAATCTGTTGAAATCAGAATTAGAGTTTCTCCTCTCTATGCTTATTTTACAGTTGATTTAATAATAGAGCAATTCTCAAAATATATAACATATTTGTTGCAAATGCTATATATTTTTATAAAGAAATTTTCAGGGATATAAGACAAATTGGAAAAATCTTCAGTATCATAGTTAATCCCTCTATAAAATGGCTGGTACTCTGAAGAATAAACATAGGTCTGGATTCAAAATTGACAAGAATTAATTTAGAAAATTAAGTCAGTGTTGGTAGAGAGGTGTCAAGATATGCATCTTTGAATTTGAGATAATAGCTCTCATGGCACTCTCTTGAAGTGAAAGTAGGAAAATGTGAAACTACCATTTAAACAAGTATTAGCATGCAGTGACTAGCTAACGTAAGCCAATTCATGTTAATAAGAGGATAGGGAAGGGGCTTACAACATTATGGTTTTAATTGTTTGTGTTTTAATTGATAGACTGATTATAAAATAAAGGTTCTGGTAGACTTTATAAAAATAATCATTCAGTGATTATCAAAAATAATCACTCTTTGCTTCATTGTCAGAGTTCTGTCATATCATTATAAAGAGATTTATGAACAGTCTGTATATCTCTGGGCTTTAATTAGCCATGGGAACATGCAGAGTTTAAAAGTAAAAGTAATTGCATAGGCTCTGATAACTACTGTGCAGTGAATCACCTTCTTTAGAAGAATGCTATGTAAAACAAACCATTGTACAGAGCAGACAGTTAAGAAAATACACTTCTGTTACTGGATCTGCAGGGGAGATTTGCAGATTTTGTGAGATCCTGCAGAGAATCAAGCAAAATCTGCATTATAGCACATTATATCCTATGGGGAAGAACCAGCAGAACTTCTTATGGTCCTCAACTATCTCTGCTCAGTATACTTTTGTCCTGCCATGTAGAAAGCCTTCCACTTGTTGGAAACAGTAATAATGTTGGAACAGTGAGAGAAAATGATAAAAGAATCATGAAAAATAACATCTACATGAGAAGGACCTTTATAGTCAAGCTTGACAAGAAGACTGGGAATCAAGTTGAAGGGTTGTTAGATAAACGAATATGATTTTGCTTAAATTGTTTTAAGAAATAGCTATCAAATTGCAAGGAAGGAAAGCCATTAGGTTGAGTGAAGAATACTTGATTTATAGGCATATCTCAAGTTCTTTTTGTGAGAATCCTAAATACTACATTTAATGCTATACTCTAAAGATTTATCTTTTTTTTTTTTTTTTTTTTGAGATGGAGTCTCGTTCTGTTCTCCAGGCTGGAGTGCAGTGTCGCAATTTCAACTCACTGCAAGCTCTGCCTCCTGGGTTCACGCCATTCTCCTGCCTTAGCCTCCTGAGTAGCTGGGACTACAGGCACCCACCACCACGCCTGGCTAATTTTTTGTATTTTTAGTAGAGATGGGGTTTCACCATGTTAGCCAGGATGGTCTTGATCTCCTGACCTCATGATCTGCCTGCCTTGGCCTCCCAAAGTGCTGGGATTACAGGCGTGAGCCACTGTGCCTGGCCAAGATTATCTTTTTTGTATTTTTCTTTTGTACTGAGATTTTAAAATTTGCTTTCTCTCTTAAGTGCCTGTTTAAAAAGAAGTGATTGAAGAACATGAAGTAAAGTAAGAAATACCCTGAATTGCTGGAAATTAGAGGTAAACTTGTAAATTAGGAAGCTGATAAATATATTGGTCAGGAAAATAAACAATTCCAGAAAACCATCTCATATTTTTGAGCTACAGTATTTCTTGGTTTCAACCTTTATTAGTATTATTTTTAAATATTGGCCTTATTTTCGTTAGTTTGGAAACTGATTTCACGAACTAATGTTTAAGTCCTCTTAAAAGTGTTTTATGTTTAAAGAAAACAATACACATGATACTGCAGTATTCTAACCTTATTCCAATCTATATCTGTAATTTTATAAGGAAAAACAGTACTAGTTTTTATAGCACAAAAACTTTACCATAAGTTTAACTCTGAAATGATCATTTTTAGAAGTTAGTTCTTGGATTCTTTTTTTTTTTTGGTGCAATTTTACCCTAATTTGTTACACTTTTTGACACATAGTAACTTCTTGGGTAGGGGGGATGGGAAAGTGGTCTTATCATTAAACCATTTATATTTACCTAAATAAAGTAGAAACTTATTTCTCCATCACATGTGGTGAAATAGTCCAATGGTAGAGTAGTTTGTAAGCTTTAAATAGGTTATTAAAATGAATAAAGTTGTTATAATTATGTTTTTATTTGGCAGAAACTAGCTGTCTAGTATAACAACTAGTTTCTCCAGGATTTGAATGCATTAAAGTTAATTAAAACTAATAAAACGTTTGATTTTTGACAACATTTTAATTGAATGTTAGATTAACATACAGTACATGTAATAGTTTATATTTTATTGGATTAAATTTTTATCATTTTCAGGTAGATAACAGTACTCTAAGATACCTTTGGTGATTCATTCTTCAGGTAAAAATGTTCATTGAAATATAATGTCCAAGTGTTAGACCATATTTTCCTTCCTTCTATAATTAGAATAAATTCATTCAGAATAGAAAGGAAGCAGTTAGTGGCCATGCTGTTATTTTTAAACATTTTACCATGTTTGTCAAGCAGATGGTTTATATATAAAGGCCTAAGAACTTTGGTATCTTACTTGAGGAACAGTGCTTTAATGACTAAAATATATTGGTAATTTTTAAGTATATGTAATGTGAATATTTTTTAATGTTTTTTAAATTTTGAAACTCCTTTTTATGCACAATGAAAACTTTTTTGAAGGATCCTTAAAGACATTAAGTATATAAGTATGATTCTGTGTGTGTGTGTGTGTGTGCATTTGCATGTGGGTGTTAAAAATAATCGAGTTACTGATATTGAAAAACAGTAATTTTGACACAATTGAACTGAAAAGTTTTATCTGTATATATCAGCACAATTAATGAAATTTGCTAGTGATTGTCTCCCAAGCTGGTACTGTTGTTATTCACCTTTGTATCCCAAGGGCCAGCCTGGTATCTAATACAGAGTTCACATTCACTTATGTTTACTGAATGAATTTCAACATCTTTTCTTATACATTCTTATCTGTTACTATTTAGTTCAAGCTAAGATACCAAATTTGTTATATAAATCACTGAAAGTTTAAATGAATTTAAATGTTTCCAAATAGTTGTTAGGTTTGAATTATTCTAATTTTCTGCTGTGATAAGTAACAATTTGAACAAAAAAAGATGTTTGAACTACAGCATAAAAAATCAGATGTTTGAACTACAGCATAGTTTTTCTTTTAATACTTTTGTAATGTTATGTCCATTTTCTGAGCATGGAAAATATATTTATATTAATCTTCTGTTTTAGTCAGCTCTCAAATATTTTGTTTATGTCTTTGTACTCATCTTTATTTTTTACTTGTGGTGGTCTTACACCCTCATAACTAACAATTTCTTTTTTAGTATTACTAAAAAAGTTTCTAATACCTCCATTTTCTTAATACCTCCATTACCCAGTCTTTAATGTGTTTATGTGTGTTTGTGTGTATCTGTTCCTGTTTGCAGAGCCAAAGTTACCATACCAAAGAGACCCAACAGTTACATTGGCTTAAATGAGGTAGAAGCTTATTTCTCCATCACATAATGTTGGTAGAGTAGTCCAGACTGTCAAAGTGGTTACCAGGTCTCAAGTTGTTTATGCTCTGCATTCTCCTATGATCCTAATTTAAGAAAGGGAGGAAAGAACAGAAGTAATTTCCTTTTCAGCACGTAGTCAGTAGTTACACATTTTCACATTTCATTTGTTAGAACAAGCTTGTCCAACCTGTGACCCACATGCAGCCCAGGACAGCTTTGAATGTGGCCCAAAACAAATTCATAAAGTTTCTTAAAACATTATGAGATTTTTTTTTTTTTTTCTCATCAGCTATCCTTGGTGCTAGTGTATTTTATGTGTGGCCCAAGACAATTCTTCTTCCATTGCGTCCCAGGGAAGCCAAAAGATTGTACCCCCCTGGGTTAGAACTTTGTCCCATGGCTACATATGGCTGCAAGGGAAGCCAGAATTGCAGTCTCTTTAAGAGTGGCCACTCATTCAGCTAAAACTCTGTTACTGTGAAGCAGGGGAAAATGGATTTCAGGTGACCACTAGTAGTTTCTATGACACATTTAAATTATGTCATGTTGTTTGATAGTCCTGTGTCATTTGTACTAGGAGAAAATTAAAGGATCAAGGGCAAGATGTAGTATTCCTATTTTCCTGGAATGCACCTGCTGTGACAACCCTAATTAGGACCCCCAATGAGAACATTGAATCTTAGGAAATGATAGTTGTACTCAAGGCCCAGGTGACCTCTGCCCCATATGAGGACTTTCTCTTCATTATCAACCTTAACAAACTTTGGGTTGGAGGGGTTTATTAAAGAGAGATTGGATTTTATACATGAGACATTTGTTAACCCATATTTAAACCCATAGTTCTTTATATAAATGTTACTGTTATGGCTTGCTTCATTTTTCCTTTTAACAGCACTTTGGTGAAGTTGTAATTCCTTTTGGTGAAGTCATGATGATGCTTTTAGAATATTGTCCACTGTCTGCACTCTCTTAGATTAATTAATGCAGAACCTTTAGACGTTTTTTTTTTATGGTCTGTATAGTCTATCTTGAAATGAGAGTATCTTCAGATTGAACACTGTGGAACTCTGTATTTTCAAAAACTGAGAGACTTCAAGTACTCGTATATTGCTAATGGGAGTAAAAAGTATCAGTTCTTTGGAAAGCAATTTATTAATAGTCATGAAAATTACTCATATGTATATACACCCTTTAACATAACATTTTCATTTCAGCAGATATTTTTATATGTGAGATATGATGGATTTATAATATTACTTTTACAACATTGTTTGTAATAGCAAGGATTAGAAGCAACCTGAGGCTGGGCGTGGTGGCTCACGCCTGTAATCCCAGCACTTTGGGAGGCCAAGGTGGGCGGATTACGAGATCAGGAGTTCGAGACTAGCCTGGCCAACATGGTGAAACCCCATCTCTACTAAAAATACAAAAATTAGCTGGGTGTGGTGGCGGATGCCTTTAATCCCAGCTACTCAGGAGGCTGAACCAGGAGAATTGCTTGAACCTGGGAGGCAGAGGTCGCAGTGAGCTGAGGTTGCACCATTGCACTCCAGCTTGGGTGACAGAGCAAGGCTCCGTCTCAGTTAAAAAAAAAAAAACAAAAAACAGAAACAACCTGAATAACGGCTGACTAGGAATTGGTTAAATAAACAATCGTACTTCCATAAAATGGAATACTATATATAGCTATATAAAATGATGATAAAACTGTTTAAATACTGAACTGAAAACTCTCTAACATTTATTCTTTTGTGAAAACAGCAAACTGCACAACAACATGTATAAGATGTCCTGTGTATAAAAAGAAGGAAATAAACTATATTCATGTTTATATCACATAAAATGTCTCTAACAGAATTATTAATAAATATGGTCGAACAAAAAATTTTTCAGGAATAATGCTTTAAACTCCCTATTAGGAATTTTAATGTTATTCTTATTAACGTTATGTATATTTTGATATGGTAAAGGTTAAGACAAATATTATGGGGTGTTTATTTTAGAAAAATACATTATTGGTTGGTTAGTCCAATTCTCTCTTAATGCAAAAGCTCTCTTCTACAGTATCCCCACAAACTGGATATTTGTCATGTCTGAACATTGCTATTGATAGGGACTTGATTAACTTATCAAGTAGGCAGTTTTGTTCATTTAGTTCCAAAAAGAAAGCCCAAAGAAAATCTGTCTAGGATAGGACACAATCTGGCAACTGGATAATACTAGCCTAGAGGTACTTAAAATTCAAATTGCTTCCTTGAAATAAGGGGTCAGATTGTTATGAGGAATGTGAATGTGAAGAGAGTCTGCTGTTCCTACTTGAGTCATTGTATTCCATTGCTAAGTACTATTAGAGTTCATTTTCTTTTCTTTTCTTTTCTTTTTTTTTTTTTTTTGAAACTGAGTCTCTCTCTTGCCTAGGCTGGAGTGCAGTGGCACCATCTAGGCTCACTGGAACCTCTGCCTCCTGGATTCAAGCAATTCTTGTGTCCCAGCCTCCCAAGTAGCTGGGACTACAGGCACCTGCCACCATGTCTGGCTATTTTTTTTTTTTTTTTATTTACTTTTAGTAGAGACGGGATTTCACCATTTTGGCCAGCTGATCTCAAACTCCTGACCTCGGGTGATCATCCCCCCTTGGCCTCCCAAAGTGCTGGGATTACAGGTGTGAGCCACTGTGCCCAGTCAGAATTCATTTTCATATAAAGCTAAAATATACCCAGATTTACCTCTTCCCTGACTTATATGCATTGGATCATAACTATATTCTTTTTTGTTTGTTTGTTTTGAGACGGAGTCTCAACTCTTGTCACCCAGGCTGGAGTGCAGTGGCGTGATCTAGGCTCACTGCAGTCTCCGCCTCTCAGGTTCAAGCTATTCTCCTGCCTCAGCCTCCCGAGTAGCTGGGATTACAGGCACCCACCACCAAGCTTGTAGTACAAAATTTAGTGTAGTGACAGGGTTTCGCTACGTTGGCCAGGCTGGTCTCGAAGTCTGGTCTCGAAGTCCTGATCTTAGGTGATCTGCCCGCCTTGGCCTCCCTAAATGCTGGAATTACAGGCGTGAGCCACCATTCCCAGCCTAACTATATTCTATGACCATTATTTAAAGAAAAGCCTCTAAGTTACTTGAGAAAGAGACATTAGGATAAAGGTTCTTTGTTCTTTTGGCTAACCTTCATAGGATATAATTTCCTTTATAATATTGCTTGATCATACTGTTTCTCCTCTGGACATCATTTATTAGAAATATGGTATGTAGAAGCAAACACCAGTCTCCAGACAGGGTCTTTTTATTTATTTATTTATTTTTTTGAGACAGTCTCGCTCTGTTGCCCAGGGTGGAGTGCAGTGGTGTGATCTTGACTCACTGCAACCTCAGCCCCCTGAGTTCAAGTGATTCTCCTGCCTCAGCCTCTGGAGTAGCTGGGACTACAGGCATGTGCCACCACGGTCGGCTAATTTTTTGTATTTTTTTTGGAGAGACAGGGTTCACTGTATTAGCCAAGATGGTCTGTATCTCCTGACATTGTGATCTACCTGCCTTGGCCCCACAAAGTGCTGGGATTACAGGCATGAGCCACTGTGCCTGGCCCTGAATATTTTAAGGACAGTGAAGTGCTCACCTGGTTTGTGTTAAATGGGGGTTTGTGTATGTGTGTTTTAATTCTAAGACATATCAGTTCCTTTGGTATCTAAGACACATTGTTGTCTCATTTTGAATTTGAGGTTCATCAGAGTATGTAGATATTTTTTACATGAACCACTATTTTTTTACACAAACTGCTATTATTATATTTTCTGTACAATTACCATCTTTATAGTACTTTGAAAGTTTTTACTTATTCTTGTGTTTCTCATTTACTCATCACAGAAAAACTAAATTTTTTAAAAGCAAAAAGAAAATTCTAAATTGTACTCAGTTACAGTTTTCTTAACACTTTATTATATATCCATACAGGAATTTCCACCAACAGTGTATAATTCCCTTTTCTCCACAACCTTGCCAGCGTCTGTTATTTTCTCATTTTTTAAGAATAGCCATTCTGACTGGTATGAGATGTATCTCATTGGGGGTTTGATTTGCATCCCTTTGATGACTGGTGATATGGAGCATTTTTTCATATTTGTGTTGGCTACTTGTATATCTTTAGAGAAGTTTCTGTTCATGTTCTTTGCCTACTTTTTTAATGTGGTTATTTGTTTTTTGCTTGTTGATTTGTTTTTGTTCCTTAGAGATTCTGGATAATCGTCCTTTGTCGCATGCATCGCTTGAAAATATTTTCTCCCATTCTGTAGGTTGTCTGTTTACTCCATTGGTAGTTTCTTTTATTGTGCAGAAGCTCTTTCATTTAATTAGGTCCAAACTGTCAATTTTTGTTTCAGTTGCATTTGCTTTTGAAGTCTTAGTCATAAATTCTTTGACTAGGTCAATGTCTAGAATGGTATTTCCTAGGTCTCCTTCTGGGATTTTTATAGTTTGAGATCTTATATTTAAATCTCTAATCCTTCTTCAATTAATTTTTGTATATCTTAACTGGTAGGAGTCCAGTTTCATTCTTCTGCAACCAGTTTTCCCATCACCGTTTATTAAATAGGGTATCCTTTCCCTATTGTTTATTTTTGTCAACGTGATTGAAGACCAGTTGGTTGTAGGTGTGCAGCTTTATTTCAGGGATCTCTGCATTTTAAATGAAAAATATTCTACTGTATAGATGCCCCATCATTTATTGATTCTGTAATTTGTTTTAATGCTTCCTTTTTGTTGGACATTTTGGTTGTTTTCAATTTGGGCTATTATAAATAAGTCAGAGGAATGCTTTCACACATCCTTAGTTATTTTTATTTTTTTTCTTATGAAGAATTCCTAGAAGTAGGATTGGTAGATCAGAGGGCAAGTATATTTTAAAATCTTTTCAGAAAAAGTTCCCGAGTGTCCTCCAGCAGTGCTCCTATCTGCAGTGTCTATTAATTTGATGGTTAAAACATGGTAGGTTATTTATTTTTCATTTCTGTTTTCAAAATTGACTTTTATAATTGTAACTTAAGGTTAAAACCTTACATTTATTTCTTTTATATTTCAACCTATAAATATAAGCTTTGCTGTAAATCCTTTTGGGTACTTTAAAATTACTCTGTCTTCTAAAAGAAACACTATAATTCCAAGATGTAAAGCAGTTTGTATGCCTATGTAGTTATAAGCCTACTATATCTTCATCCAGTTCATTGATAACAATGTTGTAAGCAGTTTGAGTCCAAATATAGAATCCTGACACATGGTACTAGAAACGGTTACTCCATATTGATAAAGATCTTCTAATCAATTAGAGTTTTGGGCAAATGTTCAGTCTGTTTTGAAACTACCTGATTGAGAGGTCATCCAGCCTATTGTTTTCCATTTTTTTCTACAAAAATTCCACGAGACTATCAATTTTAGAGATTTTATATTAATTGGTATGCATAGTGGTTATAAAATAAGGCCTCTGCAGGTAGAGAGTACTGGGTTTGAATCCTAGCCCCATAGTTGACTAACTCTATGAACTTGGGCAGGTTGCTTAAGTTTGTATGCCCAGTATCCTCATCTTTAAAATTCCAATAATATTTTTTCTTATAACATTATGAGGATTAAATAAAAAATATTTAATTCTTGGCATAAAGTTGTGTTCAATGAGTGTTGACTATTCCTGTCAGTAACTTTGGGTGTCCCAAATGTTACAGGTTAGTAATTTTAATAAAAAATCAAATTAAATTTAAAAATTTAATAAATTAAATTAAATTTTAATAAAAAACTAAATTGAAAAATTAAAATTAAGCCATCTTTTAATGAACTGATGATAGCTCTATCAGTGCTTCCTTTTATATAATCTCATAAATCATCTAAATAATAATTTTTAAAAGAATGTGTTATAAAGATTATTTAGGGAATTACATGACTGTCTCCGTTCTCCAGTTTTTATCCTATACTCCTTGAGAAGCAGGATTTATTTTTCCATGTCATCCTTCTGTCATAGTCAGTGATCATATCTGTACTTCATCAGAAAATTCTGGATTTTAATTTGTCTGGGACTGAGGAGTTGTAACTATTCAAGTAAGAAAGACATGTACACTTTCTTTCCATCTATCTTAGGCTTCAGTTGGCTCTTAACTATGTTTCCTATACCTTTTCCAGTTTGATGATCCTTCTCCTTGATAGAACTAAATAGGAATTGAATAGTTCCACTTTCTCTGTCGTTTGTTTCTGTTCCTTCAGCAAGCATTTATTGAACAACTAAGTTTATGGCACTGCCCTGAGTGCTTGAAGAAAGATGGCCCTGGCAACAGTAGTTGTCTTCAGAGAGTACCAGTATGAGTGTGAGTGTATGTGTGTTGGTGAGAGTGTGTAGGGGGAATTGATGAGTGTCAACAAAAGAGGGAGGGATCACAAAATTCCATTTACAACATTTCCCTTTGTTTTAAAATATCAAGATCACTTTGTGTCTTTGCTTTACCGTGTTATTTCATCAAGTGTGAGGACAAAATTATTGCTTTCAAATTTGTTTCCTGGTAATTACTATTACTGTAATTTTGTTTTTTGTTGTCATTGTTATACATATTTTTTTCATCATCTGGAATTTTAATTTTACACTCAAATTCTAGTATTAAATTACTTTGCTAGTATCTTGCCAGCTATAATATCCTCAGTCTACACCACTAGGCCTAAGTTGCCTCTCACTGTGGACTGAATCCCAAGTGTTGTTCAGAGCCACATGTTGCACTTTGTAGAGACATGTCACAACCAGTTTTTTCTTTGCTATATTTGTGTTTATTGTGCAGTATCATTACATTCAATGAGTAGGAGATATGAAAATATCACCTAGGTTATATTATCCTATAATTTTCTATATATGACTTTATAGATTTCTTCTGAAAGAAGCATTTGTGGATGTGATATAGTAGAGAGGGAATAATGTTTGGAGAAAGATAAATTTGTGTTTAAACCCTGATATGTCTTCCAGTTAGCAGTGTAATTTTTCCTGTTTCTTGAAAACTTCAAAGCAAAATTTTTGTATTTATAAGATGGGCTAATAATACTTGTCTCAGTGAATGCTAGTTATCTCTTGTTTATCCCAAACTCCTCCCTACTCTCCCTGCCAACCTTGATCAATAGGCGTGGTTAGTGGTTGAGGATTATTAAGTTTTGAAAACCTCTGTGACAATCATAGATGATCTGCTCCAAGAAAATATCACTTTTTGCTTAACTACATCAACCCTACAAAGGATCATTCATCTCCATACTCAATTTTCAGTGTCAAGAGCCACCATCATATTTTCATCCTCCTCTGGCTAATAGTAGGAATCACCTGACCTTAAAAACTTCCTTCCCATGAATGCTCCTTATTTTGCTATGTTAATGGAGTTTGATTTCCAACTTGAAAGACTTACCTTTCCCTTTCATGATTACTGTTTACTTGTCAAGCAGTTCTTATTTAAAAGATATATAATATGCCTAAACATATTTAAGAGTCTTATATATTAAATTCATAATCAAGAGATTGCTTTACCTATTGAGAATATGAAAGTTGGAAGGCCTTTTTTTTCATAGGGAGAGGAAGAAGAGAGAGATGGTAACGATATTGACTTTGAACTAAAAAATATAAAATATATTCATTTGTTATGGATTTCACTATGTGATTAGATGTTATTTGAAATGAAGAATGTTTTCCTGATAAATTCGTGTTTTGAGGCTGTGTTAGTCCATTCTCGCACTGCTATGAAGAAATACCTGGGACTAATTTAATTTATAAAGAAAAGAGGTTTAACTGATTCATAGTTCTGTGTGGCTGGGGAGGCCTCAGGAAACTTGCAATCGTGTCAGAAGGCACCTCTTCACAGGGCGGCAGGATAGAGAATGAGTGCCAGCAGGGGAAATGCCAGATGCTTATAAAACCATCAGATCTTATGAGAACTCACTCTGATTCAGTTACCTCTTACTGGGTCCCTCCCATGACATGTGGGGATTATGGTATTACAATTCGAGGTAAGATTTGGGTGGGTTCACAAAGCCAAACCACATCTGAGGCCAATATAAAATAGTATCTCATCTTTTCACAATTCAGCTTAATGAAAATTACACATGTTCTCTAAATAATGCCTTACTGAATTTAACATATTTCTGGTGAAAGTTTCCTCAGGCCATTGATTCACAAACTTTAATGAACAAAGTTGAAATTAAGATTCCTTTGAAAACACTGAATGTAGTCATAATGTTTTGGAATTTGAAATTTAGGATCACAAGTTTTCATTTATGAATGAAACATTCTCATATCATATTAGAGATGAGAGTTTTTCACTGAAGAACTAAGTAAGTGTTAGTTAATGAAGAATGATAATTAATGTATATTTTGTCAGTGTGATTTTTGTCATTACTGAAAATGTAAACTAACCTAACCTAAACTATAAGGGGAGTTACTTGAAAATCAGTAATATTTACATAGTAATTGGTATGAAGAGAGTTTATGAAATCTGTACTTTTTAGTTGTGTGTTTCTTGTAAAATTCTCTTGTTACGACTTAACTTTTCTCATTACTCGGAAGAACCTTACTCCTTCTTGTGTTTGAAACATCTTTCTTCTCATGGGGCTTTCTGTCAGCCTTGCCACAATTCAGTTCATTTCAGTGAATGCTTTTTGAGCTCTGTGTTAGACACCGTGCTAACCATGTGGGATATGCATTTCCAATATTATATTTAAATCTTAGCGCAGGTAAAGCAGTTGAGAATTTTGTTATTAGAAAGAAATTATTAAGTGCCTAGCAGTTTATTCCATCATATTGGTGCAACACGGAGTGTTAACAGCCAAATTCTCTAGTAGTCATTCTTAATCTGATATAGACATTGCCCTTAGGATAGATAAGACTTGATTATGTATAATAATATAAAGATATTTTCAAGGAGACAACTCAGATTTGTGAGGAGGGAGATAATCTTTGATAAATGATGTTTAGAATTTTTCTTAAGGAGAAGGAAATCATTTAGATTCTCACCTAACAGCTTAGAGAATAATAAGTCTCTACTGGAAATAGTAAAATAAAAAATCAAGCCACTGGTAAATTAGAAAAAAAAATTGGTATTACCAAATATCTGGAAAGACAAGGAATTTCAAAGTATAAAAGAAAGGGAACCAGTCATTAAGGAAAAGATGGACTGACTTGATTAAATAAAAATAATTCTTTACATATAATATTTAAAAGTGAAAAACTATTTGTAGAAAACAAAATGGACAATACTGATGTTGCAGCATACATAGAATACAATGTAGAGAAAATATTAGATAACTCAATGATTAAGATGTATAAGGGATGACCATAAAAATATTGAGTCTAATTTTATATAATTGTGGAATTAATTTTTTTAGTTTCATAGAAATATATAGGAACTAAAGTTAGAATAGTTTATGAAAAGACTAAATTTCTAATTAATCTTGCAAACTGTAACACTTGTAAGAATCACATACTTTGAAATTCCACCATTCATCAAACGCTCATTCTGCGGATATTATTTGAAGATTTAATATATATCAGACACAGTAGTAACTGCTAATATGATGACTGTGAATAATAAGCGAGCTTTTTCTCAAGGGATTCACGAACATGACTTCTTCTTCTATCCTCTTCTCTTCCTTTGGTGAGTCTAGTCCACCAATATATCTACCTGCCTGTCCATCCAAAACGCATTTAATGAGTTCCTAGAATGTATTGGGCCTTGTGGTAGTTGTGGGGATATTAAGAAAAAAAGTGAAATTCTGTCATTAAGGAATTCAGTCAAGGAGATGAACAGAGGAAACTGTAGAGATACAAGGGATAAATGCTATTCAGATAATAGATATCTCTAGATTTATCAGGGGAAGACATACACTGAATTAGATCTTAAAAACTAACACTAAAATATTAATGCATTTTATTCAAACTTTACATTCTAAACACAATTTAAAATGTTATTGTTGTTTCCAAATGTAATATCTAATGAATGAAATAATCAGAGAATCAAATATTTGTGAGAACAACACCATAACTTGTCAAAGACCCCATGAAAATTTATTAAGGTGTAATCAGATTCTGCTAAATATCTGCCCTTATAATTTGTTAATGGTTATTTAAAGGCTAAAAACAGAGCAATTGTCTTTTTTCGTTTTTTGGTTTTGACGTAAAGGACAGAATTGTTACTGATAGAATAAAGTGTGTGCAGGGGAGAGGAATAAAATATCGAAGAACTTTATAGATCAGTTATGATATGCTCCTGTGTTGTGCTGTTATTTTTGTTTGACACTGTTATTTATTTGTCCTGCAGTGGTTTACTCTTCTCATTTTCAGCCTTCCTCTCTTTTCTTTAGTTTTCTAGTTAATTTGATCTCTCCTCTAATGTTTCCTTATAGTGTCCTAATTTTTTCAATGCTTATTCAAATGGCTTATTCATTTTTGCACTTAAAATAATTTTTCCTAAGTATATATAAATACTCAGAAATAGGTACAATTCTTACTGTACACTTGTGTGCTACATACACTTTGAAATGCAGTATATATCTTTCATGTTACAGAAATGCTAAGGTTAATTTTTAAATAATAGTTAAAAATGCTCAGAAATGGATTAATTCTAATAAAGTCCCTACCTACCCTTTAGTGTTGATGTTTATCCATTACATTATGTTTATTTTTTCTTTCTCATCAGAGGATATATAGTAATGCATTGGCTGAAGTGATTTCATGCACTATACCCAATTGAACTTTTGTGCAACAAATCAAAGTATTTTAAATGAGAATTTCTGAGGACTTATGGAGAAAACTCTAAATATCTAAGGGAAGTATGAAAGACTCAGGGACCAGTTATTTTTTGAGCTAGGTCTCTAAATGTTTCCTGTTGAAATTTACCCCTAATGACTTGTAATCAGGATTAAAATCTATGAAAATTAAAGAAAAGCCAGGCGCAGTGGCTCATGCCTATAATCCCAGCACTTTGGGAGGCCCAGAAGGGCAGATCACCTGAGGTCAGGAGTTCGAGATTAGCCTGACCAACATGGAGAAACCCCATCTCTGCTAAAAATATAAAATTAGCCGGGCATGGTGGCACATGCCTGTAATCCCAGCTGCTTGGGATACTGAGGGAGGAGAATCTCTTGAACCCGGGAGGTGGAGGTTACGGTGAGCCGAGATCGCACCCCCACTCCAGCCTGTACAACAAGTGCGAAACTCCATCTCAAAAAAAAAGAGAAAGAAAAAAAAAAAACAGAAAAGTCATCTATACACATTAGCTTTGTTTTGAAATGTGCATAAAATCTTGAATTTATGAAATAGTTTTCCTTGTGACCATTTTGTCCTGTGACTGGAGTTTAGGCCAAATATCATTTATTTGCTATAGAGCTGGGATTATAATCTCATTCTTATGATTCCTAGCCCTGAGCTCTTTCCACACATTTATCCAATTCTGTTTCTAATAGAAAGCATAAAACCGGATGGAATAAACCATGTGGCAGAGGTAGGAAATGAAAATAAAACCCATACTTAACGTATGCATCCCAGTGGAGCTTGTGTAGGAACTTTTGAGTCAATTTAAATGGCCAATTGCTATAGATGTACACTTAGAGACTGACAACTTAGAATCACAAAACATCATGTTGGGTGAAAGTAAGGGGCAGTGATTTGCATTAAGTTGCTGCCTAAATTGGTTAATTGGCTTTCTACAGAACTCCCTTGTTTAATTTGTTTTTGAAATAATAACACACCATTAAAAAACATGCTTCTGGAGTAAGAATTTGCATGCTGTAGCCTAGCTGTTCAGTTCTTATTATCAGGAATAAATCTGCAAGTGCCCTAGGGAAAAAATTACCCACACATAGATTTCTTCTGGGGAAGGATTAAAATTGGAAAGTCAGTGAGTTAAGCAGACTTAGCTTCTTGGTTTTTAAATATCATACATAAGTGAATAATTGTCCTAAGCAACTATACAAGTATTATTCTTTCAGTGTTAGCCATGAGTATTTCTATGGGAACTGTTAACAACTGTAGTGCAAAGAGTGAAAATAAAAAGTTGCTTCATAGATTAATGGAGAAAAGTCATTGTTTGTGTCCATGCAGGAAGAGTATAATAGGGAATTGAGTGGCACTACATTTAGTTAAAAAGAAAAAATACCAATATTCAGTTGTTTAAAGTAACATATGGCTTATCATTTTCCATTTTACATGTGATCCAATTATGATATAAAATTTAAAATTACTTTTAACAATATATTTTACAAATACTGGTTGTGTTTTTAGAAACTTACGACTGATTTAGAAGGAAATATTTGTCTCATATTTTGGTTGTATCTTCTGGTATGTTTTTGTTTATAGAAATATATGGTTGTAAGATTTATGGTAATTTAAATTTACCCTCTAGATAAAACAAGACTTTCACCTAGTGACAGCCTCTAACAATGTTTCTGAGAATTTAAGAATTAGAAAACAGTGCTATCTTACGTATTGTGCAAATACACAAATACCTAGAAACCATTTGCCATTTAAACTCTGCAATGATTATATATATATATATATATATATATATATATATAAAATAATGTTTATGATATCACTTGTTTAAACTATGGAAAATGAGTCAGTATTTGAAATAAGATTTAATTCAATTAGGGGAATTTCTACCCCTAATTCTATAAAGATATCATGCTCATTGATAGCCTCAATAGAATATATTAACAGATATGTACTAGCTATCAGTTGAAAAATATATT
This sequence comes from Papio anubis, assembly GCF_008728515.1. Lineage (NCBI taxonomy): Eukaryota > Metazoa > Chordata > Mammalia > Primates > Cercopithecidae > Papio > Papio anubis. The sequence continues at coordinate 116,436,691 of NC_044977.1, read as the reverse complement.
CAATGGCAGTATTCATGAGTAATTAACAATAAATATATTTTTCTATATTTAAAAAATATATTTTGATATTTTTTACCTAAATACCATGTTTTTTGTATGTCCAGTTTTTGTTTGTTTTGTTTTGTTTTGTTTTTTTGAGACAGAACCTTGTTCTGTCACCCAAGCTGGAGTATAGTGGCAGGATATTGGCTCACTTCAATCACTGCCTCCTGGGCTCAAGTGATTCTTGTGCCTCAGCCTCCTGAGTAACTGGGATTACAAGTGTGTGCCACCACACCCAGCTAATTTTTGTACTTTTAGTAGAGACAGGGTTTTGCCATGCTGGCTAGGCTGGCCTCAAACCCCTGACCTCAAGCAATCCACCTGCCTCGACCTCCCAAAGTGTTGGGCTTACAGGCGTGAGCCACCATACCCAGCCTCAAATTCTTTAGGTACTGCTTTCCTCAGCTCTCCAGGCTTTACCGCCTACATACTCTACACTTTTACTGAAAAATATTTTAAAAAGATGTTTATACCAAGATGAAACTAATTTATGATACATTTAGTCATTCATCTTATAGTCACATTTTGAATGCTCATACATGTGGGGTAATAGAAGTATTGAGATAGTACAAAGTTGACTAAGATTTAATTGAAGTTTGATGTTTTATTCCCTCCTAGCCTCAACTCTAAATGAATGGCTAATTCTCATTTTGACAATAATATTTACTGAGTACTTAATTTGAGTCAAGTAATATGCTAAGTATTATCCTATTTATTCACTAAAATAGGGTTATAAAAGAGCATCATTATCACTATTTTTCATATAAGAAAGCTGAGGCTTAGGGGGTTGAGTACATTTACTGAAGATCTCTTAAGTGAGCTTGAAAGACAGAATTTGGCCAGGCAGTTTGACTCTATAATACATACCTCTTATCCATTATTCACAACAGCTTTGGAAAATCTTTTGAGGGGCAGGTGGGTACAGGTTGGGGATAAGGATGGTCTATCTAACACTTCATAAATGCCTCATTAAGTCTACTGACTAGTATATGTGATTGTATTTTCTTGCATAAAGTTATTTAGTTCTAGTAACCAAGTGTAAGCTAGCTAGTTCCTTTCTTCCCAGCTCTGTAGATCATGATTGTTAAACAATTTTTCCATTAACTGGCTACTGTGTGTTTACCTTTATATTATTTATTGTGGAAGATAAAGGTAAGAAGAAGAATCAGGTGTTTTTATTTTTCTCAAATAGTTTATAAAATTAAAACATATGAAACATGAAAGTATATTGGTGAAGGTTTAAAAAATCAAAGAAGTTTGTGACAGAATTTTTTTAAAATGAAATATTTTAATAGAATGAGATAAGACATGGTAATATGTGAGTTTTTAAAAGAAATTCACTCACTAATTAATTTTTGCAACAACGTAAAACCAGTTAGTAAAGAACTGAGTCTAAATAGAAATAAAGGTGTGTGGCTTGTTGATACAGATTTAGGGTTTATTGTTTCTTCCTATTCTTCACCTAAAAAATAGCAAGGAAGAGAGTATGAGAGGATGAGGTCCAAGGTAAAGGAGAAACAAACAAACATAAACAGAGCCTCTGCCACTGAAAAATACATTTGTATGCCTGAGCATGAAGTGATATTAGAGAAGGCTCCTCATGGGAGTTGGTGGTAGAAATCTGCTGTAGAATTGCCTTGATGTGCATTTCTTGAAACCATTGTGTTGAGTATAGCTATGAATTGGGATATTAATAGACAGATATTTAGCTGTAAGTGGCAGTTCTTTTTCACTCTTGGAAGGGTCCCACCTTACCCATCTGCTTCAAAAGTCTACTCTTTCTTCCTGTTTCTGTTTTTTGGTGTTCCTGCCTTTATAGAAGTGTTTATTTAATACTATATATGATTTTACTCTAGGAATATGTAAATCTCCAAAATATACTTAGAATATATTTATGTTAGTATCCCCTGTCATCTTTAATGGTTTCTCACATCTCTCTCCATTATCACCTTATGTTTTTATTGATCATATACATCTTAATATGTTATTCCTTACTCTTCACAGTTAATAATCTAAACCTGTTATTAGCTAAGAAAATGTGGATTATTGATAGTAAAAGTGAGAGGAGCAAACAGAATTTTTACAGTGTGGTAGAATAGAAGAGGTCCCAGATACCTATCTCTTTACATGGTAGTAGAATAGACCTCTTTACATGGTGGTAAAATAGAAGAGGTCCCAGATAGGTATCATGATTATGACAGCCAGGCAGTTCCAACTAAAGTAGATGCCCATTATTTGAATCTTGAAGTTGACTAGATAAGGACTCCTTGCACATACAGGTCTGACAGGTCATAAATTAATGTCAGCAGGAGGTCAGGGTCTGAGATGGGCAGATAGGAGAGTCAATATTAATCATCAGCAATAAGGACACTAGAAGATGATACCAATCCTAGGTCCAGATTATTCTCCAGCCAGTGAGCCTATAAGAAAATCAATTAATTACAACTTGTTTGGAGATTGACTTATTGTGTAAAATTGAAGGTAGATTCTGGCTAGCATGAGCAAAAGGCAGATAGTAGAGATTATAGGGAAGTTTAGTAGGTAAACTTGGCCGGAGTTGAGAAATGGTGTTCAGGAATAGAGGAGTGCGTTAGCATTAGTACTATAATTCTGACTGCTAAAGATGATTGGATGTTAAGATTCTTGGATAATGTGAAGCCGCCATATAGTCCTTAGTTGGGAAAGAGTAACATGAGAGGCATTCATAAAGGTGAATAAGAGTGAAGACATCCTAAGCCAACTTGGAGGTTGTATCAGATGTGGTTCTAAAGTTGCAAGCAACAGAAATCAATTCTGACTGATTTAAGGGGAAGAGTATTTACATAAGGAATGCTGGATAGCTCACAAAATTGCCAGGAGGTTTAGGAAACAGATTCAAGTTTACACAGCCAAATTATACTACCTAAATGGACTGTGGAAGATGCCACTTCCATTGATGCCTGTCTTCGGGGCCCCTAAGACCGCTCCCAGTTTTGATGACTTGCTAGGAGGAATTACAGGACTCAACATAGTTGTGTTCATGGCTGTGATTTATTATAGTGGAAGGATATCAAACAAAATCAGCAAAGGGAAAATGTACATGGAACAATGATTGGGAGAAACCCAGTGAAAGTTTCCAAGAGTCTTCCACTAGTGAAGTCACAGAGGGTACTTCTAATTTCTCTAATAAAGAGTTTTGACAATAGAGCTGACATGTTATCTACCAAGGAAGGTCATTAGAGACTCAGTACCCAGGTTTTTATTGGGGGCTGGTCATGTCGGCATCCTCTGCGAGGTGCATACCAAAATTCCAAACTCTTAGAAGGAAAACAAGTATTTAGCATAAATTATGTTGTGTGTACACACAATGTAGTACTTAGGGAATGGGGGAACCCTTCCAAGATCTATGTTCCTAGATACCAGTCAAGGTCTGACTTCATAGGCAGACCAAATTTTTAAGGGTATCAGTCTCATACCTGCTATATTAACTCTTTTCTGTCCAACACCTAATGCAGTTCTTATTCTGTGAACACAGATGGCATTGCTGATGTTACCCCAGAAACTTTATTTCCTGAATTCTCTGCTGCCAACAGTTCTGGTTGGACCCCCTAATTCTGGGAAAATGTGTCTGATCGATGAAGCTTAGGTTGTGTGCCACACCCTTACTGCAGAAAGGCCCAGCAAGTGAGTTTCTGACATTTTCAGCTTGAGAAAAAGCTGAATTCTGCTCCCACCAAGACTCATGAGAGAAGAGTTTCCTAATCAGAGGAAGGGAGTTCAGGTGCTGAGCACTAGAAATATTATGAATGCCCACTGCAGAGGCTCTTGCTGCTGCACAGTTGGAAAGAAGTAAGGTACTGCTTCATTTTACTTTTAATTATTGATGCTAAATAACTTAATTCAAGCATAATATGAACATGGACCTTACTGAGCCTGCAGTCCAGATCTGGTTTATAGATTTTTGTTTCATTTTTCCAGTATTTAAAACACAAACAAAACTGGATTTAAACTCTTGAACTAGCACATGCACTGTTCATTTCACCACTCTCCCCTCCCAACCCCTCTGTCTTATTCCTTTTGCCAAGAGCTTCATATATACCACAGCTCCATCTGGCCCTGGATATATTTGAATTGATTATCCTTTGACTAAACCAATCATTTTCAACCTTGATTGTCTGAGACATATGTGACATATAACACTCATATATGGAACACATGTTCATTCTCGCCTACAGATTAATGGCTCTAGCATTATAAGTTAAGCTTTGTGTTATGCTAGTCATATCACTACCTCTTTCTTTCCCACTCAAGAAATCATAAGGCGTGCTCAAGAGTGATTTGTTAAAGTGATAATTTGTCATCCATTTAAAATATTTGTGCTTTATTATTAGTAATATTAGATTGTATTACTCCTTGTGACTGATGGAGATACATCCAGTGTTTCTCCAACCCCTCCTTGAGTGAAAACAACTGGTCTGACTTTAGGCCATAGTTACCAGTTACCCTGGTAACTAAGGGTAGAAGGTTAATGGCAATGAAAATAATTATATGTGTGTATTAGTCCGTTTTAACAATGCTATGAAGAAATACCCAAGACTGGGTAACTTATAAAGGAAAGAGGTTTAATTGACTTATAGTTGCACGTTGCTAGGGAGACCTCAGGAAACTTGCAATCATGGTGAAAGGTGAAGAGTAGCAAGGTACCTTCTTCACAAGGTGACAGGAAGAAGTGCTGAGTGAAGGGGGAAAGAGTCCCTTATAAAACCATCACATCTTGTGCTAACTCACTATTATGAGAACAGCATGGGGAAACCACCCCCAGGATTCAGTTACCTCCACCTGTTCTCTCCCTTGACACATGGGGATTATGGGGATTATGAGGATTACAGTTTAAGATGAGATTTGGATGGGGACACAAAGCCTAACCATATCATTGTGCAAAGTAATTATCCCTTAAATATAAAATCACAAAAGTAAGGAATAAAGTACAATCAGAATGTAAAGTAACTTCCAGGGAACTAAGGATCAGCCTTCTTTGGCAGCCTCAACCATCTGAAATAATGTAAACCTTAACTCGAATACTTAAGTTGGAATTTAAAAACGAGAATGAGGAGAAAAGTAAATGAAGCAAAAGGCTCTGAGCAAAAAATACATGAAAATAGATGGACTGATTGTTCATCAAAAGACAAGAAGCACTTTCTGTTTAGGCAGAGGCTATAAAAGCCCAGGTGTAGTAGTATAAAAGCAAAAAATATCAGTAAAAATAATAGGACAAGAAGGTACCTGAGACTAGAAAAAAACAAGAAAGACATTTTTGATAATAGAGCTATGTAGCTCAGAGACAATAGCCAGTAGAACAGGCTACAGATCTTTGGCATGGCATGATTTCTCTGAGCCTCAGTTTTCTATTCTTACAAAGAGAGTAATGATTGTCATAGATTACAAAGAGAAAAATACGTGAGATGATGGATTTAATGTGTTGAGTGTGATTTACATTATAGTATAGCTCCTATAGGTTGTATTTGCTTAGCAGGTAGTTGTGTCATTTATTATTGTAAAGAGTAGAAATGAATATTCTAACATTAGGACATTGCAAAGGAACTGTAAATAATTGGGGTCCCCAAAATATACAACACAGTTCTCCATTATAAAATAATATAACCTTTCATATTTAAAGAATTAATCAAGTATACAGTTGGCCCTCCATATCCACAGGTTCTGCATCTTTGTATTCATTCCATAGTGAATCAAAAATATTCAGAGGAAAAATAATAAAAAAAATACAAATATAAAAATGAAGTATAGCACCTATTCACTTAGCATTTACCTTGCATAAGGTATTATAAGTAATATAGTGATGATTTAAAGTATATGGGAGGATATGCATAGGTTATATGCAAATACTATGCAAGTTTTTAAAACTTTTAAGTTCAGGGGTACATGTACAGGTTTGTTACGTAGGTAAACTTGTGTCGTGGGCGTTTGTTTTACAGATTATTTTTTCACCCAGGTATTAAGCCTAGTACCCATTAGGTTTTTTTTCCGAATCTTCCTCCTCCACCCACCCTCCTCTCTCTGATGGGCCCCAGTGTGTGTTGTTCCCCTCTGTGTGTCCATGTGTTCTCATCATTTAGTTCCCACTTACAAGTGAGATTATGAGATATTTGGTTTTCTGTTCCTGCGTTAGTTTACTAAAGATAATGACCTCCAACTCCATTCATTTTCCTGCATAGGACATGATCTTGTTATTTTTCATGGCTGCATAGTATTTCACGGTGTCTATATGCCACATTTTGTTTATCCAGTCTGCCATTGGTGGTCATTTATTTTGATTCTATGTCTTTTGCTATTGTGACTAGTGCTGTAGTGAACATATGCATGCATGTGTTCATGCAATAGTGCTGTAATGAACATAGGCATGCCCGTTCCTGTGTCCAGAATGGTATTGCCTAGGTTGTCTTCCAGGGTTTTTATAGTTTTGGGTTTTGTATCTAAGTCTTTGATCCATCTTGAGTTGATTTTTGTATATTATGTAAGGAAGGTGTCCAGTTTGAATCTTCTGCATGTGGCTAATTATCCCAGCACCATTTATTGAATAGGGGTGATTACTCAAAGACCTAAAAACAGAACTGCCATTCAACTCAGCAGTCCCATTACTGTGTATATACCCAACTGCTTCTCAGTTCCTCCCACTTCCTCTTAAGTGGGATAGGATGCATGGAGACAGCTGGAATTGAGTATTTCCCTTTTCCCACATGGAGGGCTAGAGGGTACTGAAAGCGGGTATTTACTTTTCTCCGTGTGTAAGCGTACAGTTGGGTGAAGTTGGATATTTCCCTTCTCCCAGGTCAGTTAGGCTCTGATAAAACCTCAGAGGTTAGGCTCTGGTTAAATAGTTTCTCCTAAGGATATACGTTATTGAGAAGAGCAGAATGCTCTATCTAGTGTATTTCAAAATCATTCCTTTTCCTCTCCTTCTTGGAGCATGAACGGGTTTTTCTTCAGTTTTCGCTGTGTGACCCTGATGGAGCTCCATAAAAATGTATGGGGCCTCTGTATGGCTGGGTCCCGCTAGTGATTTTAAAAGCTCAAACTTGTCCACATTGACCCTCTTAGAATTTGTCATTTATGCTTTACGTTTTCCTACTCCACTAGTTCTTGGACAAGTTTCTGCTTGTAAATTTCCACTCTGGTAAATTGCAATTTTCCCTATGTTCCTCCTGTCTTTTGCTCCACTTTTGGGGGCAGAATTTTGCCATGCATGTGATCTCACTTCTCTGATGGATCTAAGAGGAGTTGTTGATTTTTCAGTTTGTTCTGCTTTTTTTTTTTTTCTTTTTGAGATGGAGTCTCGCTCTATCTCCCAGGCTGGAGTGCAGTGGCACAGTCTTGGCTCACTGCAAACTCCGCCTCCCAGGTTCACGCCATTCTCCTGCCTCAGCCTCCCCAGTAGCTGGGACTACAGGCACCCGCCACCCCGCCCGGCTAATTTTTTGTATTTTTAGTAGAGATGGGGTTTCACCATGTTAGCCAGGATGGTCTCCGTCTCCTGACCTCGTGATCCGCCCGCCTCGGCCTCCGAAAGTGCTGGGATTATAGGCGTGAGCCACCCTGTCTGGCCAGCTTGTTCTGCTTTTTACTCTTTGTTTAGGATGGAGTGGTGACTTCTAAGCTCCTTACATGCTTTGTAAGAAATCAGAAGTCCCCTTTCCTTTTTTCTTTTTAAACTTGAGTATGTAATAGTTAGTTATTATCACTGAAATTTGTAGCCAATTGTGGTGGACATCAGATGTTCTGTCCATATAATACTCCTTCCCTCTTTTTCTGAGAAAACCAGCACTCCAAAAACCACATACATATGAATACTTACGTTTATCCATGTGGCCTAAACAAGAGCTGCTGCCCCTTATGCTCAGCTTTTGGGCCATAGTCATTAATTCATGATCCACAGACAAGCTCTGTCTGTCAGAGGCCTTTTTTGGTGTGTGTGTGTGTGTGTGTGTGTGTGTGTGTGTGTGTGTGTGTGTTTTAAACAGGTGCTAGGGAATGGTGGATGTTGCAGATTTCTCTCTGGCCCTGATGCTTAGAGGATGGAAGTTGGTAAGCTGTTGGTGGCCATGTCTCTGGTAGCATAGACAAAATAAGTCTGTAATAGTTAGAAACAGTGCCAACCCAAAGGAGAACCATAGAAAGCCCTGGCAGTATTTGTGCCATTCTGAAGGCTAGCTCTATCATTCTTTTACATAGTTTAATCATATGAGCCAAAGCCAATTCTTTGTCTAAACTAGATGGATCATAATGGCATTTGCAACCAAGATGTCTCTAATTAATACATCACTGTACTTATTTGACTTCAATAATTTGGTCCAATAATTATTATTATTGACCATTATTTCAAAGAATCTCCTAGGTATTCATGGAATTCAGAGAAAAGTAATACTTGGGCTTTAATCTAATAGAACATGAAGTCTAGAAGATGATATTAGTTAAGTCCACAAATCTAGAATAATTTGATGTCACATGAAGTATACAAGAAAAATTATAAAGTAGTTAACAGAGCAATTGTGTTGAGGAAATTAGAATAGTTTTCATGGAAGAAGTGGCATTTGATATGGATTGGATTTCAGTAGGTAGATGGGGGAAGCATTCCAGTCCCAGAGAAAAGAATTAATAAAGGCATTAAGTTTAGAAAGCATGGAGTAAGAGTGGTTTTTTTTTTTTTTTTTTAATCAGTAGTAAGTAGTACAGATTGGTTGTAGGCAGGGAGTCATGTCTACGCTAGAATGGGAAGCAATGGCTATATTGTGGAGGTCCTGGAATGCAAAGGCCAATTAGATGTATTTGATTTGGTGACATAAATAGAGAGATTGACTGTTTTTGAGCATAGCGATGCCATGATCAGAGCTGCATTTCGGGATAGTTTTGCAGTAGACACCAGGATTTATGTAGCAAGAGCCAAGATATAAAAAGATTACTTTGGAAGACATTAAAATTGTCAAGTTTATGAACAATGATGAACTGAAATAGAACTATGAGAGTTAAATGGAAATGAGATGGATGTCAGGTAGAAATGATATGTTGGGAGAAGAATAAATTGGAGATAGCTCAGACGTTTGGTAATATTAATAATCACTGAAGATTAGAAATACTATAAACCTTCTGCCTTTAGCACCAAAGTCACATATTGCTTATATATTACTTTACGTAAAACACTAAGCTTGGTCCTAATGCAGTTTTCTTCCTCTTCACTGCTGTCATCAAAGACCACATAATTTGAAGTCAGCTTGATCTAGTTTAAAATCTAGATTCAGCTGTTTTATTTAACTGCTTGGATAAGATATTTAACTTTTTTAGATCTCAGTTTTGTCACCTCTAATAAGAATATGATAGGATTAACTTCTTATGGTATTCATGAGAATTAAGTAAAATAATATATATAAAGCAACTGAGATAATTCCTAGGATAGAGTGCCTGAGTGCAAGGTCTCCGTTAATACTTCTTAGTTGTAGGACTGATGCTTTTAATGTGCTGCACAAGCCTTTACAAATCCAGAAGCTAGTCCTTACTAAGGATGCAGTATGTAAAAGCTCTTTTTTCTTTTTTTTTTTTTTTTTGCAAAAAAGAGTGATATATTTGAGTTAAAATTGTGTAAGAAATAAGTATTACTTTGGTGAAATATTAAGTACATCAGCATATTCAAATGATTTATACAATCCCAAGGGAAATAATAATCAATATTGCAGACCTTATAGTACTAGTTCTAAATTAATACAGAAACAATAATTTTCATGCATTGCAAAAACAATCATAGCTTCACTGCAAGTATTTCAGTTAAGCAATCACAAAGATATGATTTTTATATTATTTATCAATTCTTTCAGTTTACCCAACTGTAGATCCTCTGCACCAAATTATGAGTGCATTTGGATATTTTCTACTATGTTTTTAGAATGTTTTATATGTGTGTATATATATATATATATATATATATGAAATTATACTTTAAGTTCTAGGGTACATGTGCACAACGTGCAGGTTTGTTACATATGTATACATGAGCCATGTTGGTGTGCTGCACCCATTAACTCGTCATTTACATTAAGTTTATCTCCTAATGCTATCCCTACCCCTTAACCCCTCCCCACAATAGGACCCGGTGTGTGATGTTCCCCTTCCTGTGTCTAAGTGATCTCATTGTTCAGTTCCCACCTATGAGTGAGAATATGCGGTATTTGGTTTTCTGTTCTTGTAACAGTTTGCTGAGAATGGTGGTTTCCAGCTGCATTCATGTCGTTACAAAGGACACGAACTCATCCTTTTTTATGGCTGCATAGTATTCCATGGTGTATATGTGCCACATTTTCTTAATCCAGTCTGTCACTGATGGACATTTGGGCTGATTCCAAGTCTTTGCCATTGTGAATAGTGCCGCAATAAACATATGTGTGCATGTGTCTTTATAGCAGTATGACTTATAATCCTTTGGGTATATCCCCAGTAATGGGATGGCTGGGTCAAATGGTATTTCTAGTTCTACATCCTTGAGGAATCGCCACACTGTTTTCCACAATGGTTGAACTAGTTTACAGTCCCACCAACAGTGTAAAAGTGTTCCTATTTCTCCACATCCTCTCCAGCACCTGTTGTTTCCTGACTTTTTAATGATTGCCATTCTAACTGGTGTGAGATGGTATCTCATTGTGGTTTTGATTTGCATGTCTCTGATGGCGAGTGATGATGAGCATGTTTTCATGTGTCTGTTGGCTGTCTGAATGTCTTCTTTTGAGAAATATCTGTTTACATCCTTTGCCCACTTTTTGATGGGGTTGTTTGTTTTTTTCTTGTAAATTTGTTTGAGATCTTTATAGGTTCTGGATATTAGCCCTTTGTCAGATGAGTAGATTGCAAAAATTTTCTCCCATTCTGTAGGTTGCCTGTTCACTCTGATGGTAGTTTCTTTTGCTGTGCAGAAGCTCTTTAGTTTAATTAGATCCCATTTGTCAATTTTGGCTTTTGTTGCCATTGCTTTTGGTGTTTTAGACATGAAGTCCTTGCCCATGCCTATATCCTGAATGGTATTACCTAGATTTTCTTCTAGGGTTTTTATGGTTTTAGGTCTAACATTTAAGTCTCTAATCCATCTTGAATTAATTTTTGTATAAGGAGTAAGGAAAGGATCCAGTTTCAGCCTTCTACTTATGGCTAGCCAATTTTCCCAGCACCATTTATTAAATAGGGAATCCTTTCCCCATTTCTTGTTTTTGTCAGGTTTATCAAAGATAAGACGGCTGTAGATGTGTGGTATTATTTCTGAGGGCTCTGTTCTGTTCCATTGGTCTATATCTCTGTTTTGGTACCAGTACCATGCTGTTTTGGTTACTGTAGCCTTGTAGTATAGTTTGAAGTCAGGTAGCGTGATGCCTCCAGCTTTGTTCTTTTGACTTAGGATTGTCTTGGCAATGCGGGGTCTTTTTTGGTTCCATATGAACTTTGAAGCAGTTTTTTCCAATTCTGTGAAGAAACTCATTGGTAGCTTGATGGGGATGGCATTGAATCTATAAATTACCTTGGGCAGTATGGCCATTTTCATGATATTGATTCTTCCTATCCATGAGCATGGTATGTTCTTCCATTTGTTTGTGTTCTCTTTTATTTCACTGAGCAGTGGTTTGTAGTTCTCCTTGAAGAGGTCCTTTACATCCCTTGTCAGTTGGATTCCTAGGTATTTTATTCTCTTTGAAGCTATTGTGAATGGGAGTTCATTCATGATTTGGCTCTCTGTTTGTCTATTACTGGTGTATAAGAATGCTTGTGATTTTTGCACATTAATTTTGTATCCTGAGACTTTGCTGAAGTTGCTTATCAACTTAAGGAGATTTTGGGCTGAAACAATGGGGTTTTCTAAATATACAATCATGTCATCTGCAAACAGGGACAATTTGACTGCTTCTTTTCCTAACTGAATATCCTTTATTTCTTTCTCTTGCCTGATTGCCCTAGCCAGATCTTCCAACACTATGTTGAATAGGAGTGATGAGAGAGGACATCCCTGTCTTGTGCTAGTTTTCAAAGGGAATGCTTCCAGTTATTGCCCATTCAGTATATTGGCTGTGGGTTTGTCATAAATAGCTCTTATTATTTTGAGGTACGTTCCATCAATACCGAATTTATTGAGCGTTTTTAGCATGAAGGGCTGTTGAATTTTGTCAAAGGCCTTTTCTGCATCTGTTGAGATAATCTTGTGGTTTTTGTCTTTGATTCTGTTTATATGCTGGATTACATGTATTGATTTGCGTATGTTGAACCAGCCTTGCATCCCAGGGATGAAGCCCACTTGATCATGGTGGATAAGCTTTTTGATGTGCTGTTGGATCTGGTTTGCCAGTATTTTATTGAGGATTTTTGCATCGATGTTCATCAGGCATATTGGTCTAAAATTCTCTTTTTTTTGTTGTATCTCTGTCAGGCTTTGGTATCAGGATGATGTTGGCCTCATAAAATGAGTTAGGGAGGATTTCCTCTTTTTCTATTGATTGGAATAGTTTCAGAAGGAATGGTACCAACTCCTCCTTGTACCTCTGGTAGAATTCAGCTGTGAATCCATCTGGTCCTGGAATTATTTTGGTTGGTAGGCTATTAATTATTGCCTGAATTTCAGAGCCTGCTGTTGGTCTATTCAGGAAATCAACTTCTTCCTGGTTTAGTCTTGGGAGGGTGTAAGTGTCTGGGCGATTATCCATTTCTTCTAGGTTTTCTAGTTTATTTGCATAGAGGTGTTTATAGTATTCTCTGATGGTAGTTTGTATTTCTGTGGGGTCGGTGGTGATATGCCCTTTATCATTTTTTATTGCGTCTATTTGATTCTTCTCTCTTTTCTTCTTTATTAGTCTTGCTAGCAGTCTATCAATTTTGTTGATCGCAGTCTATCAATTTTGTTGATCTTTTCAAAAAACCAGCTCCTGGATTCATTGATGTTTGTGGGGGGGGGGGTTTGTTCTCTATCTTCTTCAATGCTGCTCTGATCTTAGTTATTTCTTGCCTTCTGCTAGCTCCTGAATGTATTTGCTCCTGCTTCTCTAGTTCTTTTAATTGTGATGCTAGGGTGTCAATTATAGATCTTTCCTTCTTTCTCTTGTGGGCATTTAGTGCTATAAATTTCCCTCTACATACTGCTTTAAATGTGTCCCAGAGATTCTGGTATGTTGTATCTTTGTTCTCATTGGTGTCAAAGAATATCTTTATTTCTGCCTTCATTTCGTTCTGTACCCAGTAGTCATTCAGGAGCAGGTTGTTCAGTTTCCATGTAATTGAGCAGTTTTGATTGATTTTCTTAGTCCTGAGTTCTAGTTTGATTGCACTGTGGTCTGAGAGACAGTTTGTTATAATTTCTGTTCTTGTACATTTGCTGAGGAGTGCTTTACTTCCAACTCTGTGGTCAATTTTGGAATAAGTGCGATGTGGTGCTGAGAAGAGTGTATGTTCTGTTGATTTGGGGTGGAGAGTTCTGTAGATGTCTCTTAGGTCCACTTGGTGCAGAGTTGAGTTCAATTCCTGGATATCCTTGTTAACTTTCTGTCTCGTTGATCTGTCTAATGTTGACAGTGGGGTGTTAAAGTCTCCCATTATTATTGTATGGGAGTCTGAGTCTCTTTGTAAGTCTCTAAGGACTTGCTTTATGAATCTGGGTGCTCCTGTATTGGGTGCATATGCCCAAGTTGGCCGAATAGGAACAGCTCCAGCCTCCAGCTCCCAGCGTGAGCAACACAGAAGATGGGTGATTTCTGCATTTTCAACTGAGGTACCGGGTCCATCTCACTGGGTCATGTCAGACAGTTGGTGTTGGTCCACGGGTGCAACCTGACCAGTGAGAGCTGAAGCAGGGCGAGGAATCATCTCACCTGGGAAGCGCAAAGGGGATGGGAATTCCTTTTCCTAGCCAAGGGAAATTAAGACACACAACACCTGGAAAATCAGGTAACTCCCACCCTAATACTGCTTTTTACCAAGGGTCTTAGCAAACGGCACACCAGGAGATTGTATCCCACACCTGACCCAGAGAGTCCCACACCCACGGAGCCTCCCTCATTGCTAGCACAGCAATCTGAGATCTAACTGCAAGGCGGCAGCCAGGCTGGGGGAGAGGCGCCTGCCATTGCTGAGGCTTAAGTAGGTTAACAAAGCCGCCGAGAAGCTCGAATTGGGTGGAGCCCACCACAGCTGAAGGAGGCTGGCCTGCCTCTGTAGACTCCTCCTCTGAGGACCGGGCGTAGCTAAACAAAAAGCAGCAGAAACCTCGGCAGAGGTAAATGCCCCCATCTGACAGCTTTGACGAGAGCAGCGGATCTCCCAGCAGGGAGGTGAGATCTGAGAACGGACAGACTGCCTGCTCAAGTGGGTCCCTAACCCCTGAGTAGCCTAACTGGGAGACATCCCCCACTAGGTGCAGATTGACACCTCACACCTCATATGGTGGGGTACTCCCCTGAGACAAAGCTTCCAGAGCAAGAATCAGACAGCAACACTCGCTGTTCAGCAATATTCTATCTTCTGCAGCCTCTGCTGCTGATACCCAAGCAAACTCCAATAGACCTACAACTGAGGGTCCTTATTGTTAGAAGGAAAACTAACAAACAGAAAGGACACCCACACCAAAACCCCATCAGTACGTCTCCATCATCAAAGACCAAAGGCAGATAAAGCCACAAAGACGGGGGAAAAGCAGTGCAGAAAAGCTGGAAATTCAGAAAATCAGAGCGCATCTCCCCCTCCAAAGGAACGCAGCTCATCACCAGCAACGGAACAAAGCTGGATGTAGAATGACTTTGACGAGTCGAGAGAAGAAGGCTTCAGTCAATCAAACTTCTCAGAGCTAAGGAGAAACTACGTAACCAGCGCAAAGAAACTAAAAACCTTGAAAAAAGATTTGATGAATGGCTAACTAGAATAACCAATGTAGAGAAGTCCTTAAAAGAACTGATAGAGATGAAAACCATAACACAAGGACTACATGACATATGCACAAGCTTCAGTAACCGACTCGATCATCTGGAAGAAAGAGTATCAGCGATTGAAGATCAAATGAATGAAATGAAGTGAGAAGAGAAGTGTAGAGAAAAAAAGAGTAAAAAGAAATGAACAAAGCCTCCAAGAAATACGGGATTATGTGAAAAGACCAAATCTACATCTGATTGATGTGCCTGAAAGTGACAGGGAAAATGGAATCAAGTTGGAAAACACTCTGCAGGAAATCATCCAGGAGAACTTTCCCAACCTAGTAAGGCACGCCAACATTCAAATTCAGGAAATACAATGAATGCAACAAGGATACTCCTTGAGAAGAGCAACGCCAAGACACATAATTGTCATATTCACTAAAGTTGAAATGAAGGAAAAAATGTTAAGTGCAGCCAGAGAGAAAGGTCGGGTCACACACAAAGGGAAGCCCATCAGACTAACAGCAGATCTCGGCAGAAACTCTCCAAGCCAGAAGAGAGTGGGGGCCAATATTCAACATTCTTAAAGGGAAGAATTTTCCACCCAGCATTTCATGTCCAGTCAAACTAAGTTTCATAAGTGAAGGAGAAATGAAATCCTTTCCAGACAAGCAAATGTTTAGAGATTTTGTCACTACCAGGCCTGCCCTACAAGAGATCCTGAAGGAAGCACTAAACATGGAAAGGAACAACAGGTACCAGCCATTGCAAAAACATGTCAAAATGTAAAGTCCATCGATGCTAGGAAGAAACTGCATCAACTAGCGAGCAAAATAAGCAGCTAATATCATAATGACAGGATCAAGTTCATACATAACAATATTAACCTTAAATGTAAATGGATTAAATGGTCCAATTAAAAGACACTTTCTGGCAAATTGGATAAAGAGTCAAGACTCATCAGTTTGCTGTATTCAGGAGACCCATCTCACATGCAGAGACACACATAGGCTCAAAATAAAGGGATGGAGGAAGATCTACCAAGCAAATGGAAAACAAAAAAATGCAGGGTTGCAATCCTAGTCTCTGATAAAACAGACTTTAAACCATCAAAGATCAAAAGAGACAAAGAAGGCCATTGCATAATGGTAAAGGGATGAATTCATCAGGAAGAGCTAACTATCCTAAATATATATGCACCCAATGCAAAAACTCTCTTTTTAAGCAAGGAAGGAAGACTTCTCAATTTCATATCTTGGGTATCTGGGATAAATTCTTAGTCAACTCTTTTTTTTTACAATCACATGGAATTCTTCCAAATTTTGTCATATTCACTTTGCATGACTTGGTTTCCACCTTCATTCCTTGTTTCGCAACCTCTATTGGATCTAAACCCTATACTAAATCAGCCTACTAAACAAGTGGTTCTCATGTCCTGCTTAATTCCTGCAATTCATACCCACAGACACCCCACCTAACCTTTGGAAGCTACTCCTCATACATTTTTAAACCAGATCATCTAAAATCTTTCCATAGCCCCCTGCTTGAAGTTTGGTCATAAAACGGCTTACAAACACAGGATACCATTGCGCAATTGTGAGATTGCAGCATATTCCCCTTTCTAACCTGTTATCACCATTGGTATTGATATTGATGTGGATAAAGTGTGCATTTCATTGTCACATTGTATCTGCACTCTGGATATTGGTTAGCCATTTCTCTACCCCATTGCTGGTTGCTGGCTAAATGTTATCAGATTATGATAATATGATATCTTGGAATTTTTTCAGGCAATATTTTTTCTTTAATTCTGTATTTTTAAACTCAGATTTATGGCACGTTGCTTTTTGACAATGGTGCCAAAACAATTTAATGAGGAAAGAAGAGTCTTTTTAGCTAATGGTGCTGAGGCAACTGGATATCAACATGCAGAGAATGAAGTTTTATTCTTACCTCCTATTGTGAATAAAAATGAACTCAAAATGGACCATAAGCCTAAATATAAGAGCTACAGCTATAAAACTCTTAGAAGAAAATTTATGAATATATCTTCATGACTTTGGGCTCTGCAGTGGTTTTTAAATATGACATCAATAGCCCAAACAATAAAAGAAAGAATAGATAAATTAGAGTTCATCAAAATGAAAATGTTTTGTTTTGCAAAGTATATGATAAAAAATGTTGAAGATGACTCATATCATGAGATAAAATGTTAGCAAATTATATCTTTCACAAGGGACTTGTATCTAAAATATATTAAGGACTCTTACAACTCAGACTAAAATGAAATAAAATAGGCAAAGAATCAGAGTAGATGTTTCTCAGAATAAGAAGACATTGTGTAGCCAATAAACACATGAAAAGGTGCTTAACATCATTACACATCAGGAAATTGCATAACAAAGCCACAGTGACAGACTACACTCACTAGGGTGGCAAAAAGATAATATCAGTGAAGTTGTAGAGAAATGGGAGCCCTTACATATAGCAAGTATTGTACCCTTATATGTAACCCTTATAAGTAACCCTTATATGTATCAGCAAGTATTAGTGAAGTTGTAGAGAAATGGGAAGCCTTCTGTGTAGATGAGGGGGATGTAAACTCGTTCAGGTGTTTTGGAAAACAGTTGGGCAGTTTCTCATGTCATTAAAAAGACATACCACATGAACCAGAAATTCCATTGCTAGCTATATATGAAAAAAGAAATGAAATATGTCCTCACAAAGTGTTGTATATGAACATTCATAGCAGCATTATTAATAATAGCCAAAAGATGAAACAACACAATTGTCCATAAACTGATGAATGCATGCATAAATAAAATAGTGGTATATCTGTACAATGGAATATTATTTGGCAATAAAAAAGTATTGATGCATATTGCAACACAGATGAACCTTAAAAACATGGTACCTGGAAAAAAAATAGCCACAAAAGTTTACATGTTGTATGATTTCCATTTATATAAAATGTCCAGAATTGGTAAGTCTACAGAGACAGAAAGTAGATTATTGATTTCCTAGGGGAAGGAGAAAGGAGAATGGGAATGACTGTTAATGAGCGTGGCGT
This sequence comes from Papio anubis, assembly GCF_008728515.1. Lineage (NCBI taxonomy): Eukaryota > Metazoa > Chordata > Mammalia > Primates > Cercopithecidae > Papio > Papio anubis. Next base: position 116,418,667 of record NC_044977.1, on the reverse strand, counting down.
TTCTTTTTGGAAGAATGAAAATGTTCTGAAATTGTGATGATTTTTGCAACCCTGTGAATATACTAAAAACCACTGAATCATAGACTTTTAATGGGTGAATTGTATTATATGTGAATTAGATCTCAAGAAGTCAAGAACTGGTTTCAATTTTAAATGAAAGTGGCAGTGTATAGCTTTCAAAACAAATGGAACGCGGTGGAGGAGAGACATCTTAGATGAATTGAAAACAATAGAATGAAGTAAATAAGTAGGGGCGATTTCATTTCTTTTTAGGTGGGAAGAGCCTTTCTATTCAAAGAGCACTCCTTTGAAAGCCTTTGTTTGGGTATTTTATTGGGTGAAGGAGAAGTTGTTGGTTTCTATTTCATGACTAGCAGGATAATCTGGCCAGTTGATCTCTTTATACTTTAGACTCATGCTTATAAAATATTTAGTACCACCATCAATCTTAATTAAAACTTATAATGGGATTTGAATTATGGGATGAAAGTGAGAGATACATACTTTAAGAGTATTTTATATTTTATAGGTATATAAAATACTTCTATCATCCAGAGCTATTGTGAACAAGAATGAGTAAACCATTCTCTGCGAGAACTTAGCCATAAGTGAATCACCATATGAGAACATTGGGACACCGTCCTTCAAGAAATTACTTAAATGGAAGAATTACTTTATCAAGTTTGGGTGAACACTATGCTCTCAGAAAGTACACTATGAACCTCAGATCACCATGACCTGCATTAATATTGCTGGTGTTCTCTATTGAATCCTGTATCATTTTTACCATTATATAAATTACTGAATCTTATAACTGCAGGCCATGATTATATAGCCATCTTCCTCATAGTCCACAGTGTCTTTTGACTATCCAGAACAGCAGTAATCTGAGCAAAATTTGTAGTTCATGGAAGTGTTGGGTAGTCAAAGCTTCCACTTACTCTCAAGCTGTTCATTTACATAGTTATTTTTTTAAACAAAACATATGTTTAATACTCTTTGGAAGTGTTTTATATTGATAGTACTCTGGAATAATTTATCCTTATTATTGCCAAGTGTTTGATGTCAGCTTGTTCTCCAATGTCAGCTCTATATTTAAATAAATTAATTCAATTTAGTATATAGCTAGTATCCTCAAGAATTAGTCTCAGCTGGTAATTTAAAATGTATGATCCATCGAAGGAATTTGTTATGTCTTAATAATCTGAAATATTGTCATTTTTTTCAACATTGATGTTGCATCACATTTTCTTAACATATCATATAGTCTTATGTTCTAATATTTCATGATTACTTCTCAAAGGAAGTACTTATATGAATCATTCTTTATCAATGTTTTACCAAAACTTTTATTACATTCTGTAGCTAAATGATAAAACCACTTTTGTCAAGAGAAATGAACTCTTTTTCAAGTGAATGTTTATTTTTTCTCTATCAATAAAGATGATTTTATTGTCTTAATTCTCTTGCTTGATGTATTTAAAAAATAGATACAGTGATGTTTGACTTTAACATTGATTAGTTCAAGCTGGGCATGGTGGCTCATGCTTGTAATCCCAGCACTTTGGGAGGCCAAGGTGGGTGGATCATCTGAGGTCAGGAGTTCGAGACCAGCCTGGCCAACATGGTGAAACTCTGTCACTATTAATAATACAAAAATTAGCTGGGTCTGGTGGCGGGCGCCTGTAATCTCAGCTACTTGGGAGACTGAGGCTGGAGAATTGCTGGAACCCGGTTGACGGAGGTTGCAGTGAGCCAAGATTGCATCATTGGACTCCAGCCCGGACAACAACAGCAAGACTCTGTCTCAAAAAGGAAAAAAAAAAAAGAAGAAAAACAAATTGATTAGTTCAGAGAATCTGGACACCATTTACTGGGTGCACAATTAGATGCTTTGAATTATAGAATTCAATGAGAATTTTTATAAATTAACATATAACTTAATCCTATAACCTATTGTGATCGGTTTTATTTTTCTGGCACTAATTTTTTTTTGGAAAACAAAGACTGCTGGAATATTTAACCTTGATGAATATAATTTTGGAGTAGCATAAGGTACTGCCATGAGGGATACCTACCATAGGTATTTTTGTGTGTGTGTGCTGAAAGCAACATCCACATGCATTTACAACTCCAAAAACAGTGTCTTCAGAGTGGATTAAATTTAATTAAGAGTCTGGAAGGTCTATGGTTTTCAGCTGTGCAAACATTTCCAAATGCAACTGAATTTATATTAATTTCTTCATTTAAATAAATGCTCTTGTGTTATTTCTAGGTCATTTCCAACAGTGCTCATTACTATGAAAAAATAAGACAACGTAGAATCAGAGATTTTGATCTTAGGAAACTGCAGAGGGAATCAGTCTGACCACTTTCCTTTTCAAGTGAAGAACCGAAGCACCAGGTATTTAACGATCGTGCCCAGGGCAAATTCAATGGTTAATGCCTGAGCCTGGACTAAAATCAATTCGGTTATTCTTCTTTAACTCCAGTTCTTAACTGCTGACTGTAATGAATGGATAGGGTTTCAAAACCACTGTTAGAGACTTTAGGGTTTTTTTCTTGTGCAGTGTTTTACAGGTAATAGAAAATATTCTGAAAATCTGGATCATTATTTAGAAACAATCTGAAAACTTTGAAAAACATAACCAGAACCCAGCTTTTTTACTTGAGTAAGGATAGGTGTTTTGGGCTGAATTATGTCCTCTCCCAAAAAATTCATATCGAAATCTTGACATCCAGTACTTCAGAATGTAACCCGATTTGGATATAAGGTATTTTTAGAAGTGATAATGTTAAAATGATGTTATTAGAGTGGACACTAATCTAATATGACTGGTGTTCTTATTGAAAGAATAAATTTGAATATAGACACAGACATAGGCATGATTATATAAAGGTACAGGAAGAAGACCGCCATCTAGTCGAGAGAAACCTGAATTTATATTAATTTCTTCATTTTAAATAAATGCTCTTGTGTTATTTCTGTAACAGAAATTCAATGTAAATTATTCCCCATAGTCCTCAGAAGGAACCACCCTGATAATGGACTTCAAAATTCCATTGTTAGAAGATAAATTTCTGTTTTTTAAGCCACACAGTCTGTGGTAGTTTGTTGTGGCAACCCTGGCAAATTAATACAATGAATTTTCTTTAAATGGATCTAGAGTAGTTAGGAACAAATATATTCTGAAAGGCCTAGAAAATAAAAGGGGGAAAAAAATTCATGTTATTGAACCAACTACATATGCAACAGAAGAGGGAACATAGCTCTTCCATATCATTTCATTCATTCATTCCCTTATTTTCTCAACCAATATTTATGTTTATTATGTATTAAATATTTTATTAGGTGCTATGGGCACAAAAATAAATTCAGTATAGTCTATGCCCTTGAAGAGATCAGATACTAATGATAGAGATGAACAACTAAACAGATAATTAAAATATTGTTTGGAAAGTGCTGTGATAGAGATACAGACAAGGTGTGCCAGATTAGAGATCAAACAGTCAACATCATATGTGTCTGACAAAAAGTTTTTTTGCAACCTTTGAAGTGCTTTTAAGCCTTGCAGGAAGGTTATCTTCTATGCCAGGTAGAGAAGGTATCAGGGAGAGTATTTCATGGATTGGGTAGAGTATGTGTTCAAAGTTAAGGGAATAATAAAATCAGATTGCACTTGGGGAAACTTCAAGACTCTAAGGCAGGAGATTTAAGGAGCCTGTTGGGAAATGTTAGGTGTCACTTGCAGATGAGAACCAAAAAACTCTTATTTTAAGGGGAAAATATGGGTTTACTTGAATGCAGTAGGAAATCACTGATAGCTTTTAAGCAGGAGGTGAGAAATAATCAGATATGCTTTTTTGATTCTAATGTCATACTAAGGAAAAACTGTAATAGGGGAGCAGTTAGAAGTAGGGGGAGGTTTCAAACACCGCATGTTCTCACTCATAGGTGGGAATTGAACTATGAGAACACTTGGATACGTGGGGAACATCACACACCAGGGACTGTCGTGGGGTGGGGGGGGAGGGGAGGGATACCATTAGGAGATATACCTAATGTAAATGATGAGTTAATGGGTGCAGCACACCAACATAGCACATGTATACATATATAACAAACCTGCACGTTGTGCACATGTACCCTAGAACTTAAAGTATAATAATAATAAAAGAAGAAGTACAGGGAGTTTTGAGTTCAGGCAGAAGTTGATACAGGGCTTTTAACAAGGTAATGACCATAAGAAAAAGAGGAAGGTATGAATTTGATATTTATGAGATATATTTGATTTGATTGAATTATTCATTGGATGTTTTAGGCAAAGAAGAGGACAGTTCAGTAAGCTTTTTACATTGGAAGGATAGATTTTAATGCTGCTAATCACAATAGGCAATATGGGAAAAGGAGCAGGGTTTTCAGGGGAAAGCACTTTATTTAGATTGGGGCATGATCAGTTTGAGGTAATTATGGAATTTTCAGATGGAGAATTTGCTTTGTGCAAATTTATATTCAGTGGAAGCCTGCCCAAGTCAGCAATATGTTGTTATACCCCAAAGACCACTGTTAAACCATCTGAAAGTGAGTCTAATAGTGTTATTAATTTGATGAGATACTCTTATTCATTAGCTAAAATATTTACTGGAGATATATATATATTTTTTTAATAACAGCAACACTGAGAAAGTCCCACATTATTTATTGAGCATGTAAAAGTCCTGCCATCTATTTGTAAATTCAGAGCCATTTTAGAATAAATGAAGGATTCAGCAATATGTGTAGAGTTGCTTAAGGAAAGCTTATATTAAAAAACAAACAAAACCAAACAAACAAAAACAGCCTTACTGCATTCGTAAGGGAGAAAATTCTTGAGCAAGAATTCTTCCTCATTTGGGAATGATTTGTTAGATGGCTTATACACCAGTTCAGTTTAGTTCAGAAAACATTTAATGAGCATCACCTATTTACTAGGCTCTGTAAGTGACTACATAGCCCTGTTCTTGAACACGTTTATTCCCCAAACCTTTTATGTCCTTTCATTTCTCCCTGAGTATTGTGGCAGACTACTTTTGGTTTCTGACATACCACCAGGGCATGAGCTACTTGTTTTGGATATTGTTTCAATTACAAGGCTGCCAGAACACATATATCACACAGGTTATGCTTGGCACTTTCACAGCGAAGGGCAATGTAAATGGACTCGTGGAGAGCTTATTGAGAGGTTCACAGGGGATACTGAATCTCTTAGAAAATCAAGGATTAGTGATTCCAGCTTTTTCTTTTTTTTCTTTCCAGCAGTGTGTCTTTTTCTGCTGCAGTTAAAATTTTTAGTACTTAATAGACTTCTTGGTGTGATATCAAAAAATAAATAAAAATAGCTGGGACTCAAGAGATTCTACTTCTAATTTAGTACTATTGAGCTGTAATTCAATTTCAATGGAACGGTTTCCATTAAATGAATGACTGAATTAGATCAGTAGTTCTTATGCATGCATACAGAAAACTTTGTATGTAATTTCAGGATGTTCATACAGCCATTGAAATGCAACAGCAACCTATGGATCTGTACACACTGAACTATGTGACCTCCTAGGCCTTTCTAGCTAAAATTTTTTGATCGTATGAGTGTGCTCTTGGACTCCAGCAATGCTTTCTTTTGGTTTGGCAGCTGTGCTAGGTGGGGCACCTCTGGCTCTTCCAGGGTGGCTAATGAACTGTCAGCAGGCCAGCTGTGTTGATTTGTTCCATGACCTCATTAAGCATCCGTCACTATTTCCCAGCTCAGTCTGTGCACATACTATCTATTGCCTTGCATTTTTTTTTTTGTTTGATTTACTGTGAATAGCCTAGACACATCTTGAAGTGCCAAATATGCTAAGGAGAAAATGTAACTTCTATTAGTATTTTGCTATCTTTGTGTTGACATTAGATGTTGGTAATGTTTTTGGCTCATTTCTTAGATACTTTTGTGGTCATAACTGTAGGGGTTCACTTTTCCTTTGCCCAGATTATAGGACAGTGAATTCTTTCTGAATGTTGAAGATATGTATTCATTGGTGCCAACTTATGGTGTGTGTGTGTGTGTGTGTGTGTGTGTGTGTCTATATGTATGTATATTTTATATATTTTATATGTATGTGATAGGATTGGGTAAAGGAAAGGATTTGGCCATATATGTGTTATTATCTGTGTAGTACTCAAGGGGTTAGAATTATTACTTTTTTAAGTACCCTCAGTTAACAGTGTTTTAAAATCTAAAGTTTCCGTCTTACTGCTACCCTTGACCTTGATGAGATGGGCTTATTATGAGCTTATTATTCTGATGGGTGGTACTGAAATAATAGAATAATTAAATAACAGTAAACTGAAGTTGTGTTAGAACAGTTACAAAACTATTTACTTACCTTCATAACCTCCATAATTTCTGTGAAACTCCTTGAGGGGTATAACAATCCAAGAAGTTAAACACAAACATGTCAGCAATAAGATCTAGACTGAATGTGTTCATTAATGCATTAGTTCATTGTAAGTGATAAAAATAATAACATAACCAGCATCCTGATACATTCTCTGTCCTAACCCCATAATTTACTTGTTCCATTACTTGCTTATCAGTAAAAATGTGTAATTACATTTAAAGCTATTTGAAAAAACCTTTACCTTTAAATTCCTAACTGGAGTCTTGTAGCATTTGCCCATCAATTATTTTGCCAAAACATTTTAATATATTGGAGGCATAGATGATATGCAAACAGGTAATACTTTTCAGAATCTTTTTTTTTTTTATTTCTACAGGGGTATCATTCTCATATATTCATCTTCATATTCATATTAAAATTTGTGTAGTCTTGGAACTTGTGTCACTGGGGTCAGAGGAGGAGCTTTTTGTCTTCACGATATTGTAATATTGTTACTTACTTTACACTTAGCTTAGAAGATTTTCCTTTGGAAAGCTTTCACAGCTGGGTGCAGTGGCTCACACCTATAATTCCAGCACTTTGGGAGGCCAAGGATTAAAATCCTATCTTGAACCCAGGAGTTTAAAACCAGCCTGGGCAACATAGCAAGACACGATCTCCATTTAAAAAAAAGAAACAAAAAGAAACCCTTCATTCCATATCCTTTGTTATATTTCTTGCTCCTGACTCTTTAGGTATACTTCCTCCTTGGTCATGTTATGCCTGAACACAGTTCTACATCTATCTATTATTGCGATTGTCACATCTTTTGAAAATTATCTTCATAAATGTCTGTCTTCCCTACTAAGGCGTGACTTCTTGATGGTGGAGACTCAGTCTTATTTATCTTTTTATCTTTTGAAGCTGGCACAGACTGTAACACTTAATAAATATCTTTTGAATGAATAAATGATAGTTCAATTTCTTGTTAATTGCTTGTGATAATTTTAAGTTAGAGGACTTAGACTAAAATATGTGACAATATATTTAATTCTAATGCTTATCAGTACTGGAGTCTTTAATGAAAACAACTGAAAGATATACCTGATATGTGGTATCTTTGGAATTAAAATCAACAAAATATTTTCAGTACAAACATGTTTCAGGTTAAATAGTTAAATGGTTCAAGTGAAAATTAGTGAATCCTAACATTTTAGAATGCTTATTTCTGTTTTTTCAATTTTTAAGAGCTTTAATGAAGTATAATTGATATGCAGGAAAGGGCATATATTTCAAGTATACATTTTATGAAGTTTTGACATATGTTTATACCCGTGATACCATCACCATAATCAATGTAGTAAACATGTACCTCACCCCCACAAGTTTCCTGATGCCTCTTTGTAATCCTTACTTCTTGCCCTTCCCCTGGTTCCTAGGCAACCACTGATCTGCTTTCTTTCATTATATATTAGTTTTCATTTTTGTGGTTTTATATAAATTAAATCATTTGGTATATGCTCTTTATGGCTTCTTTAGTCATAGTTTTGTGATTCATGCATATCATTGTGTATTAATCATTTATGTTTAAAAATATTTTTGTGGAGTAGTATTCCATTGTATAGATAAGCTTTAGTAAGCTTCAATTTGTTAATCTTTTTCCTTGTTAATAAACATTTGAGACTTTCCAGTTTTTGGCTCTTACAAATAAAGCTGCTAGGAACATTCAGGTATAAGACTGTGTATATAGACCTATGCTTTTATTTCTCTTGGGAAAATAAGGGGAATGGCTGGATTGCATAATGTATATATTATAGTTTATTTAAAAGATAAACATATATATGTTTATATATAGTTTATGTATGTTTATATATAGTTTATCTTTTAAAGAAACTATCAAACTATTTTCCAAAGTGGATGTACATTTACATCTCAGTCTGCAGTGTATGAGAGTTCTACATTCTCCACATCTTGCTAACACTTCCTATGGTGTGGATATATTTAACTATTCTAATAGAAGCATAGTGGTATCCCTTTGTGGTTTTAATGTGCATTTCCCTAATGATTACTGATGTTGAACATGTTTACATTTGCTTATTTGACATCCGTTTACAATTGTCCACCCTTATCCTCATTTTCACTTTCCATGGTTTTAGTAACCTGCGGTAAACGAAAACTAGGGTAAGTCCAGAACAGTAAGATATTTTGAGAGAGATAATATAGTCATAAAACTTTTATTAAAGTGTATTATTGTAATTAACCTTTTTCATGTTATAATTGTTAATTATGCAAAGTTATAATTGTTAATTATACTGTTATTAGACTGTGTCTAATTTATAAATTAAACTTTATTGTAGGCATGTATGTATAGGAAAATATATATGTAGGATTTGGTACTATTTGTGGTTTTAGGCATTCACTGAGGATCTTGGAACATATTCTCCTGGGATAAGGGAAACTATTGTATCTTCTTTGATGAAATGTCTGTGTAAATCTGTTATCAGATTTTCAATTGGGTTTTTGTTAAGTTTTGAAAGTTCTTTATGTTGTTGAGATATAAGGGTTCCTCCTACATTTTGGATACAAGTTTGTCAGATACATAATTTGCAAATATATTCTCCTATCCTGTGACTTGTCTTTTCATTGTTTTAACAGTGTCATTTAAATAGCAGAAGTATTTCATTTTGAGGCAACTCAGTTTTCCACTTTGTTCTTTTATAGAGTGTGCTTTTATGGTGTTATACTAAGACATCGTTGCCTATCCCTATCCCAAGCACACAAAGCTTTTCTTGTATGTATTATTCTAAAAGTTTTACAGTTTTAAGTTTAGATCTGTGATCCATTTTGAATATTTTTTATGTATTAAATTATGGGTCAACTTGCCTTTTCTTTTTGTTTGCATATGGATTTTTAATCGTTTCACCATCAGTTATTGAAAAGACTATCCATTTTCCACTAAATTGTCTTTTTTTTATTGGTAAAGAAATCAGTTGTCCATGTATATGTGGGTCTCTCGTTGGAATCTCTCTTTTATTCCATTGGTCTATTTGGCTATCTCTAAACTGATACTGTACTTTCTTTGCTACTATAGCTTTATAATAAGTCTTCTAATAAGGTAGAGTTAGCCTAACTACAAATTTGTTCTTTATTTTCAAAGTTATTTTGGCTAGTCTAGGTTCTTTGGATTTCTACGTGAATTTTAGAATAAGTTTTTAAATTTCTGTAAAAATCCTGCTGGGATTTTGTTCAGAATATGTTGAATATATGCATCAGTTTGGGGAGAATTGTCATTTTAATGCTATTGCGTCTTCTGACCCTTGAAAAAAGGTGTGCCTCTCTGTTTACATATATCTTTTTTATTTCTCTTGGCAATGTTTTATTTTCACTTTATAGGTCTTGTACACCTTTTGTCAAATTTATCTTTAAATATTTCATAATTTTGATGTGATTTCAGATGACTTTATTTTTCTAAATTCGAATTTCTGATTGTTTGTTGCCAGCATATAGAAATATAGTTTTATATATTATATGTGGATCTTGGATCCTACCACCTTACTAAAATCATTTATTTGCAATAGCCATTTTTGGTAAATTCTTTTGGGTTGTCTGTAATAGATGATCATGTCCTATATGATCACTTATAAAGACAGTTTTGGTTCTTCCTTCCCAATCTGAATGTATTTTATTTTTTCCCCTCCTCCTACTCCCCAAACACACATGCACCCTGGCTAGAACCTCCAGTGTAATGTTATATCAAAGTTATAAGATCAAACAACTTTGTGTTCTTCCTGATTTTGGGAGGAAAACATTCACTCTTTCACTATTAAATGTGATGTTAAATGGACATTGTTTTTTTAAAATGCCTTTATCATGTTGAGGAAGTTTCCTTCTATTCCTATCCTTCTATTCCTAGTATACTGAGAAATTTTATTGTGAATGGATATGGGATTGTGTAAATAATTTTCCTGCATGCATTGAAAAGATCGTATTTTTTCTTTATCAATCTGTTATTATGGTGAATTATATTGATTACTTTTTAAATGTTAAGCTGACCTTGCATCCCTGGGATAAATGGCTAAGTTCACCTTGGTCATTATATTTTTGGATTCTATTGGATAAATTTTTTTTTTTTTTTTTTTTTTTGAGACTTAGTGTTGCTCTGTCACCCAGGCTGGACTGCAGTGGCACAATCTCACCTCACTGCAACCTCCTCTGCCCGGGTTCAAACAATTCTCGAGCCTCAGCCTTTCGAGTAGCTGGTATTATAGGCACCCACCACTGTGCCTGGCCTGTACTGGATAAAATTTTATTTTAATTTTTACGTTTGCTTACATAAGGCATATAGGTCTCAATTTTTTTTCTTGCACTATGATAGTAGTAGGATAATGCTGGCCACAAAAATGTTGAGAAATATTCCTTCCTTTTAGTTTTCTGGTAGATTTTGAGACTTTGCTTTTTAAGTATTTAGGAATTTTTTGCCAGTGAAGCCATCTGGGTCTGGATTTTTATTTTTGGGAAGAGTTTTAACTATAAATTCAATTTCTTTAAAAGGTATAGGACAACAAATGGCTATTTATTTATTCTTGAATGAACTTTGGCAGTTTGTGTCTTTAAAGAATTTTTTTTCCATTTCATCTAAGTTGTAGAATGTATTGGTTTAAAATTTTTCATAATATTCTCTTAATACTATAATGGCTGTAGCATTTGGAGTGATGCCTTATTTCTGATTTCTTATACTGGAAATTTATATCTTTTTTCTTTTTTTTGCTCTCATTAATCTGGCTAGAAGTTTATTGTTCTCCACCTAATTCTTTCAAAGAATCAATTTTTGATATCATTGAATTTTCTACTGTTTTCCATTTTTTGTTTCATTAATTTTTAATATATTCTCTCATTTCTTTTACTTGTTTATAATTTTCTGTCTGTCTCTTCTTTAGCAGTAGTTTATTATAGTTTCGAATTAAAGATTGCTTATGTAAGAGCTATTTTTTGATCATGTTAAGTTTATTTTTCTTGGATTAGTTTTTTATTTTATAGGTTAAGAAGGAAAATAGAGAAGCTTAAGTGAAAGTTACTCTTTTCTCCTCTGAAGCAGAATAGAAGACTTTAATGCATGCTTGAAGACTAGTGTTTTCCCTTCCATTATTTTCCCATGATAGCCTGAAAGCAGTCATCTGTTAAATAAGACATACTGTCTGATTTGCAAAGTATACATTTTCTTAATTTCAGGTTAACCATGCTTAAAAAGCATTGCTCTAAATGGATTTTTTTGTTGTTGTTGTTAGAAAATATAACAGTTATAGTTCACTTCAAATTTACATTCCTGTGATACTTTTTAATTTTTTTAACTGCACAAAATTTCTTCTGCTGTCCTACCTGCAGTACTTCTACTCTTGAAAGGCATCATACTCATTTAATAACTGTTGCAATGGCCTAATAAATAGCATTATGACACACATTATTTATGGTCATTAAATTACCTCAAATCTTTTATTTTTTAAATTGTAATTTTTATTAGTCAGTTATTTTCATTTGAATATTTATTTAGTATTCAGATGTATGCATATTAAACCTGACTGTCTTGAATAGGGAAACTGTTAATAGGGAGAGTAATAATTTTTCCAAATTTTCAGCAATGTTATGCTTTTCTAACTGTTGTGTTTCCAGGGTGTTATGTAGCAAGCTTGATACGAATAAAAAATAATCTTGCCATGTACGGTGGCTCATGTCTGTAATCCTAGCAATTTGAGAGGCCGAGTTGGGTGGATCACGAGGTCAGAAGTTCGAGACCAGCCTGGCCAACATGGTGAAACTCTGACTCTACAAAAAATACAAAAATTATCCAGGTATGGTGGCGCATGCCTGTAGTCTCAGCTACTCAGGAGGCTGAGGCAAGAGAGTTGCTTGAACCTGGGAGGTGGAGGTTGCAGTGAGCTGACATCGTGCCACTGCACTCCAACCTGGATGACAGAGTAATACTCCGTCTTAAAAAAAAAAAAAAAAAAAAATCTTTCATATTACTGCTTTCAGAAAACTTTGACAATGTAGAGGGATGGGGTATTCAATTTGGAAACAACGCAAATTAGAATGCACTATTTGGCTATGCTTAGATTTCTGAGAGTTGAAGATAAAATTTGTAAGGCATCAAGGGACATATAGGATACGAGACAGTGTTTGGCATCTCCCAGGTAGTATGCCTGAGTACTCTAATGTAGAAAATGTCTGCCATGTTTCTGAATTAACATAAGGCTTTTCCAGTTACTACAAAGAGTCCATGATATGTTTTTCTTAAGAAAACCTAACTATAACTTAACCATTTATGTTTTTCATCTTATTATGCTTATGCTAGTCAGTAATTAAAAACAACACAAAAAATTTTTAAAAAAGGAGTTAATCAAAATCAGCATTTGTCTTAAGGTATAGATGATATTTATTTTTGGAGATCTAATTTAATGTACTTTGCAGATAAAAATATAATTGTCCAAACTCTATTTTTTATAAGAAGATTTATGGTTTTTCAAAAATACTTAAAAAATATTAGTTTAATTATTTGACTACTTAAGACTGAAATAGCTCATGGAGATTTGTGCTTATTTCACTTAATACTAGAAATGCTATGCATGAAATTTATTATAAAAATTTCTAAAAGTCTGCAATTTAGAACAAAGGAAATGATCTGGAGTTGGTAAACATTTCACTTGGTTGTCTTCTACCATAAGAAGAACAATATAGACTTCCTTTAAACATTTAATAATTTTACAAATACAAAAAGATTTCCAAATTTGGGTCAGAATTTTTCTTTTATTGAAATATAATGAACCCTTCTTTCAAAGATTCTTCTAATAAAATGTACAGATTAATAGAGAAAATATGTATATTTGATATTAGATTTTTAGCAGTTGTTTTTAAAATACATTTAGACTAGAGGCCCAGCTTCACCTGGATATATGGTTAATTTCATTTTTGCATATTATTCTATAACTTTAGTTAAAACAAAATGTTACTCTAAGCTGTTCTACAAAAGCACGTGATCTGTTAAATTCTCAGGTATTGTAGGCACTCAAAGGAGAGTGCTTAACTATGCAGCTGCTCTCTCAGTTTATATATTTTGCCAGCGGTTGGACAAATAAAGAGCAGGTAAAAGATTCATTTATATCTAAATTGTATTGTGAAGGTATCATAATATTCTATGGTAAAATAATATATAAATTTTTAGGGGAACAGAATATTCCACAGTTAGAACCAATACCCCAATGCAAATGTTTTTTTGGGGGGGGAATAGCAATTTAGTTTCCTTTTTAAGGAATATGGAGTGATACACTGGGGATATTAAATGGTTTTTCTAGGAAGTACTTGTTTCTAGTTTGGTATTCAAACCGGACATGGCTCTACATGCAATTGGATGCTATTGGTAGAATCAAGATAAGAGAATTGGAGACTTAAGTGGGCATTTCTTAGTTTATGCAGAGTGGAGGAGACTGGTCTCTAGGCCTCCATCCTAACTATCTGTTTAAACAGTCTTCTGTTGCAGAGAATCATTCTTGATTTTTAAAGGAATTTTCTACCCTCTCTTACTTAAAGGAACGAGAGTTTACATTTATTTACTGCCTATTATATTGTGGTCAGGAGTAAGTAGCATCTGAAAGGAGATTCTGAAAGAATATGGGTATAGATACATGTCACCAGACCTGACTACTGGCATTGGAATTGGTCTTATGAAAATAAAGAAGGAGAAAGAATGCACAAAAAATAGTTGCCACCTGTTTAAGATTAACTCTTCTTCATTAGTAGTAGTACAAGTTCATTTTCAAGCCGTGTCACTAGACATCTCGTATAGAGAAGTGTTTTCTGTTTTTATAGTCATTTTCTTTAACTCCAGCATACTATCTCATGAAGGTATGACGACATCAAAAAGAGATTCAGCCTAAACCATCTCCACCAATGGAAATGTTTCCAAGTACACAAATTGGTCATAACATCAACTCTCTAAATAGAAGGCAGCACTTTTCAAAAACTTAAAATATACTGTAGGTCATTACTGTTATCTTGTCTGATTATGTATCTTCAGCTAAGTTGTCTCAAATAGAGGTCCATTTTGTAACCTAATATTATGGAGTGATGAGGAAAATCCCATTGTAAAAATTCTTCACCACTATCTCCATAATCTCTACTTCACTGAGTTTCATCCAAGTGCAAAAATGAAAAATTATAACCTGCCAAGCATCAGTGGCAGAGTGAAATGAAAAAATTGCGAGTTAATAATAGTGATGCCTCAAAAAAATTTCCTGACCAATTTAACATTGCTTCATCCAAGGTCACTTCTAAGAGCTGATTATTTTTAGTAATTTGCAGATGAGACCATTCTACCTTGGCCATGGTTAGTAAAGATCAAGAAAATGCCAGAGAAGGTTTAAGATTCAAGGTTATCTTTCTCAAATAAGATGCAAACCACAGTTTCATTTTATTTTCTTAAGACCTAGCTGATAAATAATTTTAAATGAAATGAAACTTAAAGCCTGGGCTATCTTTTATTGGAGCTATAAAGTCATCATAACATAAAGCATGAGGGATAAGGGTAGTGGAAGGACACTGTTTAGTAGGTCCTTAAGTAGCATTTCATGTGGGAAAGAACTCCTCAAGGCATTTTTCTAGTTTTTTATTCTGACACTTTAAAAAAATCATCATAGATTGTATTTTATGTAAACTTTGATTATGATGACCAGCTACAACTCATTTTTTAATTTCTAGGAAACTTCCAAATTTACTTTCTTTTGCCCAATTTGAAATTTGAACTTACAAATAGTCCATAAAAATCTTTTTTTATTACACATAAATAATTTAGATAATACAGACAAATATAAAGAGGAAAATAAAATTTTTCCTAATTTTACCACTCATGGATAACTTGTATTGATTGTTTAGTATATACTTTCCAGACCCATAGGTGTATCTCTGTGCACGTGCAAGCGTGTATGTGTGTGCACGTATGTGTGTTCAGAGAGGAGAGGAGGTGAGAACATCGTTGAGATGAGATTGAGGTGAGTAGGATGATAGATTTTTTTCAGTAAGTTTACTCTGAAGATATAATCGTATTTTATCTAGCACCTTGCTTCGTACATCTTTCTATGTCAATAATTATTGGTTTATATCTTTTTTTGTTTTTTATTTTTATTTTTATTTTTATTTTTTTTTTGAGATAGGGTCTCATTCTATTGCCCAGGCTGGAGTGCGGTGGTGTGATCTCGGCTCACTGTAACTTCCGCCTCCCAGGTTCAAGTGATTCTCCTGTCTCAGCCTCCTGAGTAGCTGGGATTACAGTTACCCACCACCATACCATCTAATTTTTGTATTTTTAGTAGACATAGGGTTTAACCATGTTGGCCAGGCTGGTCTCAAACTCCTGACCTCACGTAATCCACCTGCCTTGGCCTCCCAAAGTGCTGGGATTACAGGCATGAGCCACTACCTACAGCCTATGTCTTCATTTTTAATGACTTTGCATTAAAAATGCTGTCTGTGGCATCTGATATTGATAAACATTTAGAATGTCTACTTTTTCACCATATGAACAATTCTGAAATGGCTTTTAATATCTATCTGAATTTAGAATAAATTTTAAAATTAAAAATAAAATTTTAGACATTTGATGTTTATTACAAAATACTTTCTAGAAAGATGTATGTTTACACTTCTATCAGCGGTATTTGAAAGTTCACCTTTATCACACTCTTACAGGTAACTAGGTGGGTAAAATTTGGTATCTCAGCATTTTTATTTATTGACGTTGAATACATTTTGAAATGTTTAGTAGCCATGGCACTTCTTTTGTGAATACCTTGGTTGTATCTTTTTCGTATTTTTTATTAGTATGGGCCACTTTTTCTTATTTCTATGAAATAACTCCTTGTATTTATTAAGGATATTAATAATTTGTCTCATTTATATTTTAGCATTTTCCCCTAAATTGTCCATTTTAATTTTATTTTTATTTCCTCTCAATATCCGTTTATCTTGTCCTTATTTCTGGTTTCTGGCTGTGGAGCTATGCTTACAAAAGCTTTTTCTATATAAAGTTATAAGATTAATTATTTAAATTTTTCTTCAGCTACTTTTTGAAGTTTGATTCTTATGTTTAATTCTGTAAGGAATTTATTCTTATATATGATTTAAGGCAAAAGTTTAATGTTTTATTTCCAATGGCTAGTACCTTTACTGAATAGCACAGCCTTCCTTATTGATTTAAAATGCTTCAGTTATAAAACATGTTTTCAAACTATGCTCTGAGGAAGTTTAGGTCTTCCATGTTGGGGATGTTCAAGAGCTAGAAACGAAATGAATGGGGTTTTCTTTTTTTTTTTTTTGAGACGGAGTCTCGCTCTGCAGTCCAGGCTGGAATGCAATGGCGGGATCTCGGCTCACTGCAAGCTCCGCCTCCGGGGTTCACCCATTCTCCTGCCTCAGCCTCCCGAGTAGCTGGAACTACAGGCGCCCGCCACCTCATCCGGCTAGTTTTTTGTATTTTCAGTAGAGATGGGGTTTACTGTGGTCTCGATCTCCTGACCTTGTGATCTGCCCGCCTCGGCCTCCCAAAGTGCTGGGATTACAGGCGTGAGCCACCGCACCCGGCCATGAATGGGGTTTTCTTCTTACCTTCCTTCCATTTCCACTGAAATACCTATGACTTTTTCTCACTAATTTTTTTTTATACATTTCAATACAGTTTCTTCTTATTTTTGTAATCACCCTTATTGGAGTACAATTTGTATACATGCATTAATAGGTATATAGCCCCCTACATTCAAGTAAATAATATTTCCTTCTCCACAACAATTTTTCTCATGTCCCTGTGCGGTCAATCCTTCTCCTTTATTGCTGAACTCTGGCAGCTATTGACATGCTTTCTACATAACAGTTTTTAGATTTTACATAAAAGACTACAGCAGATAGTCTTTTATGTCTGGCTTTTTTCACTCAGGATAATGCTTGTGAGATTCATCTATGTTGTTCATGTTCAAGTAGTTTCTTCTTTTTATTGCTGAGTAGTAATCAGTTTTATGGCTATCCCACAACTTGTTTATCCACATGTGGACATTTAGGTATCATACATTTAGCTGAGTTTTTGACTTTTATGAATAAAGCTGTTATGAACATTCTCATACAGGTCCATGCATGGATATAAGTCTTTATTTTCCTAGGGTAAATTAAAAAGAAGTAAGATTGATGAGTTGAAGTAAGTATATGTTTACATGTGTAACTTTATAAAATAAAAAAATGCCAAATTGTTTTATAAATGTCTGAACCATTTTGCATTTCCACTAGCAATGTATGAGAATTCTAGTTGTTCACATGCCTGTCAACACTTAGTATGGCCAGTTTTTAAAATTTTAGCTATTGGATGTAGACTGGGGTTATTTTGTTTTTGTTTTTTGCTTTTTTTTTTTTGTTTGTTTGTGTTTGTTTTTGTGAGTCAAGAGTCTCGCTCTGTCGCCCAGGCTGGAGTGCAGTGGCACTATCTGGGCTCACTGCAAGCTCCGCCTCCCGGGTTCATGAGGTTCTCCTGCCTCAGCCTGGCCACCATGCCCGGCTAATTTTTTGTATTTTTAGTGGAGATGGGGTTTCACTGTGTTACCCAGGATGGTTTCAATCTCCTGACCTTGTGATCCGCCTGCCTCAGCCTCCCAAAGTGCGGGGAATACAGGCGTGAACCACCCCACCCGGCCCCTGGGTTTATAGTGGTTTTAACTTGCATTTCCTTAATGACTAATGTCCTTTGTGCTTCCACATAAAGTATAAGAAAAATATGCCCACATCTACAATAAAGCCTGCTGAAATTTTAATTTCGATTTTGTTGGTCAATAGAACAATTTGGGGAGAACTGACATTGTAACAATATTGAGTATTTCATAAACCGAAAGACTCAGTTGTTGTATTTTCACTTATTTATGTCAGTTTTAACTTGTGTCAGC
Organism: Papio anubis; assembly: GCF_008728515.1. Lineage (NCBI taxonomy): Eukaryota > Metazoa > Chordata > Mammalia > Primates > Cercopithecidae > Papio > Papio anubis. The sequence continues at coordinate 116,400,302 of NC_044977.1, read as the reverse complement.
AAAGTTTTGTCATTTGCAGGGCACAAGACTTGCGTATATTTAACACAATTATTCCTAAACGTTTCATATTTTGGTGTCATTTGAAGTGGCACTTAAAAAGTTTTAATTTCTGGCTGGGCGCAGTGGCTCACGCCTGTAATCCTAGCACTTTGGGAGGCAGAGGTGGATGGATGTCTTTGAGCTCAGGAGTTTGACACCAGCGTGGGTAACGTGGCAAACACATCTCAAAAAAAATACAATAACAATTAATTTCTAATTTTTGTTGTTAGTGTATAGAAATATCACTTTTGATTTTTCTGTGTAGACTTGCATCCTGTGTACCTGGTAAACTTATTTATTAGTTCTAGTATCTTCATGTGGATTCCTCAGCGTTTTCTGCATGGACAATTATGACCAATTTTTTTTTTCCTGAAAATATATTTTTTTCCTTTGTTTTCAAACTGTATGCCCTTTTTTTTTTTCTTTTTCCTGCCTTCTTTTACTGGCTTACGTGTCCAGTACAATATTGAATATATAAGTGGCAATAGCAGACATCCTTTTTTGTTTCTTAACTTGGAGAGAAAGCATTCAGTGCTTTCAGTATTTCACCATATAAAGAAGGATGTTAGCTGTAGGCTTTTCAGAGATGCTTTATTAGTCTTCTCAGGTTGCTATAAAAGAATATCACTGACAGGGTGGCTTAAATAATGGCAATTTATTTTCTCATGGGGGTGGGGAGAGAGAGAGAGTGCGCTATGGTGCCTCTTCTTTTCTTTTTTCTTTTCTTTTTTTTTTTTTTTTGAGATGGAGTCTTGCTCTGTTGCCAGGCTAGAGTGCATTGGCTTGATACCGGCTCACTGCAACCTCCGCCTCCCGGGTTCAAGTGATTTTCCTGCCTCAACCTCCTGAGTAGTTGGGATTGCAGGTGCCTGCCACCACGCCCAGCTAATTTTTTTTTTTTTTTTTTTTTTGTATTTTTAGTAGAGACAGGGTTTCACCATGTTGACCAGGATGGTCTCCATTCCCTGACCTGGTAATCCTCCCTCTCCCAAAGTGCTTGGATTACAGGCATGAACCATAGTGCCTGGCTGTCTCTTCCTTTCTTTATAAGGACACTAATCCTGTCAGATTAGGGCCCCACCCTTGCTACCTTATTTTACCTTAATTATGCCCTTAGAGACCCTATCTCCAAATACAGTCAGATTGAGGGTTAGAGATTCAACATATGAATTTTGGGGGGATGCAGTGCAGTCCATAACAGATGCCATGTATAAAATTGAGAAGTTCACTTCTAATTTGCCTAAAATATATATCATGAATAGGCATCAAATTCTGTGAAATGCTTTTTGACATCTGTTGAGATGATCTTTTTTTTTTTTCTTTTCTTTTTTAGTTTGTTGTTATGGGGGATTACATAATATATTTTTTGAATCATAAGTCCATCTTGTATTCACTTAGTCATGTTTTATTATTATGTGTTTTATATATTGGGAAATTAAATTTGCTGAAATAGTGTTAAGGATTTACTTTTCTGTCTGTGATCATAAGAAATATTGATTTGTAGTTTTCCTTTCTTGTAATGTTTTTGGTTTTGAATTAGTATAATGTTGGCTTCATCATATAAGTTGGGAAATGTTCTCCCTCTTGGATTTTCTGAAAAAAGTTTATGTTGAATCAATTTATTTTTGTTTTTGTTTTTTTGCTTAAACGTTTGATAGAATTCCCCAGTGAGGCTATCATGACTTGAAATTTTGTTTTGAGAAGGTTTTTAAACTTAAGTTTAACATTTTTTTTTGAGAATGGATATTTGTATTATCTATTTCATGTTGAGTCACATCTTTCAAGGATTTTTTTGTTTCACAAGTTATTGAATATATTGGCATTTGTTGTTCATAATATTTTCTCCTTATGCTTTTGATACATGTATAATCTGAGTGATGTCTTATCTCATACTCCTTTTTCTTGATAAATCTGGTTAGAGGGTTACCAATTGTATTCTTTTAAATAACCAGCTTTTGGTTTTATTGATTTTCTGTACTGTTTGTCCATTATCTATTTCATATATTTCTGCTTTCACCTTTATTATTTTCTTCTTTCTATTTATTTTAGGGTTCAATTTTTCTTACCTTTTTTTAACTTTCTTTTTTTTTAAATTATACTTTAAGTTCTAGGGTACATGTGGATAACGTGCAGGTTTGTTACATATGTATACTTGTGCCATGTTGGCGTACTGCACCCATCAACTCGTCAGCACCCATCAACTCATCATTTACATCAGGTATACCTCCCAATGCAATCCCTCCCCCCTCCCCCCTCCCCATGATAGGCCCTGGTGTATGATGTTCCCCTTCCCGAGTCCAAGTGATCTCATTGTTCAGTTCCCACCTATGAGTGAGAACATGCGGTGTTTGGTTTTCTGTTCTTGCGACAGTTTGCTGAGAATGATGGTCTCCAGCTGCATCCATGTCCTTACAAAGGACACAAACTCATCCTTTTTTATGGCTGCATAGTATTCCATGGTGTATATGTGCCACATTTTCTTAATCCAGTCTGCCACTGATGGACATTTGGGTTGATTCCAAGTCTTTGCTATTGTGAATAGTGCCGCAATAAACATACCTGTGCATGTGTCTTCATAGCAGCATGATTTATAATCCTTTGGGTATATACCCAGTAATGGGATCGCTGGGTCATATGATACTTCTAGTTCTAGATCCTTGAAGAATCGCCATACTGTTTTCCATAATGGTTGAACTAGTTTACAATCCCACCAACAGTGTAAAAGTGTTCCTATTTCTCCACATCCTCTCCAGCACCTGTTGTTTCCTGACTTTTTAATGATTGCCGTTCTAACTGGTGTGAGATGGTATCTCATTGTGGTTTTGATTTGCATTTCTCTGATGGCCAGTGATGATGAGCATTTTTTCATGTGTCTGTTGGCTATATGAATGTCCTCTTTTGAGAAATACCTGTTCATATCCTTTGCCCACTTTTCGATGGGGTTGTTTGTTTTTTTCTTGTAAATTTGTTTGAGTTCTTTGTAGGTTCTGGATATTAGCCCTTTGTCAGATGAGTAGATTGCAAAAATTTTCTCCCATTCTGTAGGTTGCCTGTTCACTCTGATGGTAGTTTCTTTTGCTGTGCAGAAGCTCTTTAGTTTAATGAGATCCCATTTGTCAATTTTGGCTTTTGTTGCCGTTGCTTTTGGTGTTTTAGACATGAAGTCCTTGCCCATGCCTATGTCCTGAATGGTATTACCTAGGTTTTCTTCTAGGGTTTTTATGGCTTTAGGTCTAACATTTAAGTCTCTAATCCATCTTGAATTAATTTTCGTATAAGGAGTAAGGAAAGGATCCAGTTTCAGCTTTCTACTTATGGCTAGCCAATTTTCCCAGCACCATTTATTAAATAGGGAATCCTTTCCCCATTTCTTGTTTCTCTCAGGTTTGTCAAAGATCAGATGGCTGTAGATGTGTGGTATTATTTCTGAGGACTCTGTTCTGTTCCATTGGTCTATATCTCTGTTTTGGTACCAGTACCATGCTGTTTTGGTTACTGTAGCCTTGTAGTATAGTTTGAAGTCAGGTAGCGTGATGCCTCCAGCTTTGTTCTTTTGACTTAGGATTGTCTTGGCAATGCGGGGTCTTTTTTAGTTTCATATGAACTTTAAAGCAGTTTTTTCCAATTCTGTGAAGAAACTCATTGGTAGCTTGTTGGGGATGGCATTGAATCTATAAATAACCTTGGGCTGTATGGCCATTTTCACAATATTGATTCTTCCTATCCATGAGCATGGTGTGTTCTTCCATTTGTTTGTGTCCTCTTTTATTTCACTGAGCAGTGTTTTGTAGTTCTCCTCGAAGAGGTCCTTTACATCCCTTTAAGTTGGATTCCTAGGTATTTCATTCTCTTTGAAGCAATTGTGAATGGAAGTTCGTTCATGATTTGGCTCTCTGTTTGTCTATTACTGGTGTATAAGAATGCTTGTGATTTTTGCACATTAATTTTGTATCCTGAGACTTTGCTGAAGTTGCTTATCAGCTTAAGGAGATTTTGGGCTGAGACAATGGGATTTTCTAAATATACAATCATGTCATCTGCAAACAGGGACAATTTGACTTCTTCTTTTCCTAACTGAATACCCTTAATTTCTTTCTCTTGCCTGATTGCCCTAGCCAGAACCTCCAACACTATGTTGAATAGGAGTGGTGAGAGAGGGCATCCCTGTCTTGTGCCAGTTTTCAAAGGGAATTTTTCCAGTTTTTGCCCATTCAGTGTGATATTGGCTGTGGGTTTGTCATAAATAGCTCTTATTATTTTGAGATATGTTCCATCAATACCGAATTTATTGAGTGTTTTTAGCATGAAGGGCTGTTGAATTTTGTCAAAGGCCTTTTCTGCATCTATTGAGATAATCATGTGGTTTTTGTCTTTGGTTCTGTTTATATGCTGGATTGCGTTTATTGATTTGTGCATGTTGAACCAGCCTTGCATCCCAGGGATGAAGCCAACTTGATCATGGTGGATAAGCTTTTTGATGTGCTGCTGGATCCGGTTTGCCAGTATTTTATTGAGGATTTTTGCATCGATGTTCATCAGGGATATTGGTCTAAAATTCTCTTTTTTTGTTGTGTCTCTGCCAGGCTTTGGTATCAGGATGATGTTGGCCTCATAAAATGAGTTAGGGAGGATTCCCTCTTTTTCTATTGATTGGAATAGTTTCAGAAGGAATGGTACCAACTCCTCCTTGTACCTCTGGTAGAATTCAGCTGTGAATCCATCTGGTCCTGGACTGTTTTTGGTTGGTAGGCTATTAATTATTGCCTCAATTTCAGAGCCTGCTATTGGTCTATTCAGGAATTCAGCTTCTTCCTGGTTTAGTCTTGGAAGAGTGTAAGTGTCCAGGAAATTATCCATTTCTTCTAGATTTTCTAGTTTATTTGCGTAGAGGTGTTTATAGTATTCTCTGATGGTAGTTTGTATTTCTGTGGGGTCGGTGGTGATATCCCCTTTATCATTTTTTATTGCGTCTATTTGATTCTTCTCTCTTTTCTTCTTTATTAGTCTTGCTAGCGGTCTATCAATTTTGTTGATCTTTTCAAAAAACCAACTCCTGGATTCATTGATTTTTTGGAGGGTTTTTTGTGTCTCTATCTCCTTCAGTTCTGCTCTGATCTTAGTTATTTCTTGCCTTCTGCTAGCTTTTGAATGTGTTTGTTCTTGCTTCTCTAGTTCTTTTAATTGTGATGTTAGAGTGTCAGTTTTAGATCTTTCCAGCTTTCTCTTGTAGGCATTTAGTGCTATAAATTTCCCTCTACACACTGCTTTAAATGTGTCCCAGAGATTCTGGTATGTTGTATCTTTGTTCTCATTGGTTTCAAAGAACATCTTTATTCCTGCCTTCATTTCGTTATGTACCCAGTAGTCATTCAGGAGCAGGTTATTCAGTTTCCATGTAGTTGAGCGGTTTCGATTGAGTTTCTTAGTCCTGAGTTCTAGTTTGATTGCACTGTGGTCTGAGAGACAATTTGTTATAATTTCTGTTCTTGTACATCTGCTGAGGAGTGCTTTACTTCCAATTATGTGGTCCATTTTGGAATAAGTGTGATGTGGTGCTGAGTAGAATGTATATTCTGTTGATTTGGGGTGGAAAGTTCTGTAGATGTCTATTAGGTCTGCTTGCTGCAGAGATGAGTTCAATTCCTGGATATCCTTGTTAACTTTCTGTCTCGTTGATCTGTCTAATGTTGACAGTGGGGTGTTGAAGTCTCCCATTATTATTGTATGGGAGTCTAAGTCTCTTTGTAAGTCTTTAAGGACTTGCTTTATGAATCTGGGTGCTCCTGTATTGGGTGCATATATATTTAGGATAGTTAGCTCTTCCTGTTGAATTGATCCCTTGACCATTATGTAATGGCCTTCTTTGTCTCTTTTGATCTTTGATGGTTTACAGTCTGTTTTATCAGAGACTAGTATTGCAACCCCAGCTTTTTTTTGATCTCCATTTGCTTGGTAGATCTTCCTCCATCCCTTTATTTTGAGTCTATGTATGTCTCTGCATGTGAGATGGGTCTCCTGAATACAGCAAACTGATGGGTCTTGACTCTTTATCCAGTTTGCCAGTCTGTGTCTTTTAATTGGAGCATTTAGTCCATTTACATTCAATGTTAATATTGTTATGTGTGATCTTGATCCTGCCATTATGATATTAACTGGTTATTTTGCTCGTTAGTTGATGCAGTTTCTTCCTAGCCTCGATGGTCTTTACATTTTGGCATGTTTTTGCAATGGCTGGTACTGGTTGTTCCCTTCCATGTTTAGTGCTTCCTTCAGTGTCTCTTGTAAGGCAGGCCTGGTGGTGACAAAATCTCTAAGCATTTGCCTATCTGTAAAGGATTTTATTTCTCCTTCACTTATGAAACTTAGTTTGGCTGGATATGAAATTCTGGGTTGAAAATTCTTTTCTTGAAGAATGTTGAATATTGGCCCGTACTCTCTTCTGTCGTGTAGAGTTTCTGCCGAGAGATCTGCTGTTAGTCTGATTGGCTTCCCTTTGTGGGTAACCCGACCTTTCTCTCTGGCTGCCCTTAACATTTTTTCCTTCATTTCAACTTTGGTGAATCTGGCAATTATGTGTCTTGGAGTTGCTCTTCTCGAGGAGTATCTTTGTGGCATTCTCTGTATTTCCTGAAATTGAATGTTGGCCTGCCCTATAGGTTGGGGAAGTTCTCCTGGATGATATCCTGAAGAGTGTTTTCGAACTTGGTTCCATTGTCCCCCTCACTTTCAGGCACCCCAATCAGACATAGATTTGGTCTTTTTACATAATCCCATACTTCTTGCAGGCTTTGTTCATTTCTTTTTTTTCTTTTTTCTTTAGGTTTCTCTTCTCGCTTCATTTCATTCATTTGATCCTCAATCGCTGATACTCTTTCTTCCAGTTGATCGAGTCGTGCATTTGTCATGTATTTCTCGTGTCATCGTTTTCATCTCTGCCCATTCGTTTATGGCCTTCTCTGCATTAATTATTCTAGTTATCAATTCTTTCACTCTTTTCTCAAGATTTTTAGTTTCTTTGCACTGGGTACGTAATTCTCCTTTAGCTCTGAGAAGTTTGATGGACTGTAGCCTTCTTCTCTCATCTCGTCAAAATCATTCTCTGTCCAGCTTTGATCCGTTGCTGGCCATGAGCTGCGTTCCTTTGCAGGAGGCGATGCACTCTTATTTTTTGAATTTCCAGCTTTTCTGCCCTGCTTTTTCCCCATCTTTGTGGTTTTATCTGCCTCTGCTCTTTGATGATGGTGAGGTACTGATGGGGTTTTGGTGTGGGTGTCATTCCTGTTGGAGATTGCTTGAAGTCCACTCCAGACCCTGTTTGCCTGGGTATCAGCAGCAGAGGATGCAGAAGATAGAATATTGCTGAACAGCGAGTGTACCTGTCTGATTCTTGCTTTGGAAGCTTTCGCTCAGGGGTGTCCTCCACCCTGTGAGGTGTGGGGTGTCGGTCTGCCCCTAGTGGAGGATGTCTCCCAGTTAGACTACTCAGGGGTCAGGGACCCACTTGAGCAGGCAGTCTGTCTGTTCTCAGATCTCAACCTCCATGTTGGGAGATCCACTGCTCTCTTCAAAGCTGTCAGAGTCGTTTGCGTCTTCAGAGGTTTCAGCTGCTTTTTGTTGTTGTTGTTGTTGTTGTTGTTGTTGTTTAGCTGTGCCCTGTCCTCAGAGGTGGAGTCTGCAGAGACAGGCAGGACTCCTTGAGCTGCTGTGAGGTCCACCCAGTTCGAGCTTCTCAACCACTTTGTTTATCTACTTAAGCCTCAGCAATGGTGGGCGCCCCTCCCCCAGCCTTGCTGTTGCCTTGCAGGGAGATCGCAGACTGCTGTGCTAGCAATGAGGGAGGCTCTGTGGGCGTGGGACCCTCCTAGCCAGGTGTGGGATATAGTCTCCTGGTGTGCCCATTTGCTAAGAACCTTGGTAGAGCAGTATTGGGTTGGGAGTTACCCGATTTTCCGGTGCTTTGTGTCTCAGTTCCCCTGGCTAGGAAAAGAGATTCCCTTCCCCCTTGTGCTTCCCAGGTAAGGTGATGCCTCGCCCTGCTTCAGCTCTCGCTGGTCAGGCTGCAGCAGCTGACCAGCACTGATTGTCAGGCACTCCCTAGTGAGATAAACCCAGTACCTCAGTCGAAAATGCAGAAATCACCTGTCTTCTGTGTCGCTCACGCTGGAAGTTGGAGACTGGAGCTGTTCCTATTCAGCCATCTTGCTCTGCCCCGTTTAACTTTCTTAAGATGGCAGCTTAAGCGAGATGATTTAAGAGTTTTTTTTTTCTTTTTCTAACGTGAGCATTTAAGCCTATTTACTTCTAAGCACTGACTTAATTGCTTTCCAAAAATTGTGACATGATGTGTGTTCATTTTCTTTCAATCAAAATGTTTTCTAATTTCTGTTATAATTCTGTTGATCAATGTGTCATTTGAAAGACTATTGGGATTCTAATATTTGGGATTTTCCATATATATTTATGTTACTTATTTATAATTCTGTTATTGTGTGAAAAACATACTTTATATAATTTTAATCTTTTAAATTTGTTAAGAGTTTTTTATGACCCAGAATGCGATCCATCTTTGTGATTGTTCCACATACACTTTATAAATATGGAATGTGCAACAAATGTTAATTAGATCAAATCAGTTAATAGTATTAAGTCTTCTGAATATGTACTGATTTTTTTTTCTCTACTTGTTGTATCAGTTGCTGAGAAAGACTTGTTGAAGTCTCTAATTTATGTATTTTCTAGTTCTCTTTAATATAAGCTTTTATTTCATGTATTTTAAATATGTTTATTAAATGCATGAACTTTTAGGACTATTATGTCCTCCTGATGAATTGACCCCTTTATCATTATGTAACTGCCTTCTTTGTATTAATATTACTCATTGGTCTCAGAACTTCTTTTCTGATATTAATATAGAAATTCCAGCTTGCTTTTGGTTAGTGTTTGCATATTCTCTTTCAGCCTGTACTTTTAATCTTTTTTTTTCATATTTCAAGTAGTTTTTCTGGTTAGATGGTAGTTTTTTTTTTTTTTTTTAAATTCAATTTGACAAGCTCTACTGTCTAATTAGAGTATTTAGACCATTTATTTTCCATGTAATTATTTCTATGTGTAGGTTTAAATCTATCTTGGTGTTTTTTTTCTATTTCTCTTGTCTGTTCTTGTTACTGTCACCCTATTTTTTTTTTCTTTTAGATAAAATGGACATATTTTATGATATTTTGTTTTCACTCTTGTCTCAGCATATGCGCCTTTTTGTTTGTTTAGTGTTTACTTCAAAGTTGACAACATGATGTTTAACTTTTCAAAGTTTACCACCAAATAATGTTATTCCACTTCATGTAAAAGTGTAAGAATCTTATGATATGGTATGCTTCTATTTTTCCTCTTCTTCTCTGTTTTCTTACTTTTATAGTTTACTAAACCCTACAATAATGAACCATCATTTTTGCCTTAAACAATTATTATTAAAGCATTTAAACTGAGAATCTTTATATGCTTAATCATACATTTGCCATTTTTATAACTTTATTGTTTTGTATAGATGCAAATTTCTAATTATATAATTTTACATCTACCTTAAGAACTTGCTTTATCGTTTCTTATGTAATAGCAATAATTTTTTTAGTTTTTGTCTGAAAAATGTATTTAATTATTATAAGATTTTTTTGGGGCTTAGATTAGTAAATTGGTGATTTCACTGTTTTGTTTTAGTGCTTTAAAGTATGCTCCATTGTCTTTGACAGTTTCTGATGAAAAGTTGGCTGTAATTCTCATCTTTGTTCTCTTGTAGATGATATGTCTATTTTTCTCCAGCTGCACTCACTAAAGCATGACTCTCTGGGGTCTCTTCTGAATGTCCCCACTGTTCCTGGATGTTTCTTCATTCTAAATGGTGGAAATCTGTCTTTTGAACTATTGTGAACTCTGAAAATTGTTTGCTCTACAGTTTTCCAGTGATTCTTTTCCTGGTCTTAAGTGATTTCTACTCACACGTGGGCAGATCAATTGTGAGTTAATATCTGGAATGGATCTCCATGCAGATCTTTAGAGATCTATATTTTGATAGCCTTAGTATCCTCAGTATTGTTTCCCACAAATTTTAGCTGCCTTGGCCTCCCAAAACTGCACTCTGTCTCCCCAACTCAGTGAGATAGCAAAGCTCTGTATGGCTTCCTTCTTTCTCTGATACTTCTTGGAGACTGCATGGGGATTCATTTTCTCGTTTCTCATCTCTCAGAGTCACAGTTCAGCGTTCTTGTTGTTCATTGCCTGGAAACAGTGTTTTTATATAGTTATTCTGGTTTTCTTAATAAGATGGGCACATAAAGCCTGGTATCTGTTACTTCAATTTGATTTAAGTGGAAACCTATAGTTTCTTTTGAACAAAGATGACCAGTGTCAGCAAATAAGCTTGAAATTTTTTTTTTTTTTTTTTTTTTTTTTTTATGGAAGATGGAGTCTCTCCCTGTCCACCAGGCTGGAGTCCAGTGGCGCAATCTTGGCTCACTGCAACCTCCGCCTCCCGGGTTCAAGCGATTCTCCTGCTTCAGCCTCCTTAGTAGCTGGGTTTACAGGCGTGTGCCACCACACCTGGCTAACTTTTGTATTTTTGGTAGAGACAGGGTTTCTCCATGTTGGTCTGGCTGGTCTCGAACTCCTGACCTCGTGATCCACCTGCCTCAGCCTCCTGAAGTGCTGGGATTACACTTCCGTGGGTGTAGCATGAGCCACCACACCCGACCATAAGCTTGAATTTCAGTGATATGCTGATATTGTATATATCTCCATCTGGATAATTTATTCTAAGTATCTACTTCTCTTGTTGATTTATTTTTCACCAGTACCATACCAATGTAATTATTTCATCTATTTTTAATGAATATCAACATTTAAATTATAGTTTATAATTATATAACTGACATCTTTCTAATTTCATGTAAATTTTAAATATTCCTTAGAGTGTATCTGTTTGTTTCCAAAGATTGGTAAGATCCAGTGGACTCTCAAATTAAATTGCTTTTGGAATTACAAAATCCTTTGCAGAGGTAAGGTGAAAGAGGAATTTCATATTGTCAATATTGTTACTTTCTGTGAGCTCTTGCTTTTACTGAATAAATTCGGTTTAGAGATCTTTTTGTCATCTATGCTTGCTGAATGTTTTTCCATTGTGTTGTTCCAGATTTGAAATTCATCTTCATTTACAAAATCTACCCATAAAAGACATAAAAAATTACACCTTATTATAAATATCTGGATTTGGAGAGACAGCACTTCAGTGTAGTACTAACAAATAATTTCACATGAAATATGAGGCATCTCTGTTTTTGAAAGTCCTTTTGTTACTCTAATACCGGATTTTAATTCTGCCACTTCTTTCAGCATCATGTCCTGCCTTTGTTTAATTCAGTATTGCTGCTGTCTTTTTTTTCTCTCTCTCTTCCCCTTGTCAGCGCTCTTCTCTGTACCCACCTATCCTTACATTTTTGATCATTTATGATGCAAAGCAGATTAGCTATCCTTATTTATATACTGGAGCCTAACATAGCAGGCTCTTTGATCCTACTTTCACCCCAAGTGAATTATCAATGATGTTTTTTCTAAATTAATTCCCTCTGTAAGAATGATTCTGTTGCTCACTGTTAAGATAATGAATTTTCCACCCCACTACCTTTGTAAAAATGATGCTCCATATTTTGTCTTTTAATTTTATATTTTAATATTTTAAAATTATAAATGCATATTGTTCCTATCTTTAATGGCTGTGGTAGCACTTCAAATGCTGCTTGCTGCCTTAAACAGTCTGGGGCAAGAGCAACAACAAAGTCTCTGTGTTTATGTGTCATAAGAAAAAATGTTTATATAAAGAGCCATATGGTAAAATATCTATAATAGAAAACCAATTGCTATATAAAATTCCCAATTCAAGACATAAAATATGAAATACTTACATTCAGTTATTTCCATGAATCTAATCAAGGATTATGTATATTTTTATTTGTTTAACTATCAAGAGAGTTGACTAATTACTAGACAGTTAAGTAGTCTTTTCTATAGGGAAATGAAAATATCTGTACACATGAATAGATGAAGTTATATATTGTAGATCCTGTTTCACATTTGGGTTCTTTTTTCATAGGAGTATATTTGCTTTTATGTTATTTATTCTTTCTTCAAAATTTTGTAAATGTTTTTATATTTTTCTTTGATCTAATGTATGATGTTTTATTATCAACCTTTGGAGAGTATAACTAAAGACAATTTGGAAAATAACAGTACTGCTTTTTACTCAGTAAAACTCTTTCATCATTGATTTTTGCTGCCCCAAGAATTACTTTTATGTCACCATTGGTAAATTATTACACTGGGTACCCGAGGCTTGTCAAAAGAAATACTGGCTTGCTACCTATTTCCAATGTGATAATACCTAGTTGAGGTCATAGAATATTCACCAGTGAAATTACTTATAAAGAATGTTTACAAATGAGTTCAAATTTAATACTGTAAATATATTTCAGAAATGAAACAAAGATTCTGAGGGAGCAATTATAGTGAAACAATATTATCAGGAAGGAATCATTAGGTGAGTTTGGAGCAAGTTCTAAAAGAGAGAAAAATAATATTTCAGAAAAGGCATTCAGGTGGGGAGATGCATGTATATAGGAGGATATGAACACAGTATAAACACAGGATAGCCCTTTTCTATTGGGCTCATACTTAACTATTCTTTTAAGACTTGTAACTGTTAAACCCCTAGGTTTGGAATTAACAAAATCTTGCTTTAAATTCTCTTTTGCCATGCACTGGCTATGTGGCCTTGAACAGTCTCCATTTCTCATTTTTAAAAATGGGGCAAAATCCTCTTCCTTGTGGATAAAATGAAATGGTGTCTTGAAAAGTCTTTAACATGGAGTTGGGCAAATAGTAACTGCTAGTTAATTACGTTATAACTTTCAGTATGCGTTTTCATTATAAACTACTTAGCACATTTTACAGGGCTTATTTGTCACTCTTGCTAGGCTACAAAACATTGAAGGGGCAACTTTTTATATATCAGGTATTATATTAATATTATAGATGTGTGACCAATTTTCATAGAACAAATATTTGGCTAAACTAGAGAATCTTTTTGGAAAAGTGGTTGAAATCAGAGAAGTGACAATTGGGAAAAAAAACTCTTAAAGGCTGAGTAAAGTTTAGATAACACATAATTGGACTGAATCATGGAATTACGTTTGGCAACATTATTGACAACAGTGATTCAAGGTTTTCTCAGGACAGTTTGGACATTTTCTCAATACAGTGCCTAGAAAAAGGAAAGAACCCTTTAGATGAGTGATAATAGCAGTCTTAGATAGCAATAGAAATTAAGCATAGGCAAAAGGGAAAATAAAAGAAAGAAGTTGTAGATTAGGAGGAAAGAGCAAAAGCAGTAACAAAATATGAATAGAGAAAAAATGGCAGGTTGACCCAAATTCTTGGCTTCTTTTGCTACCAGAATGCCATAAAGTATTTATTGTTGATTTTCATACTATTGTACAACTACATTGGCAAACGAAAACTTGTTTTATATTTCACGGTCTTCATACTGCCTCCCTTTGTTTTCTCTTAATGGAGTTGTAAATGTTGTGTTCCCAGAGCAAGCACTTCTAAAATAATAGTAGCACATTTTTTCCTCATTGCACCTTTTAAGTATTCTGACAGCAATTTTATTTGTTAATGACATTAGTCATTATATCTTTAAAATCTTCTTTGTTCAGATATCAGTTATGCATCTCCTCATTTGACCCACTGCTATACATTTGAAAGTAAGTACAGTCTACTTAATGAAACCTTTCTTTTTCCCTCCCGCCTTGGGGGAGTAAGAAGTTTACTACTTTGACATCAGTACACACAGTAACTCACCTTCTATTTGTAGACATTCCACTTCTGCCTGATAATTCTACTTTACTAACCTAGAGTTGGATTTGGAAGAGCTCACAGGGTCTTTAGAAATTGACTGGGCTTGGCAATTCATTTCTTACAGTTGCCCTAGGAAAATCAGCTTATTTAACATGTATCTTGGTATTCATTTGAATGAATTTGAAAGGCTTTCTATGAAATTATTCATTTAACAAAGATGATAAAAATTGATCTGTATACTCTTGTCTAATACAAGTGGTTCATTTTTATATTCCTTTTGCTTAAAATCGTAAGTTAGTTGTGAAACAACTCTGATATATAGTATTGTTTTTACTAAATTTTTATTAATTTTTCACTTAAAAGAAAATTATGAATGACATGTTTTTATGCTAAATGGTAAAAAATTCACACAAGTCATTTCTGTAAATGTTGTTATATATATAAAGAATAGTGATTTCGAAATTTGAAAAAAGAATTTTGGAAAAAAATCAAATGAATTTCAAAGTCTAATATTTGACAGTATTATAATTTAAATTATTCTTTAGGTTTTTAAAACATTTTAAAATGTAATATTAGCTAGGAATAAATTGTGAAAAGCTCACTTGCTATAATTACTTTTAATATTAATTTTTAAATGAATTAGATGTTCATATAGTAAAACATATGCTTACAATGTAGGTTTTGATGTGAAGATTATTTTTTATTTTATTTTCTATAAGAAAAAATGAACACAGCTTTATATTCTCATTAAGATTTATATTTATAGGGGTTTTGGGGGTTGCTATTTGCATTTTGTCTATAGATTATTAAATGTTATAGAAATGACTGCTTGTCTGTGCCACTGGATCATTCTTTTGCCAAAATAAAGCATTATGTATTTTCATCTTTAATTGGAGTGCTTTCAGAACAATTATCTTAGCAGTTCCTTTTCATATCCTTGGAATTATATTTGCTTATTAGATTTAATTGAAAATAGTGTTGGTACAAATATTAGAATACTTTTCTGGTAAGATAATCTAAAATGGCAAGTGTTTCTGGTTTTACTTTTGGTATTCTTTCTCTTTCTTAATCACTTTTAAAATAATTTTATCTTAAGAAAATCTAGATGAGGTAGTTAGCTAATGAATAGCTGATTCTGTATTTGGTTCATTTTGAGAAGTTTTAAATTCAAAGTGAACTTTAAAATGTACTTTGTCTTTTTTGGAGAGAAGAGATTTGAGTTGTTATAAGACCAAAGTGACGCCCAAGTGATATGTGGTACTAAGTTAAATGAAAGCTTGTGATTACTCCTATATTGATGATACAAGGAATTATTCTGTTAACCTTCTCACGTCCCTGTACATGTTTCTTTCAGAAATCTCTAGTATATTGTTTCTGTCACTCACTGATTTCCTCCTGAAAACAGAATGTCATTTTAAAATGTAATTTTAAATGACAGAATGTCATTTTTTAAAATTAAGTAAAATATTTACATATCATTTTATATACAAGTCCCAATCTCAAATGCCTGTAGAGGCAATATAGGTGAAATAGATGACTGAAGTGTAGAGGTGATCAGTGGTAATTAACAGATGGTATCCATGCTGGTAAGAAAGTAAAAAGTTGCGCAGACTCGAGGAAACTGGAGAATATATGCTCTGTTTAAGAGGAGTAATCACTAACCAGCTGTAGTCAGTTTTTACTGTTTGAGAATGATGGCCCAAGATCTTCCTGTTATCTAGGGAAGCTACAAATCGGGATGTATGTGCCTGTGTGTATGTAATTTCCTGATTTTGAAAGTTTGGCAAATTTTTAAAAAATACTGTCTGGACCACCATTGGCCATCAGCTACATATAAGCAAATTGCTTTAGGATCTATCATTTAATGATTTGTCTTTAATACTTTCTGTTTAATACTTTCTGTCCAGTAATGGGAGGCTTAGGGATAGTTTTTTATATAAAATAATTTTAAATACTTTTTGATTCCCAACTTTTTAAACTCATCTTTTAGCTGATTAATGCCATTGCTTCCTAACTGATCTCTTTGCTTGTAGTGTTTCCAAGTCCATTATCACATTTCAGATAGAGGAATGATCTTACTATAAAGTAAATCACAGCCCTGCTTCACATCTTTTAAAGATTCTTCATTAACCTCAGAATAAAATTTAATCACCTTAACATGACCTGTAAGACCCTTATTATCTGGCCTATCTAACTTCATTTCTTGCCATTCCTCTTTATATTCCATGTTTTAGCCGGATTTAATTCCTTCAATAGTTAGTTAGGTTTTCTCTTGTTTATAAGCCTCTTTCCCTACCCATTCAACTTGATGTGTGAAAGAGAAGATAGGTAAACCATTAAAAAGTTTACGTATATTCTCATTGTATTGAGCACATGGTTATCTCAGTTGCCCTTTCAAAGACCGTAAGCCTGGTAACCTTTTGAGAAAGCAGAAGTCGTTGCACTCACATGATAAGTCTCTTTGTATTCTGCATTTTTTTTAAGGCAAAAGCTCAATGATTGGAATTATTCAGAGTAGAAAAATCTCTGATGACATTATAAAAATTTATTATAATATCTCTGAGTTAACAAGGTATCCCTCTGTATTTATCTCTTTCTCTGTCTCCATCACCTACCACCTGCAAGACAAACACATTAAACATATAAAATATATTAATGAGAGTTTTATTAGAAGCAATAATAATGGTTCAAACCAATATTTGGTAAGAGTGCTCAGTATACAGATTTTATATTCTTAAACATGGGGATAACATTGTCAAAGGAGATAATTTTCTCAGAGGTCTTTGAAACACAAGATAATTTAAAAGCTTCAGTATTACGATTAATATTAGCCCTCAGCAAAGTTTTTGAAATAAGTGAATGAATGAAGGTGCTCTTTTTTTTGAGACAGGGTTTCACTCTTTTTGCCCAGGCTGGAATGCAATGGCGTGATCTCGGCTCACTGCAGTCTCCGCCTCCCAGGTTCAAGTGATTCTATTGCCTCAGCATCCTGAATAGCTGGAATTATTACATGCATGCGCCGCTATACCTAGCTAATTTTGTATTTTTAGTAGAGACAGAGTTTCTCCATGTTGGTCAGGCTGGTCTTGAACTCCCAACCTCAGGTGATCCGCCTGACTCGGCCTCTCAAAGTGCTGGGATTGCAGATGTGAGCCACTATACCTGGCCAGAGTTTTTTTTTTTAATGCTCCCTGTTTTCATTGATTACCCTTCTCTTACCCTTCTGTTTTCAATATCTCTTTCAAAATGCCTTGTACTAACCAGAATTAAAAGCAAAAATCATATGGTCATCTCAGTAGATCAGAAGCAGCATTCAGTAAACTCCAGCATCCTTTCATGATAAAAACCCTTAACAAACTATGCATCAAAAGGAATATACTTCAAAATAAGGAGAGCCACCTATGACGAATCCACAGCCAACATCATACTGAATGGGAAAAAGTTGAAAGCGTTTAACATTTAAGCTGAGAACCAAATCAAGAACACAGTGCCCCTTACAATAGCCACACGCAAAGTAAGTAAAATACCTAGGAATACATTTAAACAAGGAGGCGAAAGATCTGTACATGGAGAACTACAAAACACTGATGAAAGAAATTGTAGATGATATAAACAAATGAAAAAACATCCCATGCTCATGGATTGGAAGAATCAATATTGTTAAAGTGACCATACTGCCTAATCTACAGATTCAATGCAATTCCTGTCAAATTACCAATGTCATTTTTCACAGAACTAGAAAAAACAATCCTAAAATTCGTATGGAATCAAGAAAGAGCTCGAATAGCCAAAGCAATCCTAAGCAAAAGGATCAAAGCTGGAGCCCTGACATTACCTGACTTGAAACTATACTACAAGGCTATAGTAACTAAAAGAGCATAGTACTGGTACAAAAATAGGATCAGATCAATGTAACAGAATAGAGAACCCAGAAATAAAGCCATATGCCTACAACCAACTGATCTTTGATAAAGTTGGGAAAAATAAACAATGAAGAAAAGACACTGTATTCAATAAGTATTCCTAGGAGAATTGGCTACCCACATTCAGAAAAATGAAACTGAAACCCTGTCTCTCACTTTATACAAAAATTAAGTTGGATTAAAGACTTAGATGTAAAAGCTGATACTATAAAAATTATTGAAGAAGACCCAGGAAAAACTCTTCTGGACATTGGCCTAGGCGAAGAATTTATGCCTAAGTCATCAAAAGCATATGTGACAAAAAAAAAAAAAAAAAAAGACAAATAGGATTTAATCAAACTAAAATGCTTCTGCACAGCGAAAGAAATAACCAACAGAGGTAAAAGACAGCTTACAGAATGTGAGAAATTATTATCAAATTATGCTGCCAACAAAGGACTAACGTGCAAAATCTACAAGGAACTCAACAAGAAAAACACAACCCCATCACAAAGTGGACAAAGGACATGAACAGACATGTTCAAAAGAGGACATACAAGCAGCCAAGAAACATGAAAAAATGCTCAACGTTAGTAATCATCAGAGAAATACAAACTAAAACCACAATAAGATATCATCTCACACCATTTAGAATGGCTATTATTAAAGAATCAAAAAAAACAGCAGGTGTTGGCAAGTATGCAGAGAAAAGGGAACACAAACACTGTTGGTGGGAATGTAAATTAGTACAACCTCCATGCAAAACAGTATGGAGACGTCTCAAAGAACTAAAAATGGAATTATTTAATTTAGCAATCCCACTACTGGTCATCTACTCAGAAGAAATCATTATACAAAAAAAAAAAAAAAAAAAAAAAAAAAGACACATGCTCTTGAATGTTTATTGCAACACTATTCACACTAGCAAAGTCACAGAATCAACCTAAGTGTCCATCAACAGTTGCATGGATAAATAAAATTGAATACAATTTGGTCATAAAAAAAGAATGAGATGTTGGGGGCCGAGGCAGGTGGATCACTTGAGGTCAGGAGTTCGAGACCAGCCTGGCCAACATGGTGAAATTCCATCTATATGAAAAATACAAAAATTACCCGGGCATGGTGATGCATGCCTATAGTACCAGCTACTCAGAAGGGTGATGCGCAAGAATCACTTGGGCTTGAGACTGGGAAGACAGAGGTTGCAATGATCCAAGATCGTGCCACTGCACTCCAACCTGGGTGACAGAGCTAGACCCTGTCTCAAAACAACAACAACAACAACAAACATGTCTTTTGTTTGCAGCAACACGGATAGAGCTGGAGGCCTATAGGTAATTATCCTCAGTGAAATATCTCAGAAACAGAAAATCAAATACCACATGTTCTTGCTTATAAGTGGGAACTAATTGATGAGTACACATAGACATAAAGATTTAGTGAATAGACAATGGGACTTCAAAAGGATGTAGAAGGAGAGGGGAATGAGGGTTGAAAAATTATCTGTTGGATACATTGCTTATTATTTGGGTGATGGGTACACTAGAAGTCCAAGCCTCACCATTACACAATGTATGCATGTAACAAACATGGACATGTATCCACTGAATCTAAAATTTTATTTAAAAAGTAGCCAGGCGTAGTGGCATGCACCTGTCATCCCAGCTACTTGGGAGGCTGAAGCAGGAGGATCACTTGAACCCAGGAGTTCCAAGCTACATTGAGCCGTGATTGCACCACTACACTCCAGCCTGGGCAACAGAGTGAGACTGTCTCAAAAGAAAAAAAATAAAGCCGTGTACCGTGGCATTCTGTTAATACACATCTCATAGACTATAGTGGGATATTTGTCTTATATTTCTTCTGCTTTGTTCTAGTATTAACATAGCCAAAAATTGAATTGACTTGCAATGAACTGAGTGTTTTACGTCTCTCCTAGTTTCATACGTTGTAAACCTAACCCCCAAGATGATGGTATTAGGAGATGGAGCCTTTGGGAGATGATTAGGTCATGAAGGAAGAGTATTTGTGAATGAGACTAGTGTCCTATAAAATAGACTTCAAGAGCTGAGCTTGTTGGCTCACTCCTGTAATCTCAGCACTTTGGGAAGTTGAGGTGGGAGAATTGCTTCAGGCCAGTAGTTTGAGACCAGCCTGGACGACATAGACTTCCTCTCTCCAAAAAAAAAAGAACAAAAAATTACCTGCCCATAGTGGTGTGCACCTGTAATCCCAGTTACATGGGAGGCTGAGCTGGGAGTGAGATTACAGTGAGCCATGATCACACCATTGCAGTCCAGCCCGGGCAACAGTCCAAGACCATGCCTTAAAACTATAAGAAAGACAGACTCAAGAGAGATCTCTTGCCCCTTCCACCATGTGAGGACACAGCAAGAAAGCACTGCCTATAAAACAGGAAACAGGCCCTCACCAGAGAGCAAATCTGCTGGTACCTTGCTCTTAGACATTTAGCCTCCAGAACTGTGAGAAATAAATGTCTTGTTAGTCTATAGTATTTTATTATAGCAGCTTGAGTGAACTGAGACAACTGTTTTGGTAATCATCATTAACTTGTAGACACCTAAACTTGTTAGGTGATGAGACTGATGTTTAAGAAACTCATTTGTTTTATTTAACGTACTTAAATAATAGCAGTGCCATTAGAAATGATGTAGAGTCTTCTATAAAGAAAACAATCTATATATGTATATTCTGGTTATACTTAATAAATTCAAATTTTTATATCATAACTCTTTTCCCATTATTTCAGTGTTATTTCGGCTTATTTTACATGAAAAATCACCTCCATCAAAGCAGAGATCAATGATGGGTAACAAATGAATATTCTGAAGTTTGTATCTACATCTCTTACACAAATGCATTTTGTTTAAGCTTTCCTGTAATAAAGGTATATAATAGGTTGGTTTAAGTTTGAAAACAGATCCTAACACATAGTGGCAACAATGGATTTACATGAAGAATAATTGCTTGGTGCTACCTGGATGAATAGAAAACAGTTGAAATTTGCTGCCTGCTGGAACTAATCTCACTAACTTTAACCCACTTGAGGCTTTCTACTGCCTATTTATCTCATCCATGGGGATATGTCTTCTTCCTTATTTATGGCTTTACTACTCTTAAATTGCCAGGTCATTGCCAATTTGTGTTAAATATTGCAGCATAATTATGTGTCTTACTATTTTAGTCATCATAATCATATGGTTGTATAACATTATTTTGCTTTTTTCCTCTTTTTAAAACTCAGGTTGTGAATGGGGTTCAGCAAGTATGAAGTGTGCCCCATTATCTCTCTTAGAGAAAATTAGACAATTAAAAAAATTTATGAATGTACTTGGTCTCTTTATTCTTTTTTTGCTTGTATCTTTGTCTTTCTATCTGTTCTTTTTGGACTTATGAATTAACAACACCTCCTTGAAATATTTTCTTTTTTTTATGATTGTGCATAATGTCATATAATTAATATATCATGTGTTAAAAAATTTTACTGAAGTATAATTTAGCTACGTTAAAGTATGATTGCCACTACCTCTTTATTTAATGAGTAATATATCAGATGGCATCCAGCAATACAATTCTTTCCTATTTTTGATGTATCAAGGCTCACATAGAAAATGATGAAATGATAATGTTTATGTAGCATATTGGGGAAAATAGATGAGGATGTTGCTTTAAACTGAAAGTGAACAGATGAGAGTGGAGTGGAGGGTGGATGTTCAGCCTGTCCTAGTCCTGTGAGGCTTGCTCAGGCTTGAAGGGATGTTCACAATATACTGTAGCCTCAGACAAGGTAGGAAGCTCTGTGAATGGAAATAATGTCTTAATACAGTCATACACCTTATGTAACAATGTTTCATTCAGCAAGGGACCACACATATTTAGGTGGTCCCATTAAATTACTAGTTTTTTGAGACAGAGTCCTGCTCTGTTGTGCAGTGGCATCATTATAGCTCACTACAGCCTTGAACTCCTGGGCTTAAGCCATCTTCCCAACTCAGCCTCCTACTGGGCAGCTGGGACCACAGGTACCTGCCACCATGACCAACTAATTAAAAAAAAAAAAAAAAGAAAACATTTGTAGAGATTGGGTCTCACCATGTTGCTCAGGCTGATCTCAAAGTCTTAGCCTCAAGCAGTCCTCCTGCCTTAGCTTCCCAAAGTCCTGGGATTACAGGTGTGAGCCAGCATGCGCAGCCTGTAAGATTATAATAGAACTGAAAAGTTTCTATTGCCTCGTAAAGTTATAGCCATCCTAACATTGTAGCACAAAGCATTTCCTTTTCTGTGTTTAGATATGTTTAGATGTACAAACACTTAGCATTGTGTTACAGTTGCCTAGAGTATTGAGTAGAGTAACATACTGTATGGGTTTGTTGCCTGGAGCAATAGGTCCTACCCTATAGTCTGTGTGTACAGTAATCTGTACAGTCCACATGTAAATACCGTCTATCATGTTTGCACAAAGACAAAATCACCTAATAGTGCATTTCTCAGAACATATCCTTGTCATTAAGCAACACATGACTGTAATTGGGTAGGTGTAGTTGTTTCAGATGAAAAATTGAGAGAATCTTCTAGAGAATTTGTCTTCATGACTGTGCTAGTCCATTCTTGTATCACTATAAAGGAATGCCTGAGGCTAGGTAATTTATAAAGAAAAGAGGTTTAATTGGCTCACCATTCTGCAGGCTGAACAGGAAGCATGATGCTGCAGTCTACTTCTGGTGAGGCCTCAGGGAGCTTACAATCATGGCAGAATGTCAGATGGTGAGAACGATAGCAAGAGCAAGAGAAGAGGGATGTCTCAGACTTGTTAACAACCAGATCTCGTGTGAACCCAGTGAGAACTCACTTATTACCAAGGGGATGGTGCAAAACCATTTATGAGGGATTCACCCCCATGATCCAGTCACCCTCCACCAGGTCCCACCTCCAACATTGAGAGTCACATTTCACAGTAAAATTTGTAGGGCACAAACATCCATAGCAGTGATTAATTATAGCTCTATTTTTAATGTGTTTTTAGATAATCAGGAAATTATGTGAAGTCAGAAATAACACAGACAAGTCTTTCAGATGTTTGGATGAATTTTTAACTTTATCCAGATCTCTAGCATCTCTTCAACTTGTTATATCAATACTTTCATTTCTGTACTTAAAAGTGAATAAACAAAACTTTGGCTAATAAGAGATACCATTTTTGGGGGCATCCACTATGTCCTGGTCCCCCATGAACATTTTTAATCCTCATCATAACAGGGGAGTATGGATTTTTATTCTGATCTTATATAAGAGTAGTCTGAGTTTCACAGATTTTACTTAGTCAAAAAACTAGCTAGTAAGTAGTGGAACTAGGATCTAAATATAGGATAATCTGATCCTAAAGCCTGAAATAAATGTGTTTGCCATGTCTATAAGGAGGATTTACTGACATAGCATTTGTTGAATAATGACTTTTGGGTCTTTAGGTGTAAATTTTCCAGTGCTTCTCCCTCACGTACCAGTTGAGGCTTATACATTTCTGTGTTCACCTCCAACTTTTGTTTCATCATCCCTTTTGCCAATGGTGATATTTTGCAGGCATAGTGTAGGGCATACTGGCAATGTCAGTGGACTAGCATTTCTGTGTAAACAGTCATGGCTTTGGCCTCATTAGCATTGGGAACCTAGACCACCAGCTTTCGAATTCTAGCTCTGCTACTTACTAGCTGCGTGACTTTTGGCATGCTTTACAACCTCTTTGTGGCCCAGTTTTCTCATCATTGTATAATGATAGTAATAATAGTACCTACCTTATAAAGGATTGCTTTGACTAGTACATAAATAAATGTATAGCACTTGACGTATTTCCTGGCATATAATATATATTGATTATTATAATTTGTGGTAACTGGATCATGATAATTGATGAATCACTTTTATAATTTTTTTTCTGTGGGAAAGAATATTAGAGAAGTATTAGTACATTAATTTAAAAAATAGCCAGCTAGCTTAATAATTGTATTTTGTAACACTGAAATTGTTTTTCTTTTTCTTTTCTTTTCTTCTTTTTTTTTTTTTTTTTTTTTTTTTTTGAGATGGGGGCTCATTCTGTTACCCAGGCTGGAGTACAATGGTGTGATCTTGGCTCACTGCAACCTCTGTCCCTGCAGGTTCAAGTGATTCTCCTGCCTCAGCCTCCTGAATAGCTGGGATTAAAGGCATGTGCCACCACACCCAGCTAATTTTTGTATTTTTAGTGGAGATGAGATTTTACCATGTTGACCAGGCTGGTCTCAAATTCCTGACCTCAAGTGATCCATCTGCCTCACCTCCCAAAGTGCTGGGATCACAGGCGTGAGCCACTGTGCCCAGCCTGAAATTTTTTAATAGTAGTTTATCACTAAAATAACTTAGGGTCATACTGAAGCTACTAACATTATCTGTTCAATTTTGTATGTGTTGTGATATATCTACACAATAGAGGGTGGAGTGAAAAGAAGTCACAGTGTTTAAGTTGTGATGAAGATGCACTTATTCAATAATTTATTCTGTTCTATTTCTAATGTAGCAAAATATTTGCATTTCTAGGAAAGATTTAAGAAAACAGACATGTTAGTAATAGAAAAGAAGGTCTTGGCCGGGCGTGGTGGCTCATGCCTGTAATTCCAGCACTTTGGGAGGCTGAGGGAGGTGGATCATGAGATCAAGAGTTAGAGAACAGCCTGGCGAACATGGTGAAACTGTCTCTACTAAAAATACAAAAATTAGCTGGGTGTGGTGGCACGTGACTATAATCCCAACTACTCGGGAGGCTGAGGCAGGAGAGTCATTTGAATCCGGGAGGCGGAGGTTGCAATGAGCCAAGATTGCGCCATTGTACTCTAGCCTGGGCAACAAGAGTGAAACTCCGTCTCAAAAACAACAACAACAACAATAAGAAAAAAACAAAAAAGAAGGTCTTTTATTTTTCTTTTTAAATGTAAGTAAGCTTTTAATTACCAAAATTTGATGTCTAGACTTTTGTCAAAGCCATCTCAATTGCCAAGGAAATTTAATGACAAGGAGCTTAGGAAGAGATTTTTGTCTAGTTGGGAAAGTCAAAAGAATCTGTCTAATGGAGGCAGGAATTTACATGGGCAGTATAAAACAATATATTAATAAAACGTTCACCACATTTGCTTGAATTGTATTCAAATGTGAATGTTTCTTATGTTCTGGGATTTCAGGGGTTATCTACAAAAACTCTACCTGGCCTTGGTCCCTTTCTTGCTGTTTCGTATTGGAAAGGGGATGTATCACTTTGAAACTGATGAACTAGACCAGGGGCTGGCAAATTATGGTCCCCAGGCCAAATCTGGCTCAACATCTGTTTTGGTTAATAAACTTTTACTAGAATACAGCCTTGCACATTCATTTACATATTGTCAGTAGCAGCTTCACATTTAGACAGCAGACTGAATAGTTGCAACAGGGACCGTGTGGCCAGAAAAGTCAAAAATATTTACTATTAATGTATTTTATTATAAAAAGCTTGTCAATCTAAATTCATACATAAGAGCTTTTCTTGCACTTTGTGTTATGTACTATCTCTTTTGAGAATATTTTCTCCACTAGATTTACTCAAAGCAGCAATAGTACTGAATAAAAATGGCTATTGTTTCATATATGTTAATCTTTTCCATTTCATTTAGATTATAAACATTCATAATGTGCATATTTTTATGGAAATATCCTTATATAAAATATTACAAATGTAGTGGCCAGGCATAGTGGCTCATACCTGTAAGCCCAGCACTTTGAGAGGCCAAGGCATGTAGATCGCCTGAGGTCAGGAGTTCGAGACCAGTCTGGCCAACATGGTGAAACCTTGTCTCTACTAAAAATACAGAAAATTTGGGTGTGGTGGCGTGCACTTGTAGTCCTAGCTACTTGGGAGGCGGAGATACAAGAATTGCTTGAACCTGAGGCAGAGGTTGCAGTGAGCCGAGATCATGCCACTGCACTCCAGCCTGCGTGTATTTTCACACTGCTGATAAAGACATTCCTGAGACTGTGCAATTGACAAAAGAAAGAGCTTTATTGGACTTACAGTTCCACATGGCTAGGGAGGCCTCACAATCACGGCAGAAAGTGAAAGGCACGTCTCACATGGTGGCAGATAAGATAAGAGAGCTTGTGCTGCAGAGAAACTCCCATTTTTAAAACCATCAGATCTCATGAGAATTATTCACTCTCATGAGAATAGCATGGGAAAGATTTGCCCCCAAGATTAATTACCTCCCACTGCGTCCCTCCCACAACACGTGGGAATTCAAGATGAGATTTGGGTGGGGACACAGCCAAACCTTATAATTCTGCCCCTGGCCCCTCACAAATCTCACATCCCCACATTTCAAAACTAGTCATGCCTTTCCAACAGTCCCCCAAAATCTTATTTCAGCATTAACTCAAAAGTCCACAGTCCAGAGTCTCATCTGAGACAAGGCAAGTCCCTTCCGCCTTTGTGCCTGTAAAATCAAAAACAAGTTAGTTACTTCCTACATACAATGGGGTATAAGAATAAGGTAAATACAGCTATTCTTGATGGGATAAATTGTCCAAAACAGAGGGACTACAGGTCCCATGCAAGTCCAGAATCCACCGAGGCAGCCAGATTTTAAAGCTCCAAAACTATCTTCTTTGACTCCATGTCTCACATCCAGGTTACACTGATGCAAGAGGTGGGTTCCCATGGTCTTGGGCAGCTCTGCCTCTGTGGCTCTGCAGGGTAAAGCCTCCTTCCCTGCTGCTTTCATGGACTGGTGTTGAGTGTTTGAGGCTTTTCCAGTGCACAGTGCAAGCTGTCAGTGGATCTACCTTTCTGAGGTCTGGAAGATGGTGGCCCTCTTCTCCCAGCTCCACTAGGTGGTGCCCCTGTAGGGACTCTGTGTGAGGGTTCCGACCCCACGTTTCCCTTCAGCACCGCGGTAACAAAGGTTCTCCATGAGAACCCTGCTCCTGCATCAAACTCTGCCTGGATATCCAGGCATTTTCATGCATCCTTTGAAATCTAGGCAGAGGTTCCCAGACAGCAATTCTTCATGTCTGTGCGCTGGCAGGCTGACACCATGTGGAAACTGCCAAGGCTTGAGGTTTGCACCCTCTGAAGCCACAACCCAAGATCTATGTTGGCCCCTTTCAGCCATGGTTAGAGCAGCAGGGACACAGGGCATCAAATCCCTAGGTTGCACACAGCACGGGGACCTGGGGCCTGGCCCACAAAACCACTTTTTCCTCCCCAACCTCCAGGCCTGTGATGGGAGGGTCTGTTGCAAAGGTCTCTGACATGCCCTGGAGACATTTTCCCCATTGTCTTGGTGATTAACATTTGGCAAATGTTCATCATTACTCATGCAAATTTCTGCAGCCAGCTTGAATTTCTTCTCAGAAAATGGGATTTTCTTTTCTATCGCATTGTCAGGCTGCAAATTTTCCAAACTTTTATGGTTTGTTTCCCTTTTAAAACAGAATGCCTTTAACAACACACAGGTCACCTCTTGAATGCTTTGCTGCCTAGAAGTTTCTTCCACCAGATACCGTAAGTCATCTCTCTCAAGTTCAAAATTCCACAGATCACTAGGACAGAGGCAAAAATGCACCAGTCTCTTTGCTAAAACATAAGAAAGAGTCACCTTTGCTCCAGTTCCCAACAAGTTCCTCATCTCCATCTGAGAACACCTTAGCCTGGATTTCATTGTCTATATCATTATCAGCATTTTGGTCAAAGCCATTCAAGTCTCTAGGGAGCTCCAAACTTTCCCGAATGTTCCTGTCTTCTTCTGAGCCCTCCAAACTGTTCCAACCTCTACCTATTACCCAGTTCCAAAATTGCTTCCATGTTTTCGGATATCTTTTCAGCAGCACCCCACTCTGCTAGTACAAATTTACTGTGTTAGTGTGTTTTCATGCTGCTGATAAAGACATACTAGAGACTGGGCAATTTACAAAAGAAATGTTTATTGGACTTACTGTGTCTGGAATTGGTGGGTTCTTGGTCTCACTGATTTGAAGAATGAACCGCGGACCCTCGCGGTGAGTGTTACAGTTCTTAAAGATGGTATGTCCGGAGTTTGTGCCTTCTGATGTTCGGATGTGTTCGGAGTTTCTTCCTTCTGGTGGGTTCATGGTCTCGCTGGCTTCAGGAGTGAAGCTGCAGACCTTCGTGGTGAGTGTTACAGCTCTTAAGGTGGTGCGTCTGGAGTTGCTCTTTCATCCCATCCAGAGTTGTCCATTCCTCCTGGTGGGTTCATGGTCTTGCTGGCCTCAGGAGTGAAGCTGCAGACCTTCGCGGTGAGTGTTATAGCTCTTAAGGCAGCGCGTTTGGAGTGTTCGTTCCTCCCGTCCGGAGTTGTTAATTTCTCCCGGTGGGTTCATCCTCTCGCTGGCCTCAGGAGTGAAGCTGCAGACCTTTGTGGTGAGTGTTACAGCTCATAAAGGCAGTGCGGACCCAAAGAGTGAGCAGCAGCAAGATTTATTGCAAAGAGCGAAAGAACATACCTTCCACGGTGTGGAAGGGGACCCCAGCAGGTTGCAGTGCTGGCTCGGGCAGCCTGCTTTTATTCCCTTATCTGGCCCCACCCACATCCTGCTGTTTGGTCGATTTTACAGAGACCTGATTTGTCCATTTTGTCAGAATGCTGATTGGTGTGTTTACAATCCCTGAGCTAGACACAGAGTGCTGATTGGTGCATTTATAATCCTTTAGCTAGACACAAAAGTTCTCCAAGTCCCCACTAGATTAGCTAGACACAGAGCACTGGTGCATTTACAAACCTTGAGCTAGACACAGGATGCTGATTGGTGCATTTACAATCCTTTAGCTAGACCTAAGGGTTCTCCAAGTCCCCACCCAACTCAGGAGCCCAGCTGGCTTTGCCTAGTGGATCCATGCCAGGGCCACAGGTGGAGCTGCCTACCAGTCCCCTGCGGTGCGCCCTACCCCTCAGCCCTTGGATGGTCAATGGGACTGGGCACTGCGGAGCAGGGGGCAGTGCCTGTTGGGGAGGCTCAGGCCTGGTGGGAGCCCACTGCAGCGGCAGGTGGGGGAGGGGGCTCGGACATGGCAGGCTTCAGGTCCCTAGCCCTGCCCCGCGGGGAAGTGACTGAGGCCTGCTGAGAATTCAAGTGTGGCGTGGATGGACTGGCAGTTCTGGGGGACCCAGCGCTTCCCCACAGCTGCTGGCCTGAGTGCTAACCCCCTCACTGCCTAGGGCCTGTGGCACCAGCCGGCTGCCCCAAGTGTGGGGCCCACCTGGCCCATGCCCACCCAAACTCGCGCTGGTCTGTGAGCACAGCTCACAGCCCTGGTTCCCACTGGCGCCTCTCCCTCCACATCTCCCCCAAGCAGAGGGAGCTGGCTCCGGCCTCTGCCAGCCCAGAGAGGGGCTCCCACAGTGTAGTGGTGGGCTGAAGGGCTCCTTAAGCGCCTCCAGAGTGGACACCGAGGCTGAGGAGGGCGGAGAACCAGCAAGGGCTGCCAGCACGCTGTCACCTCTCATTACACTTCCACATGGCTGGGGAGGCCTCACAATCACAGCAGAAGGTGAAAAGCATGTCTCACATGGCAGGAGAGTGGGTGAATTCACACCGAGTGGGTGAATACTTACCCCCCACTGGGTCCCTCCCATAACACGTGCGAATTCAAGTTGAGATTTGGGTGGGGACACAGCCAAACCATATCACTGGGTGTCAAAGGAGACTCCATCTCAAAACGAAAAACCTACACAGAAAGTAGGAAATGTGACTTAAAATATTGAATGGAACAATAATTCATCTCTTGTATGCTCATATTGTTTTGTGAAACCTGAACAAATTTGTTGAAGCAATTTATTGAGGTAAAGCACACTGACCTACAGTTCATACGACTTCTGAAGAAGACAAATACAGTATTAAAGCATTAGGACAAATATACAAGCTATAATGAACATCATCTAGTTAGCTCACATTTAGTGTAATTAAAAAGAAGCCTAGTTATTGATACTGACATTTTCATTTATTTGGTCCTTTGTTTCTATGCATGGTGTATGTTTCTATTTCTTTTATTTTTTAATCAATTTTTAGTACATTTTCTTTCACGTTTGCTCATTTTTAGTCCTTTCAGTCATTATTTCCATGGCTCTGCATTTTTTTTTATTTTATTTTATTCTTTTGGTTCTGTCTTAGCTTGGAGTCAAAAATTGAGATCAGAACTCAACTAGAGCACTCATTGGTGCAAGAGTGATAGTGGGATTACCATCGACTCATGTCATCTTGTGAAGAGGCACTGTGCATCATCGTTATCATCAACAAATAAAATCCACGTAAAGGCCACCTCTCCAAAGCCTGCTTTCTCTTTTTAAAAGTAAATTTGAATAAACATTATGGGTAGAATTTATCAGGAGCAAAGTTCACTGAGAGTAAATCTTTTGTGAGGATTTTAGAACTTCTTATAATTCATTTACAGGTAAGTGTAGTTTACCTGCTCTAGGGAAATGATGTTTATTATTTAAAAATCAGAAATGAAAGAAGAAACCCCAAAGTAAGATGATTTATTTGCTTTTTGGTAAACTCGATTCTGTTTTGTAACCTTTGAAACATGGATTTTACGAATGATTCTATTAAAATGTATACTCCCTCTAGCGTGTGTTAATCATTATTGCTCTGCTGGGCCTACGGATTACCTGTCTGCATTGTAATGCAACATTCCTTAATATTTACAATAGAAATACCAATGGTTCATAAGACATCTCATATTTCTGTGAATAAAATGGGATTCACAAGAAATAAGGACTTGCCTCCAGAAACACATTTCAAAATATTAAAGTCCTCATAAAAATTCCTAGCATTATTTAAACCAGTATTGATTTAAACTAATGAAATAAAATATCTGACCACAATTTTGTACTTTAATGCTTGAAAAGGTAGATGAAATCATTGCAAGTACAGTTTTAGTATAAACGGAGCAAAAAATAGGTACTTCATTTATAATTGTGTTCAATGCATCAGACATTTATTAAGTCTCTAATTTGTGAAGGTCCTTTTCAGCTTGTGGGGGAAGGGGAAGGGATGTAGAGATGAAGTCAGATCCCTGTCCTTGGGTAAGGAGGACTGAGACAGACATGAGCATCTATAACTTTTTTTAGAGTATGAAGATCCGTTACTATGACATAAAAGCAGTAAGTGATCCAGAAGTAAGAAGATGATCCCAAACCAAACTCAGGCCATGAGATTTCTAGCTCTGCCAAGTTTTTATCACTATTGAGAGGTCAGTCTTATAAATATTTGAGTAGAGAAGGAAAGGGGGAGGGTATGGAGATTGCCTAAATTTAGGGGTAAAAGGAACAAAGGCCTTTTTAGGAGGAGCTATCCTAGTGGAATCACATTTAATCATTGAATTCTATATGGAACTCAAAGAGTACTGTTCAAAGAGTTCTGTTCTTGGGTGCTTATAGAATGGTGAGAGAGACAAAAGTATAACTGGTTTCCCCAGCTACTCTGAAGGAAAATTCGGTCGAGCCCCTATTTCACTACCTGATCTATTCTGGATGGAATGTGCTCTGAGAATTTCTGTCTTTCTTTTTTTTCAGCACCTTTTTTCTTCCTTACTGCACGTTCTTAGCTTCAACTTTTCTACTCACTTCTCAACTTCACCAAACTGTATCCCCTGTGGACCTTTGCAGGAAATCTATCACATTAAGCGTAACATGACAGTTATAAATTTATTGAGGATTTGGTAGTCACAGCTGTGGGATATGATGAAGTTTCTATTCAAATAACCTGATCAATCTTTTATTTTTTAATTCATAATAGCCCCCTCCTTTTTTCCTTTTTCTCTTTTTTTCTCCTTTTTTTCCTTTTTGCCTTTGTTAGATGCCCAGGCATGCCACAGTACCAGGTATAATCAGTACCAGCTCACATTCCTTTCCTTGTTCGGAAAGAGGACTAACTTTCTAGCTCATTACAGACACCCCTTCCCCTTTCCTCTCCACTTTCTTTTATGTGCCCACCTTATCTAAAAAAATCAAATGTTTAGCCAACCGGGATTAGTTTAGATTGCACAACCTGACCCCAGCCAATGGGGAAAGGGTACAGGGACAGGACTTACCTCAGGAATAAAGGCTCTTGTACCTCTTTGTTTAGGTGTGCTCTCATGGTGACTGGCCAAGGAGGCACCCCTCTGCGCAGAAGTAAAACTGCTTTGCTAAGAATCCTTTGTTTGAGTGTTCAGTTTCCTTAGGAGTTTGAGTGTTATTCCTAACATAGGAAAAGAGATCATACCATTGAGGCCTCTTAGCCTCAACTCCTGTTTTCTCCTCTCTGTTAATCTTTATTGGCTCTCAAAAGCTACAACTCCCAATTCATGTTGCTCTCTGACTCACCTAACAAATCCCATCCACCAAGCATAGTCTAGTCTTCTCTTTCTCCACAAAAATGCTGGTGAATATTTCTGAAATTATTCTTATTGTTAAATAAACAATACAGGAACCAGAGAGGAGGTGGAGAGAGGAAGAAGAAACACAAAGGAAATTAGTTTGGGAAAAAAAAAAAACAACCAGATTTAAAGTGTCTAATTGGAGCATAGTGATTACAGTGTATGTCACTTAAAGCTCCATAATAGATCTTACAGCAAATTCTGATTAATCTCATTCCAACTGTGTGGTTGAACAATAAAGCATCATTCCAAAGTATCCTCATTATTTCCTGGTCCAGGAAAGTATTGCTTAAAGAAAAGAGAGGACTTTTCAGAAACAAAACTGTAGTCTTGACATTTGAGAATAAGACATACAACTGGCAAGAAATGCATGCTATCTATAGAATCAATTAAAAACAGACAAGATTATTAGAAAGTCATGCAATTGTGGTTGGATATTAAAAAACTCATTTTTCTCTATAATATCATAAACTTGACAATTTTTATAAAAGCAAGTGCACATATTTATAAATGTGGGGGATGTAGAAAATAAATTTTAATATTGCACATTATATATATAAAAAAATTGGAACAAATTAGTACTTATAAAATATTCAAAGGGCAGAATCTACTATTACATTTCTTATGTCTGTGTACATACTACACAATATTTCTTAGTAAAATGTGCTATGAAACCATTTAAGTGAAACTAGGACATTGTTTAATTTCTAAGGAAAAGTAAAGCATTTTTGCCAGATGGTTTAATTCATAAATATTTCAAAATATAAGCAAAAGAAAATTTTAACCTAAGTTAGTCTTGGGATATAGTCCATTTTTTTGTTTGGAATGCTATTTAAGTTCAAAATGCTTTGATGTTACCTGAATTTTTTTTTACATAATTCCAGATATTGGGCAAATTATTTGAGCAGTTGAATGACATTATCACAGATTCTGTTTCTATTATTCTGCTCTGCCATCCTCACGATGTTGACTTTGGCTTTAGACTAACTTCCTCCTTGCTCCCAAGATGTCCAGAGCAGTCCTAGCCATCACATCTGTACACAGCCACAGGAAACAAAGGATTTTTTTCAGAAGAGTGGAAAACTTACAAGCCCTAAGAACACCTTTCCTACCATCTGACTGGCTAGCTATGGATAACATATATACCCCTAAATCAATCCCTGGCAAAAGTAATGGGGCCATTATGATTGAGTCTAATCAGGATCGCCTTAAACCTATGCATACAGTCACTCTCTCCAGAGTTGCTTGGAAAGAAAGAAGACACGAAAGATGAATCAGCGTCTTGCAAAGAAGAGAAAAAAGTGATTTGTTTGGGAAGCCAACAGTGTTTTTTGGAGAAAAATTGTATCAGACTACCAGTGGTTCTCAATCTTAGCTGCACATTAGAATCATCTGAGGAATTTTAAAAAATATTGATTTAACTGGTCTGAAGTTATACTATAGCTATTGGCAATAAACACACCCTTCTGGTAATTTTAATGTGTAAGTTTGAGAGCCACTGCTCTAGGTAAATTAAAAATAGAATAAAGAGACAAAATCTTCATGAATCTGCACACATTTAGATTCTCAAGCAGTTTTGTTTATGAGCCCTACTGAACATTACCTGAAAATTAACAAATGACTAGCAGGGCAAAATTACCAACACAAGATCTTAGACCACAGTTAACTTGCCAAACTGAAATGGTGCTCACTGCCATATTCATGGTATTTATTACAAGAATGTATGATATTAGGGTACTTAAAGTACCCAGACAACTTTTATAGTCAAGCTGAGTTCTAGTTTTATGTAAGTATAGGAATACAGTATCAGTCCCATTTTGGTCAGAAAACTGAGTTGCAAAGTGGCTGTTAGTGGAAGAGACAGAACCAAAGGTAATAGTATTATCCTAACGATAGTGTTCCCTCATTCTACTGTTGTTAGTAATTTTGTTATTGTATTTGAGAAATATCATTTGTTTTGGCTAAAGCAAAGCTTTATAATAGCTACCATTTATTGACAATTTGCTATGACCCAGGAGCTGTACTAGGTGATTTATTCCCACCCCAACTTTTATTTGATCCTCATGACACTCTTATAAAGTAAATATTACTTTACAGATAAGGAAATTGGAACCCAGGGAGTTCATTATTCCGCCAATGACTCGTATTAGTTCATTTTTCTGGGATCTGGATATGCCCATAAGGCTGTGGGTTACATTGCCATATATAATTTGTTGAGTTTATCAGTTCAACAAATACCTGTTGGTTGACTAACAGCTGATAGGTGCTGGGTTAGGCTCTGGATTGGATTGCATTTTCCCTCTACATTATAATTTACTTTTTTTTTCTTTCTTTAAGAAGTAGGTTTACACCAATTGATTTGCAGCTGCACCAAACACTTAACATCTGATCAAAGCACAATTGAATGAAAAAATGAATTCAATCTTTAGATTGTGATAATTTGGAGTTGCTCTTATTACAAAGACTAATGAAATTTTACCTAGACAAAAATTTCCTTTTCCTTAGGAACATCAAATATAAAAATAAAAGCGTTTTTAAAATGCAGCTTAAAGAATACTACCAGATACTTTCAAGCAAATATTGAGTTTCTGGTATGTATGTCTTGAATTGTTCTCACACTTCATATTCTGTTTTTAATAAAAACAGCATTCTTAATGAGAAGAGGTAATTGGTCTGAAAAGCTGACATACATTTAGATACTTGGTTTAGAATGTTTTCTACTGATTGAAAGATAAGGGGAAAATAAACTGGGCCACAGCTATTCAGGACTTGCTACTTTAATTTTTCATAGGGATAACATTTTCCAAATTACTGAGATACGATATTGAAAATGAAGGGCAACCTTCTTGTTGGGTGAAAGTGTTAGAATAGCCCTAATGCAGAATCTCATTAAAGCAACTGTCAGGATTCCTCTATTTTACCATCACCTCCCCTATTCTGTAAGAAGCAACTGTCGTTTTGAGTGAGTGTACTGCCAAAGAGGCATTTACAAATAAATGAAAAATGTCACAATTGATTTCACTCCTTTCAGAATACTGTGTGTCAGCTTTGTCACAAACTGTCTTTGCTACTCTCTGTTTTAGATCTCCCAGCTGGACGTTCAAAATAGCTTTTGATGTTTTAGGGCCTCTTTTATTCGACCCTAGGTAAGCCCTCTATTGGTGACCTTTTATAAATATTTGTAAAGCTGTTTGAACTGTTAGAGAAAATGAAAACCCTTTCTCTCTGTAACTGCTGTTTTTGTAAAATAGCATCCAGATGTCAATTGTTTACATACACATTTGGTCATCTGGGGGAATTATTTCCATTACAAAACATTATAAAATGTTATAATAATATTTCACATTCTCTTCCCCAATACAATGGTTTGTTATTATGCTTAATTTAACAATAATGCAAATAACAATGTTACTTGTAAATAAGACATGACAAAGTTCTTCCTGTATTTTGAAAGAACTCAACAAGTGTCTAACTTTATCTTGAATAAATAAGTCATATGATTTATATGTAATATCAGTGATATATATTCATTGTTGCCATCACTATAAACCAGTCCACCAACACTACTGCCATCATACTAATGTTACTGAAGACTTATACTGAGCCATATGCTTTGCTAAGCAATTCTATGAATTATAGAAATGTATCACAAGGGTGTCTGAATCCTAAATTAATATGGATTTGGAAAAAAGACAACTAATTAGAAATTGCTAGCAGTTGTTTTTTATTATGGATATTAAATTAAAGAGAAGCACATCTTTATATAATTATACTGTAAGAGATTTTAATCAGTATAATTAATTATAGATCATGCTATCATTTGTGATTACTTAGCTTGCTACCGTTGACTTGAAAGATCATGGAATGGACCAATTAGCAATATTCTATTTCTCTTTGAAAATAGAGGTTTAAGCAGTTCATTAATTCAACAAATATTTATTGAGCACTATTAAGTGCCAGGTAGTTTACATTGAAGGCGTGATTGTGAAGAACATGTATCTATTCTTGAAGAGTTTAAAGTCTAGTGAGAGTCAGGGAAACATACAAGTGCAACATAGTGTGATGAGTGGAACAATAGAGATAGCATGGAATACAGTATGAGAAATTATGTGGGCACCTAAGCCAGGCTAGGTGTGGCTACTCGGGGAGTGATGTGGCAGTAGAATGTGTGAGAATAATTAAATTTTGAAGAAAGGAACAGATTGTGAATGGCCT
Organism: Papio anubis; assembly: GCF_008728515.1. Taxonomy (NCBI): domain Eukaryota; kingdom Metazoa; phylum Chordata; class Mammalia; order Primates; family Cercopithecidae; genus Papio; species Papio anubis. Next base: position 116,363,798 of record NC_044977.1, on the reverse strand, counting down.
CAAAAGTCATATTTAAGAATTCAGATATAATCGTGTAAAGTGGCAGTTAAACTGGAAAGATTCATATAATATCGTACAAAGTCAGGCTGGTGATATTCTCACAGAGCCAGCTAACCATGTTTAATAACTAGGAAAGCAGGCTATTCTTCCTTTCACAGCTATATAAATGGAATATATTTTCTAGAATATAAGATCTTTGTGAGCAAGAACCTGGTCTAATTTCCTTGATTCCCCAGGATCTATTGCAGTACTTTACACATACAGGCTCTTAGTATTTATAGTGTGGAATGATAAAATTAAATGTAGATATCTAGAAAATGGATAGGTTGACCCAGTAGAGGCTCCCTCAAAGGTCGACTATTCATAACTATATATTCTTTTTATCCCTGATCAGTTGTCACAAATGGCAAAATTCCTTTCCACATCTCCTTTTTACTTTTAGATTCATAATGAGGGTCTTGTAAACCAAAAATAAAATTCTAAGTCCCCAACCAATTGAATGGACCCCTCCTATTAGCCCACAGCATTCCTAAGTTAACTGTAAAAATTAATTCCAGCCAGGATGGGAAGTGGAGGTTGGACCTGCTTCGTTATATTATCCACCCTTTGGAATTTAGGCACAACTGATCGGCATTTAACATTCAAGTAGAGACCTCAAGACTGACAATGCAGACTCTTTGTAGCAATAAGATACCAACATGACAGCTGGTCCTAAAAGAAATCAAAGTACTTTACCCAAAATAAATTTACCTGACGTATTTTGAAATGACCCTGCAAAGCTTTCCCTAATGGGACACAAGGGGAAAGGAAAAAAGACCTTCCCTTTCCAGGTGTCTTTCCTGATCCAGGAGAGAATTAACTAAGATTCTGGCATTTTTTTTTAAGTTGGGTAAGAAACATTTACAATCTATTCTCTCTGAAGCCTGCTACCTGGAGGTTTCATCTGCATAATAAAAACCTTGGTCTCTATAACCCCTTATCTTAATCCAGACCTTCCCTTCTGTTGATTCTAGGTCTTTTGGATAAACTCTTTCAACCAATTACCAATCAGGAAATCTTGGAATCCATCTTTGACGTGGAAGAGTCCATTTTGAGTTGTCCTGCCTTTATGGACTGCACCAGTGTACATCTTAGATATATTGATTGATGCCTTATGGCTCCCTAAAATGTATAAAACTGGGCACATGTTCTCATGACCTTTTGAGGTTCTGTCACAGCCATGTCCTTAACCTTGACAAAACAAACTTCTAAATTTATTGAGATCTGTCTTAGCTACCTTTTAGTTTGCAGGTAGATACCTTAGATACCTTTTTGAAAATCAACATAAGATGCAATTTTTCAAATAAGCAATTTGATAATATGTATCAGTAAAATCTCTGTAAACAAACTAAAGAATGGAATAAAACTAAGACTAAGTAAAGAAAATAATTTTCAGCAAAAGCAATAACCAGTATGTCCAATATTTATTTAACTTTAGAAAATATATACTCAAATACATTACAAAAGCTTTCTTTTACATACAGAGAGATAAAATGATAACTATCATTAAATTAATCATATATTGTAAGATAATGTACCAAGGAGATACATTTGATTTGTTTTATAATAAATTGTTTAATGAGTCTTTAAAAATTAGGTACTATAATTCACAAATCACAAAATTATTTATTTTAATAGTATGTATCATTTTATAGTGTGGACACTTTTGGTTAGTTTAACCCAATATGAATTCTGTCTTTCTTGCCTTTGTTAAGTTCTTCATTCTAGAGACTTACCTATGACCTGCCTTTCTGGGGTGATTTCTTTAAAATGTGTTATCTTGTGGTCACCTTACTTATAGATTTGTCCTTGAAAGCAGTAGAACATTTCTGTGAATTTATTTTTTTTGTGGCCATATCAAATTCTGAAAGGACTGTGAACACTCATCCAAGGCACAGAGTAGTATATCAGCTCTCATTTTTTAAAATTGATCTAAGGATAAAGCATCACGAACTAATAGTTTCAATAAATCCAATAATTTTGGTAGGTCACTTAAAGCATTGTTTTACAAAATGAAAATAATTTTTAAAAATTAAAAACCTGGCTATATAGAATATTCAAGCAATAAAGAAAACATGAACAAAGATGCCAAGATAGAGTATCTGTCAACCTCAGAGTAACTGATGATTGCCCTGTTGTCATGGGGTTGGGGTAATTGTAACATTTTGCCAAGAGAGAAGTAGGAAGTTCTCAAAAAGAAAAAAAAAAAAAAAAAAGAAAAAAGAAAAAAGCTGCCTGATGTTTTGAAATAATGGGCATTTATCTATCTTGCTATCAGTCAAAATACAGGGTAAGAATGGCCAAGTATTAAAAAGCCTAATGGAGGAGTACAAAAGTGGCAGAAACAAGTAATATAACTGGGAACGCGTTGAACCAAAAGTTCACAAAATAGAATTTATTTTACTAAGAGGGGGGAAAAAAAAGCAGATGAGGCCAGGTCTGCCAGTAGGATGTGTAAACACCTGTGAGCTAGGCGTCAGTCAAGGGCTGGCTTCTGGCTAGCTTCTGGCTGGGCCAGGTGGTGGTAACAGTATGCAGCAGAGACTCCCTTGTTTTGGGGTCATTTCCTATGCTTATTCTCTCTGTTGGTTTCCTTCTTTTGCTTCCACCTCCTCATTCTGACAGCACCTGTTCTATAATATTACTTTGGCAGGCAGCCTTAATGTACATTTTAACAAATTCTCTGTGCCAAGTTTTCTCTTTAAGTTACTAAAGGTAATTGTTAAAAAACTTTCAGAGCAAGTGGCATAAAACAAAACTGTTCTATGGAGGCTATAACAGTCAGTCAACTATGCTAGTAGCCGGAAGACTTCTTATGAATTTTACGTACTACATTAGAAGCTGGCTTGTTGACAGGAAAATCTTTAAAAGTTTTTTATTGTCTCTACAATGGGGCATACATTTATCTCATTTCATTCATGCTAACATGCCCCGTTTGACTTCTGTTTTCCTTTAATAAAGCTATGTAGATTCACAGGGACTGAGACAAAAGCACTTGATTTGCATTAGGACAAAGCATTTTCCCAAAAATACAATGTGACTCTTGACAACTTGTTGCCTTGGAGACTAAAAACTTTTCATGTGAGTTTTCCGAATGATAGGTATTTTTAATTTATCTATAGAAGATTCAGTAGAATTTTCTTATCTTAATAGCTACTGCCCAACTATGTACCTTTTGCCATATGGAGGTAGAAGGGGAAAATTAAAATGCTTCTCAAAACAGGAATGGCACAGTTCCTGTTTGGAACACATTAGATCTACTGGAAGTAAGGTTTTGCATCCAGTAGAACCAGAGCTTTTCACACATTATTTCCTCTTACCATGTTGCTCTTCTTTAACTCCAAACTCTTATACTGAATATTTATCCCTGAAATATTAAAATTCAGGTAACATTAATTTCAAAGAAACCTCTGAAGCCCCTTTCTCTCAATACCTATTATGCCACACTTCACATTCCATTTAATTTTAATTGGGAATGAAGTGAGATATGAATTATCAAGAGAATTTTCTCACAAATTCTGTTAACAGATTTTTTTGATTGCCATATATCTGAATGATGTTTTTAAAAATTTTTACATTCCAATTTATGTTCTTCTAAATTAGAAAATTGGAATGTGTGACAACATAGCTTGATATGTGCTAAAAGCACATGTGTCAGAAAGATGAAAGGTGATGGTTGAATAACATGAAGGTTAATAGTCAAGGAATTTGACAGCTTTATAAGAACAACATATTTACTTAATAAATTGAAAGTGGGTTAATCAGTCATTCAGCATATTCTAAGTGTGTAGTATGTGCATGAAAATGCACTGGATGCTATGAAACATTTTTTTAAAAGCAGTTAAAAAGCATCAACTTGGCTCCATTTATGATTTCTGTCATTGTGAAATGTAGAATTCAGTATGTTTCTTGCTACACAACTCTTTCCAACTATAGGAAAACAAAATAGGCAGTAAAAAATAAAATAGGCAATGATTAGGGACATATTTAAGTATTTAATATTTGCTAATTGTGAGATAAAGACACTGCTGATGATGCAGGGCGGATGAGCACCAAACTTGGGGCTTAGCCTGGGAGGATTCTTGACTTCACTCAGGAAACAATTCAAGAGTGAGTCAGTGGTGGAAGAAAGCATGTCCATTGAAGCAGCAGTGCACAGCAGAGTGACTAGTCTTCTTGCAGAGCAGGGCTAACCCATAGGCAGTGTGCCCAAAGTAGCAGTGTATAGGCTGTTGGCCAACAGTATTTATATCCACTTTTAATTGTGTGCAAATTAAGGGATGGGTTATTCAGAATTCTCTAGAAAACGAACGGCAACTTCCAGGTGCTGGCGTGGCATTGTAAACTGTCATGGTGCTGGTGGAACTGTCTTATGCTGATACACATCAGGGAAACTAGAAGTTGCTTTCAGAGCAATTTGCCACTTCTGTCTGATTTCTTCATTTTATCCTGTCAGGACCAAGAAAGAAGTCCTGCTAATCTACCTCATTCTCTCCTCGGAGAATATATACTCCTCGTTAAGTTTAAGGGAGTTGCAAAGGGCAGAGGTCTCTCTTGTGTTACTGTTTCCTGCTGATCTTATGGGCATGGGCCTTGCTTAGTGTTGGAAGAGTAAACATCTCTGGATGCCTGATCTAAGGGGCTCAAAGGCAAGACGTCTTTATTTCCTTGGTCAGAAGATGGGATGAGTTGAAAGTCTTGTGCCAACATCTTCTTTATATGGAAACTTTATAGTCTGGGAGACTCAAACTATACTGAGAGGTTAAACAAGCACGGGACAAAAATTAGCAGTAACAAGTTAGGTATCAAAGGTCCCAGGAAAGGTAAAAGCCAGATAAGACTTGAGAGGGTGCTTTTGATAGTCAACCAGAAAGTTGGGGTCAGTTCCCTGGTTATAGCTATGTAACCAGGTAGCTTGTTTATATATATCCCCACTTGTCCGGAGTAATATACTTACAGCAAGTCTTATTAATAACTGCACAGACTCCACCTTGTTTATCTAGTAAATAGTTGAATGCTAGTCTGTTGTCAAGGACTACATTTGCAAGAGTCTAGGGACTATTGAATTCCCTTTAATGCCTGACCTGTGTTAATGGCCATTGACTATAGGGTTTGAGTCAAGTTTTTTAGGGTTGGTTCATGGTGGATTAAGCCACCCCAGGGAGCTTCTAATCCTACTGTTGCCCTGATTCCCACCAGAATTAATGCTATTACTTATTTCTGGTATTCTTGGGTCTTATGGGGTTGTAAGCTGTGACCCCAGGAGGGATCAAAGTTGAGACCCTGTGGGGTGTGACATCTAAACTGTGCTTCCAAGTAGGGTTTACAGAAATATTTTTCCATTGCTCTAATTAGGATTGTCAAACCACCCTTGTTTTCCACAAAGTTGTGGTACTACCACCTTCCGAGATTAGACAGTTGTTTTTCCCTTGCAAGTTCTGATGTGGGAGGAAGCACCACATATGTTTTTTCAGTTACAAGTAGAATCTGATTTCCTTATCCATGGCCTTGAAAACTTGGTCACTAGGGTTGGATCAGAGCATCATAGGAGTCTTCCATTTTCATGTCATTAACACAGCAATGGGTGCAAAAGATAGTATCATTAGTGCACTGGAGGTCCAGGTACCCAGTCTTCCAGGTCCCAATAACAGGGGCAGGGGAAGTTCAGTAGAATTTATTAAGTGGGGGAGAGTTCCACCTAAGAAGTAGAGGACTGGGTATTTGGGGACCACTATGGAAAATTAGGAGATCTGGGGAGATGGCCATGAGATTTTCTGAATGTGCCAGAAGGTGGAATTCTCTATCTTGGGGATGTTGATGACAAATCTGGCAACCATGATGATGATTTCCTGATATAATTTTTGAAATATTTGCTATAGAATTTTTTCCCACCCACACTGGATTAAATTAATTGGGAGAGCAAAGAGGATTAATAGAGGCAACATGGTGTCTGGTTGGGTCTTAGAGTGGCCTTTACACTCAAAATGGACAAAAGAGGTGTTTCCCAGGAGGAGGCAGTTTACCAAAGGAATGGAAAGGAACTATTAAAATCAGGAAGAAGAGAAAAAATGTGTCTATGCCCACCCATAGCATTTTGTTACCACATTTGGCTGAGTGTTGATTCTTTTAAATAGGTAGAGGAGGTCTTCCAGAGGTGTAGGTTGTGGTGTCCTCCTCCTGTGCCTGTGGGGACTCAAAAGAAACAAACTTAACCCTGGACAGGTGCATTCAGCCAGTGATCCCTCCTCAAAGCCCAACAGCAGCAGGAATACCCAACAACACATGATAGGGGCCTTTCCATCCTAGTTGGAATTCATCCTAGGGGAATCCTTCCTTCCAAGTTTTTAATGGGACTAAGTCTCCTAGTTGAATAGGGAAGCTATTCTTTTCCCTTGCGGGAAAGGGCAATATTTTATTTCCATATTTTTGAAGGGCCTTTAGAACCTGACCTAAATTCCAAAGTGGAGGGCATAGTGAGGCACGTGCAACCCCCTGTTTTCCATCATGTGTTGAATTAGTTTTCCAGGTTTCTTAAGCAAATTAAATGCTTTAGGCCAGATGGGAATGGATGTTGTCAGACATCCACTAGCCCTTAAAACCCTTTTTAAGCAATATAAGAATCAAAAATCAAAAGCCAAAAATATAGGTACCCACTAAGAAAAATCAAAAGTACAGAATCAAGTTATACTGGAGGAAAACATATAGACCTCTAAGATAATATATTTCAGCATCAACTCGTAACAACAGTAAGAACCGGAGGAGAAGAAATTATAGAAACTGTTGAAAAAGCTGAAGGAGAGAGTTATCATCTCAGGCTTTCTCAATACCTTAAGAAAACCTTGTTTTAACATAGAGGATCATTTTTTAGAAAAATTATTATAAACAATTCCCTTTTAATGACAGCCAACTTAATCACATACAAAATTTCTTCATAAATTTCCCTTCACAAACCTTGTCACAACTCCCACAGACCATTTATAACATGCTTAGATTTTCTGACTTGTCTTACACTACCTATTCCTTAAATAAGCAGTCATTTTACTTTAGGACGATAATTTACCATACAGGATCTTTTTTTTCATATACAGTTATTCTCTTTTCTTTATAACCTTTCTTACCATAAATATATCTTCACATCTATAACTTTCTTCACATTTCTCTCCCCTTCTTAACTGGTTCCTTCCTACTTGGTTTCATAACTAACCTTTTCAAGTTCGTAACTTGAATCAACCTTTAAGTAACTTCTAAATTAGACATAATTAATTTTTTCTAAATAAGAATATATCTTAATTCGGTATTTGTTTTTTTTTACCTGCCACATGAAGAGTTACCCAGGACTCTTCTGTGGAGATGGTAAGGTGTTAAGTGGGAGTCCTGCTGGAGCACAGGCCCTCTTAGTCTTGGGCTTGATTGGCCTAGGCCCCCTTTGAAGCTTGTAACAGTCCCTTTTCTAATGGCCTTCTTGCTTACGGAAGACACACTGATTCCGGCCCATGGACCAGTGAGTCAGGGGCTCTCATCTGGACATCTGAGACATCAATCTTGTGACATTTCCTTGGGATGGGTAATCCTGAGTTGCTGGAGGGACTTAAGGCTGCCACTAAAAATTGTGCTTTTGGGCTATTTCCTGTGGTTCCCTCCACCTCTTTTGCCCTGTACCTAGTGTTATAAATTCTAAAGACCATGTTTAATGGTTGACTCATAGAGGTTTGAGCTCTCATTTCTGCCTTTTGTAGCTTCCTCCTAATGTCAATGATAAACTGAATGATACAGTGCATACCCGGGAGAGCTTGCCCTTCCAGGGAGTCTGGGTTTGCATTAGTATATTTTCTGAGTATCTTAATCAAATGGTCCTGAAACAGAGTGGAATTTTTGTTCTTCTCCTGAGATACTTCTCTAACCTTGTTATAATCAGCTGGTTTAAACATACATTTTAAAATATATTTTATTAAACAAGTCACTATGTGATATCTGTGTTTGAAATCTTGGGATCCCTTCTGATAATCCCATAGAGGGTCTAGGACCATGAAAGCCTGTAAATAAGAAACTTTTTCCCATGTTTCTTCTTTTTCACAAAGCACATCTAATTATAAAGTAGTATGATACTACTAAGCTGGGATCACAGCTTCACCCATATGATAAATGGCATGACCCTGGTTAGGAGCAGCCATTCTGTCAGCATTTTTATGGGCACTACCCATAATCCTTTGTTTCTTTTTTACACTACAGCAAGTTGACAAAAATATTTGCAAGTCATGCCAAGTTAAGTCAAAGGACATGATCAACTTAACAAACTCCTCTATAAAATTCCCTGGATCCTCTGAAAACTGGTCAATTTTTTTCTTGCTAAAAGCTAAATCAGACATAGCAAAAGTTACATATACTCTGATTGTCCCCTCATCTCTGTCACCTACCTCACACAATGAACATAGGTTCTATTCTGGGGGCTATTTAGCGCCCCACTCCTGGTAGTACTGGTTGTGCTTACTTCCTTGGGCAGCAAGAGGAAGGGGCTAGTTGGATAAGGGGGAGGGGTGCCTGATGACCTTAGGGTGGAATCCTCTGCTAGAGAACTGGTGGAATCTCACCTCAGAATTGGAATACTAAGGAGGCTATGAGGAGGGCATGGGTCTTCTAGGGGTAGTAGCTAGGAGGGGATCACCAAAGATATCAGGCATGGCTTCTTGGTGCCTGGGAAAACCATGAGTCAGACACATTCTACAATTATCCTTTAAGTCAGGATCATAGTAGAGGACCGTGAAAGCCTATAAATAAGAAACTTTTTCCCATTTTTGTTCTTTTTTACAAAGCACATCTAATTGTAAAGTAGTATGATAGTATAAAGAGACATTTTTTTCTTTTTAAGCATTCTACTTTAAATTCTCTCCAATTGCCTAAAAGACACCATAGTGGTGAGTTTTTCACCTCCTGGTGATGGGTAAGTGTCCCCTCTGTGTCCCCTTGGGTATTGGGTGAACCGGGAAACGAATCTTCTGGCTAAGTGGTCAATTCAGAGTCCCTGCCATTTGGGTGCCTTGGACAGAAGCACAACTGACCAACTATATACTTGTCCCCCATTCTCTCAGTCCTTTCTCCCCTAATGTCATTGTTTTTTCCAACAACAATTTTATCTTTCACCATGAAATACATGTTTTGTTTGCAGATTTTGCTTTGGCTCCCTGCTAACTGTATTTGTGCAATTTTTTAAGGCCGGGCACTTGGTTGTGAGAGGTCCCCCACTGTTGACTCTGGGATGTTAGTCACATTGTTCTCTGACCCCAACTTGGCTATTGGGGTTCACTGTTGCCTGTCCCCCAGATACTCCAGAATTTTCGGCATTTGGTATGGGAACTCTCCTTGGACAATACTCAGGTCCTCTGAGTCCTTTGGCATTTGATACTGTTGACCACTCCCTGCGTATTCCAGGGTTTTTGGCACTGGCATTCCCTCTAGGATTGTGGGTTAGAGTCTCATCCTAGGGGATTCTTGGTCTTGGCCTCTTCTTGTTTTCTACCCTAAATTTATAATTTTCCATAACAGCATATTCTTTTCTTATTGTCAGTGTATTTACACTTTTTCTTCTATTCTTTGCATACATAAAAATACATCTTTTGTCATACTGTGTTCACTGGCAAATGCAGTCATCTATGGCCCACTCATTACTTATAATCCAATTTCAGGATGCTTTGCTACAGGAGGTGGGAATTTGCAGGGGAAAATAAGGGAACTCTTGCTAAACTGAGAGAAGCTTCTGAGTCTGATAGAGGTTCTTCTTACACATGGGTACAGTAGAAAGCATCCTGAAAGATGCTGGCTCTGAAATAAGTCTTTGGCTAGTGTTCCAGCGGTGCTGTGTTAGCAGCTCTTTAGTGTTACAGACTCTGTGTTACATTGCTGCAGCTTCTGTTGCTGATTTCACCTTGCTGCTTCACCAGCACCTCGTGTTGTCTTCTTGAGCTGCACATTTGGACACTAGATGATGCAGGGCAGACCAGCCCCCAAACAGAGGCTTAGCCCTGGAGGGTTCTTGGCTTCACTCAGAAAGGAATTCGAAAGCGAGCTGGTAGTGAAGTATGCAGGTTTATTGAAGTGACAGTGTACAGCAGAATGACTGCTCCTTGTGGAGCAGGGCTAACCCACAGGCAGTACACCCAGAGTAGTGGCATTGGCTGGCAGTATTTATACCCACTTTTAATTACATACAAATAAAAGGGTGAGTTATTCAGAAATCTCTAGAAAAGTGGTGATAACATACAGATGTTGACATTTCATTTGTAAACTGTCATTGCACTGATGGGAATGTCTTATGCTGATGAACAGCAAGGGCAACTACCTGTTGCCTTCAGCACCATTTGCTGGCTCTGGCCAGTTTCTTCATTTCATCCTGTTGGGACTGGGAAAGAAGTCCTGCTACTCTCCTGCCTCATTATGAGAATAATTAGAGGAGGGCTGAATATGTGTGCTGTGGAATTTTCCGAGAGGGCATTTTAGAGGTGATACGGCTTGAGCTGGGCTATGACAGATGGGGAGAATTTGGGTGGCTGAGCAGTAAATAGAAAACTTTGTGGGATTACCCAACAGCATGAACCATAGAGGCGGTACTTTAGCAGGTAATGCCAGGGAGATTGATAGTGCAAGAAGGAGACATTAGTGACTTGAACAGAGGATTTGTCCTGGAAAGTTATTAGATGTGAGAAACAGGTACAGCTTTAAACCTAGTTGATGGACAGTTGCATGCTCTTGAGCTGGAAGTGCCATTATAATAATATTATCTTCTGAGGAATTAACTTGAGCTGGGATTAGAGGCAAGATGATTGGCTAGGAGAGAGTTTTGGGCGTTATGCACTAGATGAAGTCGGCTGAATGGGAGTGGTAATGGGGGAGTCAATGAAGAAATACAGTCTAAGTAATTAAGCTATATTTCACCGATACTTATTTCTTATTTACAAATATAGTACAACAATTAACTCATTCCAGAGACAGTAATTAGCAATCAGGTTAAATTACTTTGATTACCTCTTTTACATTTAATTAACAGCATTTTAAGAAAACTGCTTTCTAAGATATTTTATAGTCTATATCATTTCTGTTTTGCTTTTCCTTTATTCTTTCCCTCTCCCTTTCCCTACTTCAGCCCATTTTCTCTGTCCCACTCTTTCCTACTTTCCCTTTTAAAAGGACAAAATTTTAGGGTATATTTTACTAAACTGAAATGAATCAAAATAATCATGATTTCATGGAAGTATTCTGTAAACATAATTTAAAAGTCACATAGGCTGGCCAGGTGCTGTGGCTCACACCTGTAATCCCAGCACTTTGGGAGGCCGAGGTGGGTGGATCACTTGAGGCCAGGAGTTTGAGGCCAGCCTGGCCAACATGGCGAAACCCTGTCTCTACTAAAGATATAAAAATGCACTGAGTGTGGTGATGTATGCCTGTAATTCCAGCTACTCAGGAAGCTGAGGCAGGAGAATCACTTGAGCCCGGGAGGCAGAGGTTGCAGTGAGCTGAGATCATGCCAAAGCACTACAGCCTGGGTGACAAGAGTGAGATTCTGTCTCCAAAAAAAAAAAAAAAAAAAAAGGCTTAAAATGAAACAAAACAAAAAAAACACCAACAACCCCTCCAATACTTCTCTCACTCTTCCCATCCCAATCCAGTCCTGATTCTAAGAGGCAACCATTTCCAACTGTTCCAGGTTTTTCTTTTGATAGTTCTATGCTTATAAAGTTATTTCTTGATTTTTAAATGGTTTGTATTACCCACTGACTTCTTGTTTTATTGGTTGAGAATTTGTTTTTCTAGATCTGACATTCAGCAATATCAAATATTTTTCCTTCATTTTAATTACAAGGTTGTATCACATGTGTTTGTTAAATTAGTAGTTTTTACATTTATAACAACTATGTGAATATTGTTTGAACCAAACCATATATTATGATTTTTTTTCTTTCTCATACATTAAAAAAGTCCTCAAATTCTTTCCTTTTTTTGTTCAGTTTTTAGCGCATCTTTCACTATTTGTTCCCAAATGCTCCATTACAAATGTCCTAAATGGCTATCAATAATCTTTTAATTTTCTTTTCTTTCTTTCTTTTTTTTTTTTTTTTTTTTTTTTTTTTTAGACAGAGTCTCACTCTGTTGCCAGGCTGGAGTGCAGTGGTGCAATCTTGTCTCACTCACTGCAACCTCCGTCTCCAGGATTCAAGAGATTCTCCTGCTTCAGCCTCCCGGGTAGCTGCGATTACAGGCATGCGTCACTACGCCCAGCTAATTTTTGTATTTTTAGTAGAGACAGAGTTTCATTGCGTTGGCCAGGATGGTCTTGATCTCCTGACCTTCTCATCTGCCCGCCTCAGCCTCTGAAAGTGCTGGGATTACAGGCGTGAGCTACTGCACCTGGCCTTTATTTTTATTTATTTATTTATTTGAGACAGAGTCTAGCTCTGTTGCCCAGGCTGAAGTGCAGTGGTATGAACATGGCCCACTGTAGCCTTGACCTCCTAGGCTCAAGTGATCTTCTCACCTCAGCCTCCCATGTTTCCAGGACCACAGGCATGTATCACCATGCTTGACTAATTTTTTCAAAACTTTTTGTAGAGACAAGGTCTCGCCATGTTGTCCAGGCTGGTCTTGAAATCCTGGGCTCAAATGATCCTCCTGCTGTGGCCTCCTAAATGTGGGGATTACAGGCACGAGCCACTGTGCCTGGCCTCAATAATTTTTTTAAATGGTCAAATTCATAAAATAACCCTTTAGTTACCTTAAACTTTTTTGTTTTTGTTTTGGGCCTGATAATGTTCCTGTTATATCCCTTTATTCTCCTGCATCAATTTTAACTGTCATTTCTAGGCCAGGTAACTGTCATCCTGGAACTTTTCTTTTACGCTTTTATGTATTAGGATTCTGTGTTACCTGCATCCAGTACCTTCCTAGGAAAGGGTGCCTGGGAAAGTTTTTTGACTTCTTACATGCCTGAAATGTCTTTATTCTGCTCACCCGTGTGATTGATCGTTTGATTTAACATAGGCAGCTGCTTCCCAGAACTTCAAAGCCTTTGTTATCTTGTGATATTTCTTTTGATAAATCAGAGTCCATGCGGATGGTTGGTGCTTCTTTACTCAGATAATGTTATGATCACTTTGCTGGATATCTATATGCCTTTTCAAACTGGACTTTCAACTTCGTATTTTTGTTTTGTTTTGTTTTTATTGTTACTATTGTCATATTCCTTCCTGTGATTTCTATCTTCATTTCTGAAACTTCTATCAGAAAAATGCTAGCCATCCTGCATTGATTCTCTGATATTCTCTGTATATCTTGTGATTTCCCATTTCCTTTTGTTTCTGATGAGTTCCTTAGTTTTATTTTTTATTATTTTTTTCATAATTTTAGAAACTATTTATTCTGCGATTATTCCTATTGTATGTTATTCTGTTTTTGTTTTATTAATTATATAAATTATATATTAATTTCTATTTTGTTGAAATCTTTCTCACTGTCTGCATTGTCTCTGTTTCTTCCTGTTTTCCTTTTTTTCTGCTTGTTTGCTTTGGTCTTATTCATGTTGAGGCATTTCTCATGTATTTGATAATTGTTAAATACTAATTTTAAGAATGAAACACTAAGAGTTGATAACTATATGCTACTTCTTAGGTAGGATTTGTTTTTTGGTGAGTTTCACTATGAAATGATGAGGAGAAGGCCTTTCCATTTTTACTTATCTGATGATACTTTCTCAGCGGGTAGAAGAAACTAATTGAACAGAAGAAACTATTCTGGGACAGGAAGAGAATGAAATTCCCACAAGTCAGTATGTACACTTTACCTAATTCCCTTGTTTTAACTTTGCACTTGGTATTCGCAAGTTTGAGATACTCTGGTTCAGTCTTTCTAGGACGTGTACCTTTGCCTTTTTGTTTGGAAGAGGTGAGAAGAGGGACCAGTCTTCTGGTTCTGCAGTCAGAGGAGGAGACCTTATTTGAACATTCAAGGAGTCCTATTCTTAACCGCTGCAGTTTTCTCCTGATTTTCATAATACCTGGTAATGCCACTTGCTGAACCCCTGAGGGGTTCTGTGGTGCAAACTGACATTCCTTATTGATGACTTCCTCTGCAGACTCTTATGTTGTACCTTGTGCTCTGCTAATTCAGTTACACTTCTTCTACCCTTTTTCTGTCTTGTGACAGGTGTTTTTTGTTGTTTGTTTTTATTTTTGTTTTGTTTTGTAGACAGAGTTTTTCTGTGTTGTTCTTGATTGAGTGCAGTGGAGTGATCTTGGCTTACTACAGCCTCGACCTCCTAGGCTCAAGCAATCCTCCTGCCTCAGCCTCTGGGGTAGCTGAGACTACAGGTGTGTGCCACCACACCTGGCAAATTTTTAAATTTTTTCTAGAGATGGGGTTTCACTATGTTGGCCAGGCTGGTTTACAGGTATGTAAATCTCTTTAATATTGTATCTTCTTTCCTGTTCTCTTTGCCTTCATGTGTAGTACTTTTTTTGAAATTTCCCAATTCTTATTTTAGTTGGATTTGGGGATGGAGAAGAGGTAAAGATGTATTTAACCAGAAATTAACTCTTTATTTTCAAAGAGAAGAGTAAGGCATTATATTATTCATTAGATTGATTAGTTTTTGTTGGTTCACAAACTTAATTTTATAATGTGAGACTCGAAAGTGTGTATTTTTTTTCTATAAGTTTTCTCTAGATCATGTTGGCCCAATTCGAATAGCAGTAACATAATCATGAAATGATAGTAAGCATAAGTGAGTACCAACAATGTGGCACTCACTGTCACATAAGTTGCCTTGCATATGCACTCTGATTAGCAGCAGTGACAAGTACATTTTTAAAGGGAATGAAGAGGCAGTTTCTGGGTTGATTACCAATAATTTACTTAAAATCATAAAAAGTATTGATTGCTTATACATTGTTAAGCTCTAGGATGTGGATTATAGTGTCCTGAGTGGGAATAGTAGGTTAATTTATAGGTACTTGTGGCAATAGCAAGAAGTTTCAAGAGATGAAGGTGGTGAGCAGGACATGATCACTCTCTCATTTCAATGCCTCCTCGGGCCTAATAATTTAAAAGGATTCACATTCTACAGATAAAAGTTCTTTTCCTTTCTCAGTATTCTGTTTTATTCCTTAGGTCCATATGACCAAATCCTACATTCTTCCTAAGATATCATTTTTCTGTATATTTTTTTTTATCTTCATTTTATACTCCTAGAGCAATAGTTCTGAGTCAAGTGACGTTGGGACATAGTTTGGTGAGAATAGTTATAGCTCTTTAAACTTCAGATTAAATAAAAGTTAACATAATTGTGAGCATATTTTGACACATTCTCTGAAGCCTTTCAACTTATGGAATTTCACAAAATGTTGAATAGTAAATTACAAAAGAATTAAAATGCTTCACGAATTTGTACCTCACTGATGTCATCATATTCTTGCAGCATAAAGCTGGAGGTGAAAAGGAACCACCTTTATAAATTACCGAATGAAATGTAAATATGTGCAATCTTTTTGGAAAGCAATTTGGAATATGTATCAACAGCTTTTAAAAAGTGCCTACCTTCTGATCTAGACATCTAATTTTAGAGTTCTCTCCAAAAAAGGAAACCAGAGATGTTAAAACCACATTTAGTTCATTATGAACTGTGTAAACATAAAATTGGAAGCAACCTAAATTCATACAGTGGGAGAACTTTAAGTAAATTTTGGTGAAACTGTATAATAGAGTATTATATAGCTCTTGAAAACTATGTTTTTAAAGGGTACATAATACACCATATGGAATTTCTGATGTGTTAAGTGAAAAAACAGAATGCAGAATTGTACTCATAGTACAGTATAAAGTGGGTTCAAATTAATGTACATATGCACAGAAAAAAACTAGAAGAAAATAAACCACGCTGCAGATAGTTTTGTCTCTGCATTATTGAATTATAGACAATTTAAATGTTCTCACGAATTCTTACCTACAATTTCTAGATTTTCTAAAGTATGTATTACTTTAAAAATACAAAAAGCATATAGTCTTTAAAAACACTTAGAAAAACAGAAAAAAAAAATCTTATCAGTTTGCTGGTGACAGTAAGTCAGGCTAAATGTTGTTTGGTTCTTCCCTACCTTCATATCATCATCTGGGAATGGTGCTAATAGGATAGAATTGCTCTTTTACTGCACTGGATTGTTATTAACAATTTTCTGATTTGGGAAAAGGCACTGACTCCTATCATTTGTATTGCCTCCTTTCTTCAGTTACCTGAGTCGACTCTCCCATCTTCTATATCTTAAACACAACTATTGAACTGTCATATGATTAGTTGCTAATATATATTTTATTACTATTTTTTGAGACAAGGTCTTACTCTGTTGCCCACCCTAGAGTGCAGTGACACAATCACAGCTCGCTGCAGCCCCAATCTCTCTGGGCTCAGGTGATCCTTCCACCTCAGCCTCCCGAGTAGCTGGAACTACAGTCGTGCAGCACCATGCCCAGCTAATTTTTGTATTTTTTGTAGAGACCGGGTATCAACATGTTGCCCAGGCTGGCCTCCAATGTCTGGGCTCAAATGTTTCACCCGCTTTAGCCTCCCAAAGTGCTGGGATTACAGGTGTGAGCCACCACGTCTGGCTTGCTAATGCATGTTTTAAACTTGTGTATTTTTATTTACAATGCAACTTTAAAGAAATTGGAGCTGTTTTCTGACACGTTTTTAAAACATTTGTTAAAGGTTTCCTAGTACTACAGAGCAGATCTAACATATATAAGAGCTGGAGAACTGAGATGGAGTTGTTATATGTGAAATCACTTAGAAAAGAAAATCAAATGCGAATAGTTTAGCAGGATGACCGAGCCATGTAGACTCCTTGGCCTATGGCAAAGTTCTATGCCAATGATTTTATTTGGAGTCTGGGAACTGATAGCTTGATATAAAATCACCTGCTGTCAATTAAATATACAAATCTATCTTTTTAATAAATAGAATGAACCTTTCTTGTTTGTTTATTCAATAATTGTAACTTGCTATGTCAGATACTAAATTAACATCCTTAAGGAGGTCACAATCTAGGAGGAACATGGGCAAACAGTTCCTTATTTTATGGCATACGCTAACTCTGAAAGTTCAGCAATGATGTTTTAAAATGTTATTTTTTATGAAGTAAAGGAAAAGCAATTTTAGGTAATCATTGGCTTTTATAAACTGAAATGTCATTGACAGCCGGGATTAGAGTAAAAGTATCCCCAAACTGGAGGAATCCCCTCCCCATCCACATCATATAGCATCTCTCTCAGGACCCCCTCTTACTGCAAAACCTAGCCTCTATTCCAACAGTTCTGGGGATGGGCAGCATTTATTCCATAAAAGTGCTTTTTTTTTTTTTTTTTTCCCCAGTGTCTCTTTCAAAGAAAAAAAATACTTTCTTTTGGTCTAAATTGTGAAAATACCCAAAACATTTGATAGAAATTGAACTCTGTCAACAGTGTTATTTATACTAAGATCAGGACAATTTCTTGACATCATATTATTTTATTACTAAGTTTGGCTTTTGTTTTACAAATGTAATGTTCATATTTGAATTTTCAGATTGGTTAAATGTTAATTAAAAGCAATCCAGTTGTTAATTTTTAGTAGTGCCTTTTCTCTGTATGCCTTTATTTTATTTTACATTAGTAATTCAAGTTTACCCATCAAAATGAAGATTTTTTCCAAAATTTTAAAAAAAATATGGTTTCATAGTGACAAATGTTATATATGAGAAAAGTTAGAGGTGTGTAACTGGGTTTTATGAATAAAAAAATGGGGAAAAATCATCCTGATTACCTGTAATTAATATTGGTATTGTGTCTAGACTATTTTTAAGTAAACAGACATTTTTTATGTAATTTAATTACTAATTACAGTGATTTTAAACACCTGAGCTTCCTTTTCACTATCTGTAAAACTCTTTAGAAAATAAAAATTGGCCGGGGGCAGTGACTTATGCCTGTAATCCCAGCACTTTGGGAGGCTGAGGCTGTCAGATCACCTGAGGTCAGGAGTTCAAACCAGCCTGGCTAACATGGTGAAACCCCATCTCTGCTAAAAATACAAAAATTAGCCGGGCGTGGTGGGAGATGCCTGTAATACTGGCTACTTGGGAGGCTGAGGTAGGAGAATTGCTTGAACCCAAGATGAATCTCAGCTACACCAAATTCTTCTAGAATATAAATTATATAAGCAGCACTGCCAGTTTTGAGAGTATAATTTTAATAATAGAATATTTTCAAATGAATATTTAAAAACATATACATTTTTAAGTTCAAAGTGCAGATAATTTGGTCAAATTAAATGATAAATCTCTGTAAGGTAGGGCAATGGATACTATCTTAGCTTGTTTTCTGTTGTTTGTAACAGAGTACCTGAAACTGGGTAATTTTTAAAGAGAAGGAATTTATTTCTTAAAGTTGTGGAGGCTGAGAAGACCACAGTTAAGGGGCTGCTTCTGGTGACAGTCCTGAGCCTGTGCAGGGCATTCCATGAGGAGACATGCTAGCCCAGGTCTCTCTTTCTCTTCTTATAAAGCCAGCAGGTGCACTCCTATGATAACCCATTAATCCATGAATTTATGAATGGATTAATCCATTCTTAAGGGTGCAGCCCTGATGACCCAATCACCTCTTAAAGGCACCATGTCTCAGTACGCCATACTGGGGATTAAATTTCAACTCTTAAAGGCACCGTGTCTCAGTACGCCATACTGGGGATAAAATTTCAACTCTCAAAGGCACCGTGTCTCAGTACGCCATACTGGGGATTAAATTTCAACATGAGTTTTGGAGGGGAGAAATATTCAAACCATAGCAAATACTATGTTCCTGAATATTCAAGAGATGGCACTATGCTGATTTTTTTTCTGTAGTCAGTGTGCAAACATTAAGCATCCAGGAGCAAAGCCTTGATCACTCTATTAAAAATGAAATTATAAAACATATTGACTGTTTTTGATATGATTATTATAAAATTTTAGAAGACTGCAGCAATTAAACAGCAATGTTAAAATAGTGCTTAAGGCCAGAGGCAAAGATTATATTTGGCACAGCTTCAATAATGAAATATAGTGCATTAAAAATACAGCTATTTCTAGTTTTGCCACTCTTCCCAATAGATTAAAGAATCTTATGTTTGATCGAATTGAATTGATTACTATCATGTTTGTTAATTTTACAGTTGTGGAAGGGTGCTTTTAACTTTAATATTTTACATTTAACCCAGACGACGTTACATTTTCGTCCACTGAAAAGAGGAGAACCAAATAAGTGTCGTCACTGCTGTAGGGTATAGCTTTCTTTTCTTAATTGTAGCTCCTGGTATGCTGAAAAGTTGTCACATACTTAGGTTCCTCCTGGACCAAAATCCTATTTGTGACTCTATTTTTCCATCTGATCTCTCAAGGCTTCGAATCTGTCCCCAGATTTCGTTTACATTGTCAAAGCTATATATATGTATATATGTGATGTTTTCAGGTGGTCTGATTCCGCAGCATAGTTAAAAGAGATGATTAAATTAAAGCCACAGACTTGTTTTCTTTTGGCTAAAATATTTCACCTTTGTTAGATAAGCAATTTTTTCCTTTTTTGTTTTTTAGGAGGCCGAGGGAAGAAAAGGATAATTTAAATGAAATTTAGTTTCCATAAAGAAAACGATTAAAAACAAGGTAAGTTTTTATCTTAGATATTTTATCCAGGATAAAGGCAGAGATTCAACCAAGTTTTTAATTATAATTAGGTATAGGAAATTAAAGTTTAAAGTATGCTTACAATATGTCCAATTGAGTATTCTGTTTCAAAAGGAAATTTTATTGAGTTGTTTGTCTTTTGGGGGCAGTTGTTTACTTATTTTCCTTTTAAAATAAGCAATTAATCTAATAACTTTATAGCATTTTAAATAATCATAAAATGTATGTGATAAAGTGACTGCTATATGTTCTGTATATTTTTATCTATTAACTATGGATTGTTTCTAAAAACATGCCTTGAGTAATAAAGGATTCTATAGTGTATATGCATTTTAAACATAATATGCTTTGTTTTTGAAGAGATAGCAATCTAAATTTTTTCAATCTGCTCTTGTGTTTAAATGCAAATAAGTTCATTCAGTTTTCTATTGGTGCTGTATTTGATACTACCAACTTTTTATTTACTAATGTAGGACATAAAAGGCACCCCCTATAAAAACATCCTGCAAACTACTCTATGGTTAGTGTATGGCTAATATATTACCAGATATTGTGGACTTTGTACATATTCCTCACGTAAGTTATTCAGATAATTGTTTATATTAGAAAAATGTTATTTATCTAAACCCATTACATCATTTTAAATTAAATGGTTCATGAGAGCTGGATATAGTTGTTAGAATGTTAGAATCAGGGGTAGCCTTACCAAAAGGCATGTTTCAGACTGACAAAAGTCATGTGCTTGAGTGTAGTGGAGGCTAAGAGAGCCCATGCTCCTGCATCCAGGTCAACTGTCAAGTACCATATTATTTGTGATCAGAAAGCAATGTTTTAAGCAGTTTACTAATAACTAATATCCAAATAAGGTAGTTTGCCACTTAGAGTTTTTACGTGTTTTATGAAATCAATTGCATATTGAGGTTAATGTGTACACATACTAATATTTTCCATTTAATATAATAGGAAATAGACAACTGGTTAGCTTTTTCATGCTGAGTTTTACTGATATTCAGTGGAAGATACCTGAAATCTATTTTGAAAGGCTGATGTGGTGGAAGGAACATAGGCTTTGGTATCCACAGTCCTTGGGTCAAATTCTGCCACTGCTACATTTATGTATATTTGGAGAAGTTTCTTAAGTGTTTGAGCTTCAGTTTTTTTTCTATGTAGAATGAGAATAATATTCCTCTTTTACAGTTGTTTTGAAGATTCATAAAAATACACATACAACATTCTAGTGCCTTGTGGATACTAATCGTATTAGTGAAGCCTATTACGAATACTAATAATCTATAATAATTAACTATGTAAGACAATAATAATAGCAAATTTTCTATATTGTCTTACAATCATTGGAACACTTTCAAATACAACATATATAATCTTCCCGAAAACTCAGAGAAGGATCTTATTATTGTTGGCATCTCCTATATACAATTCAGGAAGGTAATGCTCAGGGAGATTAATTGACATGACTAGTAAATGATGAAGTAAAAATGTGAGCCTAATTGTCTAATATTAGAATTTCTGCTCTTTATACAAGAAATATCCACTTTTCATTAATAGTTTTTAATTTCACATTCTCAATGACAGACATATCTATTTGGCCTAAAATTTTTAGTTTAGATTGATAAATAAATTCCTAGAAACCAGGTGTTAATTTAGTTTTTACTACAAATCAATTATAGGCCGGGTGTGGTGGCTTATGCCTTTAGTCTCAGCACTTGGGGATGCTGAGGCAGGCCTATTGCCTGAGCGCAGGAGTTTGAGACCAGCCTGGGAAACATGGCAAAATCCCATCTCTACAAAAGATACCAAAATTACCTGGATGTAGCAGCATAGGCCTATAGTCCCAGCTACTCGGGAGGCTGAGGTGAGAGGATCATTTGAGCCCTGAAGGTTGAGGCTGCAGTGAGGTGAGATTGTGCCACTGCACTCCGGCATGGGCAACAGTGATACCCTGCCTCAAAAAAAAAAAAAAAAAAAAAAAATCAATAATGTATGGAGTTAGCACCAAACAATTTCTTGTAATTGCACATTGATTTATAGTTTCCTGAGTGCTTTTTACATGCTTTAATTAGTTGAGGCACCAGTGGGGGCAGGATATAGGTGACTATACACATATGTTACACATTATAAACTTTAATTCCAAAGAGGTTGTGTTTTGCTAAAGATGATGATATTAATAAACGGTGGACTTTTGTGTCTCCAATGTTGTTTTTGACTATGGGTTTTATATATCAGGTTTTACCCAAGTGAACTAAATTCTATTTCATTCAGCACTTGTAGGAAAAGTTTTATGTTTAAAAGTAGATATTCTCGGAAATGCAAAATGAGCAAGACAAATTCCTTGCTTTTATAGATTTTAAACTTGGGAGTAGGGGAGACAAAAATGTATTTAAATGGCAAATGTTATAATAATCAGAAGCATAAGTGCAATGACGTGTAAGAAAGCAAAACCGAACAAATCTGGATTTGTATATTTGGTCAATTAAACTCGTAAAAGGTGTTAATAGTTTACGTGGAAGAAAACTGGAAGTGACCATAGTTTTCTTATAATCTAAAGCCATGCAGTTTTGCACTATAATGGGTTCTCAACAACACGCTAACATTTATTATAAGAAAAATAATTAAGCAAGACAATGTTGCTTTATATTGATGCTTAATGTAAATGCATATGTGTTCATTAAGTTTCGAAAGTGAAAAACTTAGTTCCATGTCTTAATTCATTCCACTTACGTTTAGGTGGGAATTAGATTTAATGAGTTATAATCATCTTTAACATTTGATGTATGTATCTTCATCTGGGACACTTAGCTCCATGGTACTTCAAGTAGCACATTAAGAAGAAAAATTCTTCCCTTGATTTCACCTGGGAATGAAAAAATTCTTGAAAAAATTGAGTATATGTAGTTCGGAGTTAGAGTCGTTTTCCATTTCTTGTGATTAATTCAGGAAATGAACAGTCTGGGCTTTCCATTGTACATTCATTTTAGAATGGGTAGTTTCTTGTTTTACATTTAAAGGTGCTGCTTTCAGATGAGTGTTAGGCAATTCTATCTTTAAGCATAATATAAACCGTTAGCTAAATGTGGTCATTTTAATTCAGCTAATTATGTTCTGCATGTCATATTTTATAGGTAAAGTAGAACTTTCTGTTTTAAAGAAATCAGAACTGACATTGTTGATGAAATTAAACAATTGGATGTGCTACTAGCCTTTTGTCTTTAGATAATGCTCACATTATATTTTATAAATCTTTTAAAATATTTATATTTTGTCTAGAAAACAAAAGAAAAAAATGAAAAATTAACTATTCTTCCACCACTCATTATGTGTACTTTGCCTTTAATAAAAGCTTTATACATAAATAAAATAGTATCATATCTTTAATGGTTTTGTAACTTGATTTTTAAAGGTAATAGCAGATCATGAATATTTTTCAATATTATTAAATATTCACTTATAACACAGTTTAATGGTGAAATTTAATAAATACACTGTGAAATGAATTATACAATTTATCTAAATGCTTATTGTTGAACATCGACACCCCTCTCTCTTTTTCTTCCCTTCCCTTCTCTTCACTGCCCTCCCCTGCCCTGCCTTTTCTTCTTTACTCTTTCTCCTTCCTTTTCTCCCCGGTTCCTTTCTTCTTTCCCACCTTTTAATGTTTCCTCCATTGTTAAAATGTGACAATTAAAAAAAAAAATCTATGAAGCATGTCATTTATTATTCATTTAGAATAATTTCATAGAAGTAGTACTGATAAATTAAAAAATATGTACATTTGTGAGGGTGTTTTAAAGTATTGTACTTTTCTCCATAAAATATTGTACCAATTCACATTTGTGTATTTATGATGTGCAATTCAAAAAAATTTTTGTAGTCATATCTACCAATATTTTTTTTCCTTTATATTGTAGAGAATTGTCTTAGTTAGTAAATTTGGGGCAAAATATTTTAGACTGGGCAATTTATAAACAATCAAAATTTTTACTCACAGTTCTAGAGGCTTGGAAGGTCCAGATCAAGAAGCCAGAAGATTGTGTCTTGTGAACTCCCATTTCTCATAGATGGTGTCTTCTATGTTTCTTCACATAGTGGAAGGGGCAAACAATCTCCTTTGAGTTTCTTTTTTTTTTTTTTTTTTTTTTTTTTTTGAGATCTCGCTCTGTCACCCAGGCTGGAGTGCAGTGGCTCAATCTTGGCTCACTGCAAGCTCTGCCTCCCGGGTTCACGCCATTCTCCTGCCTCAGCCTCCCGAGTAGCTGGGACTACAGGCACGCACCACCATGCCTGGCTAATTTTTTTGTATTTTTAGTAGAGATGGGGTTTCACCGTGTTAGCCAGGATGCTCTCAATCTCCTGACCTCATGATCCGCCTGCCTTGGCCTCCCAAAGTGTTGGGATTACAGGCGTGAGCCACCGCACCCAGCCTGAGTTTCTTTTTACAAGGGTATAATCCCATTCGTTAGGGTTCTGCCTTCATGACCTAGTCACCTACTAAAGGCCCTGCTCTTATTATTGTTGCAGTGGAGATTAGCTTTCTACATATGAATTTTAGGAGGATGCAAGTATTCAGACCATAGCAGTGAGAAAAAATAGCATCTTTTCCTTACCCATTGCAAGTTTCATGGCTGATACCCCTATAAGGAAACACAGAGCAAGAAGAGAAGAGTGTAACAAATTTATTTAATATAAGTTTTATGAGACACAGAAATCTTCAGAAAGACCCAAAGCCACAGGGAAGTTATTATTCATTTTTTGAGACGGAGTCTCACTCTTGTCGCCCAACCTGGAGTGCAATGGCGCGATCTCGGCCCACTGCAACCTCCGCCTCCTGGATTCAAGCGTTTCTCCTGCCTCAGCCTCCCGAGTAGCTGGGGTTATAGGCGCCCACGACCACGCCCCACTAATTTTTGTATTTATTGTAGAGAAGGGGTTTCACCATGTTGGCCAGGCTGGTCTCAAACTCCTAACTTCTGGTGGTCTGCCTGGCTTGGCCTCCCAAAGTGCTGGGATTACAGGCATGAATCTCTGTGCCTGGCCGAAAATTCAATTTTTTGAACAGTTGTGCAGAAGAATGATTGGAGAGCAAAAGGGCATGATTTAATGGTAATAAACTGGGGAGGAGCTGAGCAAGACCTCTTTGTTCAGATTCTTCTTGGCCTTTCTATAAGCCATTCCATCCTTCTGGGTATAGGGGATGACTTCTCTAGAATGAGGATCTTATTACCTACTTTCAGGTCAGATAATTCTTTTATGGCCAGTTCTCAGAGGAAAAGTGTGAAAGATCGTAGTGTAACCTTCCTGTTTCCACTGTTTTCTCAGTTTCTGAGGTGCTGTATTTGGGGGTTGTGTTTTCCACCACCCCATTGATATTATTTGCTTTTGGTATATGCTTAGAGAGAACCCTTATCCTCTGTGTATGTGTGTGCGCGTGTGTGTTTCTTCTGGTACTATCTATAATGGTTAGAATTCATACATACAGATATAGATGTTGGTATAAAACCATAAGTTTTCTTTTAATATCACGCAAATTTAAGGTGCTGGGTGATTACATTCAGTTTAGATGTCAGGAAAAGGGATCTCTGTGTGAACTCAGCCCTACCCTCAAACTGCTCATTATTCTATTCCCTGTCATGGGCCATGATGGGAAGTGGAATGATTTGCCACCTAAATGAGTTTACTATCTACTCTTGTTTTATCCTTATATGAAAAAAGATCCTGGATATCTGGGAGACTGATGCTGAATTTTTTCACATCTTTAGCAAGTATGTGTAGCAGTTCTGTTCTTTTGCCTTAGATTTTCAAAGTATTAATCTTTCCCATTTGAATATTTAATATCATCAGAAAAATAGCTAACTTTTTTTTTCTTTTGCTTGCTTCCTTTCATTGTGAAAAAAAATTCGACCTGTTTCTTAAATAGAAAAGAATGCATTCTCTTGGTTTAAAAAAAAAATAAACAACGTTGGAAAATATTGATCTGGCTTTCAAATCTAGCAGTTGTCTTTCTTAATAGACAACTTATAGAATTGTGAATTATTTCTCTCAGGAATTACTTTACATTAAGGAGAGCTGCGAAGCTCAGTTTTTAAGAATATTTGTTCTTGAAATGCAAAGAGCCAGACATTGGATAATTTTAATAGATTTTAAAATTCATTTTTTTTTTTTTTTAAGAGACAGAGTCTTGCTTTATCACTCAGGCTGGAGCACAGTGGCACAATCATAGCTCACTGCAGCCTCAAACTCCTGGGCTCAAGCAATCCTCTCGCGTCAGCCTTCTCTGTAGCTAGGACTACAGGTACACACAATCATGCCTCACCAATTTCTTTTTAATGTTTTCTAGAGATGGGGTCTCACCATTAATTGTTCAGGCTTGTCTTAATATCCTTGCTTCAAGCAAACCTCTCGCCTTGGCCTCCCAAAGTGCTGGCATTACAGGCATGAGCCACCATGCCCAGCTACAGTTTTATAGAAATATATTTTTATTATATGACAACATGTAATTGCTATACAAAAACAGCATTCAAAGCTGTGTATTTTTATATTTGTTAGAATATTAATAATGATTAAAGCATGTTACAAATTATGTACTCTGTTTTGGCCTTTTTACTCTAATAACAAAAACTCAATTTTTTAAATCATTGACCTACGTGAAATTGTTGACCTACATGCAACAAAAACCTTGTTATTGACTTAAAAACACAAAACTTTATTTTTAAACTACTATGAATATTACATAGCACTGTGAACATAAAAATTTAGCTGCTTTTTAGTCATTTCATCTCATTAAATATCTTTTGGAAAAACTTTTTTAATATCTCAAGGGTCCGTTGCATTTTTGATGTGTTTGATTAATATCATAAATGTCTATGTTAATATTTGAGGAATCTTTTTAAACTCTGGGGATCATTTTTTGATTTCTTTTTTTGCAATGGAAAGTTTTTAATATAGTAGACTCCTTTAAGAAGTACATCTGTATTAGGATTTCGGTAAATATGCGACTGGTTTTTCTTGTTTGTTAATCTGCTCATGGAGAAATATTTTCATCCAGTTACTACCGTTCCTAGCTGATTTTTAACATCATGAGGTAGTCGTCTGGAGGAGCCTGCACTACTAGAACTGCTTTTTGTGTTCTTCTTTAAATGTATCTTTGTCAGGAGGATCCCAAACACCCCGAAGTTTGATGACTTGCTAGGTGGACTCACCAGACCCAACATATAGTCATCCTCATGTTATGAGCTATTACAGTGAAAAGAAAGGGTGTATGGGGAAACCAGGCACAAACATCTAGAGCCTTCTGGTGGAGTCAAACAGGAAGCACTTAATTCCTCCAGCAATGATTTTCGACATCAAATGTGAAATGTTAACCAGTGAAACTTCTTAGAGGCTCTGCACCCAAGATTTTTCCTGGGGGGTGGTCAGGAAGGTACCCTCTGCCTGGCATGTACCAAAATTCCAGACTCTCAGAAGAGAAGCAAGTATTCAGCATAAACTATCTTGTTTGTGTAATCAGTTTAGGCACACTGAGCCCACTCTTACCAGTTCTGAGAAGAGTGGGAACACTTCTGATATCCAAGTTTCCAGATGCCAGTCAAGGGCCAAAGTTGTAAGCAGCCATTTCAAAGGATATAATTAGGCCTTCTGGGTAACTCTTTCCTGCAGTGTCTTAATTTCCACTGTGCTTGTTTCCTCTAACACAGTGGTCCCCAACCTTTTTGGGACCAGAGACTAGTTTTGTGGAAGACAGTTTTTCCACAGACTGGGTATGGGGGGATAGTTTTAGGATGATTCAAGTTCATTACTATTATTGTTACATTGTAATATATAATGAAATAATTTTACAACTCACCATAATGTAGAATCAGTGGGAGCCCTGAGCTTGTTTTTCTGCAACTAGACAGTCCCATCTAGGGGTGATGGGAGGCAGTGACAGATTATCAGGCACTAGATTCTCATAAGGAGCACACAACCTAGATCCCTCGCATGTGCAGTTCACAGTAGGGTTTGCACTGCCCTGAAAGTCTAATGCTGCCGCTGATCTGACAGGAGGGGAAGTTCAGGCCGTAATGCCAGCAGTGGGGAGGGGCTGTACATACAGATGAAGCTTTGCTTGCTTACCTGCTGCTCATCTCCTGCTGTGTGGCTTGTTCCTAACAGGCCATGGACTGATACTGTTCCATGGCCTGAGGGTTGGGGATCTCTGCTAGAACACAATGTCATCAGTTTTGTCAAACATTTTTCCAACATGTACCTTCCAAATTCCTGAAAATGTGTGACTTTTGGAGACTATGCTGAAATAAGCAACTGCTTGCCCTCCACTTGCTGCAGTTCTGTATACATGAAAATATGACATCAAACAGTGCCTTTCAAATCTGATCCATTAGAATTGGCTCCCTGGGACATTCACTTCAGAATGATTGTTACATAAAGCTTGGGTTCATGTAACCCAAGGGAAAGATTAGTGACTTTTATCTTGGATTTGAAAGGGGCTGTGACAGACCATTTGCTTGTTATCCCTGGAAAGGGTGCTAAATCAGATATCAGGAGACCCTGTGTATTTCATGGTGAGCAGGTCGATGCAAACTTAATCCCAAAGAGGAAACTGAGAGGCCAAAGAAAAAGGCTGACAAATCCAGTTTCTCAAACAATTAATAGGGACTTACAAACAGAAGCCATGCCTTGGTGTTGGTAAGACAAGCTGGTGGATCCCTGCACCATTGCCACCCCCTACCCCCACCATACCATTGTGAAAGATTATATGTGCTTCAGAATGAATTTTCAAGACAATTGAAGTAATTTGCTTAAGGGCAGGATTTATGGTAAGTACTGTTCTTAACAGTAGATAAAGTAGAAATTTTAGAGGCATTCCTGAAACTGGGGTTAATCAGAAGTCAGCATGGCAGATTATCATGCAAGATGGAGTTGCTTTAGCTTCCACGCTGTGCCTTAGACAGCTTGGACTGCTATAACAAAATACTATAGACTGGGTGACCTATCAGCAACAGAAATTTATTTCTCACAGTTCCGGAGGCTGGAAGTCTGAAATTAGGGTGCCAGCATATTATCTTCTGGTGAGGGCCCTCTTCTTTGTTTTATCCTTGTTGTATGATGGAAAGAAGGCAGGAGGGTCCCTTTTATAAGGGTGCTAATTCCATTTATGAGGGCTCCACCCTCCCAAAGGCCCTACCTACTAATACTGTCACATTGAGGATTAAGCTTTCAAGGAATGAATTTTGAGGAGAACACAACATTCAGTCCATTGCACTACCTTGTACACGGAATTAGCTCCAACTCTACCACTGACATGTTGTTGTGTCTTTGAGCAAATCATTTTTACGTTTCCAAAACTGAGTTTTCTTTTTTCTTAAATCTTAAATGGGAAGATGTACTATATAATGTCAGAAATAATTTTTAATTTTCTAGTTATTAGAATTTTAACTTTTAGATAGATGTTTCCTGGTCTGTGTGGATCAATGAGGTTCTTTTTAAATTACTTTTTGTCTCTAGCCTTTAATAGTGATACATTATAGATGAGATGTACAGACTGTTACTGCCCTTAGGGTACTTACGTTTTAGTTTTTTCTGCTTTTACAATTTTCACGTCCAAATATAAAGTTGTATCTTACATTAAAAATCCAAAAGGAGAAATTAAGTCATGGACTGAATAGCTTTAATGAAAATAGGTACAAAAGGTGACAGGGCAAGTACTTAATCCCCATTGAACAGACTAGGACTTGATAATTTAGAGAAAATAAGTACCTTGTAAATGTCTGCACAGCTAACGCAAAGTAGAGCCTAAAAAGAGTGTTGTTCTAATCACTCAACAGAAAGTTCTTTGAGGGCAGATACTGACTTTTTCTTCATGCTCTATCTTCAGTGACTGGAATACAGGAGTAGCTCAATAAATTTTAGATGGATAATAGTTTTATAAACTTGCAAACCTTTTTGAGAGCTTAGCTATGAAAAATTCTTTATTTTAATATTTTACTGTATTTTGATTGATGGTTTTTGTAATTATGTTTAGTGTTTCCAATTCACCCGGGACCTGGCTTTGGCTGTTAGAGACTTTTATTTCTTCTCTCTAGAACTTTACTATGTGCCTTTTTTCTAGCAATTTATGCCCTCTACCTCTCCGCACTGAAGGTTATCTGGTAAACTGTGATTTTTTATTTGGCATCTTAGTGTGCTTTCAGGTGCCGTTCTGGTCTAGAACGCAGAAAAATCTCTCTTTGTCCCTATGCAACCATCGCTGAGATAAAAGCTCTCAAACAGCACTGTTTCAAATAAATCCTGTAATAGACTAAGATAAAGCAATTTACCATTGTTAAGGAAACAGCTTTTAAGTACCACTTGTTAAAGCACAGGAGGCTTAATTCAGGACAATCGTGATAGGTATAGGAACCACTATAGCAGGGTCTTGTGGGGAAGAGAGATTAGGCTTAACTTTGAATACAGAATGGGCAAGTGGTACATTTATAACCCAAGAGCAGGGTGATCAGTGGATGGAAAATTACTAAGAGGAAATGTGGAAGTAATGGGGATTCTTTTTTCTGTTTTCTGGGAAAGAGTCTCGCTCTGTTGCCAGGCTGGAGTTCAGTGGCGTGATCTTGGCTCACGGCAACCTCCAACTCCCTGGTTCAAGTGATTCTCCTGCCTCAGCCTCCCGAGTAGTTAGGACAGGCACGTGCCACCATACCCAGCTAATTTTTTTGTATTTTTAGTAGAGACGGGGTTTCACCATATTGGCCAGGATGGTCTTGATCTCCTGACCTCGAGATCTGCCCTCCTCGGCCTCACAAACTGCTGGGATTACAGGCATGAGCTGCCGGGCAGGGCCACAGGATTCTTACTTATCTCAGGCCAGGGTGATCAGACATCACCTAAGGAGTGATGAAGGATGAGGAACCTGATCAAATAGAGAGGATAATCAGATATTGAGGGTAGAGGATTCTTGCTAAACTGACTTAGTGAAGTTTTTTGCTGTGACTGGATTTAGAAGGAAGAGCAGAGATGGGCCTAGCAGAAGAATCAGAAGCCTGACTAGAGAGATGCCAAGCAAAGAATCTTTGAGACCATTTTCAGTGAAGATCAGTGGCCACACTTTTACAAATCAAAGAGAATTATGATGCTGTCACATTATTTTTAAAAATGCTTTCTATATATCCTGTGCTGACATTTTCTCTTTAGTAAGTTAGACTTAAAGTATAGCTCTTCAAGTGCATTTTGGAAATTTTATTTTTGTACAAAAGTTCTTTGTCAATTCTGGAAAATTTTTCAATAATCCTATTTTCAAAATATTTTTCTAGAACTATGTGAAAAAAATCACTATAACTAAATTTTTAATATTAAAAGCACTTACTAAATTATTTTAAAAAGATACACTTAAGTGAATACAGAAATATTATTTCATACTTAAAATATTGTGCATTGACAGCAGGATTCTATCATTTCAAATTATATCTTTGTAATTTCAGTACCATATTTAACTAATTACATTTATAATTTACTTAACTCAACTCTTAGGCATCATAGGAAGAAGGCATTTTAAAGCACCAAGTAATTTGGAGTTTTATGATTAAACCTATTCATACAAGTTTGATGCTTTGAGATTGTGAAAGAAAATGTTAATTAGTTTGTAATTTAAAATACCAGTAGCCTTAAAGGTGTGCTGTTGATATGGTAATATTTTTGGATCACTAGAAGAGATTTTTGAAGCACTAATTTAAAACAGAGAGGATAGAAAAAGAATAATATGTGAAAAATAAGAAAAAAATTTTTGTGGAGCTATAGAAATGACAAAGTGGTAGAGTGAGATATCCAGACTACGGTAGAACTGACATTTTAAATTTATGTTTATATCCATGTGCTTTAATTTTGTTAATTTTGAATCGGTCGTATACTGGCATTCTTTTTGCACAGTTGTCTGTGAGCAGGACCACAATATTGCACCTTGCTGGACTCCATTCTTATTGTAGTCTATGTAAGTAATGTCTACTGGAACTATGCAAGGAGAAGCAATTATGGCAGGAACATGCAATTTTATTTGGCATCACAAGATCGTGATATTCTATCATGAGAACTTCTGTAAAAGTTGATATATTTGTAAACATTGTATTTTGTAATAATAATATGGAAGTTGTTTTATTGTGCTCACTATAAAGATTCACCATTTGACCTTTCTGAAACTAGTTGGGAATTAAAAGTAACTCTTCAAAGTATTTATCTTCAGATCTAGCTAAATTTCACACATGAACACAAAGTTACATTTCTGGATAACTCAGTAATAAATACTTTAAGATGTAACGACAATTTAGTTTTTTGTGACATAGCAGTTTTCAAAGCAGATTTAAGTAGTCATTTAAGCAATATATTGTTTTGGCTGAAATGATTTTGTTAATTTTCTTCATTTTCCACTCAATTTTTCACATGAAAGAATATCTAGAAAATTAAGATTTTTTTCTTTTATTTGAAGATAGTTTCTTGTTTATAAATGCTTAACCTACAATAATTTTATGATGCTGCCAATTAAATGTATCTTTAGCACATTTATTATTTCTTCTCCAGATATTTATAAGTATATGGTATATACCTTTTGGTGATATCAAAAATATTTTAAAAGAAACATTTAAGTAACAAAGAAGTTCAGAAATTTCTTTGAATTCTTAGAAATTTTATGAGATAAAAATTAAAATATATTAATATGTCATAACCATCAATAACTATAAAACTCAAATCATATTCTTAAAAATGTGGGAGCTTTTGTCATGAAGAGTAGAAATATTTATTTGGATTAATTTATTCAGAGGCACCTAGACAAAACTTAAGACTAATATGTCATTTAAACTTACAATGTCATTTTAGATACTACTAAGTTAATGACGTTTTACAAGTTATTATCTGTAGTATTCTTATTATTATTCCCTTCTAATTATTTTAAAATTTCTATTATGATTATTTTCTGATCCCTAAGTTATTTAACTATGTGTTTTTAAAGTGTATGTTTGTAGGTTTGTTTGTGTTTACAAACTTGTAATTTAATTACATTCTGATCAGAGAAGGTGATCTGTATATGTTTTGAAATTTTTCAAGACTTACTTTTTGGCCTAGAATATGGTCAATATTCATTAATATTATATGTTTGCTTTTTTTTCTTTGGCTAAACCCATCATAAGAGTCACCCCAAGATTGGCTGCAAGACAGTTCCTGCAAGATACTCCTTTAAACCTTCTGTAGATGGGGCTGGTTGGAATTCCAAAGAAATAAGCACTGAACACTAGGGTGATCTGTCCAAAGCGCAGGGGAACTTACAGTGTGCTGTGCAGTCTTCCAGGCAGATAGCAAGGCAAAGATGTTCTACTTAGGTATGCTCGACCAATGTTAAGGAGTTGGTAATGGAGTAATGGAGTTCATATAAGATTTATGTGAGTTTAAGGATTTTGGCTCAGAGCCAGGGGGAGTAGACTGGGGGCTGGTTGGGTTGGAGAGGTACTTTCTACATATTTAGCAAGATTTTAATCTCCTACTGTTTTTGAGCCTCAACCTAAATAGCTTTATCAGTGCCTGGGAATGTTCAAGGCTCTGGATTGGTTTACATGCTTTGGGAGAAAACATGTGGCTGGCAAGGTCACAGAGTAATCAAGGCATTTAATCTTTCTAGGTTAGGACACAGAATAAAAGGAGGAGGATGTCAGTGAGGGTAACAAGGTAGGAATGGAGACCTGGAGGACCTGGTGGGCGTGGAAACCTGGGAGACCCTACAGTACTTGAAAAGAATGTGTATTCCCTAATTAGTGATTGTATGGTTTAATGATGTACATGAAATTAATTTTGTTAACTTTATTGTTATACGTTTCTATAACTGTTAATTTTGTCTAAGTAACCTAATAGTATTTCAAAGTAGTGTGTCAGTCTCTTTTAATGGTTTTGATTTATTAATTTTTCTATTTTTCTCAGCTTGTTCTTTATGTATTTTGGGACTTCTAAATTGTGTACATGCAATTTAGAATTGTTATATATTCTAATGAATTTAATGATTTATTATAACAAAATTGTCCTTCTAATCTCTAGTAACAATTTAGTTATATCTTGTTTGAAATATATTTGGATATTTCAGATTTCCTTTGGTTTGCATTTGCTTTATATATCTTTTTTTTTTTTTCCATTTCTCTACAGACTTTCAAAAGTGTATGTTTTACATTTGTTTTGAGTCTCTATAGGTGAATTTTTTGATATTAAAAAATGTTATATTTAATTTTTACAGTTTTTTAAGAAAATTGATAGACTATTTTTTGAGCAGTTTTAGAGGGTATATGCAAACTCCAATTGCTTCTGAATTTTCCAATTTTACAGGACAATTCAGAAGAAAATACAGGGTTTGCATATACCCCCTCACCACCATCCCCCCTTGTTTCCCCTATTATTAACATCTTGTATTAGTATGGTATATTTGTTACAATTAATGAACCAATATTGATTCAGTATTATTAATCTTAACTAAAGTCTATAGATTACATTAGGATTTTCTTTGTATTGTATATTCTATGGGTTTTGAAACATGTATGATGACATATAGCCACATTGTAATACCACACAGAATAATTTTGATGTCCTAAAAATTTCCTGTGCTTTACATATTCATTCTTGCCTCCCTTCCCCCAAATGCTTGGCAATCACTGATCTTTTTTACTGTCCATAGTTTTGCCTTTTCCAGAACATCATATAGTTGGAATCATCAGAATGTAACATTTTAAGATTGTCTTCTTTCATTTATATATGTGTACTTAAGGTTTCTCCATGTCGTTTTATGGTTTAATAGCTCATCTATCTTTATTTCTTGACAGTATTACATTTTATAAGTGTTCCAGGTTTTTTATCCACTCACTTACTGAAGGATATCTTGGTTGCTTTCAAGTTTTGGTAATTGTTAATAAAGCTGCTAAAAAACATTCATGTGCAGGTTTTTGTTAATTCATTTGGGTTGAATACTAAAGATTGGGATTGCTGGATTTGTTAAGATTTTGTTTAGTTTTGTAAGAAACTGCTAAAATTGTCTTCTGAGGTATCTGTACCATTTTGTATTTCCACCAGCAATGAGTGAAAGTTTCTGTTAATTCACATCCTCACCAGCATTTGGTGATGTCAATTTGGATTTTAGTATAACTAGAGTCTAATAAATATCCAGCAGACATTTTCTTTTGTATAGCTGAAGAATTATTACATTCATATTTATTTTGATTATTGTTATTTGTCTCACTGTGTCTTTTCCGTTTATATGCCCTACTTTTTTGTGCCTTTTCTCTTCATTTTGAATTGACTAAATTTTGCATGTTTTTGTTTTTTATTCCATTTTCTCCATCTTCTGTTTTGGAATTTATGCCCTCTATAACTATTATTTTAGTGGTTATTCTTGAAATGTACGGTATATAGTTGAAGTATAAGTTAAATTGTAATATAGTACTAGGATCTTAGCACACTTGGATCTGATCACCCTTCTGACATAATATTTTAATTTTCTTTTTTCAATAAAATCCCTACCATTTAGAAATTATTATTAAATACAGATATTTTTGTAGATTTAACTTTCATCCTAAAATACAGTTTATTCAGACACAATTGTTTCAGCACTTTGAAGATAATATTTTGTAGTTTTCTGAGGTCTGTTGCTGATGTGAAGGAGTTTGTTACCAGTGAGGCGAGGCTTCATTTGTAGAGGATCTGGCTTTTTTCCTCTAAGCTGCTTTTCACCTCCTCTTTTTACCTGGTTATCTGAAGTTTTACCATGATGTGCCTAAGCATGTATTCTTTTAATTGCTTTCACCAGTTGGACATTTTTTAGTCATTTCTCTTCATGTATAGACTCTTTTTCTTTTTTTTTTTCACACTGCACTTCTAGTTCTCTGTTGAAAGTTATCTTAGCTTCCCTCATTCCATATTGTATGTCTTTAATTTTTTCCCTTATTTTTCTATCTTGTTTATGACCTGTGCTCCAACTACGTTAATTTCTTCACTCTGTTTCTCTTCACTGATTCTTTTTTTCAGTTCTGTTTAATCTGTTTTTAAAAATTTTCCTCTTGTTTAGTTTTCAATTATTATATTTTTATTTCTAAAAGTTCTGTTTATTTTTTCTTTTCAAATCGCTGGTATTTGGGGAGTCTGTTGTAGTATTTGAGTGGTCCATGATTAATTTTTTTAAGAAAACAACAAAGCAAAAGGTATATTTTATTAATGATAGGGTTTTTTTCCAACTTTAAATTCTACTTAGATAAGTATACATCAAAGATGCTGACACTGTTGTGGCCATTTCAATAGTCATCTAATTTTTAAATTGAAAAATTGGGCATATTGTACTAGTGTGCACCATAATGTCTTAGGTTCTCATTCCAGAATGCAAGAGAGACATAGCAGAAATAACCCATATCAGGGATAGGTTGTGACACAAATAATTCAATATTTTAGCTACATCTTCAGTGATGGTAATAGATATTCTGGTTTGGCATGAGTTATGACATTTTGTGTTATTAAAATTTTTATTACGTTTTACATTTAATAAAATTGGAAATATAATGTGTACATATATACATATTTTAAGTATTTTAAATAATAATTCATATCTAAAATCAATATGGGATTTCTTTGCATAACATATTTAATTTTTAAATACTCATTAGCAGTTTAAAAGTAGATATAGACTTTTTGTTTATAAACAAATTTCTTCAATTTTTTTTTCAATTATATTCAAACAGGCACTGAACCTCTAATTAGAACATTTTCCCTAATCATATTAATTTTACCTACCTGACTTGCAAATTTTCGTGCATATTATATTTCTGATACACTTCAAGTGTCATCATACCTGTAATTGATTTGAGAATGTTACATATTTCATTCAATAATACAAAATGAATTACAAATTTTACGATAGTATCAGAAGGCAATCTGTTATAGTCAAATGACTCAGGCCTAGTTTTAAATCATACTTCCTTTTAAAAATAAACAAATCAATATGATCATATGTCAGTTGTTTAGTGTTTCTGAATATCAGTTTTGTCATTTATAAGATGAGGATAATAGTGTTAATATAAGTATTAAATGGAAAGAAAAGAACCTTATGTAGTACCTGGTACCCAGTAGTCTCCCAAAACATGAAATAGTGATAGTTATAATTATCATTATTATTAATACACGGATAGATGCAAGATTTTATCGTTTGAATATTTTCATTTGAAGGTCATAGAAACTCTACCACAGAAAGTAAAGCATAAAATAAAAATTACTTCTTCTCTATTTGTTCAATATTATTTCTATGTGTTGGA
Organism: Papio anubis; assembly: GCF_008728515.1. NCBI lineage: Eukaryota > Metazoa > Chordata > Mammalia > Primates > Cercopithecidae > Papio > Papio anubis. The sequence goes on along the minus strand of NC_044977.1, from coordinate 116,326,708 downwards.
AGTGAGTATTTATAGCTATTTTCAGGCATAAATCCATACAATAGTGGAATTATGATATAGGTAATGTCTACCTGTGAGGATATTTTAAGTATTCATGTCATTTGTGAGCCACAGTTTCTTTCTTCTTTGGGAAAAACAAGTAGATTTGTTTGGATTTATTGTTCACAGACATACTAATCTATTTTTCTGTCCTCTATCAACACTAACTTCTATTTATTGATACCACAAATTAATAACTTAATTAATTACATACATATTGATTGAATACATACTTTGTAAAGATCACCATTCCAGGTGATCTCATTATTATGAGACATAATTTTTAGAAGTACAAGAAAGTTTTGTTAGTGGAATAGCAACTCAGTTTAGAATTAGGACTCAGTTATTTCTGAATCTGTTTCAGAAAGTCTTTTCACCACACCATATTGCTTGCGCATGAAATATGGTTCCTGTCCTGAAGAAAGGGACATAACACGTACATATATGAAAAGCTATATTGAATTAAGTGCTTTAGTAACAGTACAAATAAAAAAGGAAGGAAAACTGGGAAAGGGCTGTAAGAAGGCAATGCATGATTAATTGCTGAATGAGCCACACAGAAAATCATGCTTTAACTATTCAGCGAATGAAGCTGTATCTTTTTTTGTGATTTTATTAGTACTGATGTATGTATATATATCTGGGATATGTCTGTTTTTTATTGGTCTTATAACCCACTGAGACTGTAAGCCCATATGGGTAGGAAACAATATTTTTATTTTTCTGAATCCCCATGCCATATAACCTTAGGTACAATTGCTGAAGGTGTTTGTGGATTTATTCCACATTCATTGTTATTATTCATTTTTGTAAAAAAGAATATTTTGTGAAATATAACTGAATTTATCTTAATACAGAATATTCTTTAAATTATACCATAATTAAATCTATACTGCAACATTTCCAGGTTCCTAACATTTTATCTATACAAAAGCTAAGTTGTCCAATGCATGCTACACTTTCTCAATATGTATATGATTATATTGTATCTTTATTGCCTAATAATGAATTTTTCAGAATTTCAGCCATCAAAATATGTCATACTTGTTTGATCATATTATAGCTTTCATTAATATTATGAATTATATTTAAAAGTGAAAAGATTGTAAGATTAGCTAACAGAAGTTGCAGAAGAGAATGTATTACATGTACACTATATTTTGGAGGAGTAATAACATTTGTATATCATTTTCTATAAGAAATAATGCTTTTAATAAGGAGACTTGATCCAAGGACATTATTAAATTTATAAAATTAATAATGTAAGAATAGTATAGAAATTAAAACCTTAAACATTATATTAAAAAAAACTCCCCAGTTGAAGATTAATTTATATTTGAAAAGCACCCGTAAGTGTACAGTTCAATGAATTTTGACAACTATGTGTACCCATTAGCACTACATATTTACAACAACTGTTTTACAATCTTTATCTACTATTGCCATCCTCTCTGTCATTTTAGGATCTCTTTCTATTGTCTGATTTTTCTCTAGGTAATGAGTATCATTTCCCTGCTTTTTTGCATGTCTAATAACTTTGACTAGGTGTTTGAGTGTTACAGTACTGAGTGCCTGAGTTTTTTGTTTTAAAGCTTGTTGAATTTTGTTTTAGCAAGGAGTTAAATTATGATCAGCTATATTAGTTTTAAAATATAGTTTATTCTATGCTAGTTTAGCTGTACTGCTATGAGATGACACTTTTAGGTTAACATGCAAATGCTTTAAGTGTTCAAGGATATCTCTACATCCTGGTTAGAATTTTGGGAATGATTTAGCCGACAGCTTCCCTTGCTTGTTTTTGCTCAGCCTCATAGTTTCACCATATATGTGAACTGCTTATTATTAGGCAAACAACTCAGGACTCCCACTGTGAAGCTTCCTATAGCTCTTTCTCTGTATGGTGTCATCAACTTTGGTACTCTCTCCTGCAAATTTTAGCTTCCCAAACTTCCCCTAATGCTATCTCTTTTTCTTCAACTCTGTGAGACTTCTTGCTTTGCATCTGGAAAGCACTTCCAGTCAGAATGCAACAATGATTTTAGGATCACATATGTATATTTGTTTTCTTCCAGGGATCATAGTGTTGCCCTGCTTGTTTTCATGTCTGAAAGCAATTGTACATTTATTTATTTATGCTTTTTTTTATACCTATGGGAGGGCAAGTGTGGTCTCATTTATTTATGTATTTTTCATGTCTTGCAGCAAAAGTTTAGCATTAGATTTTTATAAAATTTAAACATATATTTTATACATAAATGAGTGTTATTAACATTTGTATAGCTACCTGAAATATGGGTTAAATTGAGCTCATAAGTAAGAAATAAATAGGACATGACAGGTTGATTTGTATGTCATATAAATAATTTATTAGATTGTTGTATTTTAAAATCGTAAAAGTTTTAATATAATCCTGGAATCCTTATAGTCCTTTCTCAAATAATGTAGTGAGAGAAATAGACATGTAAGCCAATATAAGGCACGCTAGGGGATTCAACAGTAGGAAGTATCTTTTAGTTAAATGTACACAGAGTCCTTTCAGGGCCTTAAAACATTTGTATATTCTAGCTTAAGGGTCACAACTTTAAGTAGGATCCCTTGTATTTTCCTTTTCACATTTGATATGTCATGGCTGTTCAAACCTGCTGTAAAGATAACTTTTAGGCCCTGATTCTAGAAATTACATTTCCATCCTAACTAGCATTGTGATTTTATGGTGCATTTTGGATAATACTAATTCTGTAACAGTTTTTTCTCAGAAATGTTAGGTGGTCCTGGTAAGCTCCATAGTAAAGAAATTGTTAAACTTCCTTTAACTCAGCATTTTCCTAATATATTTGATCATGAATCCTTATTTAATCAACGCTTACTTATAATCGGGTGCATCTAATGATCTATAACTGTGATTCTCCAAATTTACTTAGTTATAAACCACTTGGTGATCTTGTTAATTGTGAATTCTGGTTCAGTAGGTCTGGGGTGGGACCTGAGATCTTGCATTTCTGATAAGCTTCCAGGTGATGTTGGTGCTGCTAATCTGTAGACATCTCTGAATAGCAAGGAACTAAACAATACTTTTGGAAAATATAGGTGAAGTCTTTTGGACATGACACAAAATACACCTGGAGAAAGTAAAACAACTTGTTAATATTATCTGATTTTAGGCTAAAAATTGGGATAAACTAAAAACAGAAAAAACTTTCCAGTCTTTTTAATGAGACTATTGTAACTTTAATAGCAAAACAGGGCAAAGACAGTAGTATCAATAAACATATAGATCAAATTCACTAATGAATATATATAATTTTTTTTTTTTTTGAGATGGAGTTTCACTGTTTTTGCCCAGGCTGGAGTGCAGTGGTACAATCTGTGCCCACCAAACCTCCACATCCTGGGTTTAAGCTTAGATTTTCCTGCCTCAGCCTCCCGAGTAGCTGGGATTACAGGCATGCACTACCACACCCAGCTAATTTTGTATTTTTAGTAGAAACGGGGTCTCTCCATGTTGGTCAGGCTGATCTCAAGCTCCTGACCTCAGGTGATCCACCTGCCTCGGCCTCCCAAAGTGCTGGGATTACAGGTGTGAGCCACCACTACTGGCCCATATCTTTAATTAAACTGGGTGATGAAGTCTGGCTTTAACTTGCTTGCCTACTGAGAAGCAAAGATAAAGTTATAGAAGCAAAAATAAAAGACCTTATATGTTTTATATGGAGCTGGGTGGGTAGAGAATGACTCAAGAAAAAAATATGTCTGATTTGACCCAGAAACACTGAATAAATTGAATTACTCAACAAAAACTACATAAAGTATTAGATCCCAATATTTTTTCAGGCTAGTTTTACTAAACCTTCAAAGAAAAGATAACCCCATTGCCTGCAAACTTTTTAGAAAATAAAAATGAAGAAAGCTACCTTGTTCCTTTTATGATACTCCAGGTAGTATAACCTTGATAGCAAAACTGGACAAGGAAAAGATTACAGGCCAAATTCACTGGTGAACATATATGGATAATTCTTCTTCCTTTTTCTCTTCCTCCTCTTCTTCTTTCTTCCTAGTTATTGAGAGAGAGTGCTGCTCTGTTGTTCAGACTGGAGTGCAGTGGTGTGATCTTGGCTCACTGCAACCTCTGCCTACCAGGATCAAGTGATCCTCCCACTTCTGTTTCCTGAGAGGGAGAACTGGAGGTGCATGCTGCCACACCTGGCTAAAATACTGTAGTTGCTATGGAGGTTGAAAAAAATTTGATAGCATTACATAACATTTTATAGTAAAATATCTTAGAAAGCTATGACAGAATGCAACTTCCCTTATTTTGTAAAATGTATTTGCCAGAATCATATAGTAAGCATCACTGTTAATGATGAATTTGAGAAGCATTTGTTTTACTGTTAGAAACAAGACAAAGATGCAGTAATGATTTCTTTTGGCCAAAGCAATAAAAAAGAAAAAAGAAAACAAGACAAAGATGCAGTAATGATTTCTTTTGGCCAAAGCAATAAAATATTGTTATTAAAAAATGATATTGTTTGTTACACAAATAATTCAAGAAGATCTGCCTATAAACCATTGTGTCTAATGAAAAAGTTCAGCAATTTTGAGAGACTCAAGATCAATATAAAAAAAATCAATAGCATTTATATATAGCACAACCAATTAGAAAATGTAACTTTAAAAATGTTATTCCTGGTAGCAATACAGGCTTAAAGTGTAGGATTAAATCTTTAATAGTGCAAGGCCATATTCAAATAATAACAGTGATAATTACTAGAATGTTTGGAATGCAAGGAATTTTCTGTGTATATTATCTCATTTAAATCTTTAAAACAACTCTATGAGGTAGGTAATGGTATGATCCTAATTTCCCGTATAAGAATAAGAGACCCAGAGAAGTTAAGTAACTTGATCCAGGTCACACACCTAGTAAAGGCAGAAGTAGTATTCAAATTCAGATATTATGGCTCCATAATCTACTCTCTTAACTAACAGCTCATCACAGATTACCACCACATCACTACCTTACTATATGTGTATATATATCATTTGACCTCTTAAAAAGTTGTACTCAATTATTTGAATTCATGTTTTTTCATACTCTATTAACATGGCTTAGACAGTGGTGTGCTGGTAAATTCTCACAGCTGGCAGTTTGGGGCAGAAAGTGCTGAACTGTAACGTTTGCTGATTTCTTTCCTTTTCTTCTTATTTTTGTTAATTTTTAGAGATATAGTGTTACTCTGTTGCCCAGGCTGGAATACAGTGGCACAGTCATAGCTCACTGCAGCTTTGACCTCCTGAGTCAAGACTGAGCTCAAGAGAGCCTTCTGCCTCAGTCTCCTGAGTAGCTGAGAGTAAAGGTGTCCACCATCACACCTGGCCAAAATTTGCTGATTCCATGGTGTAAATATTCCTACTGTCTCAGTCCATTTTTGTGTTGCTGTAAAGGAATATCTAAGGCTGGGTAATTTATAATGGAAAAAAGTTTATTTGACTCATGGTTCTGCAGGCTTTACAGGTAGCACGACACCATTATCTGCTTCTGGTGAGGGCCTCAGACTGTTATTGCAGAAAGTGAACAAGAGCAGGTGTGTGCAGAGATGACATGGTGATAGAACAGAAGCAAGGGGCAAGGTGAGGGGGAGGGAAGGTGCTACACTTTTTTTAGCAATTAATTCTAGCAGTATCTGATTGAGAACTCACACTCATGAGAATGGCACCAATTCATTCATGAGGGTTCCGTACTCACCATCCAAACACTCCCAGCAGGCCCCACCTCCAACACTGGGGATCATATTTCAACATGAGACTTGGTGAAACTAAATGTACCATATCTAAACCATAGCACCCGCCAGAGCTAATTTCAAGCTACCAGTGTGACAACATTTAGCATAGGGAAGAGATGTACACATTTAGTTCTTGTCAACCAGTGCAAGCTGGCCCCACTAGACTTAGAATTTATAACAGTTAATTCCCTTGTGAATTAAAGCATCCCTTTAAGGAATGTATATTCACCTGTGAATTTTAAATTTTGAATAGTTTTCTGTGTTTACTTAGGTAGTTTCTGCTATATAACTTCTACACATCTTCAAACTAATTTGGGTCAATTGATATGATTTTCTGAATTCCAGTAGATATATGCTAAAGAGCCTTTTAAAAGAAAATTCAAGAAGAGAGAATTTTTGACTTTTTTGTAGATTTTGATAAAATTTTTGCTACATTCATAATGTTTGTTAAAACTTTCTAACTTATACTGTGTTTTCATATACATTATATTTTTGAACTTGTAAACATTTCAACATTGCCTCAGCTGCTCTGTCTGGAAAATTAGATAGTTCTGTTTTTTTTTTTTTTAAAAAGCAGAGTAAGTAGTAATTAATGTTTTATTTTCCCTAAGTATAATATAGATAAAAGGATGTTATGAGCATGATATGTTATATTTGATGTCATTGTATAAAAATTTCTGATCATACAATAATGATGTTCTGTTAAGCAATTATCTGAATAACTTTTTTTATTGAACTATTTACACAGTGAAATACTCAAATATTATGCATATCCATCATTCAGATTGATTAGTACATGTCAATCAATATATGAACATTTTTCTCACTTCATTAAATTTTCTTGTGTCCTTCTTCAGTTGGTATTCCCTGTAGAAGCAAATATCTATCACAAGTTCATTTGGTCTCTTCTAGAATTCAAATAAATAGAATCAGACATTATGTACTGATTGGCTACCTTCACTCAGTGTAATTTGTTTTTTGAGATTTATCTATGATGTTGCTTGTATCAATAGAGTAGTGTATTTTTATTTTCTGATACGATTTATAAAAGCAAAATGAGTTTATCCATTCTTCTCTTGATAAATATCTGTATTATTTCCAGCTTTGGGCTGTTATGAATGAAGCTGCTATAAACATTTTTATATAAGTCTCTTTGTAGACACATATTTTTATTCCTTTGGAAAATAAAATAGAATGTAATGGCTGTGTCATAGGGTAGCTGAATATTTAGCTTTTTAAGAAACTGACAATGGTTTTACAAACTGATTGTACCATTTTGGTTAATTTTTTAAAAATATATTTAAAAATTTGGTATTAGAAGTACTCATATTTCTCTTGATCAACTCTCCATTGCAGGAGATAATGAATAAATGAGAATCAAGTAGTATTTTTATGAATAATTTACTCATTTTATATTGTAGACAACAAAATTAAGTCTCTGGCAAAATTACGAAAGCAGTGAACACTTAAAAGATTTCTACCTAAAATATACATTTCTGACTTTCTCCTTAGTTATTCAGCATCTTCAGTGGAGTTGGTACTTTGTCATCAATTTTTTACTCTTTGACTATTTGACTACTCAGTTTAAAGCCCAAACATTTTCTAGTTAGTGATGAAATAACCTTAAAATTCTTAGGTTATCAATGATGGTAAATATTATAAATATGTTATTTCTTGTTCTAATTTTAAAGCATTCATGAATATTGTCAAGAGATATGTAAATTGGTGATTTTGTGTAACAGTGGCCAGAAACTATGAGGAAAAACCTGGTTATAAATCTTAAGGAATATTCCATCGTGAAATTTCTAAATTTAGTGACAGTCACTGAAGTTACATATACTTTGTGTGATCAAAAGTCTATAGTAAGTTTATTTGGAAGAGGAATGTGTAAGAAAAAAGGTAGGTATGCATTTCAGCTGTATATTTATTAATTGTTAATTTAGTCATTCATTTACTCAATACATATTTCTTAGATACCTATTATGCCCCAGACACTGAGCCAGGCATTGGGTATATATAGTTTGTTTGTTTTTTTGTTTATTTATTTATTTATTTTGCTCTTGTTGCCCAGGCTGGAGTGCAATGTGCAATCTCAGCTCATAGCAATCTCCACTTTTCAGGTTAAAGTGATTCTCCTGTCTCACACTCCCGAGTAGCTGGGATTACAAGCATGCCCCATCATGCCTGGCTAATTTTGTATTTTTAGTAGAGACAGGGCTTTGTCATGTTGGTCAGGCTGGTCTTGAACTCCTGACCTCAGGTGATCCATTCACCTTGGCTTTACAAAGTGCTGGGATTACAGGTGTGAGCCACCGTGCCCAGCCTGGGTATATATTGTTTAACAAAATAGATATGGTTCCTAAACTCTAGAAGCCAAGTGGAAAATAGAATAAGCAGAAATTAAAGAAGTAGACATACAGACAAAAAAATTATAAAAACTTGAAATAAATGTTAAGAAGGAAAATTATATGAGAGTACTGTGGTTAGAGGATACTTTTGATTTGTATGGAATTTATGTAGATACACTTTTGGGTTAAATCACTATGAGGGGACTATAGATGTATTTCCTTCACTTTTGTGTGAAGTTCTCTTATAAATGATAGAATTGTTTTGAGCTTTGTAAGAATTAAAATATAAACATGTGAAATGGAAGTAATATCTAATATTTCTATTTGGATTTAACTGTGTACATTATATACACAATTTCAAGTAGTTTTTCATTGTATGTATTTACTGCTGAATGGATGACAGTGATGTTGAGCATTTTTTACTTCATTGCACTATATTTCTTTACTGTTCTTATCTTCTTTAAATTTAAACAAACCCTGAGGGAACATGGCCATTCTGTGTTGGGCTTGACAGCTTAATAGCTTTGCTGCCACTCTTTCAAGAGAACTTGTTGAATGTAATACAATGAAGTAAGGTTTAAATGATAGCTTCCTTCATATTTTAAGAAAAGTAAAAAATAATTATGTTCTCATTTCATTGGTATGCCGTTTCCTTTACTATGACAGTCAATTGCGTTCTGCAATGTGAGAGAGTAAAATATAATGCTTCTTAATCTGGAGAGACTGATTTTTTTTAAACTAGAGATATTTTCAATGCCCGTTATAAGAAACTATAAAAACATTTGAGCAGATATTAAACATTACAGAGAGCTTCAGGATAAATGCTTAAGTTCCTCTTGGTGACTTATAGTAGCCCATGATTTGACAATCAACTGTCTAGATGAAAAATAAAAATTCAAGTGTTTAGATGCCTACATACATATAACACATTCGATGCAAACAATCTGAATAATGGGACATTTTAAAAAATAGTTTTCTCTTCTGTTATTATGTTCTCTTTTTAGAAAACCAAATATCTGATTAAGTCATATTATTTTAGAGGGATATTTGAGAAATGTTAAAATGTTATAAACAAATGTTGGAACTTTACTGATGCTGTTATAGAAGAGTGTATTGATTAACCTGCCAGCAGATGTCAAATATAAATAAAAGGCAAGTATTGGACAAATTGTACAGTGACCAGAAGTAGACAGAAACTGGGGATACTTGCATTTGTGTGATTTGCCACCCAATGATGCATAGTGCAGGATGGCTGGAATCTAATAAGAAAGTCGTGTATAAATTCTGCCAAATCCTTTCTTGACCTCTGGACTATGCAAAATGACAACTGAATATTAAAAGGACTTTGCAGAGATTTTAACTGCTGCCCAATATAAGGAAGATAAGAATTTTAATAGCCAAGTTAACTATCTACTGGAATACAAATCACCCTCTTCAGAGGATGATAATAGAATCCGGAGTGTTTGCAAGGTATCCTCCACAATTTAGATTACCTAGTCAAAATTTTCTAGACATGTGAGGTAACAGAAGAATATTAATCATAATTAAGAAAAAATGATCAGCATAAATTTACTCAGATGAATCAGATCTTGAAACTATCTGACAAGAACATTAATACAGTGCTTTTAATATAGGACTTAAAGAAAAATATGATTCTGATTAGTGAATAGATGGAGAATTAGAGCAGAGAAATAGAAACTATATCTTAAAAATGGAAATTTTAGAACCAGAAAGTACAAAACTTAAAATAAAAATTGCAGTGGATGGGCTTAACAGCAGGTTAGGAATGGCAGAAGAAATGTTTAATGAAGGTGAAGAGAAATCAATAGGAATTATTCAATTTGAAGAACAAAGAGAAAAAAGGTTTTAAAAAGTTAACATATTATCAGTGACCTGTGGAACAATACTATGAGTCTAGCATATTTGTATTTGCTATTTCAGAAAAAGAGGAGGGAAATAATGGAGCAGAATATAATTTGAAAATATATTTGCCAAAAAATCCTTTTTTTGTTAACAATAATTGATTTTTATATCCAAAAATTTTAGGAAAACAGAACAGGATAAATATAAAGAATACCTTACCTAGGCACATCTTAAGCTAACTCCTGAAAACCAAATGTAAAGAGAAAATATCAAAAATCATTACATTATATATAGAGAAAAGATGATGGAAGTTATCACTGACTTTTCATCAGAAACAAAGGAGATCAGCAGACAATGGGACAACACATTTAAAGTGTTTTAAGAAAAAAAACAACCTCAAATTCTGCAGTCACTAAAAATATTCTTCAACTTTAAGCTGAAAGCAAGATATGTTTACTTAAAAGAGACTGAGTGAATTTGTGAAGGGCAGATTTGTAGTACAGGAAATGTTAAAGGAAATTCTTCATACTGAGGGAAATTGACAACAGATGGTAACTTTGATGTATGGGAAGGAACAGAGAGTGGCAGAAATGGTACCTATGCAAGTAATTACATAAAAAAGTATTTTAATTTCTTTAACAGTCATATAAAAACAGGAGGATTCTATTCATAATTTGGATATAATCAGGACATGAAACTTCATCAATATAAATTATATGAATTAAACTTCATCAAAACTAAATATAAAGTCCCAATTTAGAATGTGATAAGCCACAAACTGGGCAAAATATTTACAAAATATGTATTTCACAAAGGCTTCATCATCCAACCAAGGAAAAAATATAGCTAAAAATATCAGCCAAAGGTTTGAATGTACATTTCACAAAGAAAAATATGCACATATAAGTAATTACAATCAGTTGTCAGGGAAATGAGAACAAAAATCACACAGAGACCACTAACATCTTGAATGACAGAAATGAAGAGTGACAACACCAAATGTTGGTTGTTGATCAAAGGATAACATGGCACAATTACTTTCAAAAAAGTCTCAGCATTTTCTTATAAAGTTAAACAAACACCCACCCATGGCCTAGCAATTGCTAAGCAGTTACTCAATAAAAATAAAAATATATGTCTTCCTAAATCCTTCCATGTGAATCTTCATAGCAGCTTTACCAATAATGGACCTAAACTGGAACCAACAGAGGTATCTATCTATAAAGAGGGGAATGGATGAGCAATTTGTGCCATATTCATTCACTGGAATACCACTCAGAAATAAAAATAAATATACTAACACAAGTAACACATAGGTGAATGTCAGAAACATGATAGTGAAGAAAAGAAACTAGACTCCCAAGAGTATACATTGTCTTCTTCCATTTATTTGAAATTATAGAACGTGCAGAGCTAATCTGTGGTGAAGTCTACAAATAAATGATTGCACAGAGACATGGGAGTGAGGAATACATGAGTGGGCATGAGGAAACTTTATGGAGAGATGAATGTGTTCCTATCTTGATACATTTGTTAATTATACACATAAATGTGTTTGTCAAAATGTATTGATTTGTACACTTATGATTTTTGTATTTCACTGTAAACATTACATTAAAAAATGCAAACAAACTAAAAGAATGTTGAACATCCTTCTAGATATGGCATTAAACTGTGATTGCTACAGAATTGTCACGGTGACTGGGTATACACGTATGAATATTTTAAGCCCACTTGTATATTGGATGGTAGTCATAGCTCACATTCTCAGGTGGCTTCATCAACTGTGCTTATGTTGACATAATATTTACTTTGTATGGAGCCTGGAGATTTCATATACCTTGTTCTACTTTGTGATCATATGCCCAGTGAGAGGGAAAAAATAAGAAATTGCTATTTTTTTAAAGATGATTATCTAACATTCCCGGAAAATTAAAGCTATTTTATTTGAAAACAAGCACACTTAAATTCTACATTATAAATTAGTTGTCTCTCTGCCCACTTAATTTAAAAGACAGCAGTGAGAATCATCACTGCTCTCTCCATGTCAGTGATGAGCTGTGAGGACTGAGAGGATTGGGTGCAGAATGAGATGTCACAAGTTTCGTCTGATTCTATCATGGATTTATCATGGTTGTATGAGGAACTAACATGTGCAGGAGTCAGTTGATAAATCATGCTAATTCTAAAAATTAGTCAGTCTGCTTCAGAAGTGGAAACTGAATTAATCAATTTTTACTGTTACTCTTGTACTAATTTCAGCCCAGACTCATAGTTGAGAATTATTTAAAAAATTAAGATGATATAACATCGGTTATTCTCAGTAGTTCATTTTTATTCTTTTATAGATGTACAGTACTTGTTTGAATTTAATCCAGGTTTTACAATTGCATGTATAAAGTTTGAAACACTAAGGTGCCAACTTTTAAGCACATTTTTATTTTTCCTGTGAGAATGGTGCTAAACTCGAAATATTCCAAGTGAACTTATAAAAATAATTAACATGAATTAACTAAGAATCAACTCTTAGTTGTAAGATATATAACCTTTAAAAGACACTTCACCTTAGAGAATGATTCTGAGATATCTAACCAATATATATGTTTCCCTTATAAGCAAATAAAATCCAAAGAATCAAAAAGTTAAATTTTAGATATTCAATTTAATTTCTATATGGATCATTTAAAAATTTCTAGTGAAGTATTTAAATTTATACGGTTACTACCAAAGTCATCAAGTAAATAAATGAGACTTTAAACTTTAAAATTATTGAACTTTTAAAATTAGCTTGTTTAAGAAATTGATGGGGTTTTAACATTGTTTTTTCCTGAAAAAAAAAATAAGGAAAAATGTGTAAGGATATAAAAACAAGTGTTTAACCTTACAGAAATATATAACAGAAAAGGATAATTTAACATAAAACATTTTATGAAGCTGTTGAGTAGTCATGGTAACAAAAAATTACACACTTTTGAACATTTGTAAGTTTTTTCATGTGGAAAGGCTTTTAGTTCTTAAAAATTGCTGTTGTTCTCTCATAATTATGTCAAAAATATTTTCAAGATGAGAAACGTATGGCTAAGTTTAATAATTTATGTTAGAAAATCCACTCATCTTTTTATAAACAAATTTATTGGGGAATACCTGACATATAATAAACTGAACATATTTAAAGTGTACAATTATGCAGTTTGAACTCATGTATATACATTTGAAATCCTCACCAAAGTGAAGATGAACATGTTCATAACTCCTTTTAATCCCTTTCTCCCGTCACTTCTTGTGCCACCTTTTGTTTCCAGGCAACCACTAATCTGTTTTGTGTTGCTATAAACACTTTCTAGAATTTGATATCAGTTGATTCGTATAGTATTCTCTCTGTCTCTCTATTTAATATATATCAATACTTCATTCCTTCTTATTTATAAGTAGTATTAAATTGTATGTATACCACAATTTGTTTATCTATTTATCTGTTGAAGGAAATTTGGCTTGTTTTCAGCTTTGGGCTATGAACATTTGAGTATAAGATTTTTTACAGACATATGCTTTTATTTCTCTCAGGGAGATACCTAAGAGTGGAATGGTTGGATCATATGGTTAAGTGTATTTTGACTTTTTGAGGAATTGACAGAATGTTTTCCGAAGTGGTTGTGCCATTTTACATTTCCATCAGCAATGTACAGTATATAAATTCCATTTCCTCCACATTCTCACCAACACTTGTTATGGTTAGTGTTTTTAATTTTAGCTATTATAGCAATGACAGTGTGCCTCATTGTGGCTTTGCATAGAATGATGCCATGGAAAGCAATCATAGAAATTGCTTCAAAAAACAAGTAATCTAATAGGTTAAGGGACAGACAAATAAGCCAGGATTCAGTCTTTACACATGTTTTTGAGTTTATGATTTAATCTCAAGTGCCAATAACCTAAATTTGAAAGAATGTATTATCTGACTTCATTGTTTACAGTCCAGTGGGGAGACAACTGCAAATGAGTCAAAACGTATTTACATTAAGGCAGGGAACGTATATGCAAAGTATGAAATAAAATCTGGGTGGGGTCAGGGAAGACTTCAGAGGAAAGGTGTATTTTAAGATAAAACTGCAAGTATGAATAGTTTCCTAATACCAGAGAAGCAGATTAGTAATATGTATAAAATGTCCATGCATTCACGAACATGCCATTTTCTTAAAAAAGTGCAAGCAACATATTATCACTGGAACACAAATACTGAGTGTTGGGGATAAAAAGAATTGGGAAGGGAAGAGATCAGAGAGAAAGAAGAATCGATACATAGGATAATATATTTGATCTTGTCTTACTAAGAAAGTTTGAAAAATTCTGAGCAGTGGTGTGTTGCAACTTGTACTATCTACCACATTTTTACAGACTCTCCTAATTCTCTTTCCAGGCATATGATAGGATTATACTTCCTGATCCTCCTGGTTAGGTAGTCACATGACTAGTTCTGTCCAGTGAATTGTGCAAGGACCGATGCATGTCATCTTTGGCCTCGTGCTGATGCAAGATTCTGCAGAGTTTTCTGTTCCCTCTGGCACAGTGATAGGCAAAAGTCAGTATGGTGGATACTCTGTCTCTTGCTTCTTTGAATGACTCTTGTCTCTATTGTGTTAAGCCACGACAATTTGGAAGTTGTTTGTTTCTGTAGCACAGTTAAATCTTTTATGGCTGAGACAGATACTGCATAGCACAATATGCTATTGATTTGATTGGCTTAAGCAATAAAAGAATGGCTGAGATAGATAGGTAGTAAGGCAATCGAATCAGTAGCATATTGTGATTTACCAACAGTACAAAGAGGGACAGAGAGAAATCTAGACTAATGAATCGTATAAAGGATTATCCTTTGGACTTAGTAGTTACGTTGCCACTTGTGATCTTCAAGAACTCTTGAAGGATTTAGTGGAATATTGGAGAAGCAAAGTACATAGAATGGACTATAGAATAAATGGGGTTTAAAGAAGTGGAGACAACTAATGTTGAAATCAGTATCACGAATTAGACTGGCTGGCTATGGAATATCTTATGTGGCAAAATATAAACGTACTTCCTTCTATTGTTTTTTTTTACACAATTTACATACTACATTACCACAAAGTGAAGTAAATATAACAAACAAGCAAACAAAAAACCTATGACTACATTCAGTAGTCTGAATATACCAACAGTCTTGGGAAATTAAGGATTCTCATTGGATAATATAGAAGCTGTAGTTTCTGGTTTTCTTTACAAATTCTATCTTTAATTTATATCACAGAAATTCATCATTTATTTCTAGACTTTATTTATTTATTTATTTTTGAGACAGAGTCTCACTTTGTTGCCCAGGCTGGAGTGCAGTGGCGTGATTTCGGCTCACTGCAACCTCCACCTCCTGGGTTCAAGCGATTCTCCTGCCTCAGCCTCCCAAGTAGCTGGGATTACAGGCACACGCCACCAAGCCTGGCTAATTTTTGTATTTTTTTAGTAGACACGGGGTTTCATCATGTTGGTCAGACTGACCTTGAACTTGTGACCTCAAGTGATCCACCTGCCTTGGCCGCCCAAAGTGCTGGAATTACAGGCGTGAGCCACCGTGCCCCGTCCAGACTTCACTTCTTTTTGATGCTTTTCCGAACATTTCTAGTTTTCTAAACTTAATATTTTAGGAGATGAAACAGGAAATGTCTAAGTTCATCTAGCTAACATGCAAATGTAATTCAAACTGCAGAATAGACACAACGTCCATTATAGTTGTACTGCAAAGGCAAGGAAAGTCATATTTGCCTTTTTTATTGCCACCTGTATATGAAATATAATAACTTAATACAAGGTTACTAAATAGCAACCGAGGTAACACTAATGCAAAATGATGGCAGATCTATAATATGGTAAGTGCTGCCAATTATACTATTTCATTCTGAATCACATATAACCTATCAAACTGTGCCTGTCTGTACTTTTAAACATGCTGCTCCCTGAATAATTTTTTTCCATTAAGTTCTTTAAACTTTGAATAATCATCAAAGTACCATGCCATTTTTAGTTTATGGTATATGTAGTCTTAAAGATTCTGGAAGGCCATACAGACTTGGAAGAAGGAAGCAAGATATTTTAGATAGCCTAAAAAGTAACATGGGATGGTTCAATATGGCTTATTTATTACACATATAGTGACAGCGTCAAAATTGTTATTGTGGAATTGTATTAATGTAGAACCTATCCAAGGTTAGGCATTTACAGTAAGTGTTTTATTACAGCAAACGCTGAACTGTACTCCTTAGGGTCAAATCTACAGGCATTTAATTTCAGCAATTGCCATAATAGAGGCATTATGATAATGTCTCAGTCTCTTGGGTACACATAGAGGTTGAATGCTATTATGTTGTTTCTTTTCCTCTCCTTTAAAGCTTTTGTCTATAATCCATACACTGCTTGGAAAAGTAAGAATTTATATCCCTCTTTATTTGAATATTTGGAATTTCATTTCAAAGGCTGAAATGAACATAGTCTGAGAGAAAAAATAATGAGATATTACAAAAAGGGGAATAACTTTCCATATGTTTTAGATTTTTAGACACAAGGGACTCATCATAAGAACCACATGTACTTTTGCTGAGTCCCACCTTCAAAATTAATGAACAGCAAAATGCTTTACATTTCCCATAGGAAAGCTTCAACTCAGTTATTCTGTCACACCATTTTGTTTGGTGATTTGTTATTATTATCTAAAAAGGGCATATTTTAATAAAGTGATAGTCTTTTATCTGATAAATTAATAGGCACGATTACTGTCAGCTGGATGGTAACAGGCTAAGATATAAAGTATCATTCATAAGAGAAACCTGAGAAAGACTGAGAAAGAATGACTGGTAAAAGGGTTGCAGAATTAGGCATGTGGGGTTTATAGATGGAAAAATATGTTCAAGAAGGAGGTAATTAGAGAAACGTATGTCAAGTGAAACAAAAGCAAGTAAACACATACACATAAAGGTAAAATGTCACTGGGTATAAGGTGTAGAATAAATACTAGCAGATGCAGTGCATGTTTTAAAGATTTACTGTGTGTACTTCATCCTTCTACAAATGAAATCCCAGAAAATTATTTTCAAATTTAGTTTTTAGTACATCAGATTTATTTTTCTTTTCATCATGTATGTGTTAAAGATTTGGTATGTGTGCTTCAACTTTCTACACATAGACTACCAAAAAGTTATTTTCAAATGTTGCTTTTATGTTAAAATTTATTTTTCTTTTTTATCAGTACTGATTCAAAAAATTATGGTCAGATTCCCTAGGTCTCACTTTTAAGTACAAATCTCCACAATGCATGATAGTTAATTATCCTGGGGAAGGATACCATAATTTTTTATTTAGTACCATCTCAAGTATTTAATCCGGTTTGCTACTATGCGTTTTGTTGGTCCTTTGTGAATTTTTACTAAATCCTTGATTCTGTTGTGTATAAATTGAAGCTCTATTATTTACCAAGCCAATATGATTTCACTTAGAACACAGTTCCAGTTTGATAAATGAGACTGATTATTCACTGGGAATGCACTCTCTTGGTCAACTTCACAATCTTCCTTTATCAGATTTTGGTTTTGCACTTATTGTTTTGCCCTTATGCTCTTTTATAAATCTAATATTTCAATCAGACATGATAATGTATGTTTAGTAACTCATTCTTAATATTCATGTTTATTTTCCCATTTTAAATGAAATTACAAAGCCCTTTTTCATTTGCATATATAAGAATAACATATATTCTGAAATTGGCTGTTACTCAGTTGCAGTTACCAATACTGCAACCCTGACCCCTGAAATATTACAAGTAAGGTCAGAGCTGTACTGTAATACATATACTGCAGAAACTCTCAACCTAGGCTGTGCATCATAATCATTTGTGGAGTTAAAAAAAAAATCCAGTAGCCAGGGTTGAGAACCACTGCATTGGGCTATATTGTATGAGTACCATCTGAGCTCACTATATCATAGAAATCTCCTAAAATATTGATTCCAATCTTCTGCTAGTAAAAGGCAGGGCTAAAGCATAAAAACTTTGTGTTAACCTTAAAGAAAAAAAAAAAAAGATATCAGTAACATGACTTCACATGGACAAGAGCAAGAGAACAATGTTTATGGATTAGAACAGTATTGTTCTTCTACCCTGTAAGATGTCAAGGTTCAGAAGAACTCATCGCCCAAATTCATTTCAATTTGGACACATCCAAAGATGTGGAGCTGCGAAATACCAGAATTTCTACCCTGGATCTATGCTAGTAGTTCTCAGTCATAAGCCTCATAGCGTTCTTGTCTCTAGCTCATTGTGGAATCAAAAGACAGTTTTTTTGTTGTTGTTGTTTTACTTAAAGAATGACACATTAATTCACAATTTATTGTAGAAAAAGGAGAAAAAATTGATAAGCAAAAGCAATATTAATAATAACGATCTGATAACTAGAAACAACCACACTGTCTTCATGTTGAATAGTCTTCCAGACAAGTGTATTTTCTGGTTAAGAGCACAGACTCTGGAGACATGTTGCCTACTTTTAAATGCTGGCCTTGCTAGTGATGAGCTCCGTAACTTTGGGCAAGTTATTTAACTGCCCTATGCTTCTATTTTCTGGTCTGTCCAATGGGGATAATAATACTATAGTCTCCATAAGACTGTTATAAACATTAAATGCATTAATATATGAAAAGTTTCTAGAATAGTGGCTTTTACATAGCAAGCTCTTTACAGGTGTTAGCAAAATTATTATATGTGTATACAAATATACGGTTAACAGATACTAGATAAAACCACTTCAGGCAACTTAAGTAGTTACTGAGAATTTCAATGGATATTTGTTCGTCTATGAACCAAGCAATTATTTATTTGGCACTGATTGTGTGCTAGGCACCATACATTTAAATTAACTTCTTTAGGGATGGTATTCAGTTGTACAGATTGTAATACATTTTATTCAGCCAACTCCCTAGTGGTAGACATTATTTTTTTTCAATTTTAAAAATAAGATAAATAAGGCCGCAATGAATATCCTGATAGGTAATTATGTGTGCACATCCATTACAAATTTCTAGAAGTTTCTGGGTCAAAGGTGTTGTGCTGGACTCCTGCTAACTTCAGTTTGGATGGCACCAGGTTCAACAGACTGAAGAAGAGACCCAGAACCAGCCACAAAACCATAGAGTTTATTGAGAACTTACATACAGTGGTCCAGTGGCGGTTGGCTGGGTAGCAGAACTGCTGATGCCTTCAGGAAACATGTAATTTATGTAGCATTTTCACTTAACATCCTCCCCCAACAACCTCCACTTGGCAACCTTTTTTTAACCCAAATATTCTGTGGGTTGGGCCAGGGGCTCATATGTTCCTCATAGATAAGGAATGAATCTCTGAGTTGGCCATGCTTGAAAGTCTAAACACATATTCAGATGTGTCTGCCATGTAGCGTCATTTCTCAGGGTATGCTTAAGTTATTGCTGTGAGCTGCATCTACTATACAAAAAGGTATGCAGCTTTCAGAGATTTTTTTATATATATATATATATATACTTTAAGTTCTAGGGTACATGTGCACAGTGTGCAGATTTGTTACATATGTATACATGTGCCATATTGGTGTGCTGCACCCATGAACTCGTCATTTACATTAGGTATATCTCCTAATGCTATCCTTCCCCCTCCTACCACCCCATGACAGGCCCCAGTGTGTGATGTTCCCCACCCTGTGTCCAAGTGTTCTCATTGTTCAGTTCCCACCTATGAGTGAGAACATGTG
The DNA here is from genome assembly GCF_008728515.1 of Papio anubis. Lineage (NCBI taxonomy): Eukaryota > Metazoa > Chordata > Mammalia > Primates > Cercopithecidae > Papio > Papio anubis. The sequence continues at coordinate 116,306,881 of NC_044977.1, read as the reverse complement.
GTGTTTGGTTTTCTGTCCTTGTGATAGTTTGCTCAGAATGATGGTTTCCAGCTTCATCCATGTCCCTACAAAAGACATGAACTCATCCTTTTTTATGGCTGCATAGTATTCCATGGTGTATATGTGCCACATTTTCTTAGTCCAGTCTATCATTGATGGATATTTGGGTTGGTTCCAAGTCTTTGCTATTGTGAATAGTGTCACAATAAACATACGTGTGCATGTGTCTTTATAGCAGCATTATTTATAATCCTTTGGGTATATACCCAGTAATGGGATGACTGGGTCAAATGGTATTTCTAGTTCTAGATCCTTGAGGAATTGCCACACTGTCTTCCACAATGGTTGAACCAGTTTACAGTCCCACCAACAGTGTAAAAGTGTTCCTATTTCTCCACATCCTCTCCAGCACCTGTTGTTTCCTGACTTTTTAATGATCGCCATTCTAAATGGTGTGAGATGGTATCTCATTGTGGTTTTGATTTGCATTTATCTGATGGCCAGTGATGATGAGCATTTTTTCATGTGTCTGTTGGCTGTATGAATGTCTTCTTTTGAGAACTGTCTGTTCATATCCTTTGCCCACTTTTTGATGGGGTTGTTTGATTTTTTCTTGTAAATTGGTTTAAGTTCTTTGTAGATTCTGGATATTAGCCCTTTGTTACATGGGTAAATTGTAAAATTTTTCTCCCATTCTGTAGGTTGCCTGTCCACTCTGATGGTAGTTTCTTTTGCTGTGCAGAAGCTCTTTAGTTTAATTAGATCCCATTTGTCAATTTTGGCTTTTGTTGCCATTGCTTTTGGTGTTTTAGTCATGAAGTCCTTGCCCATGCCTATGTCCTGAATGGTATTGCCTGGGTTTTCTTCTAGGGTTTTTATGGTTTTAGGTCTGACATTTAAGTCTTTAATCCATCTTGAATTAATTTTTGTATAAGGTGTAAGGAAGGGTTCCAGTTTCAGCTTTCTACATACAGCTAGCCAGTTTTCCCAGCACTATTTACTAAATAGGGAATCCTTTCCCCATTTCTTGTTTTTTTCAGGTTTGTCAAAGATCAGATGGTTGTAGATGTGTGGTATTATTTCTGAGGGCTCTGTTCTGTTCCATTGGTCTGTATGTCTGTTTTGGTACCAGTACCATGCTGTTTTGGTTACTGTAGCCTTGTAGTATAGTTTGAAGTCAGGTAGCGTGATGCCTCCAGCTTTGTTCTTTTGGCTTAGGATTGTCTTGGCAATGTGGGCTCTTTTTTGGTTCCATATGAGCTTTAAACTATTTTTTTCCAATTCTGTGAAGAAAGTCATTGGCTTGATGGGAAGGTATTCAATGTATAAATTACCTTGGGCAGCACGGCCATTTTCACGATATTGATTCTTCCAATCCATGAGCATGGAACGTTTTTCCATTTCCTTGTGTCATCTTTTAATTCACTGAGCAGTGGTTTGTAGTTATTCTTGAAGAGGTCCTTCACATCCCTTGTAAGTTGGATTCCTATATATTTTATTATCTTTGAAGCAATTGTGAATGGGAGTTCATTCATGATTTGGCTATTTGTCTGTTATTGGTGTATAGGAATGCTTGTGATTTTTGCACATTGATTTTGTATCCTGAGACTTTGCTGAAGTTGCTTATCAGCTTAAGGAAATTTTGGGCTGAGATAATAGGGTTTTCTAAATATACAATCATATCTGCAAACAGGGACAATTTGACTTCCTCTTTTCCTAATTGTATACCCTTTCTTTCTTTCTCCTGCCTGATTGCCCTGGCCAAAACACGCAACACTACGTTGAATAGGAGTGGTGAGAGAGGGCAACCCTGTCTTGTGCCAGTTTTCAAAGGTAATGCTTCCAGTTTTGGCCCACTCAGTGTGATATTGGCTGTGGGTTTGTCATAAATAGCTCTTTTTATTTTGAGATACATCCCATCAATACCTAGTTTATTGAGAGTTTTTAGCATGAAGGGCTGTTTAATTTTGTCGAAGGCCTTTTCTGCATCTATTGAGATAATCATGTGGTTTTTGTCTTTGGTTCTCTTTATATGATGGATTATGTATTTTGAACCAGCCTTGCATCCCGGGGATGAAGCCAACTTGATCGTGGTGGATAAGCTTTTAGATGTGCTGCTGGATTCAGTTTGCCAGTATTTTATGGAGGATTTTTGCATCGATGTTCATCAAGGATATTGGTCTAAAATTCTCCTTTTTTGTTGTGTCTATGCCAGGCTTTGGTGCCAGAATGATGCTGGCCTCATAAAATGAGTTAGGGAGGATTCTGTTTTTTCCTGTTGATTGGAATAGTTTCAGAAGGAATGGTATCAGCTCCTCCTTGTACCTCTGGTAGAATTCGGCTGTGAATCCATCTGGTCCTGGACTTGTTTTGATTGGTAGGCTATTAATTATTACCTCAATTTCAGAGCCTGTTATTGGTCTATTCAGGGATTCAACTTCTCTCTGGTTTAGTCTTGGGAGAGTGTACGTGTCCAGGAATTTATCCATTTCTTCTAGATTTTGTAGTTTATTTGCGTAGAGGTCTTTATAGTGTTCACTGATGGCAATTTGTATTTCTGTGGGATCGGCGGTGATATCCCCTTTATCATTTTTTATTGTGTCTATTTGATTCTTCTCTCTTTTCTTATTAGGCTTGCTAGTGATCTATCAATTTTGTTGATCTTTTCAAAAAACCAGCTCCTGGATTCATTCATTTTTGGAAGGTTTTTTTGTGTCTCTATCTCCTTCAGTTCTGCTCTGATCTTAGTTATTTCTTGCCTTCTGCTAGCTTTTGAATGTGTTTACTCTTGCTTCTCTAATTCTTTTAATTGTGATGTTAGGGTGTCAATTTTAAATCTTTCCTGCTTTCTCATGTGGGCATTTAGTGCTGTAAATTTCCCTCTACACACTGCTTTAAATGTATCCCAAAGATTCTGGTATGTTGTGTCTTTGTTCCCTTTGGTTTCAAAAAACATCGTTATTTCTGCCTTCATTTCATTATGTACCCAGTAGTCATTCAGGAGCAGGTTGTTCAGTTTCCAGGTGGTTGAGTGGTTGTGAGTGAGTTTCTTAATCCTGAGTTCTAGTTTGATTGCACAGTGGTCTGAGAGACAGTTTGTTATAATATCTGTTCTTTTACATTTGCTGAGGAGTGCTTTACTTCCAACTATGTGGTTAATTTTGGAATAAGTGCAATGTGGTGCTGAGAAGAATGCATATTCTATTGATTTGGGGTGGAGCATTCTGTAGATATCTATTAGGTCTGCTTGGTGCAGAGCTGAGTTCAGTTCCTGGATATCCTTGTTAACTTTCTGTCTCATTTATCTGTCTAATGTTGACAGTGGTTTGTTAAAGTCTCCCATTATTATTGTGTGGGAGTCTAAGTCTCTTTGTAGATGTCTAAGAACTTGCTTTATGAATCTGGGTGCTCCTGTATTGGGTGCATATATATTTAGGATAGTTAGCTCTTCTTGTATATCGATCCCTTTTCCTTTATGTAATGGCCTTCTTTGTCTCATTTGATCTTTGTTGGTTTAAACTCTGTTTTATCAGAGACTAGGATTTCAACCCTGCTTTTTTTTGTTTTCCATTTGCTTGGTAGATCTTCCTCCATCCCTTTATTTTGAGCCTATGTGTGTCTCTGCACGTGAGATGGGTCTCCTAAATACAGCACACTGATGGGTCTTGACTCTTTATCCAATTTGCCAGACTATGTCTTTTAATTGGAGCATTTAGTCCATTTATATTTAAGGTTAATATTGTTGTGTGAATTTGATCCTGTCATTACGATGTTAGCTGGTTATTTTGCTTTTTAGTTGATGCAGTTTCTTCCTAGCATCAATGGCCTTTACAATATGTCATGTTTTTGCAGTGACTGGTACCGGTTTTTCCCTTCCATATTTAGTGCTTCCTTCAGGATCTCTTGTAAGGCAGGCCTGGTGGTGACAAAATCTCTCATCATTTGCTTGTCTGTAAAGGATTTTATTTCTCCTTCACTTATGAAGCTTAGTTTGGCTGGATATGAAAATCTGGGTTCAAAATTCTTTTCTTGAAGAATGTTGAATATTGGCCCCCACTCTCTTCTGGCTTGTAGAGTTTTTGCCGAGAGATCCACTGTTAGTCTGATGGGCTTCCATTTGTGGGTAACCCCACCTTTCTCTCTGATTGCCCTTAACATTTTTTCCTTCATTTCAACTTTGGTGAATCTGACAATTATGTGTCTTGGAGTTGCTCTTCTCAAGGAGTATCTTTGTGGCGTTCTCTGTATTTCCTGAATTTGAATGTTGGCCTGCCTTGCTAAGTTGGGGAAGTTCTCCTGGATGATATCCTGCAGAGTGTTTTCCAACTTGATTCCCTTCTCCCCATCACTTTCAGGTACACCAATCAGACGTAGATATGGTCTTTTCACATAGTTCCATATTTCTCGGAGGCTTTGTTCATTTATTTTTACTCTTTTACCTCTAAACTTCTCTTCTCACTTCATTTCATTCATTTGATCTTCAATCACCAATGCCCTTTCTTCCAGTTGATCGAATCGGTTACTGAAGCTTGTGCCTGTGTCACGTAATTGTTGTGCCATTGTTTTCAGCTCCATCAGGTCATTTAAGGTCTTCTCTACACTGTTTATTCTAGTTAGCCATTAGTCTAATCTTTTTTCAAGGTTGGGTTCGAACATCCTCCTTCAGCTCGGAGGAGTTTATTATTACCGATCCTCTGAAGCCTTCTTCTCTCAACTCATCAAAGTCATTCTCCATCCAGCTTTTTTCCATTGCTGGCGAGGAGCTGCATTCCTTTGGAGGAGAAGAGGTGCTCTGATTTTTTGATTTTCAGCTTTTCTGCTCTGGTTTCTCCCCATTTTTGTGGTTTTATCCATTTTTGGTCTTGGATGATGCTGACATACAGACGGGGTTTTGGTGTGGATGTCCTTTCTGTTTGTTAGTTTTCCTTCTAACAGTCAGAACCCTCAACTGCCGATCTGTTGGAGTTTGCTGGAGGTCCACTCCAGACACTGTTTGCCTGGGTATCACCAGTGGAGGCTGCAGAACAGCAAATATTGCAGAGGGGCAAATGTTGCTGCCTGATCCTTCCTTTGGAAGCTTCATCTCAGAGGGGCACCCAGCTGTATGAGGTGTCAGTCGGCCCCTACTGGGAGGTGCCTCTCAGTTAGGCTTCTTGGGAGTCAGGGACCCACTTGGGGAGGCAGTCTGTCCATTCTCAGATCTCAAACTCTGTGCTGGGAGGACCACTACTCTTTTCAAAGCTGTCATACAGGGATGTTTACATCTGCAGAAGTTTCTGCTGCCTTTTGGTCAGCTATGCCCTGTCCCCAGAAGTGGAGTCTACAGAGGCAGGCAGGCCTCCTTGAGCTGCAGTGGGCTCCACCCAGTTGGAGCTTCCTGGCTGCTTGGTTTACCTACTCAAGCCTCAGCAATGGCGGGCGCCCCTCCCCTAGCCTCGCTGCCACCTTGCAGTTTGGTCTCAGACTGCTGTGCTAGCAGTGAGCAAGACTCCGTGGCTGTGGGACTCTCCAAGCCAGGCACAGGATATAATCTCCTAGTGTGCCATTTGCTAAGACTGTTAGAAAAGCACAGTATTAGGGTGGGAGTGACCCGATTTTCCAGGGGCTGTCTGTCATGGCTTCCTTTGGCTAGGAAAGGGAATTCCCTGATCCCTTGCACTTCCCGGGTGAGGCAATTCTCTGCCCTGCTTCGGCTCACGCTGGGTGGGCTGCACCCACTGTCCAACAAGCCCCAGTGAGATGAACCCGGTACCTCAGTTGGAAATGCAGAAATCACCCATCTTCTGCGTTGCTCATGTTGGGAGCTGTAGACTGGAGCTGTTCCTATTCAGCCATCTTGGAACCAGGTCTGAGATTTTTTTTATTTACTGGCAAATTACCATTCAGTGAGACTGTGCCATTTATGGTCACACCAACAATGAGTGAGAATAGAAGGCAAAGATCTTGAGCAAATGTAGTTGACTGAACCATTAGTAATTTCAGAATAACTTGAACATTTTACACCAAGGTTAGCATTCATTAGCTAGGAAGAGCCAATAAACAGCTGTCAATCAAAACGGTTTTGAAAATTTTTAATTACTAAGTTATATTAACTTTTGGTAAACTTTCAGCAAGTGGAATACTAGATTATTAAATATCCAAGCCCTGATGTTTTTAAAACCCTTATTGGTAATAGGGTTGTTGTTGTTGCTTTTTTTTTTTTTTTTTTAAATGAGTTATATATATACTTGAAAATGCCACAAATAAAACATCCTGTTATTTCTTTCATTTAAAGGTGTGTTCTTCATATCTTTACATATTAATTATCAAGGGCCAAAACATCTTGTTTTAGGTCCGTGCTGGATTTTCCCACTGTACCTGAGACAGTAACATTAAGGAAGAAAAGCAGAATTCCTTTTTTAGAAATTAGGCTTATTTTCTAAAGTTGCCTACTGATTATAACACTTATCTCACCCTTTTTCTCTTTTTTGTGGTCCTTCTCAATTGATCAATCAGAACTCTAGATTTTTTTCCATACAGTTATATGCAAAGTTCTATAAGGATATGTTGGTAATCAACTCGACTAGATCTTTCTTGTCCCATCCTAAACATGAAAAAACTATGCAGTTAATTCTTTATTTCAACCATATAGAATTACACAGCTATAACTCTGCCTTTTATCCTGGCATTTAAAAAATGTACCATTTAGCATCTATCCAATAGATAATATTTTAAAAGATACTGTATAAGGTTTGCATGGATTTTTTTTTGACTTAGAGTAAAATTATGAATCCAAGTATAAATATAAATAATCTAAATGTTTAAAAGCTATCTTGAAAAGATAATTAAATTTTAGTTTTTTTTACTGATAGATTGTGTCCATCTCATTAGTATTAAAATTTAAAATGTAAGAGTGGCCTTATTGAATGTCAACAAAACACTATCCACAATTTCATAAGTGAATAGAGCAGTGAGTATGGTCCTTTCAGTAGTATAATTTATTACTCTCTTAAGTTCTTGGTGCAAATTTTAACTCCACTATTTGCTTGCACAAGCCATATAACTTATCTAAACCTCAGTGTCTTAATCAGTAAAATAGGCACAGTAACAGTACTCATCTCATAGTTCTTTAGTTTGTTGTTGCTGTTGTTATGAGGATTAATTGAGATAATGCATGGAAACTTTTATTACTATTTGACTGGAAATAGACATTCAATAAATACTAGCTATTCAGTGAAATGAAAGGGAAAAAAAACCCTTAAAAACAGGCTTCCATTAGTATCACATGTTTCCTTTCTCCACAGTTGCTGCTGATACTGAATCCAGAGAGGTGAACAGATTTCCCCTTCCTAATAATACAACCACAGCAACAGCAGCTGTGACTGAGGAGAAACCAGAACTAACATCTCTTCAAGAGGGAACCCACTGATTCACCAGGCTTTATTCATTATCTGAAGGCTGGGAAGGAGATTGATAAACTAAGAACCTTGGCTGATCCTCTGGAGACAGACTGCTCATTAATCTTGAGATGGACAAAGCTCCATAAGCCTTCCAGTGGTCTTCTGACAATACGGCCTTGAATTATATTCTTTTCTAACCTGGCCTTCTGATGTATTTTCTAGGTCCCTAAGGAGGAGGAGAAGGGCAAATAGGGAATTGTGTTTGGGTTGGCTGGACATATAGAAAATGATGGTGCATGTCAGATAAAATCACAATAGACTACAAAAATATTTCTGAATTCATCATTCTACAGTAATATGGTAGTATGAGCATTCAATATTACCATCTGCTATGGCATAATGAGTTCAGAGGGTATCTCTATTGACTCAGGTAAAGGAAAACTTGTCATTTGAAGCTGGTAGCACACCTGATGGATGGAGCATGAAGTGAAAACTTCCCATCATCTTTCTTATAAGGGAACCTGATGCTTGGATTAGTTAAATGGACCAAAACAGAAATATAAAGTTCACCTTGCACACTTAAAGGCCATTGCAGAATTTTTTGATACTATCTAAAGACTTGCCATCATAAAATACATTTTGTGCCTTTTTTCTCTTAGAGAAATTTCAGTCTTTTTATAGTTGTGAATTTCCTATTCTTTAGTTAGAATGAAATTATAGTAAACAAGGCACAGACATCTATAAAGAGTACTTCTCTTTTGTTTTTTAGTTAATTGGTTTGTTGGTTTATGAGTTTTGCTGTTTGGGATTTTTGTTTATTGTTTATAGTTTATTGTTTATAGTTTCATTAGTAAGGTTTTTGTTTGTTTGTTTGCCATAATAGCCTATCAGACATAGGTCTGTGTATTTTTCACCAGTTGTCAAGATTTTTATTTTCTTGGCTGAAATGACTTATAAACTTTTATTGTTGCTTTAATGATAGTCTTAAGAAGTGTCATACCTGTGTGAGTTTTTTTAAATGAGATTTCGGCATGAAATAGGTATAGTAGAACCATGCCCCATGTAAACTGACTGATTGAGAGATATTATTCAATAATTTATTGTGAAGAAAGATGGCCTAGCATTTTGTGTCATACAGGCTGATGGAATTTTGATTTTGGAATGGAGTATTTCTTTTTAAAAGATGAAGTAGTACGCTTTATTTTTAGGCTGTCCTGAAGGAGCAATACCTGAGAAAGGAATTAGAATCAGTAGTTAGGTAAGGATTGGGACCTGTGCTCAGGAATGATATACATAATTCTGATATTATAGGACTTTCCCTTAGAGGCTTTTTCATCTTTAGATGATCAATTAGATATTTAAAGTGAATACATTTACTTGATCCCATCTAGAGAGAATGTTTACAATTGCAACATATGAAGAAATCATTTTAGAACTGCAAAGTTGTTGTCTAATTTGGCTCCTCACTAACAGAGATATTTGCTTCAGATAAATTATTGTTTCCATTATTAATCTGTGTAACAATGCCCCTACAACAATTTCCTTAAGCCCTGAGGACTAACTCTAATCCCCTGCATAGGATCTATTATGACCTAGACCTACTCTTTTTTTGCACGGATAAATTGTTTAGCAACAGATTTGAATTTAATGTGTTGAAGTTTGACTGTATTTGCTGTACAAGGTATGTGTGTGTGTGAGAGAGAGGGAGAGGAGAAAGAAAGAGGAAGAAAGGAAGAGGTAGAGAGAGAGTGAGAAAGAGACAGAGGTTTTCAGCCTTCCTAGCTATCAGTTTTCCCAAATCGAACTAACCAATCAGATAATGAGCATGCAGACTGTTCAGACTCACTGTAATCAAGGTTTTCAAATTCTCTTGTAGGACAATCAGAATAGTCAAATATATTCCTTAGATCTTGGATGGTAGCTAATTATAATACAGAGGAGTTTTCATATTAATCTTCCTAATGAATTAATATAACTATAAATTGCTAAATAAGTTATTCTTACTATCAGCATAAACTGTCTAATTCATATATGGTATAGTTAGATTCAGGGATGGAGTTTAAATGTATAACAGAGTAACTATTAGCAAATTTTTCCTTGTGGTTAGTACATGTCAGACACTGTTCCAAGTGTTTTATGAGTTTTAGTTAATTCAGTGTTCACTTTTGAGGAAGGCACTGCTATTCATATCTTTATTTGGAAGGTGGGGAAATTGAGGCACAAAGAGGTTATTGTGTATTTGCCTAAGATCTCACAGCTGTTATATGACATGGGTGGAATTCAAAATCAGTATGGTGTCAGAACCTACTCTCTTAACAAGTGTGGCTATGTTGCTTTCCTAAAAACAAGGGAGAAAGCTGATTTTTATATAGTAAGTAATGCTTCTTATTTAGGCATGTAAGTTAAGATGACCACATACTTTACTCTCAAGATGGTTAATTATAACACTCAAATTCTGGTATCCGAAATCCTTGTATATAGCCTATTTTGGAGTAGTTCATTTTCTCATTCACGGACTTTTATGACCATGAACTAATTTTGTCTCCTCACCTGACACTTACTTTTCTAGTTTGATGGAGGGTAGATGTCCAATTTTTGTAAGACATTAATCATATGCAGCATGTTAGCACCCTGAAGAGTAATGATGGGTAAGCAGTAATTGAGACTAACACTGTTGCTTAATGAAAATTGCTACCAGATGCTGGCAGAGTTCTGTGAGCCCTAGCATGTTAAATGGTCATTGCTATTGTGGTTTATTAAATAGTTTACTGAGTTTTTTATTTTCCTGTGACATTTACATGGTTCCAGAATATGGATGTCTGAATTCAATGGTTCACTTGTTTTAGATTGTGAATAGCTAATAATATCGAGGAATTTTTTTCTTTAGTCAGCTGCCTTACTTAATGGGGAAAAATTCCTTATACAAGTTTACTTTCATGAATAATACTTGGGCATAATAATTACCAATATACTTTGGCATAATAATATGCCAAATTTGCTTCCTAAAACTTTAATCCATGACGGGATGCAAAAGCAAACTGGTGAAGTGGTTGGAACATGGTACCACCCCGTTTAAATCCTGTCTTCATTGCTCAATGTGTTTTCATGCCGATTTCTTAACTTCCTCCAAGCTTTATTTACCTCAACTGTCAAATAGAAATTATGTTATGACATCGTTGGGAAGATTTGCAAGGCCTGATACCTCTAATCAAAGAATGATGCTTAGAATAATCTCTAGGCAATTTCTTTCTGACATTTTTTATAGGCTGTTCTTCTTCCTCATACTTTACCTATGTCATAAGGACTACAACATATAGTACTATCCAGTGCCCAACTTTCCTCAATTGAGTTGTGGCTCTGAGTGCTCTGGGTCTTAGTGACCCAGACTAGCTAACCAAAGAAGGGCCTGGAGGGACTGTGATATTGCATAGTATTTTTCAGATCCGACTGCTAATAAGAATCACATAATAGGTCATATAGACTTCCAGGTCCTTTCCTTGGAGGTTCTGGTTTAGCTGGCCTAGAGTGGGGTGTAGAAATATATGTTTTAACCAGAGATCCAGATGATTTCAATGATAAGGGGAAATGTAGAAAGAAGTTTTAGAGTTGATATATCTGAGTTGAAATCCTACTGCCACTTATCAACAGCTAGGTGGTGATTTAGCTTTTGTGTCCTAGTTTGTAGGTGGTTAACACAGATGGTAGTTCCTTTTCTTATATTTTTGCTGATGGAGTCCAGAGTAAGTAAACTTGCAAGTGGCCAATTCCTTGCTTCATTACTTGATCATGTCTCAGCACTTTCTAGAGGTATGCTGGTAATATTTAACAACTCTCCAGAATAGCAAGCCCTATTTTTGCTTATTTCTGTTTCATAAACACTCATCATGGCCATTTTCTAGCTACCAGTATTCAGTCACTAAATGCATAGTTGAGAAGAGATGTACACATTCAGGTCTCATGAGCTGGAGGGAGCCACTCCTTCCAGCCACACCTCACATCCATCAGTTTTCTCTTTCTCCTCTCCCTCTGCCCGCTTCTTGTCTCTTTTTTTCCTCTCATCCCCCTATTTCTGTCCCTTTCTGTCTTATTTGTAGGGCTACTTTCTTGAGAAAGTAGAATAACTTATATCATTTCTTCATTAATTGTTTTATAAAATGTTTACTGAGTCTCTACTGTGTCAGACATCAGAAATGCATAATAGCTTTTTAAAGTTCAGCCTGTATGCTTTATATTTGGCCAGATAAGTAACACAGAACGAAAATCATGCAACTTGCGGGGAGAAAAGGCTATCCTGGAAATTAGCAATTGAGCTCCCAACACTTCCTATCAATCCTTTTCTTCATCTCATCTTTCTGCATGCTCTCTCTTTTCTTTTGTCCTGTACTTTGCTCTACTGGTTATTCTCTTTCTTTCCACTATAAACTGGCAGCTTCTCCTCTGTTGCTTTGGCCTAATACATGGTCAAGTCTCTACTATCTTAAGAAAACAACAAAAACAGACCAGGCACGGTGGCTCACGCCTGTAATCCCAGCACTTTGGGAGGCCGAGGCGGGCGGATCACCTGAGATTGGGAGTTCGAGACCAGACTGAACAACATGCAGAAACCCTGTCTCTACTAAAAATACAAAAAATTAGCTGGGCGTGGTGACACATGCCTGTAATCCCAGCCACTCGGGAGGCTGAGGCAGGAGAATTGCTTGAACCTGGGAGGTGGAGGTTGCGGTGAGCCAGGATCATGTCATTGTACTCCAGCCTGGGCAACAAGAGCCAAACTCCGTCTCAAAAAAATAAAAAATAAAGAAAACAACAAAAACAATATTAATAACAAAACTGCCCTGACTCTGTCAGGTCACTATAAAATCTTATTCCTCTACACTTAGAATTCTGGAAAGAGTAGCTTGCTCTTTGTTTTTACTTCCTCATATTCTGTTTTCTATCTTTACCATTTTTCTTCTGCCCTACTACTTTAGTGAAATTCCTTCTGGTAAAGCCAACGTGCCAATTGCAATGAGCACAAGAAATTCCTTAACTTACTGGGCCTCTCTACTACCATTGATGCTGCTAATCCATAACTCCTCGACTATCTTCTCTCACCCAATTTTATGTATATTATTGACCTGCTTCTCTTTAGCTTTCTGACTATATTTCTAGTCCCTGACTTACTCACTGTTATTTTGTACACACTATTTCAGTGGTTCTCAAACTTTAGCTGTATCAGAACCACCTGGAGGGTTTGTTGAGTCAGATTACTGGGCCCAGATTTTCTGATTCTGTAGGTTTTGGGTAGAGAATGAAAATTTACTTTTCTAACAAGTTTCCAAGTGACCCTTCTAGTCTCAGAACTGCACCTCAAGAATATACTGCTCTAACTTCTTGAGTTCCTCTTTTACTTCCTGCCCTTAACTGGTAACTTGGTCTGTCATTTAACTCTTCTTGCTAAGTACATTGTTTCTAAGTACATCTCTTCTCATGGTTTTGATGGCTTATACCATCTGACACTAAAAATGTTTATCTCTTGTGACCTCATGGCCAATTTAGATTAGGATATCCAACTGTATGCTGGACATCTTTTATTAAATGTCCCAAAGGAATGCTTTGCCCATGGCCAGTCAGTGATGGAGGTGAAATTTGAATCCTGACTGTTTGACTCGAATGCCCCTGATTTTAACCATTAACTTCTATTAGACTCTCATCGTTCTTATGATTTCTCTAGTTCGGGACCTTCTATCTCTGGGAAGATGAAGCTTTCTGTGTTGGAGGCACCCAACACTATCCCGAGTTCACAGGAGGATTCACAAGACTCTATATAGTGTTGTATTTATGGCCATAATTTACTATAGTGAAAGAATACCAAACAAAATCAATATGCAAAAGGTGCATTGGGCAGAGTCTGGAAGAAACCAAGTGTAAGAGTCTACTCTGAGTGGATTCATACAGCACATGCTTAATTCTTCCAGCAATGACTTGTAACAACAGGAGTCTACTAAGGAAGCTCATTAGAGATTTTGCCCAGGGTTGTCATCGTAGGATGATCACATAGGTACCCACTGCCTAACACATAGCAACATTTTAGTCTCCCAGAAGGAAAGCAGGTGTTCGACATAAACTATATTGTTTTCATACACAGTTCAGGCATAGTAAACTATTTTTATCAGTGAATGCTTGGAACTCTCCTGAAATCTATGTTCCTAGACATCAACCAAGGGCCAACCTTGCAAGCAGGCCTTTTGTAAGGATAGCAGTCTCAGGCCTTTTATGTTAACCATTTTCCGTACCTTCTAATGAGCCTTTCCATGTACAGTATTTTCCTTTCTCATTTTCATCTCCATACTGCAGCTGAATGAGGTATTTAAAATGCAAATCTGGTCTTATCCATCCTTGGCTTCAAACCCTTTGCAGTGCATCTTTTCTAGTTCTTGATAAACGGAATAAAAGGGGTTCATTGGGAGAAGTTTTTGGGAGCACAATTTGTACTGCAATTAATGTGCTGAATTTTTTATGTAAGCTATTCACCCACTTATTTTAATGTTAAGACACAGAGGAGTTTCCCACTGAATGCTGTAGTTGAGAATCCCTCTTTTCTCCACAGCTCATATTCCAGACAGATTTGATCTTTCTTAACTTTGAATTGACTTAACAATTAAGTTTTCTTTTCATAGCACTTACCACTTTCTCTCTTGTATTGTAGGTTTTTTTTTCTGTACATGTCTCACCTCTATATTATAAGTCTTTGAGTTACAATCTTTCTCTTTATTCCTCAAATTAATCTCCAGTAATTCAGTATTTACCAGTTAGCTTTCAATAACCATGTTGAAGAACTGAATAAACTTGACTAAAAATGAAAAATAATGATCTGTACTTTATTCTGATAAAGTTACTTACCTAGTTTTCTTAGTAGCCGTTGGTAAACATCATTTAAAATAAAGATCCTAATAAACTAAAGGAAACCTAATAGCAACTCAAGCGGAAATTAATTATGAGTCCTTATTTTTAAAAGGTCTGGTCATAAACTGTGAGTTAGTATGACTAGAATTAAGTGTATTTGTTTTTACTCTGCATCAATTTTTAATTATTTAGAGCCTTTTATATTCATTTTCTCCCTCTAAAACCACATTTCAGTGGAAATTGTCACTTAATTAGGTCTGTGCTAAATAATATACACAGAACTTATTTTTAAGTGAAAATGGTAGATTTCTGTTCAGCCAAAGAAACCCTGTTATTTCTTGGTATCAGACACTTACTATTAATTAATTAGTTCTCTGAAGTGGTATGCTGGTATGTTTTTAAATCAGTTAAGCAAAGACATACTCCCAGTGTCCTGATAAAGAGAACCATGAAAATGTATAATTTGTTCATGATAAACAGCTTTTAGTGTCTATCAGATTTCCAGTAGTAACTTAATAATAGTAAAATTAAGGGCTTTTAGATTTGGACAGCAAAAGTTAACCAAGGAGATGTCGACTTAGACATTACTATAGAAAATAAGTACATAGATAGTTTAGCAAATGGATATACTTAGGAAGATATACTTAGCCATCATATATTGCTATCATATTTGAAATGCTAAGAGTGCAATATTTAACTTTCATGTCTATTATGTGTTGAAAAGTCTTTTGTGGATATACCATTGTCATGTGTCTGTGGCAACCATAAGCATGCTGTCTCTCTGTGGCTACAATATGCAGATGTATGGTAACAGCCCCATGTACCATTTTAATGGTGCCTTTTCTAGTCTACTGTGACAAGCAGTTCTACTCAGCTTGTCAGTGATGACAGCTGAGACTTTTTGCTTAGATGCCTTGACAGTGCTTGTACTAAACAGCCAGAGGCATACACTCCATTAAGTTTCTATAAAATGAACTGCTTGCTTCTTGCTGTTTTGCTGATAGTGGCAGCAGTTGTAAGCTAATCCTCTCCAGTTGTGGATTGCTCGACTGAGTGCTTTCACTCATCAACAAGTAGTAGATCTCATAGTTTTAGTAGAGTGGCTACAAGGTTGATAGCTATGATAGGCAGACATAATTTATTTCAACACATTTCTAAAATGGCTATTTACTCTAAATTAGGCTGCAAATCTGTCCCTAACTAGGAGAAAACTGACTTTTTAGATGGTGAAGTAATTGATAGTTCTTCCCCAACACATAATTATTCATAGGCTCTTGGTGCAAAAGACATAAATATGAGAAAGGTGTGTCTCAGAGTAACTATGTCTACTTGTAAGTGTGTGTGCACCAGTAAAAGCTACATGTTCCCTAATATGTAAGAGTACATTTAAGAGGAAATAAATCAGTATCCTTCAATATCTTAAGCAAAGCTAGATCATTAGAAATACTGATACCTGATTATTTTCAAATATATGGGAAAATATAACTTTTACTTTTTTTTCTCTTTTAAATAGATGATGATCCATTTAGGCTGTTTCTTATTACATTTATGCATTGTATTAAACTCTTGTGTTTCTTTATTCTTCTCCTTCCCCTGCTGCAAAACAGAAATATGTATGATAATTCTTCTCTAGGTGTTACAAAGACTGCTTTCATCAACAAATCCCTGGCATTTGACCTGAAAAGCAATGAAAGCCTTAGTGCTCAATTTTTAGGCAGTTTTTCTATTCTATCTGACATCACTGGGCATTATCAATAATGGAGTAAGTCTTTGAAGAGGACAAATAAGGACAGAAGTGTTTACAAAGCTGAGCATTAGACTTGATAGAAAGTTTAAGAATTCAGTGCTAGCTTCAAGTAACTGTAGATAGGAATAGCATTATTTATAATACTCTATATAGTTTACAGTATTATTTACAGTATTCTATTTTTTCAAAAAAATTAATCCTTTGTAATATACGATAATCCCTTACAATGTCTCCTTGGATTTTTATGCCGCACCACACTTTAGTGAAATAAGAAAGTTTCAGTGTGGTTTCTCAATACAATTTTTTTGCAGATAAAACTGATAATATAGATTTGGAAATTAAGTTGTGCTCAGAGCTTTTCAATCTTTAGCATGGGGATTAAACACATTTTTGGTAGTATATGAGGAATTCTTTTTTTAAATCTTAAAAGGATTGTATTTAGAGAATTCAAGAATAGTTGGTAAAATACAGTTGGCCAAATTACCTTTTACAATATACCTTCAGTGAGATATGTATTTCAATATATGGCTATATGGTTGTCAGATATATACATTGATTCTCTAATTCCCTAACTTCTCTAAAGTCTTGGATTATAATTTAAAATTTAAGATTTGTCTTTGAAGAGTCAAATATAATTCTTATTTAAAATTTTTAATTTTTGTGAGTACATGGTAAGTGTATTAGTCTGTTCTCACACTGCTCTGAAGAAATACCTACGACTGCATAATTTATAAAGAAAAGAGGTTTAATTGGCTCATGGTTCCACAGGCTGTACAGGAACCATGGCTGGAGAGGCCTCAATAAATTTTCAATCATGACAGATGAGAAAACAGGCATGTCTTACATGACTGGAGCAGGAGGAAGAGAGAGCGAGAGGGGAGGCATCAAACAATTTTAAACAACCAGATCTCGTGAGAACTCTATCATGAGAATAGCACCAAAGGGGGAAATAGGTTCCCGTGATCCAGTCACCTCCCACCAGGCCCCAACTCCAACACTGGATTACAATTCGACATGAGATTTGAGCGAGGACACAAATTCAAACTATATCAGTAGGTATATATATTTATGGGTTACATGACATATTTTGATACAGGCATGCAATGCATAATAATCACATCAGGGTAATTATGGTATACATCACCTTGAGGATCTGTTCTTTGTGTTTCAAACAATCCAATTATACTCTTTTAGTTATTTCATAGGAGTGCAGATATCTCTTCAATATACTGATTTTCTTTCTTTTGGGTGTATACCTAGGAGTGGGATTGCTGGATCATATGGTAGCTCTATTTTTAGTTTTTTTGAGAAACCTCCAAACTGTTCTCCATAGCAGCTGTACAAATTTACATTCACACCAACAGTTGTATGAGGGTTTCCTTTTTATCCACATGCTCACCAGCATTTGTTACTGCCTGTCTTTTTGATAAAAGCCATTTTAACTGGTGTGAGATGATACCTAATTGTAGTTTTTATTTGCATTTCTCTGATGATCAGTGATGTTGAGTACCTCTTCATATACCTGTTTGCCATTTGTATGTCTTCTTTTGAAAAATATCTATTCAGATCTTTTGCCCATTTTAAAATCAGATTATTATTATTATTATTATTATTATTATTATTTGCTATAGATTTGTTTCAGCTTCTTATATATTCCAGTTATAAATCCATTTTCAGATGGGTAGTTTGCAAATATTTTCTCCCATTCTGTGGGTTGTCCACTTTGTTGATTGTATCCTTTGCTATGCAGAAGCTTTTTAACTTGATGTGATCCCATTTGTCTATTTTGGCTTTGGTTTCCTGTGCCTGTGCAGTATTTCTTAAGAAGCTTTTGTCCACTCCCATGTCCTGGAGAGTTTCTCCAATGTTTCCTTGTAGTAGTTTCTTAGATTGAAGTCTCAGATTTAAGTCTTTAATCTACTTTGATTAGATTTTTGTATATGGCAAGAGACGGGTCTAGTTTCATTCTTCTACATATGGATATCTAGTTTTTCTAGCACAATTTGTTTAAGAGAATGTCCTTTTCCCAGTGTATGTTCTCAGAAACTTTGTGAAAATGAGTTCACTGTAGATATGTGGATTTATTTCTGGGTTCTCTATTCTGCTCCACTAGTCTATGTGTCTATTTTTATACCAGTGCCCTGGCATTTTGGTTACTACAGTTCTGTAGTATAATTTGAAATTAGGTAATGTAATTCCTCTTCATTAGCTTCGCTGAGCATAGCTTTGTCTATTCTATTTTGTGGTTTCATATAAATTTAAGGATTGTTTTATTTTTCTATTTCCATGCAGAATTTCATTGGTATTTTGATAGGGGTTGCATTAAATCTGTAGATAGATTTGGGTAGCATGGACATTTTAACAATATTGATTCTTCCAATCCATGAACATGGAATATCTTCCCATGTTTTTGTGTCCTCTTCAATTTCTTTCATCAGTTTTTATAGTAGAGAACTTTCCTTCTTTGGTTAACTTTATTCCTAGGTATTTAATTTTATTCATACCTATTGTAAATGAGATTACTTTATTGGCTTCTTTTTCAGATTGTTGACTGTTGGCATATAGAAATGCTACTGACTTTTGAATGTTGATTTCATTTTCTTCAACTTTACTGAATTTGTTTATCAATTGTAACAGTTTTCTTGTGGAGTCTGTAGGTTTTTCCAAATATAGGATAATGTAATATGAAAATTATATTTCAAATATAACTTGACTTTTTTTTTCCAATTTGGATGCCCTTTATTTCTTCGTCTTTGTCTTCTCAGATTACTCTAGCTAGGACTTATAGTACAGTGTTGAATTACAGTGAATATGGTGATCATCCTTGTTGTGTTCCAAATTAAAAAAAAATACTTTCATATTTCTCCCATTCAGTATGATACTGGCTGTGGGTTTGTTATGCATTGCTTGTCTTATGTTGAAGTGTGTTCCTTCTGTACCCAATTCATTAAGAATTTTTATTATGAAGCGATGTTGAAATTTATCAAATGATTTTTCTGTATCAATTGAAATGATTATACGGTTTTTATTCTTCATTCTGTTGATGTAATGTATCACCCTGATTGATTTGTGTATGTTGAACCATCATTACATTCCTGCGATGAATCCTACTTGGTAACGATGAAATACCTTTTTTTTTTTTCTTTTTATTTATTTATTTATTTATTTATTTTTATTATTATACTTTAAGTTCTAGGGTACATGTGCATAACGTGCAGGTTTGTTACATATATATACTTGTGCCATGTTGCTGTGCTGCACCCATCAACTCGTCATTTACATCAGGTATAACTCTCAATGCAATCCTGTATTGTTAAATTCAGTTTGCTCGTATTCTGTTGAGAATTTTTGCATCAATATTCATCAGTGATATTGGTCTGTAGTTTCTTTTTTATTTGTCTTGGTCTCGTTTTGATATCAGGATAATGTGGACCTCATATAACGAGTTTGGAAGTATTTTGTTTTCCTCTATTTCTTGGAGTAGTTTGAATAGGATTGGTATTAGTTCTTGTTTATGTTAGGTAAAATTTAGCAGTGAAGTAGTTGGGTCCCAAGTTTTCTTTGCTGAGAGACTTTTTATTACAGCTTTGATCTTATTGCTTTTTATTGGACTGTTTCAGGTTTTGGATTTCTTCATGGCTTCATCTTGTTAGGTTGTATGTTTCTAGGAATTTGTGCATTTTTCAACTTATTGGCATATAATTGTTCATAATTGCCACTAATGATTCTTTGAATTTCTGTGATATCAGTTGTAATATCTCTTTTTTCATCTCTGATTTTGTTTATTTGGTCCTCTTTATTTTTCTTAACCTGGCTATAAGTTTGTCATTTTTGTTTAACTTTTCAGAAAACCAACTTTTAATTTCATTTATCTTTTATATATTTTTCCAATTTTATTTATTTTTTTCTTATACTAATTTTGGGTTTGGTTTGCTCTTGCTTTTCTAGTTCTTTAAGATGCATTGTTAGGTTGTTTATTTGAAGTTTTTCTTTTTTTATTCCATGTAGACACTTATAGCTATAAACATTCCTCTTAGTACTGATTTTGCTGTATCCCATAGGTTTTGGTATGTTGTATTTCTATTATCATTTGTTTCAAGAATTTTTAAAATTTTTTTCTCTTAATTTCTTCATTGACCTACTGGTCATTCAGGAGTGTATTGTTTAATTTCCATGTATTTGCATTGTTTCTAAAATTACTTTGGTTATTGATTTCTACTTTTATTCCATTATGGTCAAAGAAGATGCTTGATATTATTTCAAATTTTCTGAGTGTTTTAACACTTGTTTTGTGACCTTACATATGGTGTATCCTTGAGGATGGTCCAAGTGCTGTTGAAAGAATGTCTATTCTACAGCCATTGGATAAAATGTTCTATAAATATATGCTAGGTTTATTTGGTCTATAGTGCAATTTATATCCTATTTTTTTGGTGTCATTGATATTCTATCTGGAAGATCAGTGCTGAAAGTGAGATGTACTGATAGTGGGATGTTGAGGTCTCTAGCTATTATTGCATTTGGATCTATTTTTCTCTTTAGCTCTAATAATACTTACTTTATGCATCTAGGTGTTTCAGTGTTGAGTGCATATATGTTTAAAATTGTTGTATCATCTTGCTGAATTGACCCCTTCATCATTATATAGTGACCTTCTTTGTCTCTTTTAGTCTCTATCTTGAAATCTATTTTTTTCTAATTTAAGTATAGTTACTCCTGCTGTTTTTTCATTTCCATTGGCATGGAATATCTGTTTCCATCCCTCTATTTTCAGTCTATATGTGTCTTTATAGGTGAAGTGTATTTCTTGTAGGTAATAGATCATTGAGTCCTCTTTTTTGTTTTGTTTTCCATTCAGCTACTTACGTCTTTTGGTTGGAGAGTTTAGCCATTTACATTCAATGTTATTGTTGATAAGTAAGGGCTTATTCCTGCCATTTTGTTATTCATTTTCTGGTGTGTGTGTGTGTGTGTGTGTGTGTGTTTGTGGTCTTCTCTTCTTTCCTTTCTTCCTTTCATTAAAGGTAATTTTCTCTGGTGATGTAATCTAGTTTTTATTTTTTGTGTATCCATTGTATGTTTTGTTCTTTTCTTTTTTTTTTTTTTTTCCTTTTTTTTTTTTTTTTTTTGAGATGAAGTCTCACTTTATTGTCCAGGCTGGAGTGCAGTGGCGTGATATTGGCTCACCACAACCTCCACCTCCCAGGTTCAAGTGATTCTCCTGCCTCTGTCTCCCTAGTAGCTGGGATTACAGGTATGCACCACCACTCCTGGCTGATTTTGATGGGGTTTCACAATATTGCCAAGGCTGATCTTGGACTCCTGACCTCAGGTGATCCACCCACCTCAGCCTCGCAAAGTACTGGGATTACAGGTGTGAGCCACCAGGCCTGGCCCATTGTATGTTTTTCTGTTTGAGTTTACCATGTACCTTGCAAACACCATCTTATAACCCATTATTTTAAGCTGATTACAACATAACACTGTTTGCATAAAAAAATAAGAGTAAAACTAATACAAACTCTATACCTTAACTTTATCCCTCTGCTCTTTAACTTTTGTTGTTTCTGTTTATATCTTATTGCACAGTCTATGTCTTTAAAAGTTGTTCTTTTTTTGATTGGTTCATTTTTTAGTCTTTCTAATTATGATAAGAATACTGCACACACCACAGACACAGTGTTATAATATTCTGGTTTTCTGTGCACTTACTATTACCCGTGAGTTTTGTAGCTTCATTTCTTTTTTCTTTTCTTTCTTTCTTTCTTTTTTTTTTTTTTTTTTGTGAGACAGAGTCTCACTGTATTGTCCAGGCTGGAGTGCAGTGGTGTGATCTCGGCTCACTGCAACCTCTGCCTCCCGGTTCAGGCTATTCTCCTGCCTCAGCCTCCCGAGTAGCTGGGATTACAGGCGCATGCCACCATGCCTGGCTAATTTTTGTATTTTTTTTTAGTAGAAATGGGGTTTCACCATATTGGCCAGGCTGGTCTCGAACTCCTGACCTTGTGATCTGTCTGTTTTTGCCTTCTAAATTGCTGGGATTACAGGCATGAGCCACCACACCTGATCAGATAATTTCTTATTGCTGATTAATGTCCGTTTTTTTTTTTTTTTTTTCCTTCCTTGAAGTGCTCCCTTTAGCGTTTTTTTGTAGGACAGATCTGGTGTTGACAAAATCCCTCAGCTTTTCTTTGTTTGGGAAAATCTTTATTTCTTCTTCATGTTTGAAAGATATTTTCACTAGATACACTATTCCAGGTTAAAAGTTTTATTTCCTTTAGCACTTACGTAATGCTGCTCTCTCCTGGCCTGTAAAGTTTCCACTGGAAAGTCTGCTGTCAGATGTAATAGAGCTCCACTGTATGTTGTTTTTCTCCTCTTGTTGTTTTTAGGATCCTTTCTTTATCCTTTGGGAATAACCTTTCTTTAACCTTTGGGAATTTTATTATTAAATGTCTTGAGGTAGTCTTCTTTGGGTTAAATCTGCTTGTGTCCTATTACCTTCTTGTATTTGAATAATTATATATTTCTCTAAGTTTGGGAAATTATGTTATTACCCCTTTGAATACACGTTCTGCCCCATCTCTTTCTCAACCTACTCTTTAAGGCCAACAACTCTTAGATTTGCCTTTTTGAGACTATTTTCTAGATCCTGTATGCATGATTCATTGTTGTTTATGCTTTTTTCTTTTGTCTTCTCTGTGTATTTCCAAATAGCCTACCTTCAAGCTCACTATTTCTTCTGCTTGATCAATTCTGTTATTAAAAGACTGTGATGCATTCTTTCATATTCAAATTGCATTTTTAGCTCCAGAATTTCTACTTGATTCTTTTTAATTATTTCAATCTCTTTAATTTATGTGATAAAATTATGAATTCCTTCTCTGCAATATCTTGAAATCCTTTGAGTTTCTTCAAAACAGCAATTTTGAATTATCTATCTGAAAGGTCACTTACCTCTGTTTCTCTTAACTTGATCCGTGGTACCTTATTTAGTTCATTTGGTAAGGTCATGTTTTCCTGGATGGTCATGATACTTGTAAATGTTCTTCTGTTTCTGGGCATTGAAGAGTTAGATATTTATTGTAGTCTTCATAGTCTGGGCTTGTTTGTTCCCATCCTTCTTGGGAAAGCTTTCCATACATTTGAAAGGACATGGTGTTACGACCTAAGCTGTATCTGCATTAGGGGGCACCTCAAGCCCAGTACTTCTGTGGTTCTTGCAGACTTGTACAGGTATACCTTGAAGGTCTTGGACAAGATCCAGAAGAATTCTTTGGATTACCAGGCAGAGGCTCTTATTCTCTTCCATTAGTTTCTCCCCATCAAATGGAGTCTTTCTGTCTGTTCTGAGTTGCCTGGAGCTGGGAGTGGAGGGACAAAAGCTTCCATGTGGCCACCATCACCAGGATTGTGCTGGGTCAGACCTGAAGCCAGCTTGGTACTGGGTCTTGCCCAAGGCCTGCTGTAACCACTCCCTGAAAGTCATCTCTGTTTTCTCAAGGCCCTGGAGTTCTACAATTAGCATATTGACAAGCCAGCCAGGCCTGTGTCATCCCTTCAGCACAGTGAATTCCTGCAGGCCCCAGTTGGGTTCAGAGATGCTGTCTAGGAGTCGGAGACTAGAGTTAAAAACCTTAGAAATCTATTTAGTCTGCTATTGTAGTGTGGCTGAGCTGGCACTCAAACTACAAGATGCAATCCTTTCCACTCCTCTCTTCTTTCTAAAGACAGAAGCCTCACTCCATGACCACTGGTACCACAGGACAATGGGGACAACTGCCAGGCTACTGCTGATGTTCCCTTAAGTCCCTGGGGCTCTTCTGCCAGCTTGTAGTGAGTGCTACCTTGCCCGAGACTCACCTTCAGGGCAGTAGGCTCCCTTCTGGTCCAGGGCAGGTCCCAAAATGCCATCTAAGAGACAAGGCCTGGAATCAGGGCCCAAGAGTCCATTTGGTAGTCTACCCTTCTGTTGCAAACTGATACTTAAGGTACAAGGCAAAGTCTCGTTTACTTACCCAAGACCCACAGCATACTACCTGGGTATTGCTGCTGGTTATTCAGGGCTCAAGGGCTCTTTAGTTAGCAAGTGATGAATCTTGCCAGGACTGGGTTATTCTCTTTAAGGCAGCAGGTTCCCTTTTGTCTCAGAGTGTATCTAGAAATGCCATGTGTGAGTTTGTTCCTAGAAAGGGGGTCTCAGGACTCTGACTGATGTCCTATCCTGCTATAGCAGAGGTGGTATCCAAAATAGGAGACAAAGTCCTCTTCACTCTTCCCTTTCCTCTCCTCAAACAGAAGAAAAGGGTCTCTTTTGGAGTTGTGAGCAGTGCAGTCTTGGGTTCAGGGAGGGTTAGCACTAGCATTCCCATAGCTGCCCCAGCTGGTGTAGTTCAAATGTCCCCCTCCCCCCATTTACTGGCTCTGAGCCCAGCTGAGCATTAGTACTCTCCTAGGAGTTGCAGTCCTTGTATCCTTATAGCCTTGACTACCTTTCAAGTTTATTTAGAACTCCAGGGCAGTTTGTCTTGTGGTGACGAGGCTTGCAAGAACTGAAGTTCCAACCACTGAGATGGGCGATTCTCCTCTGGGTAAGGCTGGTTCAAATGCTTCTTCCATGGTTGGACATCAGTTGAGTTTGGTCTAGTTTTGCTTTCTTCTAAAACAGGGCTGCACTCAGTCCAGTGCCATGTCTCACCACTTTTGTGCTCTCCCTTTCCCATGCACTGAGATTTCCTCTCCACACCACACTGCCACTGTCAAAGGATGGGCAAGAGGTGGCATTGATGATTCAGGACTGTTTGTCCTACATCTTTTTTTTTTTTTCCTTTTTTTTTTTTTTTTTATTATACTTTAAGTTCTAGGGTACATGTGAACAACGTGCAGGTTTGTTACACATGTATACTTGTGCCATGTTGGTGTGCTGCACCCATCAACTCATCAGCACCCATCAACTCGTCATTTACATCAGGTATAACTCCCAATGCCATCCTTTCCCCCTCCCCCCTCCCCATAATAGGCCCTGGTGTGTGATGTTCCCCTACCAGAGTCCAAGTGATCTCATTATTCAATTCCCACCTATGAGTGAGAACATGCAGTGTTTGGTTTTCTGTTCTTGTGATGGTTTGCTGAGAATGATGGTTTCCAGCTTCATCCATGTCCCTACAAAGGACACAAACTCATCCTTTTTTATGGCTACATAGTATTCCATGGTGTATATGTGCCACATTTTCTTAATGGAAATGTGGACATTTGGGTTGATTCCAAGTCTTTGCTATTATGAATAGTGCCGCAATAAACATATGTGTGCATGTGTCTTTATAGCAGCATGATTTATAATCCTTTGGGTATATCCCCAGTAATGGGATGGCTGGGTCATATGGTATTTCTAGCTCTAGATCCTTGAGGAAATGCCATATTGTTTTCCACAATGGTTGAACCAGTTTACAATACCATCGACAGTGTAAAAGTGTTCCTATTTCTCCACATCCTCTCCAGCACGTGTTGTTTCCTGACTTTTTAATGATTGCCATTCTAACTGGTGTGAGATGGTACCTCATTGTGGTTTGATTTGCATTTCTCTAATGGCCAGTGATGATGAGCATTTTTTCATGTGCCTGTTGGCTGTATGAATGTCTTCTTTTGAGAAGTGTCTGTTCATATCCTTTGCCCACTTTTTGATGGGGTTGTTTTTTTTCTCGTAAATTTGTTTGAGTTCTTTGTAGGTTCTGGATATTAGCCCTTTGTCAGATGGGTAGATTGCAAAAATTTTCTCCCATTCTGTAGGTTGCCTGTTCACTCTGATGGTAGTTTCTTTTGCTGTGCAGAAGCTTTTTAGTTTAATTAGATCCCATTTGTCAATTTTGGCTTTTGTTGCTGTTGCTTTTGGTGTTTTAGACATGAAGTCCTTGCCCATGCCTATGTCCTGAATGGTATTACCTAGGTTTTCTTCTAGGGTTTTTATGGTTTTAGGTCTAACATTTAAGTCTCTAATCCATCTTGAATTAATTTTTGTATAAGGCATAAGGAAAGGATCCAGTTTCAGCTTTCTACTTATGGCTAGCCAATTTTCCCAGCACCATTTATTAAATAGGGAATCCTTTCCCCATTTCTTGTTTTTGTCAGGTTTGTCAAAGATAAGACAGCTGTAGATATGTGGTATTATTTCTGAGGGCTCCGTTCTTTTCCATTGGTCTATATCTCTGTTTTGGTACCAGTACCATGCTATTTTGGTTACTGTAGCCTTGTAGTATAGTTTGAAGTCAGGTAGCGTGATGCCTCCAGCTTTGTTCTTTTGACTTAGGATTTTCTTGGCAATGTGGGCTCTTTTTTGGTTCCATATGAACTTTAAGGTAGTTTTTTTCCAATTCTGGGAAGAAAGTCATTGGTAGCTTGATGGGAATGGCACTGAATCTATAAATTACCTTGGGCAGTATGGCCATTTTCACAATATTGATTCTTCCTATCCATGAGCATGGTAATGTTCTTCCATTTGTTTGTGTCCTCTTTTATTTCACTGAGCAGTGGTTTGTATTTCTCCTTGAAGAGGTCCTTTATATCCCTTATAAGTTGGATTCCTAGGTATTTTATTCTCTTTGAAGCCATTGTGAATAGAAGTTCATTCATGATTTGGCTGTTTGTCTATTACTGGTGTATAAGAATGCTTGTGATTTTTGCACATTGATTTTGTATCCTTAGACTTTGCTGAAGTTGCTTATCAGCTTAAGGAGATTTTGGGCTGAAACAATGGGGTTTTCTAAATACACAATCATGTCATCTGCAAATAGGGACAATTTGACTTCTTCTTTTCCTAACTGAATACCCTTGATTTCTTTCTCTTGCCTGATTGCCCTAGCCAGAACTTCCAACACTATGTTAAATAGGAGTGGTGAGAGAGGGCATCCCTGTCTTGTGCCAGTTTTCAAAGGGAATGCTTCCAGTTTTGGCCCATTCAGTATGATATTGGCTGTGGGTTTGCCATAAATAGCTCTTATGATTTTGAGATATGTTCCCTGAATACCGAATTTATTGAGAGTTTTTAGCATGAAGGGCTGTTGAATTTTGTCAAAGGCCTTTTTTGCATCTATTGAGATAATCATGTGGTTTTTGTCTTTGGTTCTGTTTATATGCTGGATTATGTTTATTGATTTGTATATGTTGAACCAGCCTTGCATCCCACGGATGAAGCCCACTTGATCATGGTGGATAAGCTTTTTGATGTGCTGCTGGATCCGGTTTGCCAGTATTTTATTGAGGATTTTTGCATCAATGTTCATCAGGTATATTTGTCTACAATTCTCTTTTTTTGTTGTGTCTCTGCCAGGCTTTAGTATCAGGATTATGTTGGCCTCATAAAATGAGTTAGGGAGGATTCCCTCTTTTTCTATTGATTGGAAGAGTTTCAGAAGGAATGGTTCCAGCTCCTCCTTGTACCTTCGATAGAATTCGGCTCTGAATCCGTCTGGTCCTGGACTTTTTTTGGTTGGTAGGCTATTAATTATTGCCTCAATTTCAGAGCCTGTTATTGGTCTATTCAGGGATTCAACTTCTTCCTGGTTTAGTCTTGGGAGATTGTAAGTATCCAGGAAATTATCAATTTCTTCTAGGATTTCTAGTTTATTTGCATAGAGGTGTTTATAGTATTCTCTGATGGTAGTTTGTATTTCTGTGGGGTTGGTAGTGATATCCCCTTTATCATTTTTTATTGCATCTATTTGATTCTTCTCTCTTTTCTTCTTTATTAATCTTGCTAGCGGTCTATCAATTTTCTTGATCTTTTCAAAAAAACAGCTCCTGGATTCATTGATTTTTTGGAGGGTTTTTTGTGTCTATATCTCCTTCAGTTCTGCTCTGATCTTAGTTATTTCTTGCCTTCTGCTAGCTTTTGAATGTGTTTGTTCTTGCTTCTCTAGTTCTTTTAATTGTGATGTTAGGGTGTCCATTTTAGATCTTTGCTGCTTTCTCTTTTGGGCAGTAAGGGCTATAAATTTCCCTCTACGCACTGCTTTAAATGTGTCCCAGAGACTCTGGTATGTTGTATCTTTGTTCTCATTGGTTTCAAAGAACATCTTTATTTCTGCCTTCATTTTGTTATGTACCCAGTAGTCATTCAGGAGCAGGTTGTTCAGTTTCCATGTAATTGAGCGGTTTTGATTGATTTTCTTAGTCCTGAGTTCTAGTTAGATTGCATTGTGGTCTGAGAGACAGTTTGTTATAATTTCTGTTCTTTTACATTTGCTGAGGAGTGCTTTACTTCCCACTATGTTGTCAGTTTTGGAATAGGTGCGATGTGGTGCTGAGAAGAATGTATATTCTGTTGATTTGGGGTGGAGAGCTCTGTAGATGTCTATTAGGTCCACTTGGTGCAGAGTTGAGCTCAGTTCCTGGATATTCTTGTTAACTTTCTGTCTCGTTGATCTGTCTAATGTTGACAGTGGGGTGTTGAAGTCTCCCAT
The DNA here is from genome assembly GCF_008728515.1 of Papio anubis. NCBI lineage: Eukaryota > Metazoa > Chordata > Mammalia > Primates > Cercopithecidae > Papio > Papio anubis. Next base: position 116,278,415 of record NC_044977.1, on the reverse strand, counting down.
TATTATTGTATGGGAGTCTAAGTCTCTTTGTAAGTCTCTAAGGACTTGCTTTATAAATCTGGGTGCTCCTGTATTGGGCACATATATATTTAGGATAGTTAGCTTTTCCTGTTGAATTGATCCCTTTTCCATTATGTAATGGCCTTCTTTGTCTCTTTTGATCTTTGATGGTTTAAAGTCTGTTTTATCAGAGACTAGGATTGCAACTCCTGCTTTTTTTTGTTCTCCATTTGCTTGGTAGATCTTCCTCCATCCCTTTATTTTGAGCCTATGTGTGTCTCTGCATGTGAGATGGGTCTCCTGAATACAGCAAACTGATGGGTCTTGACTCTTTATCCAATTTGCCAGTCTGTGTCTTTTAATTGAACCATTTAGTCCATGTACATTTAAGGCTAATATTGTTATGTGTGAACTTGATCCTATCATTTTGATATTACTTGGTTATTTTGCTCATTAGTTGATGCAGTTTCTTCCTAGCATTGATGGTCTTTACCTTTTGGCATGTTTTTGCAATGGCTGGTGCTGGTTGTTCCTTTCCATATTTAGTGCTTCCTTCAGGATCTCTTGTAGGGCAGGCCTGGTGGTGACAGAATCTCTAAGCATTTGCTTCTCTGTAAAGGATTTTGTTTCTCTTTCACTTGTGAAACTTAGTTTGGCTGGATATGAAATTCTGGGTTGAAAATTCTTTTCTTTAAGAATGTTGAATATTGGCCCCCACTCCCTGCTGGCTTGGAGAGTTTCTGCTGAGAGATCTACTGTTAGTGTGATGGGCTTCCCTTTGTGTGTAACCCGACCTTTCTCTCTGGCTGCCCTTAACATTTTTTCCTTCATTTCAACTTTGGTGAATCTGACAATTATGTATCTTGGAGTTGCTCTTCTCAAGGAGTATCTTTATGGCATTCTTTGTATTTCCTGAATTTCATGTTGGCCTGCCTTACTAGGTTGGGGAAGTTCTCCTGGATGATATGCTGAAGAGTGTTTTCCAACTTGGTTCCATTTTCCCCCTCACTTTCAGGCACGCCAATGAGACGTAGATTTGGTCTTGTCACATAATCCCATATTTCTTGGAGGCTTTGTTCATTTCTTTTTCCTCTTTTTTCTCTAGGCTTCTCTTCTCGCTTCATTTCATTCATTTGATCTTCAATCATTGATACTCTTTCTTCCAGTTTATCCAGTTGGTTACTGAAGCTTGTGCATTTGTCACGTATTTCTCATGTCATGGTTTTTATCTCTGTCAGTTCGTTTATGGCCTTCTCTGCATTGATTATTCTAGCTATCTATTCTTCCATTCTTTTTTCAAGATTTTTAGTTTCTTTGCGCTGGGTAGGTAGTTCCTCCTTTAGCTCTGAGAATTTTGATCGACTTGTCTTCTCCTCCGAACTCATCAAAGTCATTCTCTGTCCAGCTTTGATCCCTTGCTGGCGACGAGCTGCATTCCTTTGGAGGGGGAGATTCACTCTGATTTTTTAAATTTCCAGCTTTTCTGCCCTGCTTTTTCCCCATCTTTGTGGTTTTATCTGCCTTTGGTCTTTGATACTGGTGACGTACTGATGGGGTTTTGGTGTGGGTGACCTTTCTGTTTGTTTGTTTTCCTTCTAACAGTTTGGACCCTCAGCTGTAGATCTGTTGGAGTTTGCCTGAGGTCCACTCCAGACCCTGGGTATTAGCAGTGGAAGCTGCAGATGATAGAATATTGCTGAACAGCGAGTGCTGCTGTCTGATTCTTGCTCTGGAAGCTTTGTCTCAGGGGTGTACCCCGCTGTGTGAGGTGTGAGGTGTCGGTCTGCACCTCAGTTGAAAATGCAGAAATCACTCATCTTCTGTGTCGCTCACGCTGGGAGCTGGAGGCTGGAGCTGTTCCTATTTGGCCATCTTGCTCCCCCCTTCTGTCCTACATCTTAAGTACCTCTTTCAGTGATGTGAATTTAAAACCAGGTACTTTGAGTGCTCATCTGATTTTTGTCTCTTATGAAGGTATATCTTAAATTTTTTCTGTAGATATTTGTTAAATTGGTGTTCTTGTGGAGGTGATGATAGGTGAAGCCTTCTGTTTTGTCACCTTGCTTCTGCTTTTTGTCGTTGTTGATTTTTAAAAATTCTTAGTGTATTATCTTTTTCCTAGAATGTCTAAACTCTGAATTAGTCTCCTAAAGGTGGGGAAGAATTTTATTCAACTGAGATGGGGAAATTTTATACTATAATGAACTGTTCTCCAGTACGAAGTTCATTAACTCCACAAATTACATAGCCAACAATTAGAAACCTAAAAGCCATAATTTTGAAATAATTTAGTGCTCTGTAATAGTGCATTTACTTCACATAGGTGACTGTTTTTCTGCTGTATGCCATTTTCTAGGCGAGATTTCTATAGGGCAAGGAAAATTATCTTTATTATTATGGTTAGAAGGAAAGTTTTGATGAGTTAGAAAGTGTACCCAAAAAGGCTTGCCCACGGGCCCAGCTGCATTTTAAATGTGGAGGTAGATGTTAGACTACTTTAAAGATTGAAGTGTTTATCCTTACTTTTAAGAAAGACTGGGAACTGGATCTGAGCTATCCTTCTTTCAGGCTAGAGAGCCGTCTTCTAATGATGGTTTAGATAGTGTTCCACCAATCTCTCTGCCCCAAGCTGTCTGATCTATTATGCCTTTAACAAAACATATTCTTCCATACATTTACAACATCAATTATTTTGTTCAAGACTTTGTGGGCACTCTATAAATACTCTGAGACTGATAATCTGGGTATGGGGGGGCAAATTAAGTACTCTTTTAGTAGAAAACTAGTCCCCTTATATTCACAACCATCTGCTGATCATTCACTTTGAAATGTTAGTTCTTTCAGCAATTGATAGAGGTGGTTTTTCTTCCTGTATTCCTTCTGTTAACAAAAATGGATTAGAAGAGTGAGGGAACGCAGGAAACAGTCACAAAGCAGTAGCACTATCATTGGGAAGATTTAGAAGGGTATTGCTTGGGGTATTAAGGAAAATTGTTTTTTAAACTTTCTTCTAATGAGCCTGAGGAAAAAGTTGTAGGAGAATTGGGTTTTCTTTTCTTAGGGATCTATATCATTGATTATTTTAGCAAAGTTTGTGTCACCTTAAAGTGACCTCTGTATATGATCTTTTTCTCTCTCTCTCCCTCTGTTCTCCTCTTCCTGCTGCCTCTGTCTCTTTCTCTTGCTCTCTCTCTGTCTTTCTCCCTTCCTTTTTACTTTGGGATCAGTACGAGGAGTTTAACTATAAATTTTAAAGTGAGAGAAATACATAATATGTAGGAGGCACTTAAAGTTTACTTAATAACTGAGTAAATGAATCCATGGTTTTTATTTTATTAATTCAAGTTGTAGTGCTGTACCTTAGAAAGAGGATCTAGAAAAATGAAATTAAATTCCTATACAGTACATTGAAAGTGTTCTATAGAAGGTTAACTCCAAAGCACAGAAGTAAATCTGAACAACTTATTTGCACTTAAATCCATTATTTAGCAACATAAATTCCCTGTGAATATAAGAGGACTAGTTTTCTTCTAAAAGAGTACCTAATTTGCCCCCCTGTACCGAGATTATCAGTCTCAGAGTACTTTTAGAGTACCCACAAGGTCTTGAACACAATAATTGATGTTGTAAATGTATGGAAGAATATGTTTTGTTAAAGGCATAATAGATCAGATAGGAAATATAAAATGATAATTAACACTGCTTTTTATTATGGCATTTATCCAAACACTTTAGATTACACTTAAGAAAGAGACAAATATATATCAATGTAAGGTACTAGAAGTGAAGTTGGGAGCACACTGAAGACTTTTGAAGCATTATACCTTATTGTAATTTTAGGTTGTTATTTAAAAAAGTAAGGTACTTTTTTGACACAGGCTCCGAACAATGACCAACTGTTTATACATCTAGTTAGATTTTTTCACTGGTATTCTGGGAACATTCATTCAGAATCACTTTGAATTAAGCTGGCAGTTGCAATTTCTAGTACTAAGAAATGTATGTATATTCCCTTGTAGAATAATATAGGAAACTGTGTACTATTGTTAATTTCTTGAATACACACTGGTCGAATATTCTGATGCCAAAATCACATGAGTTTTCTTATCCACTGTATCTCTATTTGGCAATAGCTAAGAAAAATAGATACTAGTACATCTTCCACTAACAAAGCTGATGCAGTAAGGGCAAGCTGCATCTATGATAGAAAAAGTGACTTCCAGAGATTTGAATGTAATATAACAGTTAGATGTTCTTTATAATAGAAATATATCTGGTTTCTATTCTTGGCATCTTGATATTCTTGATTACTTGTATAGAAAGTTAAAACTTCAGTATATACACATTTACATTTTTATAAGTTGAATTATGTATGCTTGTGTATACCTGTTATATTGTTTTAATATTCATTAAATCTTAATAGTATGTAAAATAGTAAGCATAGTTGGTCTTAATATGGAGGTTAAGGAAGTGACTAACATAATATGATTTGGAATTTTTAAATCATTTAGTTAACTTTGTCTGGGTATCAAATACCCTGCTAGGGCCCAGGAATACAAAGATGAATGAAATACACCTGCTGCTTTAAGTTACTAAATCTAATGCAAAAGGCTATTAGTCAACTAGTTTAGCTAGTCAAACAGGTAAATTTGATTGACAAAATGCAGCTCAAATTTTCAGAATATTTTTGTATACCTACAGAATAATTCACTTAACATTTAAAAAAAAAAATATGTCTGTTAGGTGCCAAACTCTGTGCTACCTGTTTCCTTTAAAAGAACTCTATAGAAGAAAATATATCATAAATTTAGTCATAGTGATCTCATTACAATTCCCATTTTAATTAAGATTTTATTGGGAATAGGAAAAAATGATACATTTACAGACAAATTGTACAATTTAATATAAGAAAGTATATGGTAGTAAAATATGCTTTATACTGGAAAGAGTTTTTATATTGCATGGGATTGATTTGACCCATCAATTCAATTTTGGGAAGTAATAAAAACAAACTGTATGTAAATAAAGGAATTGATCAGAGTCCAAAAGAGATGATCTTGACATTCTTAATTAGACCTACGTCTAGAGAGTCATTTTTCTTCTATGATAGATAATGATAAAGCTTGTTGTTCACTGAAGAGTTAAATGAAAAAGGCATCTGTGGTGATGCATAAATTGGTGCTGATTTAGCAGGTGCAAGATTTAGAGCTGATTTACCAAGGATAATTTATACACTGGGTGGGGAATGGACTTATTTTTTTTTTCCTTTTAATGGAATTTAAAAATATTTCTGTGTAATTTTGTTTATATACTTTAAAATGTGATCTAGCTATATGCTAGAAAATCTCTAAGATGAGAATAGATGATATGTGAACTTATCCTCTATAAAGGATCATAACTATTCTCCATCTTCACAGAGGTTAAAAGAAGAGGACAGCATCTTAAATTGTAGAAGGAAGAAATTCTTTTTTTTTTTTTTTTTTTTTTTTTTTTGGAGACGGAGTCTCGCTCTGTCGCCCAGGCTGGAGTGCAGTGGCCGGATCTCAGCTCACTGCAAGCTCCGCCTCCCGGGTTCCCGCCATTCTCCTGCCTCAGCCTCCCGAGTAGCTGGGACTACAGGCGCCGCCACCTCGCCCGGCTAATTTTTTGTGTTTTTAGTAGAGACGGGGTTTCGCCGTGTTAGCCAGGATGGTCTCGATCTCCTGATCTTGTGATCCGCCCGTCTCGGCCTCCCAAAGTGCTGGGATTACAGGCTTGAGCCACCGCGCCCGGCAGAAGAAATTCTTTTAGATATGAAGAAGAAATTCTTGACAGCATTAAAACCAGAACTGACTATCTAAAGAGGTTTTAAATTTTTCTTTTTGGATGCCTTTTAAGAATGTAACAGATAGTAACTCAACATAGATGGTTTAGGTATAGCCATTTCTTGAAGGGTATATACAAAATGATATCCAGAGGTCAGTACTGCTCCATAATTCTGTGCTTTCATTACCTGTTTTAAAATTTGTTCCGTAAATTGCTTGTCCACGTTTAGGAAGTTGCTGTATTTCCTAGGGAGAAGGTTGAATAAAGATTCTCATAAATTCAGTAATGCTGTATTGTGGCAAAAAGATATAAGTAAAGAATCAAAGTATTAAATTCTGTCAAGTCTTTATTATCTGCATACAGTGGGGCCTTAATTTTTTTTCATTCACTCTGCTTAATTGAGTATTCTAAACATAGATAAGATTTTGTTTACTGTAACACAGCAGAAGAAAATGTTTTTGGCTTAAAGGAGTTATTTCCTGCCCTGAGGAGTACAGAAACTAACAAGCTCAGAACTCACCCTTGGATTAATCTACTGAAAGTAATCAAGAATCATGTGACCATTTCTGCAATGTCATAGGTTGAGGAAGAGTGAAATCTTTTTCTGAGACAAAACTGAAGTTTTCCTTATAACTTCTACTTTATTTGGTGATCACAACCAAATATAAGTTCAAAAGCACTTATATATAAGTTGAATGGCTCAATATAATTTTTTCTAGTGTCTTTTCTTCACGCAGCTACTTTAAGACTGAATTTTATAAGTGCTATTTTGGTTATAAGATAACTATTTAAAGAAAAGTATACATTATCTTAGGTAATTGTAACAGCTTTCTCTATTAACAACAGTTTTAGAAGCTAACAACAATTTTTAGTAAAACCACATTCAAAGCAAGGATATTTGAGACTAAAATAGGTACAAGAACCTTTCAATGCTTATGACAGAAAGCTTACAAATAAATAATGTGTCTAATTCTTTAAAAAAATTAATGCAGAAATGGTTCAAATTAACATCAACAAGTTACCTTTTTACACGGGTCAAGGTTGAAGCTGAAGTAAATCCTCATAGATATTGAAATTAGATTTATGCCAGTTTTTACTAATAGGAGACAGATGGGTAGATCACTTTGCTTCTGCTCTCTTGTTACAGATGTTTAGTGAAATTGTTGAAATTTAAAAATCTATTTTCCCTTTAAATGGTCTAAGCAGGGTTTTCATTTATACATTACATCTGAAATTAGCTTGAACCACCTTTTCAATCCTAGCACCCTGGGTTTTCTTGACTTTTCACTGTTGCCTTTCTATCTCTTTGTATTTATAGTTGGAAGGTTGATGCCAAATTTTATAAAACATGTTCTCTTCCATGCTGAGATCCTCTATGCCAACAATCTCCCTGGAGTGTGTGCTTTAGTAATAAGCCCTGAAAATGGGAACTGATAATGGAAATACTGGCAGCCCCTTTACAACAGGGGTGCTAGCCTGTTTCTGTAATTAGGAATATAATTTGAAATAAGAGATGCTTTTGGTCTTCAATTTCAAGCCATGAAATGAAAGGATTTTAGTTTGTCTCACTTTTGGCAAATGGCAAATTTCAGTAACACTTCAGCTTCCTGAGTCTGGCTACAAAGAACCTGTTGTTTGAATGTATTTTCAAAGCGTCCTAACTGTGCTTTCTTAATCTATTTGTAACCACAGCTTTCTTTTTGAAAATAATTTCCCTGATTGTCTTCTTAATATTTTTAGGTTTTATTTACTTATTTCTTCCCACGAATCCCAGACTTCCGTGTGTTGTCTTCTATGACATAGAATAGCAAAATAATAGTAACAATAGTATTTATCAAATAGTTATATACTGTACATTATGCTAGGTGAATTACATGTATTTTTCATTGAATTTTCTTGTCAGTTCCATACAGTAGACACTATTATTACTTCCCATCTTACGTATGAAGGAAGCACAAGCGTGTATCTAAAAAGCGATAGAGTCCATATTCTCTATCACTGTGCTGTGTCACCACTTTATATTACAGAGTACCCAAATCCACAGGTAACTGTTTTACTTAATTCAATGTTAATCTCCTTGGTCATTTATTCATAGCCATCCTCTTTCATTTGGAAATATTAATTAACACCTACTCTGTGCCTGACACTTTGGAAGACTCTGGGAATATAAGGATGAATGAGTCTAGTTCTTGTCCTTGAGATGCTTACAGATGAATTAAATAAAACACAACAATGCCTACAATCATAACTATCAAAATGGGCACTGATTCACCCCATGTACCATTGCAAATGCACAGGGGTGCTGTGAAATATTTAAAATTTTTATGGGAAACACAGCAACACCTACTGGATATTACATGAACTACTTTCAATTTTTTTTTTTTTTTCAACTGGCTACTAAGTTAATAGGGCATTAACACTTGTGGAATTGTTAAGACCTACTCATTTAGTAAACAGAACTGATACAGATTTCTTTTGGCCTAGAATATTGTGAAAAATATTACTAAGGACACTATTAACAGAGAACATTTAGGAATCTCTGGCCCAAGGAAAGATGTTTGATATTTTTATCAGAGCAATTAAAGAACCCTTAAACAAAACTGAACTAGGGAAATCTTGTAGGTACTCAGGGTTCAAGAGAACAAAATGGGACTGTGAAACTGGTTATGAGGGTGCTATTCAGTTGGGTACACATAAATACTTACGTATTTTACTCACAAAGATATTTAAATAAATCTCATTTTGATGAGCTTGAGTGGTTTCAGGATAATAGTTGTTTTGAATCCAAATTATAAAAGATTTTTAGGAAATAGGTCAAAACACTTTGAGTGAGCTAATGACATGATTTGGCTTATGTTTAAATAATAAAAACATAATAGGCTATCAATCTTATATTTGAAGATGGCATTTTTGACACTTTATTTTACTGCTTCTAACCTTAGGTAAACTGAATGTACTGACTAGGAAGAGCATATTATGCTGTCACCTTAAGAATATATAATTATAGCATCTCAGCAGATGGGTAGACATCTCATAGAAAAATAACTGTAAATCTGAGGGAGAGATGTATTTGACAGTCTAACATCTCCACATTTCTAGTTTCCTTTAGTTCAGAATTGCCACAAGCTTCTCTACTAATTTGAGGCCTTGAAGCACATTGAAATTGCTAGCAATGTTCCCGTAGCTACCTTTTTCATGAAAAGATGATTATGTGATGCTAAGAGGATTTGTTGACAAGAGGAAAAATTTTTATTGCACAAGTCTGCTTTCAAGGAAAAAAAATCAATGGAAAATAGCAGTTGGATCATTTTCTGAAAGATTAGAGAGATTATCACTGGGACTTGATCCACCCTCTTAGAGCTAAAATTTAACTATACTATTTCTATCATCAAGTGAAGGACTAAAGGATGTGAAAATATGAAAGCTCCATTAGGGATAATATATGTAGTATAAAATAATATACATGAAATAAATGATGACCCTTGAGGTCTACATATGCATGTATGAAGAGTTTGGTGGCATTATAGAAAAGATCACTTTAATTTAGAGAAAAGGATCAGGACTTCATTCTTGTTTCTGCCATTTATTTAGAAATAGAACCTTAAACTTGTTATTTTACCCCCATTGACTCTGGGTTTCCACAACTAGAAAAGAACATTGCAGGAGGGAGTAAATGAGACAATCCAGACAAAATACTATACTTACGGCAGGGCCTTGTATGTAATAAGCATAATGAGTCACATTTGACTGCTGGTAAAAGAGTCACTAATGAGATGTAAAAAATAGAAGCTTATTTATTTATTTATTGTTGTAAGAAACATGTGAAACAGTTGCAGTCATCATCCAGTAGGTTGTTTCATAATTTCATTAGCATTCATCTGTTTGCTTCTCCATCCTGACAAAGGACTCTCGAGATCTCATCCTGATTTAAGCACTACCCGTCACACTCAGATTGGATGCAGGAAGCAGGAGGAAAGGGAAAAAGAAAAGGAGAGCATGTGATAGCTGTCTATGATCCTTTAGATGAGGTTACCTGAATATTATATTTAATAATTTGTTACTTTTTTTTTGCTGTAACTTAATGACCTGGCCATGCATAGATACATAGATAGTCTAGAAAATGTTGCCTCTTAGCTAGGCAAATGGATTTCTGGAATAAAATAGAGCACTGCCTGTTACAGGGTCTTCTTAGAATGAAGAGGAGGATAGGCAACTCATGGTCTCTTGCTCTCAATATCATTCATTTAATATGAAACTTTATTTCTTCACCTCTAAACTAAGTATATCTGTTTTCTTGGATTGATAAAAGGATGAAGTGAGATTATATGTGCCTATCAAAGTAATCATTTGTTAAAGAAATACAAGGACACTGATGTTTAGATTCTAAGGTATCATTTAGCATCTACTGTTGACCATTGAACAACACAGGGGTTAGGGGCACCAATCCTAATGCAGTTGAAAATCCACATATAACTTTTGAATCCCTCCAAATTTTACTACTAATATAACCTACTGTTGACCAGAAGCCTTACTGCTAGCAAAACCGTCAATTAATGCCTATTTTGTATATGTATTATATGCTGTTTTGTTATAACAAACTAGATAAAAGAAAATGTTATTAAAAAAATCCAAAGGAAGAGAAAATGCATTAACTGTACTGATTTATCCATATTGTAAGTTTATGTCATTTGTTTAATAAGAGGAATCATGTGTCTGAAATGGTGGGCATCCCTAGGGGCACTTCATATGGGTCCCGTGGTGTTATTAGAACACAATGAAAAATACGGAAGAACTGCGAGAGATCACTTTTTACTGGAACACACAATTTACTGGAGAGATGAACTGTTCACATGGAGATGATCAGCATCCATGGCAGTTTAAGCAGATACTTGGAACACTTAAGCTTACTGCAATAGCGAAAGGAAGTGGCTGCAAAATTATTACATAATATGTACTACAGTTAATTTATGCAGTAATGATTTAATACTGCACCTTTACATTTGTTTACATTTCTCTGACTGCCAATGGCACCATGTACAGTAAGGGTTCGTGTGTGTAAGTTAGTAAATTTCAACTTTTTATAATAGATTTGTGTATATTTTATGGTACTAAATGATAGAGTAGTATATACATGCATTTTATGCATTTGTTACATACCTTTTTCTTACTTTTAAAAATATTTCTAGGCTATTTAGAAATATTTTTAAAATATTTATTTACATATATTTAAATAAATGGTGCAACTGTGAGGTTTTTTTTCCAATTGTTGCATACCTGCAAAACATTTTGCAATATAGTTATTGAAAAAAATGTGTGTACCCATGCAGTTTAACCCATGTTGTTGAAGGGTCAACCATGTTGTCTCTTTAAATTGCTCTGATTTCTAAGTGTATAGTCAACTTCTTGAATATTTTTGATGCTCTTGTTATCAGAAACCACACAGATTCAGGAATCTTATTAATGGATTTTTATAGAAGGTGATTCAAAATCTCCTTCTATCATGTAAATAGGAGCCAATTCACTTTATATAAAACTTTGCAAAGTGCAATCCATCCAAAGTTACTTGGAAAGTAGGGTGATCGATTTAGTCGTATATTTGCATTAGCATTATGTTTAACATGAAATAATGACAACTCGAATGAAATTCACTTACAATAATATTTTACTAAGCATAGTTTAAAATATCACTCAGAAAACACTTAGATGTCTTATTTTAAGATATTTTAAAATGTTTTACATTTGCTTAAAATTTTACAATTGAGGAAACATTTCTACATATACATCATATCTCATTTCCTTATAATAATAATTCTGTAAGCTTATACACTTAAAAAAATGGCAGAAAAGTAAGAAAAACTGCTCAAAGACCCACAGGCCATTTTAGAATTATAATATTAATTCTGGTCTTCTAAATTCAGTGCACATTGCATTACATGACAGTCTTGTCCATATTTAGCAACAGAGATACAAATATTGGCATCGGGGCCGGGTACGGTGGCTCACACCTGTAATTCCAGCAGTTTGGGAGGCCAAGGCAGATGGATCATTTGAGGTTAAGAGTTCAATTCCAGCCTGGCCAACATGGTGAAACCCTGTTTCTATTAAAAGTATGAAAATTAGCTAGAAGTGGTGGTACACACCTGTAATCCCAGCTACTTGGGAGGCTGAGGCAGGAGAATTGCTTGAACCCGGAGGTGGAGGTTGCAGTGAGCTGAGGTCATACCACTGCACTCCAGTCTGGGTGACAGAGCAAGACTCCATCTTAAAAAAAAAAAAAAAAAAAAATGTTGGCATCATGTGGAGATTGGACTACTGTGATCTTATGTCATAAACTGTTCATTTCAAAATAACTAATAGTTCCTTAGATTGTAAGCTCTAAAAGGTAGGATTAGGATTTTCATTTGTAACTTTGAAAGTGCCTTGTTAGTAGTCACTCAAATAATTTTTGAGTGCTATTTATTTAGTTTTTCAGGCTATTAGCCAATAAGCATTATTTGAAATTAAATAGTTTATTTGAAACACTGTTACATATTGATGTTCACAATGATATTTTTAATTTAAGAAAATTATATTCTGCATTCTCTTTAGAAAGTATTTTTCTGTTGGTAGATTTTTCATGTAGAGTCTGAAGTGTAGTACATATTTATAAATAGAATGATCTAGATAATGCCCTCAGAATTCTATTGCTATCTCTCTCTCTCTCTCTCTCTTTTTTTTTTTTTTTTTTTGAGACAGGGTCTTTCTCTGTCACCTGGACTGGAGTGCAATGGTACAATCATGGCTCACTGCAGCCTCGACCTCCTGGGCTCAAGTGATTCTCCTGCCTCAGCTTCCTAGGTAGCTGGGACTACGGACACACACTACCACTCCCAGCTAATTTTGGTATTTTAGTAGAGATGGGGTTTCACCATGTTGGCCAGGCTGGTCTCCAGCTCCTGTGCTCAAGTGATCTGCCAACCTCAGCCTCCCAAAGTGTTAGTACTACAGACATAAGCCACCATGCTTGGCCTATAAGTTTCTTTGATGTAATGGCTGTACACAGAAAATTCAAATCATTACTTTTTGCTTTTTGTGATAATCATGTTATGACTAAAAGCAAAAACCCATAAAGTACTGAAAATTTGGCATTTTTTCTTTTGCGAACATTTTCTTTTTGTAAAATAACACTAACCTAAAAAAAATCCAAGTGATACAAAACATTTCAGTTTGAAATAAAATACTTAAAGTATTATTTTTACATCCTAAATAATCAGAAATGTATGCAAAATACTGAAATACATTTATACTTGTGAAAAATGTCCAAGTAGAAGGAATAGTTAAATAATTGACATTATATCTATATGATGTTACCCAACTCTCAAAAATAATGCTTTCAAAGAATATTTTATAACAAAAAAATGTTCACAATATGTTATGTTGAGAAGTGATGCCAAACTGTATATACATTTAATTGCCATTGGGGTTTGTAGAAATATTCACACCTGTGCATGTATACATACTTTATTTGAAAAAAAACTGGAGGACCATTCTTCACAGGGTCAGTATCTTTAAGTTGTGGAGCACAGGTCGAGTCATTTTATCATTTATGCTTTTACATATTTTATAAATTTCTATAATTAAGAGGTATTCAAATATGAAATAAAATGGTTTCATTTCACTAATTCAAATATATTTATTGTGCACAACTAGACATTCTTATGCATATGTATAACTATAGATTTATTTTTTTTGGTAATCTGACCAAAATGCGGATCATGCACTGCATTGGATATTTTTATAATTTACTATCCAATTTCCTTCGAAAAGATTTAGTAATGAGATTTGGGGTCAAAGGGTAGAGTTAATTTTAAATTCAGATATACTATACAGTGTCATAAAAAATTCTACCAATTGGCCAGGCGCAGTGGCTCACGCCTGTAATCCCAGCACTTTGGGAGGCCAAGGCTGGCAGATCACGAGGTCAGGAGATCGAGACCATCCTGGCTAACATGTGAAACCCCGTCTCTACTGAAAGTACAAAAACTTAGCCGTGCGTGGTGATGGGTGCCTGTGGTCCCAAGCTAGTGTGGAGGCTGAGGCCGGAGAATGGCATGAACCTGGGAGGCGGAACTTGCAGTGAGCCGAGATCACACCACTGTACTCCAGTCTCATAGTTTTCAACTCCACATCATAGAGTTGAAAATGATTTTAAAGAGTGCATGTGGCCAAGAAATATGAAAAAAAAGTTCAGCATCACTAATCATCAGAGGAATGCAAATTAAATCCACAATAAGATACCATCTTACACAAGTCAGAATGCCTACTATTGAAAAGTCAAGAAACAACTGACATCTGCAAGGATACAGAGAAAAAGGAACATGTATACACGGTTTTGGGGAATGTAAATTAGTACAACATCTGTGGGAAACAGTATGGAGAGTTCTCAAAGAACTAAAAATAGAACTAAACTTCGATCCAGAAATCCCACTACTGCATATTGTGTTTTATCCAAAGGAAAAGAAATCATTTTATTAAAAGACACTTTCCATGTGTATGTTTATTGTACACTCTTCAAAATAGCAAAGTCATGAAATCAACCTGTGTCCATCAACAGATGACTGGATTAAATATGTGTTATGTGTAGGCACATGCAAACATACACCATGGAATACTAGTTGGCCATAAAAAAGAATGAAATCATGTCTTTAGAGCAACATGGATGGAGCTGGAGGCCATTATCATAAGTGCAATGACTCAGAAACAGAAAAAAGACACATGTTCTCATTTATAAGTAGAAGCTAAACAATGGGTATGTACAGCCACACAGAGTGGAATAATAAACACAGGAGACTTCCAATGCTGGGAGGGTGAGAGGGGGATGAGGGATGTAATACTATGTATTGTGTACAGTGTACACTGTTCAGGGGATGGAGGCACTGAAAGCCCATACTTTACCATTATGCAATATATCCATGTAACACAAGTGTATTTGTAACCCTAAATCTACAAAAATATAAATTAAACATAATTGTTGTTAAGAAAGCTTCATGGCCGGGCGCAGTGGCTCAAGCCTGTAGTCCCAGCACTTTGGGAGGCCGAGACGGGCGGATCACGAGGTCAGGAGATCGAGACCATCCTGGCTAACACAGTGAACTCCCGTCTCTACTAAAAAATACAAAAAACTAGCCGGGCGAGGTGGCGGGCGCCTGAGTCCCAGCTACTTGGGAGGCTGAGGCAGGAGAATGGTGTAAACCCAGGAGGCGGAGCTTGCAGTGAGCTGAGATCGGCCACTGCACTCCAGCCTGGGCGACCGAGCGAAGAAAAAAAAAAAATAAACAAGAAAGCTTCATTCCTCAAGTCTTTGAAGATACAAGTCATAGAGTGGAAAATGATTTTTTTTTTTTTTTTTTTGAGATGGAGTCTTGCTCTGTCGCCCAGGCTGGATGGAGTGCAGTGGCGTGATCTCGGCTCACTGCAAGCTCCGCCTCCCAGGTTCACGCCGTTCTCCTAGCTGAGCCTCCCAAGTAGCGGGGACTACAGGTGGCCACCACCGTGCCCCGCTAATTTTTTGTATTTTTAGTAGAGACGAGGTTTCACCGTGTTAGCCAGGATGGTCTCGATCTCCTGACCTCGTGATCCGCCTCGGCCTCCCAAAGCGAAAATGATTTTAAAGATGATCTATTTCTGGCCAGTGGCAGAGGCTCATGCTTGTAATCCCAGCACTTTAGGAGACCAAGGCGGGCAAATCACGAGGTCAGGAGTTCAAGACCAGCCTGGCCAACATGGTGAAACTCTGTCTCTACTAAAAATACAAAAAATTAGCTTGGCATGGTGGTGGACGCCTGTAATCCCAGCTACTTGGGAGGCTGAGGCGGGGGAATCGCTTGAACCCTGGAGGTGGAGGTTGCAGTGAGCCGAGATGGTGCCACTGCACTCCAGCCTCCAGCCCAAGTGACAGTGCAAGGCTCTGTATCAAAAAAAAAAAAAAAAAAAGATTATCTGTTTCTATTCCCTTTTTTTTTACATAAGAAAATTATGACCCAAACAGATTGAATGGCTTAATCAAGATCATATTGCTGGATTTCCAAATGTTTCTTGCTTTTTGGTTTATCAAGGTATTCCCATAGCATAAAGAAAGAACGATTCATTCTGACAGAGCTATTGTTTCCGTCTTTTCTAACCTTTCGTAGCACTACTGAATTATTTCTGAGAGTTAACCACTTTTTGTGCATTATATACAACCGTTAATACTGATACCTCTCTGTTCTCATTCAGTGATTTTCCCTATAAGCATATTGGCTCTCTTCACTGTCAGATTAATTTTTCTGCCCTGTATGTACCCTGATCAAGGAACTTTTTAAGGAATATGTGTAAGGTGAGATGACTCATTTATTCTTTTCTTCCCATGAACATTTGTACTTATTTCTGATAGCTGATCTTAAAATACCTGTGTGGTTGAAGACAAAGAAAAACAGTGACCAGGTTACAAAACTAATTGTTGTTAAACTTGTGGTTAGTCCTACTAAATAAAAAATTCTATTAAATGACACCCTCGAAAGTCAGCCTTCTATAGTGAATCACTAGTGACAAACCATTATTCTTACTAGATGAATGTACAGATGAGGCAATTATATTATTTAGGGGCAGTTATGCTTATATTTAAAGAGTTGATTTTCCTTCCTGTAGAAAGAAATACTAGAAACATAGAAGAGTTGTTTTTAGGGTCCTAAGTGAGTCTGTAGTTGATTAATTAGAGGGGTATGACATTTAGTTACCGTGCCCTCATGATGAGGTCTCAACAAGTGCTTAAAAGCAGTTTATCTTTCAAAAACAGCACGTGTGTTTCAGAATAGAGAAAAATAAATAGCTTGACCATTGGCTTAAACAATTCCTTTAACTTTTGACATTTGTTCTATTTAATTCTTCTCAGTAAGTCTTTAGAGACATATACAGCATCACTCTTAATTTGCACACAATATATTAAGAATGCTAAAGTGAATTCCATAATCATAGTACGTTTGAAGTTGTAATTTTATTTTGTAATGTATTTATAATATACTTTTAATGAAGAGTAAAACATTTCAAACAACCATCTTTCAGGAAGGTATACGCTTTCGAATCCTAAATCTGATACCATTATATCTTTTCATATTAAATAAGTGGCTCCCTTCTGCAGGGCCTGCCCTCATCTCCATTTGAGCTTTTCTTGAGGGGCTTAGCTATTCCTTCCTTCACTGACTTTTACCTACGTATATATGCGTATGTTACAGAGACTATGTGAGTCCTGTGCACACAAAGCCAATATTCAGCTAAGTATGTAGTTCTTGATAAATGGGTAAGAAAATGAGCAATTTCGCCCTGTACCACAAATGACTGATTAGCTCTGGAATTTTGAAGTTGAAAGGGTAGCTATTAGCGTAATGTAATGCACAAAGAAATTTGGTTGATACAACTCTAAAACTTTCAATAATATACCATTTGGTGCAGGTTTATGTATATTGTGGTATAGTAGTTACTTTTTAATTATCTTTCCCATAGTATAAATGAAAGGTAATGCATTATATCTGTAATGCTTACTAATTTAAAAACTAAACTACATATTTCTGGAACACAAATATAATTATATTTTTTCATTTTGTTGGTTAAAATACAATATTTAATAACACTGTTAAAGTATGATTTTCATATTTATCATTTTGTGACTTTCTTTGAAGTCACTACTTATTTAGTAAGTATTTTGCCTTTTTGAGAAAGGGCAAGGAATGGCTCTTTAATTGGAGTATATAACAGCACTTTGTTTCTCCTGTTTTAGAGAAAACCTGGGTCATACATTTTCATCATAACTCATAACATTGTGAAAATAAGTTTTAAAAACTCATTTATAAGCTAATATGACTTCTGCATAGATGTATGATATGTTTATGATTTTACAAAATTTATCCTTACTTTTCCTGATAATTTCCCCATTCAAGAAAACAGGAGTGGAAGAAAATGTTCAAACATTTGCATCATGGTTGACTGTTACCTTTTCAGACTGTATCTTTCTTTATTCTGAACCACTACCTGTGCCAAGGTTTTGACTTATTCCAAATTTGTTGGTAAAGAAGTCAGTTGGGGGAGTGGGAAAGGGTTAGAAATGATTACATTTATCATTTCAACAGCTTTGTCTATGTTTACTAAGGAATTTGTAAAATAGAGAAATGGAGGTGAATTACAACAGATTTTGAAAGCTGTAGCCTGTATCCAGCATGCCATTACATTACACATTTTACAATCACCTTGGCTTCAGGTGGGATCCATCAGCTTATAAGGCTAAATGAGAGTCTTCCTAGTAGAACCTCTCTGGGGCCAGTTAAATAATTTCCAGTTACCCTGAGTAAAGAATCAGTTCATTCAACCTCCTTCCACTTTCAGAAGGGATTTTGGGTCTATATTTTGTCCTACCTTACACTCACCACTCCAGAAGAGCCTGTCATGGCATGATATTCTTTTGTGTGACTAGTAAAGTCTAGGGAGTAACAATTTTTACTTCCTATAGATTCTGCACATATTATTATTGTCCCTTAGTAGTCAGATTCTGTTTCTCATGGTTACATATTGTTTACTGTATCTAGTGAAATCTTGCTTCTGATTTATTCCATAGATCATAAAGAGTAAAGAAAACTTTTACAGTAGATATAAAACAGCTCAGGCAATCTTTCTAAAAAGTTACTTAAGTCTATTAACTATAATGTTCCAGCCTTAAAATCTTCACCAACATTATCCTAACCTTCTCACGCTAGTCTGCTAGAGTGGTGGGAAGAAAATAGTGAGTAGGAAAAGTAGGATCTGCTGGATGATTATTGTTTCTTTCACCATTCCCCGTAACTAAGATACTTTTTTGAATTTGGTGTTTTCTGAACGTAATAATCTCTTTCTGTTCTGCGATGACAAAATGCATTCTTCCCATCGAGTTCCTGAAATGTTGACTAATCTTTGCTTGTGGCTGTCATTATTGTTTGAAAGCAGAAAAATAATAAAAGTGTGTATATGTGTTGGTGTAATGGAAAATGGAATTGCTTGATTTTATTTTCCAAATGGGCAAGACAAGAAATATAGGAAAAAAGTAAACAGGACAAATATATATTGCAGAGTGGCTGTGTGTACTATTAAGTTTATACTGTATGCCGTGTGAAGGCTCCAAATATCTTTAATTTTTCAGGTTTTTCTTTCAAATAAAGTCCTTACATAAGCTTAAATATTGTGTATAACTTATTTGCTTGTCTCAGGAAATGTTTCATGAAATTCAGGTAACTGGATCTGAGAGAAAACTGGCTGTGGCATCTGTCAACACATTGATTTCCAGGGTTGATACAGATGGTCTGAGCTGATCTCTGGTCTCTCTTACCACACCATTTGTGTCCCTTCCAGACCTACATGCTCATTCAAAGTGAATGACCTTCTGAAAGAGGATCAGTCATGAAGGGTATTTAAAAGATATATTCCCTTTCTGTAACTTCTAGACATGTTCATAATTTATTCAAACATATAAATCTGTAGAACAAAATAGACAACCTTTGGTTGGAGTGAGTCCTTTATTGAGAAGCAGTGTAGTCAATAGAGGCTTGACTTTGGGAGTCCACAAACCTGCCTGAGTAGTTATTTGCTTTATGACTTTTCAGGTTTAGTTTCTTCAATGAAGTGGGTTAATACTATCTTAAAGGATTGTTTACAAACACTAAACACATTGAATAAACCAACATTTTTGGGTACCGACTATTGACCATGTTCTATCCAGGCTTTGACGCTACAGCACTAAAGAAAGCAGTTATAAATAAGTAAAAAGCAAATAATTAAAATAGTCATGCCCTCACGGCGATTACATTAAAGTTCGGGGAAAAAGGCAACAAACAAATACATTTGTAAAATATATACTATGCTTAATGGTAATAAATGCTATAAAAGCAAAACATGGAAGTACAAGATAAAATGCTGGAATGGGGGTTGTAATTTTAACTATGTTGATAAGGAAAACCTTTATTGAGTGTTCATTTTGGGTGAAGATCTAAAGGAGGTGAGGATAGGCAATAGATTTCAGGAGGAAGAACAGTAGCATTTAATGCTGACACTTGTAAATAAAATCAGCGCAGGCCGGGTGCAGTGGCTCACGCCTGTAATCCCAGCACTTTGGGAGGCTGAGGCGGGCGGATCACGAGGTCAGGAAAGACCATCCTGGCCGACATGGTAAAACCCCATCTCTACTAAAAATACAAAAAATAGCTGCGTGTGGTGGCGCGTGCCTGTAATCCCAACTACTCGGGGGCTGAGGCAGGAGAATCGCTTGAACCCAGGAGGCGGAGCTTGCAGTGAGCCCAGATCGCGCCAGCGCACTCCAGCCTGGTGATAGAGACTCCGTCTCAAAAAAAGAAAAGAAAAGGAAATCAGGGCAATTGCTGGCTCAAAGTACAGTAAGTGCTTAATGCATATTTATTGTTATAAATAATTTTGGTTTTAAGACGAGATTTTTTGATATGAAATTTGTTATTTCACTTTGTGATCATGGAAATAGCATGTGACTGAGTTCATACTGCCAGTATTTGGTTGCCTTTCTTTTTGGCATTTGACATGTAAAAACATAATCCAGAGAACAACATAAAACAGTCTTAAAATCTTGTGTTCAGGAAAATAATTTGCTTCCTTCAGATACATTTTTGTTTTTTTTCCAAAACTTAAAACTATAATTATTCCTTAAAAGTTGAATCGAAACTATTCTTTAAAAACGGATACAGAAACTGATAAAGCCAAGTTATGTTTTTACTAGAGGAGTCTTTTAAAAGACTTAAAGCTTTTTTTTTTTAACCTTATTATTGGGAGAAAGCTAAAAATAGATGAGCCTGAAACATTGACTTTTATCCATCTTGAATTTCATGGAGCATCCAGAATGATGCATCTTTCCCTTCAAATATTTATCCATCACTTCCAGACAAGTAGTATATGAGGCAATAAATAACGGATAGCTGGAACAGGAGAAAACAGTTTTTTAATGCCTTGTGCTTAAACTGTCACTCCGCCAGGAAGTAATAACTGAATGCTGCATTATTTAAGGCAAGGTAATAGACTACTTCCTTTTAGAGGCAAATTACTTTGGGATCTCCTACTTTACTCTCAGAAGCCAGGGTTTCCTCAGTGAAAAACTGGAGTTGTTAGATTTGATGTGATGTGATTGACTACTGAATCTTAATGCTTTAGATACCAAAAAAGAGTTTCCTTTTCTTCTGTTCATGATTCATCATTAAATGAAGAGTCTTGCCAAGTCCCGCTTTTCCACAGGAGAGGTAGTAGAGTGCACTGTAAGGAGCATAGACTTGGAGCTACGATGCTCTGCATTTGACTCTACTACCCACTGAATTCTATGCTTTTGGATAAATTATCTAATGTCCTTGAATAATTCATTTTGTTACCTGTAAAACGGAAGTAGTAATACTAACTTTATTGAATTGCTGAGATGATTGAATTATGTAAAGATCTGGGCCTTATTTTTTGGTGCCAACAAATACATATTTATTACTTATGGATGAGTTAAAGATCTCAAGTTTGAAGCAAATATGTAAGTTTAGCTGTTGAGTTTTCAGAATAGGTGTTGCAATTCCTATGGCTGGTGTATAAGGCACCTAGAAAATATTAGTACCCTTTCTTGTTCCCTCTCTTCCTTTGACTTTTTAAAAATCATAAAGTTTGTGATCCGGAAGATCATATTCTACTTGAAAGCTGTATATTAAGCTTCTACCTCCACAAATCTTTGTGTGTGAAATGTCTGTCCAATTTTAAAAATCATCTAGTAAATGTAACAGAACAGAGTTATAGATCAATACTATTGTGCACAGTCATAGAGTTGGTTGACAGAGTTTGGGCCTATTTGAATGCCACTATTTTAAAAATGCATCTTCTACTCAGTTGAACAGTTGCACTTGATGTAAAAAAAAATATATGTATATCCACTATTGAATATACCCTCCTCTCAAATACACTTATTTACATATTATTGCAAATTTACTTGCTTTTGGATGGTACTCATGACAGATCCCCATCAGAACCTTAGAATATAAGATTTTCATGTTCTCTTTGTAGAGGTGTTTATTATGTGGTCTATAGGATGATAGGCTAAGGTGGACCAATGACTAGAAATTAAAATTAGCTGTTATGCTTCTTCACTTTTTAATTTATTTTGGATAGATACACAGTAGATGTTTATTTTCATAAATGATTCTGTTTTACTTTTTAACTGTTTTACTCCTTATTAAAATAATTTTGTCATTTTTTGATGGGATGTGAATTTAAATTTGACAATGTTTATAATAGTGTTACAAGTTGTTATAGATGCAAGCAGTGCTATTTTCTGTATTTATTGAGATTTTAATCACTAGAAATTTTTAATTAGTAGGATTTTAAACAGACATACTGTTTTTGGTTTCTCCTGTTAATGCTATTTTGATATTTTAAACAATATTGACAAAAATGGGATCTTGCTTCAAATTGTTTTATGGTACACATTCCCAAACACACTAATCTTTGAACATGTAAACATTTGATTATTTCTATCTTAATTCTTTTGTGTAATGGCCTTCTCATTCTAAGTCCAATGCTTGTTTCATTCCATGGCAGTCATCCTCATTTTGAACATCAGGTTCATATTTATTGGCATCATATAGAAATTGGAGTGTACTGACCATCTGTTATTAACCTAAGTGGCTAATTTTAGAGTAATTAATCATTACATGGATTTCCAGCTCTAAAAGGTAAGGATTATATTTGTTTCTTCTCTGTAGCTTTGAAAATGCCTTGATAATAGTTACTCAAATGTTTTTAAGTGCTATCTACTAACTTATTTTTACAAGTTATTAGTCATTAAGTAGCGTTGTTTAAAATTGAAATATATTTGAAACAGTTACATTTTGATATTCACATTGTTGTGGTGGTGGTGGGTTTTTTTTTTGTTTTGTTTTTGTTTTTTTGTTTTTTTTTGAAATGGAGTCTTGCTCTGTCACCCAGGCTGGAGTGCACTGGCGTGACCCCGGCTCACTGCAACTTCTACCTCCCAGGTTCCAGCAATTCTCCTGCCTCAGCCTCTCAAGTAGTTGGGATTACAGACATGCGCCACCATGTCCGGTTAATTTTTGTATTTTCAGTAGAGACGGGGTTTCACCATATTGGCCAGAATGGTCTCGAACTCCTGACCTCAAGTGATGCGCCTGTCTGGGCCTCCCAAAGTGCTGGGATTACAGGTGTGAGTCACCATGTCCGGATGATATTCACATCGTTATTGTTTACTAAATGATAGTATTTTTTGCAATCTCTTTAGGAAGTCTTTACCTATTCATGGCATTTTTATATGTGATGTCAGAGATAGTCATAGAAGGATCTAGATAATACCCTGAAAATTCTATTGTCCTAAGTTTTTGTGATTTAATAGTTGAAAGCAAATCATTTATTTTACTCTTCATAATATTCATACCATGACTCAAAAATAGCCAGAAAAATATGGAAATGCAAGTGTTATTTTTTTTCCATGTTTCCATGTTGAAGGCTGAAGAAAATACTCGAGTGACACCCCTCTCTTCAATAAATGCTTAAAACTGAATAATCATATGCACAATAATGAAACTGGACCCCTATCTTTCACCACATACAAAAATCAACTTGAGAGTATTAAGGACTTAAACATAATACCTGAAACTATAAAGCTACTAGAAGAAAACATAAGGACAATTCTTAAGGACATTGGTCTACTCAAATATTTTATAGCTAAGACCTCAAAAAGCACAGGCAACAAAAATAAAAGCTGACAAATGAGACTATGTTAAACTAAACAGATTCTCCACAGTGAAAGAAACAATCTATAAAGTAGAAAGACAACTTATTGAGTGGGAGAGAATATCCAAAATAGACAAGGAACTCAACGGTAAAAATATACAAATAACACCATTAAAAACTGGCCAGTGGGCATGAACAGACATTTCTCAGAAGAAAACATACAAATGGCCAACAAGTATATGAAAAAATGCTCAACATCACTATTCATCAGGTTAATGTAAATCAAAACCACAATGAGATATCATGTTACCCTTGTTAGAATGGCTTGTATTAAAGTCAGAAATATAACAGATGTTGGCAAGGATACAGAGAAAAGGGAACTCATATACACTGTTGAAGCAAATATAAATTAGTACAGCCATTATGGCAAACAATATGGAGAGTTGTCAAAAAAAATACTAAAAATATAAAACAGTATATTTATTTTGATCCAATTTTCATTTATATAAAAATATACATGTATATCTATGTGTACATATTTGGAGATTCCATAAAGCCAAGTCTTGATTTCCTCTGCTAAAACTTTATTTTTTTTCAAGTTATGTTTACAAAAATGTGGCTTTGTTGCAATAACTTGGTGATTTATGAGTAGTGTGTCAGAAATAATCTAAATGGGTAATCTAGCCTTACATTTTTAAATATTCAAAGTGTCCATATTTATTTAAAATAAAGAAATAAGTAGTGAAATGCACCAATAGTAGCATTTTCAAATAATATAATAGTAATAGGTTGATGATTGATTTTCACACCTTCAAACAGACTGCCTTTTGTTGCATGTAGATGAAATTTAAATAGAAATATTTACTGTGTTTTTGCTTATTAAAATGCACAATATGAGCTTACTGTCTTACTGCAATCACAATGGCAAGATTTTAAGACTTTTCTGCATGGCCTTCGTTCAGTTGGTAATTATGGAGTATCTAGTTTATCAGGCTTTTTGGTAGGCCATGGAGATAAAACGAACAAGAAAGGTTTTTGTGTTGTTAAGAAACAGAATTTAGTGAAGATCAATTTTACAATATAGTATGTCATTATTAATGTAATAGGGGCACACAGAGGGAGCTGGGGGACAAAGGGCCCTAACTCTGGCTGGAGTTGTCATGAAAGGCTAAACAGATTGATACATCTGAGGTGAAGCTGGAAATCTCAGTCTAGGATGAAGTAGAGGTAAACAGCCTTTTGCACATGGAAAATAACGTAACTAGAAGTATAACTATAGCATAGGAGGTGTTGAAGAAGGAGGGTCAGGTGTTTTTAAAAAACTGATAATATGTTAACACTGTGAATACAATCAATTAAGAAAACTAAGATTTTCAGATGAGAGATATAATGAAGGCAACTATAAAAATATGCTTTTGCATACTGCATATTAACAGTATTCAGAAAAATTGGTGAAGGAATTTTTCCACATCAGTGAATTTTCCAATAGATACTTAGGGAGATACACTTTAATGTATTCATTTTTGAGAAAAATGTTTTTCACTATTTTATTGCTTCATTAAACAATGTGTAAATAACATGTTTTTCCCCTTTTAGTGCTTTGCTTCTTTAAGAGTTTTTGAGGTTGGTATAATTATCAAGAATCTATTTTGCTCTCTGCTCTAACACAAGCATATCTTTCTAGACTATTTGGAGAGCTAGAACTCTTTGCCCTTTCTTTTAATGGCCGTGGGTTGCTGTGACTTTTATAATTCTTATGATTGCTTTTTATGTCGTCTCTTGTCTCCCTCTGGGTAATGAGTTCTGTACCTGTTTCTAGTTAGCTCTTCTTTCAGGTAGCACCTTTGACGTACTCAACTTTTGAATTTTTGACAATTCCTTTGGCTAGTTAAGAATTCCTGTTACTTATTTTCTGGTTGGCTTAATTAAGGTTGTGTGGTATCACGGTATACACTAATTCTAAATAACTTAAATGCTTTATACAAAAACTTTGTTCACCTGTATAATATGTTTATTTATTATTGAGTTCTTTCAATGTAATGGAACTTTCCATATTATAAAGTCCTCCTAAAGTTAGCTTGTTATTTGTAATGCTTTAAATCCATGTTAGGGGGAGGGAAGCTTGGTATATAATTTGATTTAGCCTAGAAATGCCAAAGCGCCTGCAGCGTTTCTCAATCATGGGTGCCCATCAGAACCATCTGAGCTGCAGCTCCGCTCCCAGACAAATGTTCTTAGCTCCTGCCCTAACTGCTTCTCATGTAGGCAAATGTTTGCTGTAGGGAAGCCAGTGAGAAGACAGGGAATTAGTTCCTCTTTAGCTCTGCCTCAAAGGAGAGGTTTAAAGGGTGTCCAACCCTTAAAGGCTGTGTGATCCCAGGGAATCCTGGTAAAATGTGTCTGAAGAGCTAATCTCCAGCTGTCTATGATATCTTTAAACTGGCAAGGTCCCCAGATCAATTTTATAGAAGATTGATCAGTGTGTGGAAGGGGAAAATGGGAGGGAGTTCACCTCCACCCAGGGGAGCCTTATAGGATGGACTTCTGCCCTCCACTCCTCTTTTAGCGTTGACAGTGTGGGCCAGCAAGCCAGGCCAAGCTGGTAAGGTGCTTGCCCCAGGGCTCCATTTAGGACCGGAACCCTCAGGAGGGTCTGGATAGAGCCAATTTGGCCAGGGTGTCTGGCCCTCGGGGCCTTTTTGCCTTTAGCTTTTCTGATGCCTTTGCATCTGCATGAGCTGGATTTTGCATATGGGCTTGAGGCATAAAAAAGGCAATTGCTGGGGCTGGCATTGCTTGCTGCTAGGCAGACTTAAATCCTGGGATGATTTAGTTATAGGAGAGGGCATTCCGTTGTTGAGAACATGGACTCTGGTTTCAAATTCTGACTCTGCCATGAAAAAAGTCACCTGAGGAGGAACTATTAAAAATGCATGTTGCGCTCTTTCCCGGAAGCACTGAGGGAGGTAGCAGAGGCCACTCCATCCCCCGGGCTGCACCCTCCCCTGCAGGGGAGATGGGTACCCCAAAGGCAAATCCAGGGGCTAGTGGGGCCAGAGCAGGTGACTTGGAGTTAATCAGAAGGGAGATTGACCTGGGCGGGCCTGGCTTGCTCAGGTGTGCCCTTTAAGAGATTGGAAACTGCAGAGCCGCCCCCTCCTGCTGCCAAAGAAGCAAATGGCCAGGGTCTCCACAGCTGCAAGAAATGGATTCTGTCTACAACGACGTGTGCTCGGGAGAGGACCGCGGGCCTTGGTTGAGATCCCAGCCCTGGCTGACACCTTGAGTGCAGCCTGTGAGTGCCTGAGTGGAGGTTCAGCAGTCCCCGGACTCCTGCTACACAGAAGCCAAGTGGTGACAAGTCTTAGGTTCGGTGACTTCACTAGAAGGACTCACAGGACTTAGCCTGTCATCATACTCGTGGCTAAGATTTACTACGGTGAAAAGATTCAACGCAGAATTAGCAACAGGAAAATGCATGTGGGTTGAAGTCCGAAGGAAACCAGCTGACAGAATCAAGGACACACACCTTGTTAACGATGCCCTCAAGGCTGTGAGGAGAAAGACAACCGGTGGAGTGACACTGGGAATTCAACGCGTCAGTCTAAGAGATCCTAAGAGTCAGTGTTCAGCTGCTGTCATGGAAAGTACTGGGAGTCAGCTAGACATCAGAGATGAGAGGTCAGGCCCCCAGCACAACTTCTTGTTTAAGCCAAATAGTGGCTTTCTCAAATCCTTTTTGCAAAAAAATTTTTGGTAGAGATAGGGTCTTGTTCTCTCACTCAGGGTGTATTGCAGTGTTACAGTCATGGCTCACTGCAGCCTTTACCTCCTGGGCTCAAGTGATCCTCCCACCTCAGCCTCCTGAGGAGGGGAGACCACAAGCATGAACCACCATGTCCAGCTGATCTTTAAATTTCTTTTTTAGAGACAAGGTCTCACCATGTTGGCCAGGCTGGTCTCAAATTCCTGCGCTGAAGTGATCCTCCTGCCTTGGCCTCCCAAAGTGGTGTTGGGATTACAGGCGTGAGCCACTGCCTAGCCAACTTGGATTTGTTTCTGTTTTACAGGACAAGGTCCTTAATATTCACATGAATGACAGTGAGACACTCAATGCTTTCTAAAGACTGGTTTTACATTCTGTTTATGTGAAGGAAACCCATTTTGAATAAAATTAATTATTGTAAAAAAAAAATGCAAGTTGCTGGCCGGTCACGGTGGCTCACACCTGTAATCCCAGCACTTTAGGAGGCTGAGGTGGGTGGATCACTTGAGGTCAGGAGTTCAAGACCAGCCTGGCCAACGTGGTGAAACCCTGTCTCTACTAAAAATGCAAAAATTAGCCTGGCATGGTACATGCTTTTAATCCTAGATACTCGGGACGCTGAGGCACAAGAATCTCTTGAACCTGGGAGGCGCAGGTTGTGATTAACTGAGATCACACCACTGCATTCCAGCTTGGGTGAAAGAGGAAGACTCAGTCTCCAAGAAAAAAATGAAAGAAAAAAAAAAAAAAAGCACGTTGCCACACACGGCATCTATCCCACCATCTCTAAATCAGGATCACCTGCACAGTGTACACTACTAGCTCCTTGTGTTTCCTCTTTCTCTTCCTTGGGCTAATAAGAACCATTGTCAGAGACCTCTTGCAGTCTGGCTGCTTGTTTCAAGTAAAAACATTTATATTGTGTGACTTTAGACTAAAAGTAATATCAGTACCATGAAAAAATATATATACACACATACATATATACACACACATATATACACACACACACATATATATATATATATATTTTGAAATTGGATCTCACTCTCTTGCCCAGGCTGAGTACTATGGTACAATCACAACTCACTGCAGCCTCAACCTCATGGGCTGAAACGATCTTCCCACCTCAGCTTCCCGAGTAGCCGGGACTGTAGGCACATGCCACTACACCAAGCTAATTTTTTATTTTCTGTAGAGTCAGGGTCTCACTATGTTACCCATGCTGGTCTTGAACTCCTGGGTTCAAGCAGTCCTCCTACCTCAGCCTCCCAAAGTGTTGGAATTACAGGCATGAGCCACCAAATCTGGCCACAAAAATGTAATTTTAAGGAAGAAAAGTGTTGGCTAATGACACTATTCACTTGTTCAAGATTTACTGAGTCACTCTTATAATGCCAGACACTATTTTCAGCCCAGAGTAGTGCCTGCTCTCATACAGCTTGCATTCTAGTGGTAATGGGGTGGCTGGATGGATATTGGTGGGACAATAAACAAGTAAGCAAATAAGTGAATAAGATAATCACAGATACTGAAGTGATTTGAAGAAGGGAGAACAGATGACTACAATATATTAATTTTGGAATATTAGAAATTTTCCGGCTGGGTGCGGTGGCTCACGCTTGTAATCCCAGCACTTTGGGAGGCTGAAGCGGGCAGATCACAAGGTCAGGAGTTCGAGACCAGCTTGGCCAACACAGTGAAACCCTGTCTTTACTAAAAATACAAAAAATTAGCTGGGTGTGGTGGTGGGCACCTGCAATCCCAGCTACTCGGGAGGCTGAGGCAGGAGAATCGCTTAAACCCGGGAGGCAGAGGTGGCAGTGAGCCGAGATTATGTCACAGCACTCTAGCCTGGGCAACAGAGCTAGACTCCATCTCAAAAAAAAAAAAAAAAAAATTCCATATGGTAAGTTTAATTTCCTTGCTTGTACATTGCTTTTGGAAATACCATTTTGAGCATGCATAATCAAAACTAAAAGCTAACTCCGTGTTTTTGGTATCTAATTGTTGCAATATTATATTGTTATTTAGATAAAACAGTGAAGTCACAGCAGACCTAATAATTATAGACCCTAAACCTAACAGCAGTTAAAGCAAGAAAAATACATAATAAAAAATACATGGAAGGAAGACAGCAGCAGTTGAAAAGATCCTGTATTTCTTCCATTATGTTACAGATAGTAGAGACTTCTCTTTAACTCAGTTTATGAAAATGTATTAAATTTAAGGTCACTACCACAGTAGTTTATTGTATAATTTTGTTTTATTTTAAACCAAAGAGATCCACTCATGTTAAAAATCAGTTTAATAAGATTAGCCTTTTAGGAGGTGAATCATTGTCTAACATTTACTCATTTATTCACTAAAAATTATTGATGAGATGTTGGTATGGGTTAGACAAAGATAAATTATGCAAGATTATGCTTTCAGTGAGATTAGAATCTGACAAAGAGTATGCAATCTGCAAGCCTACTGAGCAATCATATAAACAGTCAATACCTGATTTGTATGTTGCATGTATTATATACCGTATTCTTACAACAAAGTTGGTGAAAGAATAGAAAATACTATTATGACAATCGTAAGGAAGAGAAAATGCTTGTACTATTCATTAAGTGGGAGTGGATCACCTACTCATTGTCTTCATGCTGAGTAGGCTGAAGAGGAAGAGGAATGGCTGATCTTGCTGTCTCCAGGGTGGCAGAGATGGAAGAAAATCTGCATATTAATGCAGATTCAAACCATGTAGTTTAAACCCATGCAGTTTAAACCCAGGCGCCATGCAGTTTAAACGCAGCTTGTACAAGGGTAGCATGAAAAACTCTGGGAAAGGTTAGCTGATACAATGGAGACCTCAGGAATAATCCCCAAGTGGAGCCTGAGACCCTCGGTGTAATGATTTTTTTTTTCTTATGAGTTGCAGATGGGATTTAAAAGATTATGAGTATTAACTGTTGTTTTTAAGCAAGGTTTTTCAAGATATTTGTGCCTCTTCTCAAAGATAAATTGCATGCCTACAAAAAGACTGTAGAACAAACATCATTTGTAAATTCTATATTGAAAGTACCTCTTGGTTTAAAAATTATGCTTGCTTTAAAAATGCTGTTTAAAAATTATATTTCTTAAAGAGCATGACGGGATACCTGAGATAAAAGTTGTGAGTAGATGCCATGATGGGAATATTTTCTCTGCCTTCGGCAAAGTAGTGAAAGGATGAGAACACCTTCTTTCTTACTTTGCCAGATTCACAGAGGCTGGGTTACAAAGCAAGGGCAGCCCTGGGTCATTTCCTGATTGCAGAGAGAACAGCTCCTGCTCTAGGGGTAATTTCATACAGCTAGAGAACTCCAACTTCAGGTGGCAGGTAGGAAAGGTACCGGGGAAATCTGGGCATTATTGTATACCACATCGAGGAAAGCATAAATAGAGAGTGAAACACATCTCAGTCTCTTGGCGTCTTGTAATTTTGACTTTGTTGTAATAAACAATTGAAATACTGTGTGGCCACGGTAGTCCCAAAAGTAGTTGGAGGTCAGATTTTACTGACTTTTAATGTTAGACTAAGGAGTTTCAGCTTCGTTTTAACAAAAGTCTGGAGGAATAGGCATTTTTTGTTCATGCTGTTGTTTTGGTTAAAAGAATGAATTGCTCAGAGTTGTATATTAAAGTGTACTTAATGTTTATGTGAAAAATAGAGTCGGAGGACAAGAAACTTCAGGGCTTATGCCCATGTAATCGGTAATATGTTCTCCCTACAAAGAGGCCATATTTTCCCCATAGAAAGATACTTTTTTAATGTGCTCTACAACATTCAAAGGTAATTAATTTTTCTGTAAGGGTTTTTTTCCACATACATATGAGAAGATCTTGGGTTGATTTAAACATATTTTTCTAGCAAGGCTCTTATAAGTTAAATAGATGTATTTTCCAATATCTGCTTGACTAAGCATGTTTCAACCATGTGTACTGTGACTGGAATGTGTAATTCATGCATATATTAAAGAGAATTACAGTTTAGGATGGATTCATAATGATATTGCCATCAAATTTTATGGATCAAATAGAGATTATTATGTTTTCTGGAGTCATGCTGTTCTTATAAAGGCCTTAGATATGGAATGAATATCTTATTTCATTTTGATAATCACAAGGGTCTAGATAGTGGATGACAGATAACACAAACTTTCATGTTACATTACTCAGTGTGGAAAGGAATCTTAGAAGCTTTTTCTATTCCTAAATATGTTCATTTCTTAATGAGAAAGTTATAATGTGGTCTTTCAACAGTCTTTCTGTTAGATAAATTAAAAAATCAGTTTATCAGCATTCAGCTGAGACTACACACCAACTTAAACACTAAAATGATTCCCAAAGAGATTTACAATTTGAATTAACTGGGCAACTGAAAAAAAAAAAAATTCTTGAGCAGGACCATTCAAAAAGCCTGATTCTGTGGTTCTGGTATGGCTTTGAAATCTGTTTTATAAAATAAAACCAGGTTTGAGAAACATTGCTTTATTAAGTCATGGGATAGTATAAAATAAACATAGATATACAATAAAAATAGAGGCTTTACCTTTTATTTTGCTTTCTAGTTTGACTGATAGAATGCATGATAAAACTAAGTGATCCTTTAAAAGCTAGGGCATGACTATGTATATGTGTGCACATATTTTATATGTGCACATATTAATGTATATTAATTTAGCCATCCAAGGGAGAATTTGGCTGAAACAAAAACAATCTCAATAAACAATACAAAAATTCACTGAAAATTAAGAATTCTTTTAAGATAAACTTTAGATAAGTGATATTTCAATTTTAACTTTATAATTCTGTATTATAAAATTACTTTTAGCACATTTTTCTTTATGACATTTTAAAGATTAAATGTCTTTAAAATTGATTATTACTCTTTTATGCTGAAAGCAAATATTTATTTTATAGATGAGCTGGGAATAACTAATGAAAATATTTATATATTCTGTCTTCCCTGTATTCTTCATTTTAATAAAGTAACATGACCTTATTTTTTCTCAAATAACATTACATTTGATTAAATTATTTTAACATAAGTGTACTGGACAAAAATACAAAAATAGCCCCAAGTCTGAAGACATATTCTCTGCTTGCATTTGAATATTCACCAGTTTTTAATGGTACCTCTAACTGACTGTTAACATTCATGTTTTCTTTTCCTACTAATTAATCTAAGGGTTTTCAATTTTGTTTAGAAATATATTACAATTTACAGATGATCACTTTTTTACTTACTATAGTTTTAATAACAAAAATAATACTACTTTATATATACGGATTTTGGAGTTAACAAAACCTTTATACAATCTCATTGACTTCTCACAGTCATATTATGATGTAGTAGGGGATAACTTTCACAGATTTATAGGTGGTGAAATTAGACACCATGAAGGTAAATTACTTGCTCAAGGTTGCATTTTTAGTAATTATCAAAACTGAGACTTGGTCTCATTGTTAGAACTGGTTTGTGAATAATAGAAGTTATAAAATCAGATGCCTGCAGTGGCCTCAGAGTGAATGTATGAGTGAAGACTGAGCACAAAACATTGGGGAGTGAAGTGGTGAACTGGAAAACATGTCTCATCTGTAAGGAGAAACAGGATTTTGATGTAACTTGGTGTTGGTTTGAGCTACTTTGGGCATAGGGTAGCCAGACTTTTGATTTTTTGAGAGAATCTCAAATTCCAAATTTTATGTGATATGCCTTTGTTTTTAATGTTGGCAACTAATTGAAAAAGTTGAAAGAAATGGTCTAAGCAAGACATAGCTGAGAGCCAGTGCCACTGCCAATTTACAGTGTGTGTGGGTAACCTGACTATTCGTAGAACTGTTGTGCAGTGACAGAGATCTAAATCCTCTTCTCTATAATTGACCCAGAATCTATGATCCTAAGGAATTATTCAGTGACAGATCTTTTTCACTTGAGTCATCTGATTGACTGTTTCTTCTTTCATTTGTTTAACCCAAATATACTGTATGCCAACCATGCACTTGTCACTGTAATGCAAAGAAGAATGTCATATAGTGTTTGCTCACAAGTCTCATCCCAAAACATTCTAGAAAGCAGTACAAAAGGAAGGATTGGAAGCAAAATAAAAAACTTTACTGTGAAGATGACATATAAAAATGCATTTTCCTGTGCAAACTATAGTCCTGTTACACAAAGGTTAAAGGGTCGTATGTGGGTGTGTAAATACAATAGTCCCCACTGTCCACTGTTTCAGTTACCTATGGTCAGAAAGAAAAAGGGGAAGTACAGTATAATAAAATATTTTAAGAAGAAGAGACCACATTCATAAAACTTTTATTACACTATATTGTTATAATTGTTCTATTTTATTATTATTGTTAATCTCTTACTGTGCAATCCCAGCTACTTGGGAGGCTAAGACAAGAGAATTGTTGGAACCCGGGAGGCAGAGGTTGCAGTGAGCCGAGATCATGCCTTTGCACTCCAGCCTGGGCAACAAGAGCAAAACTCTGTCTCAAAACAACAACAACAACAACAACCTTTAACATAGCTATGTATGCAAAGGAGAAAATTTAGTAGATACAGTGTTTGATACTATTGGCAGTATCAGGCATCCACTGCAGTTCTTAGAACATATCCTCTGCAGATATGGGAGGGGGCTACTGTAAACAAAAATTTATGCTAAGTATAGATTTTATGGTTCCATACAACTCTTCTTTATATAGGCAACCCTAAAAAGAAAAATGTTACTTTATTTATGGTCTCCAGTATAGCATTATCTTAGTCTTGGGCAATTAGAATAATACTGGATTGAACATTTAATACTTAATCACAACCTTGATTTTTCTGAATCTCTGTATTTTCTAATCACAATTTTAATATTTTGTATTACTTGATCCCACAAAGAGCTTTCACACTCTTATTGAAAGATGTACTTGCTCTTTGAAAATATGAATATGTAAATGGATAATAGATTAAAACTTGAAATTCTTTATATTTAACTTTTGCATGCCTGTATCTGTAGAGATAACGTGTGTCAATATGTGTACGTACGTGTTGAGAGAGAGGGAGGTTGGTTTATATCATTTAATGAGCTGCACTGAATCCAATCATGAAAACCTGTTTTTTTGTTTTTGTTTTTGTTTTGTTGTTGCTGTTGTTGTTGTTTTGAGATGGAGTTGGAATTTTGCTCTTATCGCCTAGGCAATGGTGCTATCTCGGCTCACTGCAACCTCTGCCTCCCAGGTTCAAGTGATGATTTTCCTGCCTCAGCCTCCCAAGTAGCTGGGATTACAGGCACCTGCCACCAGGCCCAGCTAATTTTTGTATTTTTTAGTAGAGACAGTGTTTCACCAAGTTGGCCAGGCTGGTCTTGAACTCCTGACCTCAGGAGATCCACCTGCCTCAGCCTCCCAAAGTGCTGGGATTACAGGTGAGCCACTGCGCCCAGCTGAAGACCTGTTTTAACTCATTATATTACTCTCTATGACTTGTCAGAGTTCACAGATGAATTCTATAATAGTCTTAGAAACTAGATTAGCCTACTTGTAGTTTTCTTGTCCTTCTTTCTGATTTTCTAGTTATATAAAATACATGTATATACCTTTATATTATATACCTTTTCATTACATCTTTATGCATAACATAGATACAGGATTTCTTTGCTCTTCATTTTATTTTTGCTCTTCATTTTCAATACTCTGAAAAGTCATGCATATCTTTCCCTCTAGTCTATTTCCAATATTGGAAAACTACACGTATGCTAATCTAATTTCTAAGACTATGTATCAAATTAGTGTCTGAACTCTCTGACAAGTCATAGAGAGTAATACGATGAGTTAAAACAAGTTTTCATGATTTCTAATGTTGGAAATAGGTTAGACGGAAAGAATAGCAGAAAGAAAAATACCATCCCCAAATTCCTTTATATGTACACACACACTCACACACACAGATAGTTGAATGGAATATAACCTAGTCTCATTTTTCTCAAGTGGCAGAATGAATTCATGTGCAAGGTGAAGATGAGACATAGGGTTCCTATTTCTTATATATCTTTTGGTAATAAATAGTACATTGTTTTAGACTGAGTATTAAAATCTTTTATATCTCTCTGGCAAGACATTGCTCATATCTGTCTTATATACAACAAAGCATTTCTTGTACTTCTCTTGAGAAGTAGATGTATTAGAAGGCACATAGATGAAGGAAAATTTATAAATCCACTTTTATAAACCTATTTCAATATAAGTGGCGAGTCATCAATAAGAAGATAACAATAGCTATGATAACAAATTTATTTTTTATTCATCATGTGCAATAAACTTAACCTTCAGATGATGGTGAAATGTGGTTCAGGGATTGGGTAGCAGATTTTAGCCTTAATCCAAAGGTACCTTCTAATAAGAACCTACTTGTGTGTGTATCTTTGTCTATTTAAATTGCTATGAGGGACATTGGATGTCTATAAAATATTGTTTCTCAAATATAATTCATTAAAATGCTCCATGGAAAAGGTGATCAAATAAGTAGGCAAAACACTATCCATTTTTTTCTTAGAAATCCACAGCTTATGTAAGCATATTAAAGCCTCTCAGTATACCAACTAGTATGTTAAGATGCTGCTGAATGTAGTTTAACCAGTATTTCCCTGCATTTTTTGACCATTGGCCCCTTTTCCTCTAATAGCTGTGTCAACATCTATTTACCACTAGTGTTTAGAAGACATTAGTTAAAAACAAGTTTTAAAGATATGAAATTCATCTTAAGAATTTTTGTTTTCCTTTTCAGTGTTACTGTAACAGCAACTCAGTAGTTATGGGCATAATTGTTAACTGTTGCTGAGAAATGAGTTTATGTTATAGGAAATGTGAGTAGAGAAATCTCAGTTATTTGTAGAGTAAATTAACGATGGAAAATTAGGATGTAGAATATGAAGAGACAAATTAGAATGTAGAATATGAAGAGACAAACAGAAATGCTTTAACATGCCAGGCTTCAATGAAGTTGCATTTTCCTCTATGGATTTATCCATGATTGATTTATGATGCCTTGTGAAAGTAAATCTATATGAAAATAATTTATTGCGTTTAGCCTAAGTATCTTTTCCCTGTGCATTTGGCCCTGTTCACTTAGTTTATCTTTACTAGGAGAACAACTGTCCAGGTTTTTCAATATCTCTGGTGTTCTTTTACCTACTTCAGGAAAAAAAATGATACCCTTCTACTTCATGTAAGTTTTGCTCACATCTCTTATTTTTATTTTTAGCTTTCCATTATTCTAAAATTGTGCTATCATTTAGAATATTTGAAAAGTATTGTTCATGGAATTTGATGATATGTTCACGTGTTATCATTGACCCCAGAATTTTCTGTTGCATTGTTATCAGTGCTTGTAATTAAGTTCCTTGGTTACCAACACAATTGCTGCTTAATGTGTATTTTAGCTTCATCTAGGCTATTGACTTTTAGAAAGTTAACAATTGAGGAGGACAACTCAATGTATTATATAGTGTATCTGAGGGCCAAACAAAACTTGTAGTGGATACATGCAACCTGTAATAAAGTCTGTTTTGTGCATATAGACAAACAATATTAAGAAAAGGCATTGAAAGAAAGTTGAAAAGCAGCTTTTGAACATCTTTTACTAATAATTCTTTGCCTTTACACAGCACTTATTAAAACCTGGCTACATAATTGCTTTCTCTTTTTTTAAATAAAAACAATGAATTAGGCTTTATTCATCAAATTGTTTGAGAGGAAAAATCTGGGACACTTATAATAGTGAGTGATTTACCAAATATGTGGTTAATAAGGGAACAGAGCTCAGACTGAGATATTTTTTCTAACCTTCCGTTTGTGCTTTTTTTCTAAAGGTTTCATGTCCTTCAAATCATAGGCAAAGAGCACATTCTATTTTCTAATAACTGCCTACTCAAAGTTTGAATTACTGACTTCTGCCACCTTCTTTATTTTTAAATGAAAGTTTATACTAAACTTACTGAAATATAACACATATATATGGAAAAATTAAAAAAATCCTATGTTTACAACTGAGTGAAATTTCACAAAATGAGCAAAACCATGTAATCTACCACCCAAATCAAAAGAGAGTACATTACCAGCACCCTAGAAGCTCGTCCCATACCCAGCCCAGTCAACAGATCTAGGGAAGGAAGAACTGGGTGGGAAAATATTAGACTGCAGTCTAGTTATAAGAAAGTTCAGCAAAGTTGATGGAGTCCTGCAGCCAAACCTACCCGTCAAAGAGTCACATCTCCCAGGACAAGGCCTGCCTTAATATCCTCGCAGCACTCAGTCAATGGCTGGGAGAACACAAAGGGAATTGTGGCCTCTGAATAAAGTGATAGATTTTAGAGTGCAACAGCTGAGCTGTCAGTTAATTATACTCTGCGAAGTCAGAAATCCATGACCATGACAGTGCCATAGAGGGATAGCTTTGTGACTCTGGGATTCGTAAAGGTTTCTTAAATAGGACACAGAAAACACCAACCATAATGTATTAGTTCGTTCTCACACTGCTATACGGACATACCCAAGACTGGGTAATTTATAAAAGAAATAGGTTTAATTGACTCACAGTTCCACATGGCTGGGGAGGCCTCACAATCATGGCAGAAGGTGAAGGAGGAGCAAAGGCATATCCTACATGGCAGCAGGTAAGAGACTGTGTGCCGGGGAACTGCACTTTATAAAGCCATCAGATCTCATGAGACTTACTCACTATCACGAGAACAACATGGGAAAAATCCGTCCCCATGATTCAGTTACCTCCCACGGGTCCCTCCCGCGACACATGGGAGCTATAGTGCACGGTGAGATTTGGGTGGGACACAGCCAAACCGTATCACATAAAGCGAAAAAATCCTATTATATTCAATTAAGAACTTCTGTAAATCAAATGACATCATTAAGATAGAAGGAAAACCATCGAATGAGAGAAGATATTTATAATACAGATTTCACAAAGGGCACATATATATCAAATATAAGAATCTCTACAAATCAAAAAGAGAAACCCAATGGAAAAATAGGTAAAAAAACTTAATAGGTGGTTTAGGGAATATCCAAAGACCCAGTAATCGTATGAAAAATTGCTCATTCTCATTAGTTATCAAGGGAGTGCAAACAAAAGGAAATTAAAATGCCACACTACACACTCACTATAATGATTACATAAAAAAGACTGACATGTTGGCATTCATGTGAACCAATTAGAACTCTCATACATGCTGATGGATATGTAAATTAATAAAACCATTCTGAAAGACTGGCAGTATCTGTTATAGATGAACATACACATACCCTAAGTTCCATCATACATATTTTTCCTAAATGTCATGTACAATAATATTCACAGCAGCATCGTATATATAGTAGCCCCAAACTGGAATCAACCCAAATGTCCATCCACAGTAGAATGGATAAATGAATAATGGTAATTCATACAATAGAATGCTGTAAGTAATACAAGTAAACAAGTGCTTCTTTCTTTTTTTATATGTTTATTACATTTGGGCTTTTGTTCTTCATGTTTCTGTATTTAAAAAAAAAAATCAGTAAAGCAGGTACTGGAGTGGAATAAATGCAAAGATTTCTGTCCTTTGGGATTTTACAAGTTAGTAAGAGAGAAAAATATGTAAAATAAATACTTTAATTTCAAGTATAATGTGTCATAAGCTGAGAGACTGGAACTCATGGTCTATGGTTTTAGCACAGAGGTAATTTTTGTAGTGGTCGTGAAAGGTAAGGTTTTAGTGGAAGAGGGATATGAGCTAATTCTTGAATTAATAATAGCATTTCTATATAGGGACTATGGCAGAGTAGCTAGAGTTTAGGGAAATGTTAAAAAAAAAAAACTTGACAAGTATTTGTGAACAATACTGGAAGGTCTTATAATGTCATTAGCCAAAAATTCATAAACTTATGTAAATTGAGGTACTAATATGGAGAAAATATTGATTTATAATTTTAAGGCCTATGCATAAAGTCATGTTATTCTTCTTTCCAACTTCTTCTCCCTAATCTCATTGATACTTTAGAGTTTTGAGCTTCTGTGAGTCCGAGAAATGCATTGAAAACACACAAATATTTTCTACTCACTTATTTTCAGGAAAGCAGCTGCAGCTTATCTCAGGATTTATTTTATTTAGGCTTCCTCTCTTGATTTGTCATAATATTTAGTAATGAGATGGCTTTGTGTGTGTGTGTTCTAGAAATGTGGTTTACATAATTTATATCCTTGGCTAAATTTCTCTTGGCATACGGAAAAGGAGAAAGTGGTCAAACCTATTTATTTGCATTATACTCTGCTCTGCTTTTGATAAATCATAAAATTTTGTTAAGGTCTGAGTGTGTGCCACAGTTTCTCTAAAGTTAGTGAAGTGTACTTGAGTTCAATAAATATTAAATGACATTTAACTTTTCAAAGCTGTCTCTTATTACCTGATTTTAAAAATAAAGATTAATTAGAGATCATAATAATGAAATCAATGATTATTAAATTAAGAATCTCGTTGTCTGGTAGCAAATTAGAAAGGGCTAACTTGACATTACTAGGGAGTTTTCTTTTTCTCAGGTGCTATAATTATCCCACAAAAATAATTGTCAGATAGATGAGATCTGGCAAAAAAATGATCGTTGTATTTCAGTAAGCATGTCAGAAATTTATGTATGAGCAAGAGCTGTCGCTCAAAAAGCTCAAATTGAGAAGCTGCTCTCGTGTTCCACTGTTTTCTTTAGCGCAAATGTTTTTGGAAGTGCCTCACCTTTGAACTGATGTCAGAACCAGTTTATGAGCCTTGTAATAAAATTACCTATTTTATTATATTTATTTATTTATTTATTTATTTATTAAAGACAGAGTCTCGCTCTGTTGCCCAGGCTGGAGAGCAGTGGCGCAATCTCCACTCACTGCAGCCTCCGCCTCCTGGGTTCACACCATTCTCCTGCTTCAGCCTCCCGAGTAGCTGGGACTACAGGGGCCTGCCACCACGCCTGCCTAATTGTTTGTATTTTTAGTAGAGACGGGGTATCACCGTGTTAGCCAGGGTCTCGATCTCCTGACCTTGTGATCTGCCCGCCTTGGCCTCCCAAAGTGCTGGGATTACAGGCATGAGCCACCGTGTCTGGTCTATTTTATCTTTATTTTTAACCAAACCTTGTGCTGCAGTGATTGACTGCATGCATATTTATTTTTTAAAATTAAAAATTAATTACATTAATGAATTAAAGGGAATTCATTGTTATCTGTGAAGACATTGTAAAATAGTAGTAACTAACAAAGGGTACATTCTTAGATTCCTGGATAAATATTTGCAATATAAACAGCAGTCATTTAAATTATTTTGCTGCTGTTGTTGTTAAAGAATATGTGCTTTAAGCCACCACCTTAAACTAGATAAATCTCAATATGTCTCCTCTCAAAGATGATTTTGATCTTTTTTCATGTGACACTAAAGAAGATTCTGTAAATGTTACATGGCAGAAGTTAATAATGAAGCACTTTGATAAATAGCAAATAATCAATGAATGTTAGCTGTTATGTTTTAATATCCCTTTTAATATTTTTACCAAATTAAAGTATTAAAGTTTCTATAATATTAATTAAAAATTAACTGACATAACATGGATTTAAAAGGAAAAATGCAATAATTTAGATAATTTAATGTGACTTTCTTTATATTAAAAACATACTTTCTGTATTTAGCTACTAAACATACCATTAACTAATAAAGATAATTTAAATTACCTTATTTTATCAGTTTTAACATACAAAAGTTTTAAAACACATTTTAACATCTCCAAAATCAGGACATTGCCTGCTATCAAGGCTGTGTTATAATCTTTAGGATTTAGGTAGGGGTGATGTTGTTGTTGTTCTTGCCAGTGGATACATAAACTTATCATAGCTATTTATGTTATCATTACTTCAACTGAGTTATGTGTATCAATGATACTTTACACATGTTGAGTTTAATATTTGTTTAAAATGTCTTCTAAAATATTATAATATGTTTTGGCATTGAAATGAAAACTTGTTGTATACACAGAAGGGCCTGGCAGAAGAGTAACTGAGCAAACATTTTATATCAATGAAGTAAATATCCGCTACTGGAGGAAGAACCACAGCAAACAATGAAATATTTTACGTGGACCAGTAAAGAATACCCTGAAGTGGGTGAAGCTCTGTTACATTCTGTTACTAAGATTTCCACAAAAGAATTCCCCATCATGCAGAGAGAAACAGAACTAAAGGAAAGATAAATTGCCAATTTTCCCCAAAGAGATAAATTTCAAAGCAGACACTCTAGTATGATTGATTCATGCATTGTGCATGTTGTTAAACTTCTTTCCAAAAAACTTCCTAATGACTTTAAAGAAACTTATTGCCAGCAAGATTTAATTGAGAAAAAATGAAAATATGAGTGTTCTCAAATAGAGAAGCGTCAGCCTCAAAACTCACAGAATTGGTATTAGCAACTTAGAAGAAAATCCTGGAGACAAATGGAGCATTCTTTTCAGAAGTGTTTTTTCACCATTACTTTTTTTTGTTTAGGGTTCCAGATTAAACTGTTTATTATTTCAAGGACATGAAAAGCAGGTCAATATAGTCTTTGCTAAAATTATTATTTAAAACTACATTATAAAGCATCTGCTTGCTGTTTCCATTTTATTTTCTCTCTTCTGACCCCTCCTTTAAAAATTTTTACTCTTTGTTATAGAAATTTCCAAACTAAAAATAATAGTATGGTGAACTGCCATGTACACATCTCCTAACTTCCATAATTATCAACATAAATAAGGCTGATCTGTTTCATCTAAACTTTCTACCTCACCCCACTTTCTTTTGGCACCTCCGAAAGAGTAGGTTAGAATAAATCTCAAACATCATATGCTTTCATTCATAAACTTATAACTTAAGAGATAAGGGCTTCTCTCCCTCCTTCTCTCCCTCCCTCCCTCTCTGCCTCCCTCCCTCCCTTCCTTTCTACCTTTCTTCCTTCCTCTCTCTTTTCTCTTTTCTTCTTTTTTTCTTTCTTCTTCTTTTTTTTTTCTCCTCCATTGCCTAGATTGGAGTGCAGTGGTGTGATCTTGGCTCACTGCAACCTCTACCTCCTGTGTTCAAGTAATCCTCCCACCTCAGCCTCTCTAGTAGCTGGGTTTACAGGCACATGCCACCACCAGCTACATTTTTTTTTTTTTTTTTTTGTAGAGAGAAGGGTTTTGCCATGTTGCCCAGGCTGGTCTCAAACTCCTGGGCTCCTCAGCCTCCTGAGTAGGTGGGATTACAGGAACCTGCCACTACACCCAGCTAAGTTTTGTAGTTTTAGTAGAGATGGGGTTTCACCATGTTGGCCGGGCTGGTCTTGAACTCCTGACCTCAAGCAATCCACCTGACTTGGCCTTCCCAAGTGTTGGGACTAGAGGCATGAGCCACCCTGCCTGCCCACAAAACATTTTTTAAGACATCATGTTTCAGAAATTTTAGGTTCGCAGAAAACTTGAGAGGAAGGCATAGAGATGTCTCATATGCTTGTGCCCACACACATGCATAACCTCCCTCACTATCAATATTCTGATTAGAGTGATGTATTCGTGAAAACTGTATCAACGTATCATTATCACCCAAAGTTCATAATTTACATCAGGATTCACTCTTGATTTTGTACGTCCTAAGGGTTTGTACAAACTTATAATATCATGCATCCAACATTATAGTATCTGTCATACAATAGGATTTCCACTGCCCTAGAAATCCTCTGTGTTCTACCTATTCATTTCCCTTTCCTTTCAACCCCTGTTTACTACTCATCTTTTTAGAGACTTCATTATTTTGCCTTTTTCAGAACATCATACAGTTGGAATCACACACTATGTAGGCTTTTCAGATTGGCTTCCTTCACGTAATAATAGTATGCATTTTTCATAGCTCATTCCTTTTTAATGCCATCGAATTCATGCATAATACCCCACATTCTTGATATACTGCAGTTTATTCATTCACCTGCTGAAGGATATCTTGGTTGCCTCCAATTTTGGCAATTATGAATAAAGCTGCTATAAACATGTATGTTCAGGTTTTTGTGTAGATGTGTTTTCATTTCTTTTGGATAAATAGTATGATTGTTGGATTGTATGGTAAGAGTATGTTTAATTTGGTAAGAAACCACCAAACTGTCTTCCCAAGTGACTGTACCATTTTTGCAGTCCCACCAGCAATGAATGAGTTCTTGTTGCTCCGTTTCTTCACCAGCATTTGGTGATGCCAGTGTTATGCATTTTCATCATTCTAGTGATGTATAGTAGTATATCTTTGTTGTTTTAATTTGCATTTCCCTGATGACATATGATGTGGAGCATCTCTTCATATGCTTATTGGCCATGTGTGTATCTTCTTTGGTGAGGTGTCTATGAAGGGTTTTTGGCTTAATTTTTAAGTCGGTGTTTTTTATTGAGTTTTTAGAAAATTCTTTGTATATTTTGTAAGATTTTACCAGACATGTCTTTTTGCCATCATCATTAACTCTGATAGTACAGAACACTGTGTGGAAAATTAGAGATGTTTATGAGTAGGAAGAAATTAAGATTTAGCTTCTGAAAGTGAGAAATTTTACCTTAACATTTATTTAGCTTATAGTTTACTTTTGATATTTGGCCAGATTAATATAAATGTATGCTTAAATGGTAGTTTTTTCAATAAGTATAGAGTAAAAATTCTAAGTGATGAGAAAGCATTTTATAATGGTTTGA
Source organism: Papio anubis (assembly GCF_008728515.1). Classification (NCBI taxonomy): domain Eukaryota; kingdom Metazoa; phylum Chordata; class Mammalia; order Primates; family Cercopithecidae; genus Papio; species Papio anubis. Next base: position 116,234,290 of record NC_044977.1, on the reverse strand, counting down.
CATTCATTTCTCATTTTTCTACTGGTACAAAAGAAATGGCGCAGCTGCAACTAATGTTATCTTGGAGTTGATGAAATATACTGTTAAGAATAACAAATGTGTATAAATGCAGTCTTAGGGTCAACATCATTCTAAGACTCCACTATTATCTCTCATTACACTATATTTCAATTTTTTGCCTTCCTTTTTTGTTGATCTTGAAATAATTGATGGCCTCCTTTTCCTTTTTCATCTAACTTTAGTGTATACAGTTATTTGTACAGATTTCTCCAAAATTTGAGTTAAGGGTAGTGATTATTACTAATGTATATATCCTTACTTGGTCTGTGTATGGTGTATTTTCTGAATAGTTATGATGTGGAAATAATAAGGACAATTCCTTCATCTAAAAATACGATACTTTATTGGTGACTAATTAAATTTATCTTGAAACTAGTGCCATTAAAACTTGAAATCAAAACTATGTACTCTCACTTAGTTGAATTACTATTGTTTATATGATGTTTATTAGTATAAATTAGAAGCAAAGAGAAAAATAACATGTTTTCTGAATTTTTCTGTATGAGTATATTAGAAATGTCTAAATGTTATTTTCAATTTGAGATCTAGTTCTTATTCTTTGCTATATGTATTTGAAAGATAGATAGCTAAAGAACTTACAAGACTGAACCCTTAAAGGATAGGGGCAACGGCAGACTCATTTTTGTCTTTCCAGATCCACCTAAATGGTTATCACAGATTAACTGTGCTGATTCTTTCCGTTTTTCCTCTTTAGATTCATTCTACTTCTCTCTGCCCTGTTGTAATCCCTGTAAGGTCAATCTTAATGAACTGCATCTTCCGAACTCACTGGTCTTCTAATCCCTCCTGGATTCAGCCAGTGGGGGGCTTAAGCCAGTGTGGAGAGTGAAAGGGAAGAGAGGTCAGGTTATTTATCCCTACTTCCCTGGAGCTATGTCTGATAGATGGAAACAAACCCATCTACTCATGGTCACGTCTCCTGTCATGTGGTCTTTTTTTAATAGCTTCTGCTTTTACTAGGTTCCAGTAACCCTGCCCCGTCCTCCCACCCTCTAAGACCCAGAAGCTTCCTATTGCAGTTGGACCCCGGTGCTTCATTGTCAATTCCCTTAGCCCTGCCCTCACCTCTCTTTGAGTGTGTCCTTTGTTTACTTCTTGGACCCTGCTTGAAACAGTTGGTATTCAATTTTTCTTGAGGCAAAATTTTGAAATGAAGTAACAATCTGAATATACAGAATATAATAAACACTTTTATTTTTAAAAAGACAATAGAAGAATGTGTGCCGTACATGATAAGCCATGACAAATTTAATATGTAGCTACTGTTCTGGAATATTTTCCAATTTTATATTGATAAATATATGTTTATAGTAGGAAATATGTTTTTATTCAAAAATATTAATAGAAGATTATAATGATGACACTTGCAAATTTAGTTAAGCTAGTCAGATGCCTCAACTTTGCCAATGATTTTTGCTATTGTTTTCGACTGACAAAATGCAATTTTCACTGAATAAGATTAACTTATTCAGTGTTAAAGTATTCATTAAGTTTTTTCATGACAGAATTTTCAGATACCGTCTGATTGGTTATCTTTACATTGGAAAGTTATTGTTTGCACAGGTTATTCATTAGCTATAGAAAGTTAAATCACTAAGATATAAAGTGATTTGTTCACAATCACAATATTTCTTAAAAGTTTGTAGGTTGATTTTGGATCTTGAGTACCATTTTCATATAATAACAATATGCTGCATATAATAACAATATGCTGCATCTCTGAGGATATGAAAAGATGATTTATCAACATGTTGTGTACAATTTTGAAAGTTAATTATTGGACTTATTCTTTATGCCTTTATCATGAGAAATTTGTCTTAAAAGAATAGTAATTTTCTTCTGGGAAGTTCTTTTTGAAAAATAATATATTGTACTTTTTTAATAAACAAGAAGAACATAATTTTTGCCTTATTATTAAAGCTATGAAAGTACATTCATTTTTGGAGGAAGGGCAATAATATTTTGTGTTAAATAAAAGCTATCGACCCAGAGTAACTTTTATAAATATAATTAGTTTGTCCTAAAAGATACATTAGGTTTGAGTCTGTTATTTCTTTAAGGGTTATTAATAGGAAAGCATTATTTAGAACTGCCGAGAAAATCAATATTGAAACACTTATGTACAAGGTAAAAAACAGTACATCATTATTGATGGTTATTTAATAGGGAAAAGTGTAGCCACTATGTATATAGAGGTCTTACTCTCAATTAAAATGCTTAAATTAAAATATTCAGCTTAATTCATTAAGGTCTTTGGCAACTAAATTGTTCATTTGTTTGTGATTGGAATACACCTGTAATTATTTCTGAGGAAATCTTGGCCAGATGGGTTTTGACTGAAAGTCTTTAATGTCAACCCCAGAGTCCATTCACTTGATGTTATTTTTCATCAATAACAGAATATTGGCTTCCATTCTTAGAAAATATTATTACTCAACTCATAACTGCCCCACATTTTGAATAGTTTTTATAATTAATATGAAATAAGAATTGTTTGAAGAATATGCAGTTTATTAATTATTCCAGGCTCTTAGTGCTAATTCAATCATTTTTCTTACCTGATACACCCAAGGGATAAAACATTCTTTAATTAATAACTTTTTACTATGTTAACTTAGAAGGAGGAACACTACCTAAAAAGGACATATTTAAATATTGGGTGCATTTATAGTTCCTGCAGATGACACTGCTGCTGCTGCTGCTTTTTTTTTTTTTTTTTTTATAATTTGTATAAATTTCAGTATAGTTTTGTTACCTGGGTATGTTGTGTAGTGGTAAAGTCTGGACTTTTAGTGTAACCATCACCCAAATATTGAACATTGTACCCATTAAGTAATTTCTTTACCCTCACTCCCTTCCTATCCTTCCAGCCTTAGAAGTCTCCAGTGACTACTATTCCACACTCTGTGTCCACGGATAAAGAAAATGTGGTACACACACACACACACACACACACACACACACACGAATACACGAGCTGTAAAAGTGAACTTATGTCTTTTGCAGCAACACAGATGGAACCAGAAGCCACGATCTTAAGTGAAACATCTCGGAAACAGAAAGCAAAATACTGCATGTTCTGATTTTTCTTCGTGGTATTTGCACTTCTTCCAAAGTTGAGAAGTAATGAAGACAGTGATTAGGATGACATAAGCTATATTGCTCAACCTCAGAGATAGCCTCAGTTTCAGTTTCCTCATCTCTACTGTGGGATAAAAATAAAACAACATTACAAAGTTATTTTGAAAATTTAAAAAATAAATGTATCTAAATCTCCTAGCCCAGGCCTTTGTAAAATATATGCTGTCAATTCTTATTATTTTATAGCTAATATTGTTATAAACTTTAGCTCAGATAAAGCTGTTTTCTTTTAGAAGTACTTTTACTTAACTCTTTGATCTTATTACAACTTGAAATGGAGAGTATAAGCAGTATGAAATTTGCTTCTATGTTCATTACGTAAAATTTATTAAAGATATTACTAAAATTAGAGTTTCTCCTGTATGAGAACTCATAGGGGAAACTTTTGAACAACATAATCAAAAATTTGCTTTCCTATTTATTCAGAAAACTAAAAACATAATTTAAACTTTCATAGCTGACTCATGGTTGTTAACAGTATCAACTATTTTTTATTTGTGTCCTGAAGTCTGTTGAGATGCAAAGGAAAATTTGCCCCAATGGGGAGATAAGTAAGGCAAGATAACTTGATCAGAGTTAATAAAAGCATCCTTATTGAAAGAAAAGTTAGGAATAGAGAAATAAAAATAATGTGATAAGATGGTCTGCAAAAAAACAATCCTAATTTTATCATGTGTGCAGAAATTCCTTTCATAGAAAATGTAGCTTGGCTATGGTATTCTTGTTACACTTGAATTACTTGCTATGGTGCTTATTTATGGCCAATGCATATGGCTATGTTGGGTATGCTCTATGCTACTATAACTGGGCTATTCATAAAAGCCAGGAAGTCAGTGGTACCTCCTGAAATTGTGCAGAGCACACTCTTCATGATGTTATTTGTGGGTCTGTATTTATTATGTATTGAAATCTTATGTATTTTACATACGTGACACTCATCTATCAAACGAAGCTGGGAGGTTTTTAGTGTAAGGCCATATAGGTATTATTTATTTCTTTGTAGGAAATTTTAGTATTAGATAATGTAACAATTGTTTACAAAGCATTATATTCTATTTTAACGAAGATGAGTATTGTTTAAAAATACATTCCATTGGCATTTAAAAACAAATTTACTTGAAAAAGTGAAAATTAAATATTTATATAAATACACTAGTGAATAATTGGAGAAAACTAGGTTTTATCCATTGAGATTATCTCAATTTACTTTGAAAAGTGGATGACAAAAATAACATAAAATGAGTTTAAAATATTTGTAGATGAATGCTTAAAGATAATATGTACCCAGCTGTGAAAATAATAATAATAATACTTGTCTTAGTCTATTTGCATTGCTATAAAGGAAATACCTGAGACTGGGTAATTTATAAAGAAAAGAGGTTTATTTGGCTTACAATTCTGCAGACTGTACAAGAAGTATGGCAGTGCCGTCTGCTTCTGGAGACGGACTCAGACAGCTTCTAGTCATGGCAAAAGGGAAGGAGAGATGGCTTGTCACAGGGTGAGAGAAGGAGCAAGACAGAGGGGAGAGAGGTGCAAAACTCTTTAACAATCAGATCTTGAGAGGACTAAGAGTGAGAATTCACTCAATCCTGAGATAATAGCTCCAAGCCATTCATGAGGTATCTGCTGTCATGACCTAAACACCTCCCACTAGGCCCCATATTTAGCATTGAGGATCAAATTTTAACATAAAATTTGTAGGGGACAAATATCAAAACTATGTCAGTGATAGAGACTTTCATTTACTATATTCACTGGATTTCTTTTTTTCTTTTCTTTTTTTGAGACAGAGTTTTTCTCTGTTACCCAGGTTGGAGTGCAGTGGTGTGATCTTGATTCACTGCAACCTCCACTTCCTGGGTCCAAGCGATTCTCCTGCCTCAGCCTCCCGAGTAGCTGGGATTACAAGCATGCGCCACTATGCCCAGCTAATTTTTGTATTTTTAGTAGAGAGGGGGTTTCGCCATGTTGGCCAGGCTCGTTTCACCATGTTGGCCAGGCTGGTCTCGAACTCCTGACTTCAAGTGATCCACCAGCCTCGGCCTCCCAATGTGTGGGGATTACACGTGTGAGCCACCGCGCCTGGCTATTCAACTGTGTTTCTTGGCCAACTGCAATTCTGCCAACCCCTCTGCAGTATGACAAGCAAGAAGTATACCACTGCTGAGAGAATATCAAAATCAAAAATAGTAGTTGTAATTAAATGAAAATATATGTACAATTTAAGTTTGAAACAATTGGTAAGTGATATTGCTTCTTCATAATTTTAAAGCATTTTAATACTGAAAAATTCATGGCCTTCTATTACATATTCTTATGGCCATCTGACATATTGCATGAAGGATAGCCAGACTGGAGTTAAACAAATAGTCTCACATTGACTGTAATACTTTACTAATGCATAAATCTTGAACTATGAGAATCTTTTCATGGGGTTTTTGGAAGCATTGGGTCTCATACCAATAAGCAATTAATGACTTTTTAATGACTGATTTCACTGCTAGCATCAATTGATGTTGTCATAAATATTTCATTCTTAGACATTGTATTAAAATAGAGTGCTTTCTTGGTGGCAACAGTTAAACACATTATGTGTTTTTAAATGTATATATACCTACATATGTTTTACTGGTTATCCAGTCAGAGTGTTATGATGGGCAGTTTAATGGTCTGAACATTTACTTTCTGGTATTTTGTGCAAACAATAATTCTGGTGGATGCTCTTATTCTGGCAGGTGCTGTGCTCCTGTGCTTGCTGCTTTGTCTCGTAATTTAAAGGGAATATTGATTTACTATCTCACTGGTTTGAATGTGTCTGGCGTGATACATGCCAAACGATCCAAATTTTTCAGGTTTCCTGAAGTTACTTGATAGATCACTGGAACCAGCAAAGTCCCCTAGGTCTTCATTCTGTCTCTCAAATCTTAAGATGGACGAATTTGCCGCATACCAAGCAACTTGTGCCAGAGTGGAACATTCAGTTGCTCAGCCACAGGCTAGCTTGCTATTTTTCATTTTCTAAATATCAGATCCATTTTTCATTTCAAGGTAGACTCTAAACTCGGTCTTGTGGAAATTGTGTCCATGTCCTGACCATTGATGCAGTACTTCTCAGCAGGCTTGAGAAAGAAGAAATTAGACCTGTTTGAGCCACAAATTAAGGGAAGAACATTTCCTTGGAATTATTATGAGCATTACATAGGATTTTCTGCCAACAGTAGGGGGAAAAAAACAAACAGCCCTAAGAAAAATAGGAAATAAATTAGAGAAATCCTAGATTTCTAACGTACAGGTAACACATTGTACATGGAGTCGGGTACTTGGGTTCTGGGCCTGGCTTTGTGTCAAGCTGTTGATTTACTTTAGGAAAGACAGTTAGTTTGGTGCTATAGAGTGTGCTGCATGCAACCTCAGCTTTAATGTTAAGTGTAACTACCTTTATTATCTGTAGTGCTGTTATCATGTAGCAGGTTCTCGTCATTACATGTTATTGTATTTATTCTTCACAATGCAATTATTGAAGTTTCATGGGAGAAAATGGATGTCAGAGAGAATAAGTGTTCGGAATAACACTGCAAGTAATCATTAGGGCAAGATTTGAATCCAGGTTTGCATTGCAAAACGGCAATCTGATGTTCCTTCATGAAAATTTTGCTTCCTCATATATGCACACATGTGTTTTGTGTTAGTTTCCTATGGGTGCTATAACAAATATCACAGATTGGCTGAAACAGAAATTTATTCTCTCCCAGTCTGGAGGCTACATATCTCAAAGTTGTCAGCAGGGTTGATTCCTTCTGGAGGCTCTAAAAAGTAATCCGTTTCGTGCCTCTCTCCTAGTTTCTTGTACTTACCAGCAATCCTTGGTGTTGCTGACTTGTAGTTGCATTACCCTATTCTCTTATTCAGTTTTCACATAGCACTCTCCATTCTTTCTGTGTCTAAATTTTATTTTCTTATAAGGACAACAGTCTTTGGATTTAGGGTCCACCCTAATCCAGTATGACCTTATCTTAACTTGATTACACCTACAAAGACCCTATTTCCAAATAAGGTCACATTCATAGGTACTTAGGGTTAGGATGTCAACATATCATTTTTTTGCGGTACAGTTTATTCCATGTCTGTGAACTGGAAAAAAAAACATAATACAAACTTACTTGTATCTGGATGTCCTTATCATACAAGCATAAAATAGCATGTAAGTATCAGGTATTTCTATTAAGTTAAAAGTAGATTTTGATAATTAACATTCTCATTAAGCTAGGCCTGTGCAGTAATCATAAATGTACTATGGTTGCCATAGATAATAGCACGAACCAAAATTATTTATTCAGCTATTGTAAACACCAAGCACAAATTGTATGAATTACTTAAAATTGTTGAATTGTTATTTCTACAACTACTACATTGTCTTCTCTAATTTAAAAATAGCTATATCTTAGCATAAAATTTATTATAATTTCTAAGAGGTCATTTTTCTATAGATGATTTTCCTTGAAGTGTGATTTAAAACTTATGATTTCGATTATCATTACATAATTTTATTTGGGCATAGTTTCTGTTTTGTTTCAATATACCAATGTGAAAACAGTGTATGCAACCAGTCATTGAAAGAACAAATATTCATTGTTGTATACAAATTTGATTTATGTGCCACTGCATAGCTACAGCCATCCATTTTTAAATACTTTTTAGTGGTGGTAAAATACGCATAACGTAAAATTTACCATCTTTACCATTTTTAAGTTCACATTTCAGTAGTGTTAAGTATATTCACATTGTTGTTCAAGAAAACTCTAGAATTTTTATATTTCAAAACAGAAACTCTGTGCCCATTGAACAACAACTTTCATTTTCTACAACCTCCAGCCCCTGGACACCATGATTCTCCTTTTGTTTCTTTGAGTTTGACTATATTGGACAGTTTATATAAGTAGAATCATACAGTATTTGTCCTTTTTTGACTGGTTTGTTTCATCTAACATACTGTCCTCAAGGTTTATTTATGTATACATGTGCCATGTTGGTGTGCTGCACCCATTAACTCTTCATTTACATTAGGTATATCTCCTAATGCTATCCCTCCCCACTACCCCCACCCCATGACAGGCCCGGTGTGTGATGTTCCCCTTCCTGCATCCATGTGTTCTCATTGTTCAATTCCCACCTATGAGTGAGAACATGCAGTGTTCGGTTTTCTGTTCTTGCAATAGTTTGCTCAGAATGATGGTTTCCAGCTTCATCCATGTCCCTACAAAGGACATGAACTCATCCTTTTTTATGGCTGCATAGTATTCCATGGTGTGTATGTGCCACATTTTCTTAATCCAGTCTGTCATTGATGGACATTTGGGTTGGCTCCAAGTCTTTGCTATTGTGAATAGTGCCACAATAAACATACGTGTGCATGTGTCTTTATAGCAGCATGATTTATAATCCTTTGGGTATATTCCCAGTAATGGGATGGCTGGGTCAAATGGTGTTTCTAGTTCTAGATTCTTGAGGAATTGCCACACTGTCTTCCACAATGGTTGAACTAGTTTACAATCCCACCAACAGTGTAAAACTGTTTCTATTTCTCCACCTCCTCTCCAGTATCTTTTGTTTCCTGACTTTTTAATGATCACCATTCTAACTGGTGTGAGATGGTATCACATTGTGGTTTTGATTTGCATTTATCTGATTGCGAGTGATGATGAGCATTTTTTCATGTGTCTGTTGGCTGCATAAATGTCTTCTTTTGAGAAGTGTCTGTTCATATCCTTTGCCCACTTTTTGATGGGATTGATTGTTTTTTTCTTGTAAATTTGTTTGAGTTCTTTGTGGGTTCTGGATATTAGCCCTTTGTCAGATGAGTAGATTGCAAAAATTTTCTCCCATTCTGTGGATTGCCTGTCCACTCTGATGGTAGTTTCTTTTGCTGTGCAGAAGCTCTTTAGTTCAATTAGATCCCATTTATCAGTTTTGGCTTTTGTTGCCATTGCTTTGGTGTTTTAGACATGAAGTCCTTGTCCATGCCTATGTCCTGAATGGTATTGCCTAGGTTTTCTTCTAGGGTTTTTATGGTATTAGGTCTAACATTTAAGTCTCTAATCCATCTTGAATTAATTTTTGTATAAGGTGTAAGGAAGGGATCCAGTTTCTGCTTCCTACTTATGGCTAGCCAGTTTTCCCAGCACTATTTATTAAATAGGGAATCCTTTCCCCATTTCTTGTTTTTTTCAGGTTTGTCAAAGATCAGATGGCTGTAGATGTGTGGTATTATTTCTGAGGACTCTGTTCTGTTCCATTGGTCTGTGTGTCTGTTTTAGTACCAGTACCATGCTGTTTTGGTTACTGTAGCCTTGTAGTATAGTTTGAAGTCAGGTAGCGTGATGCCTCCAGCTTTGTTCTTTTGACTTAGGATTGTCTTGGCAATGCGGACTCTTTTTTTGATTCCATATGAACTTTAAAGTAGTTTTTTTCCAATTCTGTGAAGAAGGTCCTTGGTAGCTTAATGGGGATGGCATTGAATCTATAAATTACCTTGGGCAGTATGGCCATTTTCATGATATTGATTCTTCCTATCCATAAGCATGCAATGTTCTTCCATTTGTTTGTGTCCTCTTTTATTTCATTGAGCAGTGGTTTGTAGTTCTCCTTAAAGAGGTCCGTCATATCCCTTGTAAGTTGGATTCCCAGGTATTTTATTCTCTTTTTTTAAAAAATAGTAACTCATTCTATTTTTCTTAGAAAAATGGTAGTACTCATTTACAATTCTACTTTTACTTTTTTGAGAAATCTTTATATTTTTTATGATAGCAGCTGTACCATTTTATAATCCTGCCAGCAATGCACCAGGGTTTCATTCTCTCTACATTCTTGCAAAAACTTGTTCTTTTCTTATTTTTGCAGTGGGTACTCTAGTAGGTGTGAGGTGATATCTTATTATGGTTTTGATTTGCATTTCTCTGATGATTAGTAATGTTTGGCATCTTTTCCTGTGCTTATTGGTTATTTGTATGTCTTCTTTTGTCTATTTAATTCCTTTTTCATTTTTAAATTGGGCTTTTTGTTGTTGTTGAGTTATAGGAGTTCATTGTATATTCTGGATAACCTCCTATTTTTTATATATATATATATATTTATATATATATATGATTTGCAGATACTTTCCCCTTTCCATACATTGCCTTTCTCTCCCTGGATTGTGTCCTTCAGTGCCCAGAAGTGTTAAGTTTGATGTAGTCTCATTTGTCTATTTTTGCTTTTGTTTCCTGTATTTTTGGTGTCATAGCCAAGAAACAACTGCCGGATCCAATGTTATTACGATTTTGCTCTATGTTTTCCTCTCGGAGTCTTATAATTTTAGGTATTATATTTAGGTCTTAATCCATTTAAAGTCAAATTTTGTGTATGTTATAATATAAGGGTCAACTTCATTCTGTTACATGTGGCTGTTCTGTTTTCCCAACACCATTTGTTGAAGAGACTGTGTTTTCCCCTTTATGTGGTTTGGTACTCTTGTCAAAGATAATTTGACCATATATGTGAAGGTTTATATCTAGGTTCTTTATTCTGTTTCATTGGTGTATATTTCTGTCTTTATGCCAGTACCACATTGTTTTGATGACTGTAGCTTTCTGCTGTGTTTTTGAATTAGGAAGTGTGATAATTCTAATTTTGTTCTTTTTCAAGATTGTTTCAGTTATTTGGGGTCCCTTGAGATTACATATGAATTGTAGGATTTTTTTTCTATTTTTGCAAATTGCCATTGGGATTTTTGATAGATAGTGAATTGAATCTATAGGTAGCTTTAGATAGTGTGAATATTTAACAATATAATATCTTCCAATCCATGAACACAAATGCCTTTTCACTGATTTGTGTCTTCTTTAATTTCTTTCAACAATGTTTTGTATCTTTTAGGGTACATATTCTTTTTTATCTCCTTGGTTAAGTTTATTTCCAAATATTGTATTCTTTTTGACTGACTGTTAATGAAATTACTTTCTTGATTTATTTTTCAGATTTTTTATTGTTAGTGTAGAAATGGAACTTATTTTTGCATGTCAATTTTGTATCCTGCAACTTTGTTAAATTTCCTTATTATTTCTGTCAGTTTTTTTGTGGAAACTTTAGAGTTTTGTACATTTAAGATCATATCATCACAAACAGATGAGTTTATTTCTTCTTTTCCAATTTAGGTATCTTTTATTTCTTTTTCTTTCCTAGTTGCTCTGGCTAGGACTTATGGTATTATTTTGAATACAAGTGGCAGGAGTGGACATCCTTCATATACGCCCATTATTGTTTTGAAGTGTTTAATTACCTTTTTAGCTACATTTTTGCAGCTGAGTTTAGAATGAAAACCACAAGAGTTTTATTGTTGGCTGTGCTTTTCTTTTTCCTTTGAGTCATTTATGTCTTTTTCCTATTATTTATTTTTTAGCTCCTTTCTTTGTGTTTGTAGTTTGTTTATTTTTTTCTTCCCAGATTCCATAATCAATACAAATTTATTAAGTACTAAATAGGTTCCTGGTAATGTTGAAAGTGCTCTTTGGTAAGCTCAAGGGGCAAGACAATATTTCCATTTAAGAAGAGATAATGAGTTATCATCAAGTCTTTTCAATCTTGATTTTTCTAAGAGTTGAACTATAGGAAATTATTGATTTTTGATCTTTAAAAATAATAATTTCATTTAATTCAACATAATATATTCTGCTTACCTTTAAAGTCATTTTGTCCCTTTGTTTAGCAGTGAACTGATACTTTCTAACACCTTATATGTTTTGAAACTATGTCCCTGCCCAAATCTCATGTTGAAATGTAATTCTCAATGCTGGAAGTGGGGCCTGGTGGAAGGTGACTAGATCATGTGGGTAGTTTTTCATTGTTTAACACCATCCACCTTTGTACTCTCATCACGATAGTGAGTTCTCCTGTGATCTGGTGATTTAAAAGCATGTAGCACATCCCTTTCTCATCCTTTATCCTGCTTCGGCCATGTAAAATGTGGCTGCTTCCCCTCTGCTTTCTGCCATGATTGTAACTTCTGAGACCTCCCCAGAAGCCGAGCAGATGCCAGCATCATGCTTTCTGTACAGCCTGTGGTACCTTGAGCCAATTAAACCTCTTTTCTTTATAAATTACCCAGTCTCAGGTATTTACTGATAGCAAGGCAAGAATGGACTAATACACTAACCCACATATTGTTTATATACCCTTAATGAGGGGAATTTCCACACTTGTGAGGTACTTTATTCCAATGACAGTCAGAGTGCAAGGAAGTTCTATAACTTACATTAAGTGAAATGCTATCTCTTGATAATGACCATCATTGGTGTCTTAGTGTAATTATTTTTATAAAAATTACTAATTACCTACTCTGTATGAAGTGTTCTCCTAGATATTAGAAAAAACAGCGTGGGAAAGATAGACACAACCCCTGCACTCATGGGGCTTAGTTAGGACCACTGAAAATGTGTGGTGAGGGAGAGAACAGGAGGAACTGTTTCTGTCCTTAACACAGTTTCCCCAAATCATATTCTTTCAAACATTAGGCAAAATAATGTGATGAATTTGAAGACTAATGAAAATATGTCAAAAATACTATCCAGGAAACATCCATTGAATATGAGAAAACAGATTTCGTATCCCTTTACCCCCTCACCTTCTATTCGTTAGGTTAAAACATTTACACTTGTCAGAGGTTTCTAGCATAGCTTTTGGAATTATAGGAACCTGGGTTTGAAGCCCAGCATTTCTGCTTCTTGGTGCTGCGAACTTGAACCTCAATTTCCACATATGTGAAAATGAAGATTTCAACAGTTCTGACCAAATAAGGTTCTTTGATGGTCAAATTAAATAATTCCTATACGGTTCTTAGTGAGGTGTCTAGTTCAATAAATGTTAACTGCTGTTATGATGATAACAATGGTAATGATGGCATTGTTTTAGGTTGTTCTACAATCCTAGGTCAGTATTTCTGAGTAATGTAATGTGTGGATGTACATTGCCTAGATTCTAAACTAAAAATATTCTAAATATCCTTAACTGATTAAGGTAAGCCAAGAGACACCTATGTTTCACATTTCCTCTGCCCTTGTGTGATTTTGCTGCCCTAGCACAATGCATTTCAATGTCTACGTTTTTTCTTTCCCACATTGGGACAGTAGCTAAACTTTGGTTCTCTATACTTCATACTTAGAATATAGCCATTTATTTTTGTAAAAAGTTTAAAAGTGAAACAAATTGGTATTTGACTAAAAATACCAATAAGAATTTTTTATCTGCTCAGAAGCACTCGCTGTACTGATTTAATCAACATTCAGTACATGTTTATTGAGAGCCTATTATGGGGTCAGGCTCTATTCTGTCATATGGAAATAGAACATTGAGCAAATCAGATAAAAATTCCTGACCTTCTGGAGCTTATGTTCTAGCAAGATAAGTAATAAATTAAGGTAGTATAAGATCATATCTACATGACGATGGTGATGATGATAATAGGATGTGTGTATTATATGTTAGGCAGAAATGCTTTCTAATGAGAAATAGAATAGGAAGTGTCAGGGAGCACAGTTTTATAGGAGATAGGCTGAGAAAGGTCTAAGGGAAGTGATTTTTGAATAAAGATCTAAAGGTGCTCAAGGAGTAAACCATGTGATTATTAAAGAGAAGAGTATTCCAGGCCTTGAGGACAGCAATTGTAAGATTCCTGAAGTGAGAGAAGCCTAGTGTGTTTGAGAAGTGATGAAGAGGTCACTGTAAGTCAAATGAAGGGGTAAGTAAGAGAGTGAAAGCAAAGAAAGTCAGCAAGGCCATCCTAGGCCATTATAAAGATGGTGGCTTGTGCTCTGAGTGAAAAGGGAAACTGTCATGGGGTTGTACACAGAGGCATGTCTCATTCTGATGTATATTTTCACAAAATCCCTTTGGCTGCTGTGTTGATTAAAGCCTACTTAAGGGAAGTTCCTCTAAATTGATGTGATGTGTTATTAAAGAAAGAAATAGAGAAAATAAAGAAAATACACATTTTTAAGTGTGGGAATTAGGCCAGTGGAATACTTTCAGCTGGAATAATTTCAATATATTCGAAATATATTTCAATGTATTCACTAAATACCTTTTACAAGCCCACTTTATGCAAGACATCAGGCAAGTTGCTGGGGCTAACAGGTAACTGATAGCATTTCTTTTTTTCATGGAATGCATGATGTAACTATAATAAAATTAAATTTCATAAAGAAGAATAAATACATAGGAACTTGGAAGAAGAAATATGTATTTTAGACTGTGAGAATCTGGGGCAGCATCATACATGGAAATATATTTGCTATGGGCCTTGAAGTAATAATAGATAATTGGCAGGCTTAATGAATGGATAAAGATAATGTGGTATGGGTACACAATGGAATACTGTTCAGCCATTAAATAAAAGAATGATATCTTGTGATTTGCAGCAACATGGATGGAAATGGAAATCATTGTGTTAAGTGAAATAAGCCAGGCACAGAAAAAGAAATATTACATATTCTCACTCATAGGTAGGAACTGAAAGTTGATCTCATGGAGGTAGAGAGTGGAATGATAGTTACCAAAGGCTGGGAAGGGAGTGTGTTTGGGGGGGTTAGAGGATGAAGAAAGCTTGGTTAATAAGTACACAGGTACAGTCAGATAGAAGGAATAAGTTACAGCATTCGCTAGCACAGTAGGGTTACTATGCTTAAAAGCAGTATACTCTATATTTCAAAATAGCTTGAGGAGAAGACTTAAAATGTCCCCAACACAAAGAAATGATAAATGCTCAAAGTGATGAATATGCTAAATATCCTGATTTGATCATTACACAATGTATCCATGTATCAAAATATCACATGTACCATATAAACTTGAACAAATGTTATATATTAATAAAAAATAAAAAAATTGAGGACTGTGTTAGGTAATTCTTGCATTGCTATAAATATATTAGTTTGGACAGTTTATGAAGAGAAGAAGTTTAGTTCACTTACAGCTTTGCAGGCTGTACAAGCATTGTGCTGGCATCTGCTTGGGTTCTGGGGAGGTCTCAGGGAGCTTTTACTCATAGTGGAAGGAGAAGCAGGAGCAGACAGGTCATATGGCAAAACCAGGAGGAAGAGAGAGTGAGGACGAGGTGCCACACGATTTTAAACAACCAAATGTCGTGTGAACTCACTCATCACCAAGGGGATAGCATTAAGCCAGTCATGAGGTATACACCGCCCATGATCCAAACACCTCCCACCAGACCCCACTTCCAACACTGTAGATTACATTTTAACCTGGATTTAGTGGGGACACAGATCCAAACTGTATCAGCACATCTAAAATGTGAGGAGACAGCCATTCCAAGCCATACATGTCTTGTCATTGTACGTATTGAAAACCTACAAATACTGTGAAACTGAGCTTCTTTGTTTCAAGGGATGATATCCCATTTCTAAACCACTCTTCCCTTTTTTTTCTCACCTATCTTTATGTAGTCTGTAGTTTGAAAAGGGTTTTCCGCATAATACTGAAAATATTTTTTGAATTTTGGCTTTTGGTGGAAAACCTCAAATAATTCCATTTAAATAACTTATCTACCCTTTTATTGGGCCTAAAGCAAGTGCGGGAAGAGGCAAATTATTGAAGTTGATGAGGAAACGGCCTATTTTTTACATTATCATTTTTCCCTGCCTTTTTACTTCTTTTCTCCCTTTACTCTTTGTATGTTTTTTTCTGACTTTCTCTTCTCATCCCAGAATCTAAATGACCTTCATGAAATGCTTAAATATGTTATTTAGGCTTATAACTGACTTTATTTTTTTTTAAACCAGTCAAACAATTTATACATTTTCTACTTTTGTTTTAAAATTGAGTGTTCTCAACTTCTGTTTTCCGTCGTTCAGTAGTCTTAGATAAGAAAATGTTTCTCACCTTAGTTATAGGTTATATACCTTATTGATACTTGACTAAATGCCACTAGTTTTCAAGATGTGATGTAACTTTTGGTCTAACCTAATCTTTTCTTGTTTTAATGGTTTCTGCTGTGAATTAATAGAAATATATATTTGCTTTATATTAAATTGCAATTATTGAGTATATAAATATGAACTTCAAGAGATGGTTTGTTCCTTTAGCAACTTTTGGAAATAATTATTTTACTTTTAAATTTACCAGTTTAGGGGGAAAACCGCCTAAAGGAGCTTTGAGATTATTCCTAGTTTTGAAATGTGACTATTTAGGGATGACATTTGCACTTGAGAGCTGCTGCAGAAATGGGTTCATCTAGTTAACCTTCATCTGAATTGCCACCCTCTATCCTATGAAACAACTGGTGAAGAGAAAATGCTAATTAGGAAGCTTTTCAAGATTAATTTTTTTCATTTTCAGAAAGTGAAGTGTTCACCCCTTTCCATGTTAAATAAGGTTCCTCGCTTGGCAACATAGGCTTTGCTGCAGTAATTGTGTGCTCACAGCAAATACTTGATGGTAAAAAAGACAAGTGCAAAAAGCAATTTTTGCAACAGCCAACCAGAACAGACTGTTCTGTTCCCAATAAATTAATGGATTTAACCTTGCAGCTGTAGCAGTGTTATTATGCAAATATTCTCTGAGTATTATGAAAGCCAAGTGATTCTCTATAGAGAAAGTTGTTTCTTTCTTCCTGAGAATTCTAAGTGACTAGATAATTGACACATTGTATAACCATGTTAAGTGAAGGAAAAAAATATTTTCAGTAAGTCTACTGAGTTTGATTTTATGTTCCAATGTTTTCGGCAATTTATTGAGGCTTTTACTGAGAACAATATATTTAGCACAGTAAATTCCAATGTCCACAGACAACCTCCTAGAAAATGAAGAAATTGGAAATAGTAGATAGTTCTTTATGTTGTTTGTTTTAATTTAAGCAGAAATAAAAATTTCCTTTATTTTTATTCAGATATAGTGGTCTGGTCATGCTGAGTGTCTTCAAAGCAATAGATTTGCATTCTGATTCATGATGAACTAGAAAATTGTTATCTAATTATTTGATCAAGTTGATAGCCACTTTAGTTTTTTGAAGCTGATCTTAGATTTACACCATATATGAAACACTTACCATTGAAGGTTCACTCTTGGTAATTGACCAATTGCAAAGATCACTCAAAGTGCTCTTCACTAGATTGAAGTTTCATGGCTAAATGAAATCTTTGATGATTTAAAAATATTTAAAACAGGAAGTATAAGTGTGGGAACACTGGCAGCTTCACTGTGGTAAGGCTTTAGTCAATGGATGGGAAAATGATAATCTTTGGAATTAGTTCAACCATTTTATATGAACAATTTACATATATTGTTTTTCGTTTTTATCATAGCCAGTATTAATTCTATGTGAGCTTTATATTATTAGGTCATATAAAATCAAGTGTCTATTCAACGTATTCCAAAATACTTTGTAAACTATTACTTACATATACAAATATTAGGGATTATAACAGCTGTAGTTGTATAATTGAGAGAACACTAGATTTGGAATCTGAAGTCCTACAACTATGCACTTTGACTTTTTTGTAATACCTTAAAGATTTTTCTTCATCTATAGGTAATAACATCTTAGAATAGATTTAAATGAGACAATATATGTATAAGAGTTGTGTAAACTTCACATCACAAAAAAAAGTTCTTTAATGATATTAGTATATATTTATGGTCATTATCTTTCATCAAAGATCTTTATTAAGGAACATTTACCTCAAGAGTTAATAATTCTCAGATTTGCATTCCAAACAAAATGTTATAAAATTTCTGTAAGTTAGTTTAAAACTTTGTATCATGTTGTTAGTGAATAAGGAAACATATTTATAAAAATGAATAATGAACTGAATTTAATAATTATATCGTTGCTGTTACTTTTTAAAATACCCTGGTATATATAAATAGATTCATCAAAAGTATTGATTCATAACACAGTTATCATTTATCATGTATACCTCTTGGCTAGCTAGCTATGTGTTCTTTTTTGCATATTTTAGTAACATCCTGAATACTGTACCCACTTTCCAACTTATATCTGTGTAAATGCTTACTAACCTCTATCATATCTATCTGCCTTCTTTTGGCTCTGCAGTGACTCTAATCCAAGTTTGGCATTTATAATTTCCTTGCTTTTAACCATCCTCATTTGACACATATGTTTGTGTCCTTAAACAATATATTGTTTAGTTTTGCATACTTTTGGACTTTAACATTATATTAAATGTCCTCTGGGACTTGTTTTTTCACTCAACATTATGTTACTATGTCATTCATGTCATTGTAGCTGTAGTTAATTTTTACAGCTGTATTATGTTTCATCATGTGAATATATGATCATTGAGTTTTATTCTGTCAATAACATTTGGTATTCTTCCATGTTGTGTTTCTAATATAGATAGTGCTTCTGTGAACATTCTTATACGCAGTCAATTCTTACTATTTACAATAGTTATGTTCTATGAAGTCAAAGAGAACACTGAATCTGTGAATAGTAAATCATTTTGCCTATAAGAAATACGGCATTCACTTCATGCAAACCTCTAGTCACAACATTTTTATATATCAGTCAACCCATAACCTTGTTTTATGTGTGTTTCTGCTTAAAGAGTCCTTAATTAATAATGAATATTGTTGATTCATTAACATTGAACTCATGGTCGATAGCATTATAACTCATGCCTGAATGAAGCTTATCTAACATGCATTTTCTCCATGAGGAATATCAGAGCCATCTTGCATCTAGAAATACCAGACAGCACTTCAGCACTATGCTTGGGGGTGATTTTAGAGAGCAAGATCACCAAAAAGAAAAAAAAAAAACAAAACAGAAAAATGCAAAAAATGTAGCAATAGATAGACTACAAAAAGGACACTTGTTTATAATATGAGAGCTGAACTAAGAAGGCAGAGCATCTCTTTGTTCAGCCTCAACTGGGATTGTGGGGTTACTTGAATTTTTTGCTACTCTGCACATGCGCACATCTGTGAATAATGGCAAAAGATGTTACAAAAAATTTTAGTGAGTAGGCAAATTCACAAGCACAAGCCGTGAATAATGAGGATCAATTGTATGTCTCTTACTGCTTTCCACACACTGCCTTGCATAAGAATGACTTAGAGAGCTTGGTAAAAGTCAGATTCCTGGAGATATTGATTTGGGTCTGGAGTTGGGCCTGAGAATTTGAATTTCTAACCAGCTATTGGGTGACGCTGATAATGCAAGTTTATATAACACACTTTGCAGAACTTTTTCTTAGTAAACAGGTGTAACAGTTATCTAAGGTATATGCTTTCCCTGAAATCACCAGTTCAAAGGCTGTGTTAAATTTCCCAGTTATACTTTATGCTTATATTAAGTTAACTTTACATGTGGGATGCCAATTTTTTTTCCAAAATGGTTGTACAAATTTGCATTTACACATCAGCAGTGTTATGATTGTTTCTTGTTATTACCGGTATTTGATTTAATCACACTTCTTCATTTATGCCATTTGATTTTTATTTACATTTCAATAATCACTGAAACATTTGAGTACTTTTCCATTATGCATATTTTCATTACACATTCCTCTTGTATGATAAGCCTGTGAAAATGTTTTGCTCATTTGCCATTGGGGTATTACTGGTGGGCTATATTATATTAGTAAGTTCACAGAAGTTTAGAATTGTTATATTCCATTGGTAGATTGTATCGATTATTATTGTATACCGACCCTCTGTATATTTAGTTTAAATTTGTTTGTCATGTATTCAAAGTTGACAGTTATTTTCTCCTAGCTAATTAGAGATGTTGGTCAATTTTTGTTGCTCTGGAGAAGTCAGCTATTTATTACCTTCACTGCCATTTATTTAAAGTTTATCTACTTTTCTCTTTGGCTGTTTTAATGTAATATCTTTCTTTTTGTTCTGCAGATAATATCTTTCTTTTTGTTGTTACTGTGCCATGTCTAGATATTAATTTCTGTTTAATTAGGCTGTTAGACTTCATTGAGCTTCCCAAACCTTTGCACTAGTATATTTGATAAGTTCTGACAAATCCTTATTGCTTGTCTCTTCCAACATTGTCTGTCTCTCACTTGTCTGTCATTCCAATAGAACTTTATTTGACTTTCCTCCTTCACCCTTTATGTCTGAACTTCTGTTCTGCATATTCCATGTCCTTGTTTCTCTGTGCACTACACTGTGGATATTATATTTCTATATATTTTGTAGTTCACTGTTTCCCTCTTCAATGATGTTTAAACTGGTATGGAAACTTAGGGAGTTGAAAATTTATTTATTTTATCTTTAATTTTAGAATTTCTGCTTGATCTTCTTGCAATTATACTGATTCAATGTAGATTTTAATCGCTTTTTATATACGATTTCTAGAAACATGTTAAACATATTTTATATTCCATGTCTGATGACTCCAATATTAAATTATGTATGTGGGTTACATCTGTGGCTCACATTATATTTCTATTGAATATTGCTACTGTCACGGATTCTTGGGGTATTGCTTTAACAGCAGAAACCTCTGGCCAGTGGCACCTTTGTCTGAGTTTTTACTCGGGCCCACTGAGCTCGTTCTGCCCACTCGGCTGGAAGGCTGGTCTTGGCTTGTGCTGCTGGCCTGAATCTCACACCTGCCAAGGGCAAGCCAGGCGTGGAGCAGTGAGGGGTGTGTGAGCAAGTGTGTGTGTGGGCTGCCCACTCTGTATAGCTAGGCATGCTGGCTACAGTGAAGTGGACGGCTCAAGGCACTAGCACATGCTCTGCTTCCCTGAAAGGCTGTGGCTGGAGCAGGTGTACCACAAGCAGCTTCCACGACTGGCACTGGGGAAAGTGGTGGTGCCCAGAAGCTAGGAGACAGCAGGAATCACAGATCCCCAGAGAGAGGGTGTCACAGCCCTGGCTGGGGGATCTCCTAGGTCTGTGATCCTCAAAGGGCCACAGGTGTTCTCTCTTTCTCTCTTCTCTCCTTGTAGCCCACAATGTTGTGAGCAAGGGGCATGTTTTAGCCTCATTTGTGTTACTGCTCTTTTAACCCTACTTTTCAGTGGGTCCTGAGTTCTCATCCTGCGTCCAGGAACAATGAGGTATGCAGACAAGTGCAGGGTGAGCAAGGTGAGGAGGAGCTTTACTGAGTGACAGAATAGCTCAAAAGAGACCTGCAGTTGGTAGCTCCTCTCTGTAGGCTGGTTGTCCCAACAAATGTTTGGCTGTCAACAGAGAGGAGGCCCATAGTGAGTAGCTTTCTCTCTGTAGGTAGGTCATCCTGATGAGTGTTCAGCTGTCAGCAGAGAGGACACCCTGGAGTAGGTAGCTCCTTTCCCTAGCTGGTAGTTCCAACATCTATGTGAGGTTGGCTGAGTCTAGGGTTTTTATGGACTTCAGAGAGGAGGAAGTACATGCTGATTGGTTCATGAGTGGCCATGGCAGAACTGAAAACAGCACCATGAGTTCTTATTCTGGTCCATTAGCCTGGCCTCCAGCTTCAGGCCATCCCTGACTTGAAGGTGGGGCTTCACCAAGGATCCACCGCTTTCCAGCCAGGAGCCTGTATGCCTCCTGCTGTCACCCAGACTGTGTGGAGGGGCCCCTGGAGGCCTGTGCTGGGCTGCACTTAGCATCCCCCTTGGCTTCCCTCCCGTGCTTGTCAGTGTCCAAAGTCTGTCTATGCTTGTCGGTGTCCAAAGTCTGGAGGGTGCCTGGGTGACAGGGGGCTGCCATATCAGCACTGCCTCAAGACTGCACACACCCTGCCAGGTTGCAATAGCACCTGAGCTCAGTCTCAACTTTTCTCCAAGATCAGAGTGGGTGCTGGGGGCAGGAAGAGGCCAGGCAGTGGGAGCAGGCACTTCTGAGCCTGTGGGTCAGCGGGCCAGGCTTCCTAGGCCTTGAGAGTGCAGAGATGCCTGGGTTCACAGTCACAGCTTGGGCGGCTACAGCTATACCTGGGAGGGTGGAACTTCTGCCTGCTCCGTGGAGCACACTGCCCTGGCTGTGCCTTCCTGCTGCAGCTGGTGTCTTTGTAGCAGTTGTTCCAGTTGGGCCACTGCTGCCATCACTACTCTAGCATTTATACAGCTTTCCAGGACCATGAGATAAAGGAACAAAATAGAAGGACTCAGGGAACCCATGATCAAGGACCAGGTCTGAATGAACTCCCTTACATCTTTACTTGAGACAGAATTCTCTCTTATATGAGGGACAAGCAGATGTAGACTTGAATACAGACAATACATGTATAAACACATATTTAACTAATAAACTATCAGGTCATTATTTCATGCTATGAAAAATAAAGCAAGGTGATAGAGAATTATTGGAGGGATGAATGGATATTTATGATAAATTGCTAAGGGAAGGTCTCACAGATGAGGGGACATTTTAGTAGAAATCTGAATGAAGTGAGGTTCATGTCACATGACTATCTGGTGGCGGGTATTCCAAGAAGACAGAGTAGCATGTGTAATCAAAAGGTGGGAAAAGTAGATTCTCACACAGCAGTGTTAGAAATGTGAATTTTAACAATTATTGAGAAAACATTCTGAAAGTAATTATTAAAATAAAAAATACATAAACTTGTGTCTCATAATTGCACCTTAGGAACCCTATCACAAGAGAAAAAGCAGGAAGTACATGTATTATATATGTATACTGATGGTTATTGTGGCAGTGTTTTTAATGACAAAAGTTTGGAAACATAGTAAATGTATTGATGGAACTGGGTGACAGAATAATGAATACACTACACAATTTAACATTATATAGCCACAGAAATAGGAAATATAGCCTTGATTATTGATATAGGAGACTTCCATGTGGCATTTTTGTGTAAGAAAATCAAAAGGCATGTGTTTGCTCTTGCTTCTCTAGTTCTTTTAATTGCGATGTTAGAGTGTCAATTTTAGATCTTTCCTGCTTTCTCTTGTGGGCATTTAGTGCTATAAATTTCCCTCTACACACTGCTTTAAATGTGTCCCAGAGATTCTGGTATGTTGTATCTTTGTTCTCATTGGTTTCAAAGAACATCTTTATTTCTGCCTTCATTTCGTTATGTACCCAGTAGTCATTCAGGAGCAGGTTGTTCAGTTTCCATGTAGTTGAGCGGTTTTGATTGAGTTTCTTAGTCCTGAGTTCTAGTTTGATTGCACTGTGGTCTGAGAGACAGTTTGTTATAATTTCTGTTCCTGTACATTTGCTGAGGAGTGCTTTACTTCCAATTACGTGTTCAATTTTGGAGTAAGTACGATGTGGTGCTGAGAAGAATGTATATTCTGTTGATTTGGGGTGGAGAGTTCTATAGATGTCTATAGATGTCTATTAGGTGGCAGAGATGAGTTCAATTCCTGGATATCCTTGTTAACTTTCTGTCTCGTTGATCTGTCTAATGTTGACAGTGGAGTGTTGAAGTCTCCCATTATTATTGTATGGGAGTCTAAGTCTCTTTGTAAGTCTCTAAGGACTTGCTTTATGAATCTGGGTGCTCCTGTATTGGGTGCATATATATTTAGGATAGTTAGCTCTTCCTGTTGAATTGATCCCTTTACCATTATGTAATGGCCTTCTTTGTCTCTTTTGATCTTTGATGGTTTAAAATCTGTTTTATCAGAGACTAGGATTGCAACCCCCGCTTTTTCTTGTTCTCCATTTGCTTGGTAAATCTTCCTCCATCCCTTTATTTTGAGCCTATGTATGTCTCTGCATGTGAGATGGGTCTCCTGAATACAGCAGACTGATGGGTCTTGACTCTTTATCCAGTTTGCCAGTCTGTGTCTTTTAACTGGAGCATTTAGTCCATTGACATTTAAGGTTAAGATTGTTATGTGTGAACTTGACCCTGCCATTATGATATTAACTGGTTATTTTGCTCGTTAGTTGATGCAGTTTCTTCCTAGCCTCGATGGTCTTTACATTTTGGCATGTTTTTGCAATGGCTGGTACCGGTTGTTCCTTTCCATGTTGAGTGCTTCCTTCAGGGTCTCTTGTAAGGCAGGCCTAGTGGTGACAAAATCTCTAAGCATTTGCTTATCTGTAAAGGATTTTATTTCTCCTTCACTTATGAAACTTAGTTTGGCTGGATATGAAATTCTGGGTTGAAAATTCTTTTCTTTAAGAATGTTGAATATTGGCCCCCACTCTCTTCTGGCTTGTAGAGTTTCTGCCGAGAGATCTGCTGTTAGTCTGATGGGCTTCCCTTTGTGGGTAACCCGACCTTTCTCTCTGGCTGCCCTTAAGATTTTTTCCTTCATTTCCACTTTGGTGAATCTGGCAATTATGTGTCTTGGAGTTGCTCTTCTCGAGGAGTATCTTTGTGGCGTTCTCTGTATTTCCTGGATTTGAATGTTGGCCTGCCCTACTAGGTTGGGAAAGTTCTCCTGGATGATATCCTGAAGAGTGTTTTACAACTTGGTTCCATTTTCCCCCTCACTTTCAGGCACCCCAATCAGACGTAGATTTGGTCTTTTTACATAATCCCATACTTCTTGCAGGCTTTGTTCCTTTCTTTTTCTTCTTTTTTCTTTTGGTTTCTCTTCTCGCTTCATTTCATTCATTTGATCCTCAATCGCTGATACTCTTTCTTCCAGTTGATCGAGTCGGTTACTGAAGCTTGTGCATTTGTCACGTATTTCTCGTGTCATGGTTTTCATCTCTTTCATTTCGTTTAGGACCTTCTCTGCATTAATTACTCCAGCCATCAATTCTTCCACTTTTTTTTCAAGATTTTTAGTTTCTTTGCGCTGGGTACGTAATTCCTCCTTTAGCTCTGAGAAATTTGATGGACTGAAGCCTTCTTCTCTCATCTCGTCAAAGTCATTCTCCGTCCAGCTTTGATCCGTTGCTGGCGATGAGCTGCGCTCCTTTGCCGGGGGAGATGTGCTCTTATTTTTTGAATTTCCAGCTTTTCTGCCCTGCTTTTTCCCCATCTTTGTGGTTTTATCTGCCTCTGGTCTTTGATGATGGTGATGTACTGATGGGGTTTTGGTGTAGGTGTCCTTCCTGTTTGATAGTTTTCCTTCTAACAGTCAGGACCCTCAGCTGTAGGTCTGCTGGAGATTGCTTGAGGTCCACTCCAGACCCTGTTTGCCTGGGTATCAGCAGCAGAGGCTGCAGAAGATAGAATATTTCTGAACAGTGAGTGTACCTGTCTGATTCTTGCTTTGGAAGCTTCCTCTCAGGGGTGTACTCCACCCTGCAATGGTGCTGGGAAAATTGGCTAGCCATAAGTAGAAAGCTGAAACTGGATCCTTTCCTTACTCCTTATACGAAAATTAATTCAAGATGGATTAGAGACTTAAATGTTAGACCTAATACCATAAAAACCCTAGAAGAAAACCTAGGTAATACCATTCAGGACATAGGCATGGGCAAGGACTTCATGTCTAAAACACCAAAAGCAACAGCAGCAAAAGCCAAAATTGACAAATGGGATCTCATTAAACTAAAGAGCTTCTGCACAGCAAAAGAAACTACCATCAGAGTGAACAGGCAACCTACAGAATGGGAGAAAATTTTTGCAATCTACCCATCTGACAAAGGGCTAATATCCAGAACCTACAAAGAACTCAAACAAATTTACAAGAAAAAAACAAACAAACCCATCAAAAAGTGGGCAAAGGATATGAACAGACATTTCTCAAAAGAAGACATTCATACAGCCAACAGACACATGAAAAAATGCTCATCATCACTGACCATCAGAGAAATGCAAATCAAAACCACAATGAGATACCATCTCACACCAGTTAGAATGGCGATCATTAAAAAGTCAGGAAACAACAGGTGCTGGAGAGGATGTGGAGAAATAGGAACACTTTTACACTGTTGGTGGGATTGTAAACTAGTTCAACCATTGTGGAAAACAGTATGGTGATTCCTCAAGGATCTAGAACTAGATGTACCATATGACCCAGCCATCCCATTACTGGGTATATACCCAAAGGATTGTAAATTATGCTGCTATAAAGACACATGCACACGTATGTTTATTGCAGCACTATTCACAATAGCAAAGACTTGGAATCAACCCAAATGTCCGTCAGTGACAGATTGGATTAAGAAAATGTGGCACATATACACCATGGAATACTATGCAGCCTTAAAAAAGGATGAGTTTGTGTCCTTTGTAGGGACATGGATGCAGCTGGAAACCATCATTCTTAGCAAACTATCACAAGAACAGAAAACCAAACACCGCATGTTCTCACTCATAGGTGGGAACTGAACAATGAGATCACCTGGACTCGGGAAGGGGAACATCACACACCGGGGCCTATCATGGGGAGGGGGGAGGGGGGAGGGATTGCATTGGGAGTTATACCTGATGTAAATGATGAGTTGATGGGTGCAGCACACCAACATGGCACAAGTATACATATGTAACAAACCTGCACGTTATGCACATGTACCCTACAACTTAAAGTATAATAATAATAAATAAATTAAAAAAAAAAAAAAAAGAAAATCAAAAGGCAGAAAACCGTATATTAGGATCCTATTAAAAAACACATACAAAATAGGTCCATAAAATGAGTAAATGTATAAATTTAAAAGTAAATACATCTAATTTTACCACAACAAAGAAAAAGATGAAGTTTATGGATTGGCTCGTTGATACAAATCAGGTGGTTAGAGGAACAAACTAACAACAAAAAGGAAAATAAAATTTAACACATTATGAACTCTCATGATATGCTCACATTTTTCAGCTTTGCAAACGTGTGTATGCCACGTAAGTACACACAATCAACATTCTCCTATTTTTTTTAATTATCTAATATTTATACTGCATTTTTCATATCT
This sequence comes from Papio anubis, assembly GCF_008728515.1. Lineage (NCBI taxonomy): Eukaryota > Metazoa > Chordata > Mammalia > Primates > Cercopithecidae > Papio > Papio anubis. The sequence goes on along the minus strand of NC_044977.1, from coordinate 116,207,266 downwards.
ATAGCTTGAAAGGTACAAGTGGTTTTGGTTACATGGGTGAGTTGTATTCTGGTGAAGTCTGGGCTTTTAATGTACCTGTCACCTAAATAGTATCCATTGTACCCAATAGTTAATCTTTCATTCCTCACCGCTTTCTCACCCTTCCAGCATAAGAGTCACTAATGTCCATTATACCACTCTGTATGCCTTTGTGTACCCATAGCTCAGCTCCCACTTAGAAGTTAGAATATGTGGTGTTTAGTTTTTCTTACCTGAGTGACTTCACTTACGATATTGGCCTCCAGTTCCATCCAAGTTGCTGCAAAAGCATTATTTTATTCTGTTTATGGCTCAGTAGTTTTCCATGGTATATATATACCACATTTTCATTATCTATTCATCAATTGATGGACACTTAGGTTGATTCCATATCTTTGCAATTGTGAATTGTTCTGCAATAAACATACACGTATAGTGTCTCTTTGATATATTGTATGTCTTGATCTTTACAATATATAGAATTTTAAATAAATACAATCAAAAAAGATATTCGATAATTCATATTTACATATTGGAATTTATTAACTTAAAATTAGCACATCACCAAAAAATAAATTGTGTCTACTTCAGTGAAAGCAAAGTAACAAAACATTTTTCTAAATAGCCCCTGTATTAAGGAGGAATTTGTAATAATTTAAAAAATTAATATATTACAAAATATTAATTTACAATAAAATATTATTTTGTATTCCTGCTTATGACTAGAAATTTCTTTAGGGAGAAGATATAATCTCTTAGTACCTCTTTGTTGTCAAAAATGGTTTGTTAAAATATGTACTAACAATTATGATTATTATCTTTGAAAAGCATGAAAATTGAGCATACAATCTTCGGAGTATGCTCTTTAGCTGTAGGCATATCATTTGACTTCATCAATTGCTATTGTGTTTTTCTTCATATCAAAATGTGTTTTTATTTTTGACACACACTAGAAACTTAAGAATATAACTAGGTATTTTGTAAGAAAAAGTGAGTTCATAATTAAAAAACACTTTTTAGCAATTTCTTTGACAGTTTCTCACAATGTTGTTGAAACTTGGTTTTGTTTCTTCTCAGTAGATTTAAATATACCTTTGATTATGTAATTTACAATGTATATTTAGCCTTTAACTTAATTTTCACTTTTGAAAGTACCTGAACATTTGCAAGGAAATGTGTTTTCTTTTCAAATTCAAGTTCCCAAAAGCTAGATAATCTCATCAATATTGAGTGCTCTGTCAAGACTACTGCTTCTGACAATCTTTTGATCTATGACTTTTCTTGTTGCATTCCTCAAGTGTGTTGCAGTGTCTCTTGTCACAATGAAGCTTACTCCCATGTAGAATTGCACTACTTTAAGTATCTTTATTATTATTATTATTACTTTTTTGTTTTGTTTTGGCATTTATCTGAAAACAAAAATTCCAAAAGGAACTCTTGATTTTATCCAAAGAATTATAGTTTTACAAATTACTTCACCACCATTTTCTGGAAAAGAGGTGTCATTTTTACAGATTATCTCATTTTTCTTTATTTTCTTTAAAATTCAGAAGTCCAAACTACAATGACAGTCTTTGCTTTTGGATATTTTGTGCCATGTTCAAGATTGCTTCTCTAAAGACTTAAAATTACATAGTGACATGCTACTTAGAATATAAGGAGAAGGAAGAGCAAGATGGCCAAATAGAAGCCTCCACTGATTGTCCTCCCCACAGGAACACCAAATTCAATAACTATACATACAAATCAATACCTTCATAAGAACTAAAAATCAGGTGAGCACTCACAGTACTTGGTTATAACTTCATATTGCTAAAAGATACACTGAAGAGGGTGGGGAAGAGCATCTTGAATTGATGACACCACCCTTCCTCCTCAGCCTCAACAGCAGCTGTGTTGAATGGAGACAGAATCTGTGCTTGGAGGAGGGAGAGTGTACTAATTGTGAGACTTTGCATTGGAAACCCAGTGGTGCCCTGTCACAGCAGAAAGAAACACTGGGCAGAACTCAACTGATGCCTGTGGAGGGAGCAATTAGACCAGCACCCAGCCAGAGGGGTTTCACCCATGCCAGCAATTGGAACCTAAGTCCCAGCAAGCCTCACTACCTTAAGCTAAAGTGCTCTGGGGTCCAAAATAAACTCAAAAGGTAGTATAAGCAGCAAGTGCTGTAATTCCTGGGCAAGTGCTGATGCTGTGTTGGACTTGGAGCCAGTAGACTTGGGGGGTACATGACCTAGTGAGACACTAGCTGGGGTGGCCAAGAGAGTGCTTGCACTAAGTCATCCCCAACTCAAGGTAGCATAGCCCACGGCTCTGAGAAAGGCACCTTCTCTCTGCCTGCAGATGAGAGGGAAGAGTAAAGAAGGCTTGGTCTTGCAACTTGAATAGTAGCTCAGTCACAAAAGGATAGGACTCCGATCAGAAACCTGATACCCCCATTCCAGGCCCTAGATCCTGGACAACATTTCTGGACACACACTGGACCAGAAGGGTACCTGCTATCTTAAAGGGAAGAACCCAGTTCTGACAGCATTCATCATTTGCTGACTAAATACTCTCTGTGATCCCTAAGTGAGACTCTGAGAAATGCTGGCTTCAGATGTGACCTAGCACTTTTCCAGTGTTGGTGGCTACAGGGAGAGACTTTAGAAAAGCAGAGGGAAATGTGAATAGGACTTTGTCTTACAGCTTAGATATCAGCTTGGCCACAGTGGAGTAGAAAACTAGTGGACTCGTTGGGTCCCCGATCCCAGGCCTTGGCTCTTTGATTGCATTTCTGGACCTGCCGTGAGCCAGAGGTGGGACCAACTGCCCTGAAGGCAGTGCCCCAGGCCTAGCAGCATTCACTACAAGCTAACTGAAGAGCTCTTGTACCCTGTGTGAACATCAGTGGTAGCCAGGCAGTACTCACCACATACCTGTAGCAATGGTGGCCATGGGGAGAGTGCTTGTACCAACTCACCCCCAGACAAAGGCAACACAGCCCACAGTTCTGGGAGAGACACCTTCCTTCTGCCTGGAGAGAAGAGGGAAGAATGAAGAGGACTTTGTCTTGCAACTTGGATACCAGCTCAGTCACAAAAGAGAAACGTGTGAGAAGGACTTTGCCTTGTGGCTTGGGGGGTAGCTCAGCTGCAGTAGATAGAGCATTAGGGAGTTTCTTGAGGTTTCCAACAACTGGCCATGTTCTGGATAGCATCTCTGCACTCATGTAGGCTGTAGGGAATTTGACACAATGAAGAGAAGGACACAAGCCTAGCTGGCTTTGCCATCTGCTGATTATAGAGCCCTAGGTCTTTGAAAGAACTTAGGTGATAGCCAGGCAGTGGTTATCACAGGCCTTGGTGAAACCCAATAACACGCTGACTTCAGATCTGACCCAGTGCAGTCCCAGTTGTGGTGGCCACAGGTTGCTTGTTTCACCCCTCCCCCAGCTTCAGGCATCTCAGCACAGAGAGACTGTTTGTTTGCGAGAAAGTGACAGAAGAAAACAAGAGTTTCTGGCAGGTAATCCAGGGTATTCTTCTGCAATTTATCCAAGACCACCAAGGTAGTACTATAAGTCTGCAAGAGCTACAGCATTACTAGGCTTGTGGTGGCCCCTAATGCAGATCTGATGGCAGTGACCAAAAACTTAGAATACAGTACTCAAGACCCTTAGAATATCTGGAAAGCCTTCCCAAAAAGGATGGGTACAACCAAGTCCAGACTGTGAAGACTATAATATTAATGAATACCTTACTGTTTGATGCTTGGACAGTAATGGACATCCACAAGCCTCTAGACCGTCTGAAAACATGACTTCACCCAAAGAATGATTTAAGGCACCAGGAACTAATTTGGGAGAGACAGAGATATGTGACTTTTCAGACAGAGAATTCAAAATATCTGTTTTGAGGAAACTCAAAGACATTTAAGATAACACAGAGAAGAAAATCAGTATCCTATGAAATACACTTAACAAAGAGATTGAAATAATGTAAAAGAAGCAAGCAGAAATTTTTCAGTTGAAAAATGCAGTTGACATACCGAATAATGCATATAGCATAACTGATCCAGCAAAAGAAAGAATTAGTGAGTTTGAAGACAAGCTATTTGAAAATATAAAGTCAGAGGAGACAAAAGAAAAAACAAAAAAAACAAAGAAGTGTGCCTACAGGATCTAGAAAGTAGTCTCAAAAGGGCAAATCTAAGAGTTACTGGCCTTAAAGAGGAGATAGAGAGAGAGGGGGGTAAAAAGTTTATTCAAAGTAGTAAAAACAGCAAAATTCCCAGACCTAGGGAAATATATCAGTACTCAAGTATGAAAGATTATAGAATACCAAGCAGATTTCACTCAAAGAAAACTACTTCAAGACATTTACTAATCAAATATTCAAAGGTCATAGATAAAGGATCCTAAAAGCAGCAAGACGAGAGAAAGAAGTATTATACAATGGTGCTCCAAAATGTCTGGCAGCAGACTTTTCAGTAGAAACTTCACAGGCCAGGAGAGAGTGCTGAAGTAAATAAAACTTTTACCTAAATAGTATATACAGTGAAAATATTCTTTAAACGTGAAGAACTAAAGACTTTTCCAGACAAGCAAATGCTAAGGGATTTTATCAACACCAGACCTGTCCTATAAGAAATGCTAAAGAGAGTTCTCCAATTCAAAAGAAAAGGACAATAATGAACATTCAGAAGGCATTTGAAGGTACAAAACTCACGGGTAAATACTAGTAAGTACACAAAAAAGCACAGAATTATAATGCTGTAATTGTGGCATGTAAACTACTCATATTTTAAGTAGGAAAACTAAATGACAAACCAATCAATAATAGTAACTACAACAAGTTTTCAAGACGTAGACTGTAATATAATAAGATACAAATAGGTTAAAAAGTTAACAAGTAGAGGGATGAAGTTAAAGTGTAGAGTTTTTATTAGCTTTCTCTGCTTTTTTTTTTTTTTTGTTAGTTTGCTTGTTTATGCAATTAGTTTTAAGTTGCCAGTTTAAATAATGGATTATAATATTTGCAAACCTCATGGTAACCTCAAACCAAAAAACATAAAACTGATATACAAAACATAAAAAAGCAAGAAATTAAAACGTATCACCAGAGAAAATTACATTGACTAAAGGAACACAGGAAAGAATGAAAGAATGAAGAGAAGACCACAAAAAAACCAAAAAACAAATAACAAAATGGCAAGGATAAGTCCTTACTTATTAATAAGAACATTGAATGCAAATGGACTAAATTCTCCAATGAAAAGACACAGAGTGGCGGATTGGATTAAAAGAAACAAAACAAAACAAAACACCAAGACCCAATTATCTGTTGACTACAAAAGAACACACACTTCACCTATAAAGACACACATAGACTGAAAATAAAGGGATGGAAGAAAATATTTCATGCAAATGGAAACCTAAAAAGAGGAGGAATAGCTATACTTGTATCAGACAAAATGAATTTAGAGACAAAATCTATAAAAAGAGACAAAGTAGATTATTATATAGTCATAAAAGGGTCAATTCAGCAAGAGGATATAGCAATTGAAAATATATATGCACTCAACACTGGAGCACTCAGATATATAAAGCAAATATTATTAGAGCTAAAGAGAGAAATTCCAATATAATAATAGCTGGAGACTTCAACATCCCATTTTCAGCATTGGACAGATCTTCCAGACAGAAAATTGACAAAGAAACATCAGACTTAACCTGTACTATCAAATGGACTAATCCGTATTTTCAGAACATTTTGTCTAACGGCTGTAAACATTTTTCTGATCTGTACATGGATCATTCTCAAGGATAAACCATATGTTAGGGCAGAAAAGTTTCAAAAGTTAAAAAAAATTATGTCACACATCTTCTCTGACCACAACAGAATAAAACTAGATATCAATAACAAGAGGTGTTTTGGAAACTATACAAACACATGAAAATTAAACAATATGCTCCTGAATGACCAGTTAGTCAATGAAGAAATTAGGAAGGAAATTGAAAAATTTCTTGAAAGAAGTGATAAGGGAAGCACCGCATACCATAACCTATGGGGTACAGCAAAACCATTATTACGAGAGAAATGTATAGCTATAAGATCCTATATTGAAAAAGTAGAAAACTTCAGATCAACAACCTAATGATGCATCTGAGAGAACTAGAAAACCAATAGCAAACAAAACACAAATTTAGTAGAAGAAAAGATATAAATATCAGAGAAGAAAAAAAGTGAAATTAAAATGAAGAAAACAACATAAAAAAAATGAAAGAAAACGTGGTTTTTGGAAAAGATAAAATTGACATTTAGCCAGAGTAAGAATAAAACAGGGAAAACTCAAATAAATAAAAGTGATGAAAAAGGGGACATTAAAGCTGATACTGCAGAAATTCAAGGTATCATTAGAGGCTACTATGATCAACTATTAACATTTACCAATAACCTGGAAAACCTAGAAGAAATGGTTAAATTTCTAGACATATACAATCTACCAAGACTTAACCATGAAGAAATCTAAAACCTGAGCAGACCACTAACAAGTATTGAAGCTGTAATATGAAGTTTCCCAGCAGATAAAAGCCGAGGACCTGATTGCTTCGCTGCTGAATTTTACCAAACATTTGAAGAACTAATACCAATCCTTCTCAAATCCTTCTCAAACTCTTCTAAAAAATAAATGGAGGAGGAGGGAGTACTTCCAAACTGATTCTATGAGGCAAGTATTACCCTGATATCAAAACCAGACAAAGACAAATAAAACAAAGAAAGCCACAGGCGTATGTCACTGATGAATATTGATGCCAAAATCCTCAAGAAAACACTAGCAAACCAAATTCAACAACATGTTAAAAAGATCATTCATCATGACCAAGTGGGATTTATCTGAGGGATGCAAGTATGGTTCAGCATACACAAGTCACTCATTGTGATATATCATGCCAATAGAATGAAGGATGAAATTCATAAGATCATTTTGATGTTGAAAGAGCATGTTATAGAATTTAACATCACATGATGATGCAAACATTCAACAAACTGGGTATAAAGGGAATATACTTCAACAAAATAAAAGCCATATTCAACAGACCCACAGCTAGTATCCTATTGAATGGGAAGAAACTGCAAGCCTTTCCCTAAATCTGGAACAAAACAAGGATGCCTCCTTTACTACTGTTACTTAACGTTGTACTGAAAGTCCTAGCTAGAGCAATCAGACGAGAAAGGAAGAAAATGCTTCCAGATTGGAGAGGAAAAAGTCAAATTATCCTTGTTTGCAGATAATATTACATTTAGAAAAACCTAAGGACTCTACCAAAAAATTGTTAGAAATGATAAGCAAATTCAGTAAAGTTGCAGAATACAAAATCAATGTACTAAAATGAATAGCATTTCTATATGCCAACAGCAAACAACTTGAAAAAAAAATCACGAAGGTAGTTCAATTTACAATAGCTAAAAATAAAATTAAGTGCCTAGGAATAAAATTAACTAAATAAGTAAACGGGTCCGGCATGGTGGCTCACGCCTGTAATACCAGTACTTTGGGAGACCAAGGCAGGCGGATCACGAGGTCAAAGATCAAGACCATCCTGGCCAACATGGTCAAACCCAGTCTCTACTGAAAATACAAAAAAAATTAGCTGGGTGTGGTGGTGTGCCTGTAGTCCCAGCTACTCTGGAGGCGGAGGTAGGAGAATGGATTGAACCCAGGAGGTGGAGGTTGCAGTGAGCTGTGATAGCACCACTGCACTCCTGGTGACAGAGCCAGACTCCATCTCAAAAAATAAAATAAAAAGTAAACAATCTTTACAACAAATCTGTAAAACACTAATGAAAAATATTGAAGAGGACACAAAAAATGATAAGAGACTCCATATTCATGGATTGGAAATATCAATATTGTTAAAATGTCCAAACTACCCAAAACAATCTACAGATTCAATGTAATCACTATCAAAATATCAATAACATTCTTCACAGAAATAGAAAAAATAATTCTAAAATTTATATGGCACCACAAAAGTTCCTGATAGCCAAAACTGCTCTGAGCAAAAAGAACAAAACTGAAGGAATCACATTACCTGACTTCATATTATACTACAGAGCTAGAGTAACCAAAATAGCATGGTACTGGCATAAAAACAGACACATAGACCAGTGGAACAGAATAGAGAATCCAGAAACAAAATCATTAGGCTACAGTGAAAGTGAACTCATTTCCGACAAAGGTGCCAAGAACATACACTGGGGGAAAGGACAGTCTGTTCAGTAAATGGTGCTGGGAAACCTAGACATCCATATGAAGAAGAATGAAACTCTTACCTCTGTCTCTCACAATACACAAAGATCAAATAAAATGGGTTAAAGACTGAAATCTAAGACATCAAAGTAAGAAACTAGTAAAAGAAGAAACATTAGTGTAACTCTCCAGGACATTGGAGTGGGCAAAAATTTCTTAAGTAATATCCCACAAGCACAGGAAACCAAAGCAAAAATGGACAAATGAGATCACATCAAGTTCAAAAGCTTTTGCTAGCAAAAGAAACAATCACTAAAGTGAAGAGACAACCCATAGAATCAGAGAAAATATTTGCAAACTACCCATCTGACAGTGGGTTAAAACCAGAATGTATAAGGAGTTCAAACAACTGTATAGGAAAAAAATATATCATTATCCAATTGAAAGTGAGCAAAAGTTCTGAATATTCCTTTCTCAAAAGAAAGCATACGAATGGCAAACAAGTATATGAAATGGTGTTCAACATCATTGATATCAAAGAAGTGCAAACCAAAACTGCAATGAGGTATCATCTCACCCAAGTTAAAATGAATTTACTCAAACGACAGGCAGTAAAAAACCCTGGTGAGGATGTAGAGAAAGGGGAACCCTCCTGTACTGATGGTGGGAATGTAAATTAGTACAACGAGTATGGAGAACAGTTTGGAAGTTCTTCAAAAAAAGGAAATAGAGCTACCACATGATGTGGCAATCTCACTCCTAGGTATATGCCCAAAAGAAAGGAAATAAGTATATGGAAGAGATATATCCACTTTCATGTTTATTGCAGTACTATTCACAATAGCTAAGATTTGGAAGTAACGTAAGTGTCTAGGAACAGAGGATAGATAAAGAAAAGTTGGTACATAGGCACAATATATATGCACTGTACAGCCATTTGAATCTGTCATTTGCAAAAACATGAATAGAATGAGAGGTAATGATGTTACATAAAATAAGCTAGGCACAGAAATATAAACTTTGCATGTTCTCACTTATTTGTGGGAGCTAACAATTAAAAAAATTGAACTCAGAGAGAGAGAGAGACAGTAGAATCATAGTTATCAGAGACTGGCAAGAGTATTGAGGGGCAGAGGGGATGTGGGGATGGTTAATGGGTGCAAGAAATAGGTAGAATGAGTAAGATCTAGTTTTTGATAGCACAAAAGTGTGACTATACTAAACAATAATTTATTTCACATTTAAAGATAACTAAAAGGTAAGAAACTGGATTGGTTGTAACATAAAGGATATATCTTGAGATGATAGATAGCCCATTTACCCTGATGTGATTATTATAGATTGCATGCCTGTACCAAAATATCTGATGTACCCCATAAATATATGCAACTACTTTGTACTTACAGTAATTAAAAATAAAACATTTTACTTTAAAATAGAAAATAATATGATGATGTTACATTAATTTTAGTCATTAGATCAAAAGAAAGGATGAAAGGATATGATAAATTGTGGAAATAAGCCATTCTTTCATTTAAGAAGTATTTTTGGCCGGGTGCAGTGGCTCATGCCTGTAATCCCAGCACTTTGGGAGGCCAAGGAGGGTGGATCACCTGACGTTGAGAGTTCGAGACTAACCTGGCAAACATGGAAAAACTCTACCTCTACTAAAAATACAAAATTAGCTGGGCGTGGTGGCGCATGCGTGTAATCCCAGCTACTTGGAAGGATGAGGCAGGAGAATCGCTTGAACCTAGGAGGTGGAGGTTGCAGTGAGCCGAGATTGCACCATTGCACTCCAGCCTGGGCAACAAGAGCAAAACAACTCTTCAGAATATATATATATTTATTCAATATATATATATTTTTTTTCTTTCATAGAAGTGGATTTTTAGTGGAGATACAAATATCAGTTGGGTAACCACATGCAAAATATAGGGGAAGGAGAGGTTCCCCATAAGCCAAAGGATAGGTAGAACTTAACTGAGAAAAGGCAGGTATAGTTCAAGTGAAGGAAAAAAATTTCAAATGCTGTGGCAAAAAGTAGCAGAGTATGTAGGGGCTCCTGAGGCACTGAGGGAATTAAGATTGAATAGGTCATGAGAGATGGAAGGGAAGCAAGGAAAGATGAGAGGAAAGTAGGGGCCAGACCATCTTGCAGAAAATTTATAGCATGACTTAAGGTGAACCAATGCCTGTGACAAAAGGCTAAATGACTATTGAATTCTTTTTCCTTGGCAAAAATATTTGATCATAATCATTCATTATTTGGGGTTTGTGTATATATGTGGCACACACACACGGAGCACACACACACATATATACTCATACACACATTCACTCACATTGCTATATATAAAAATTTAAAAACAAACCTTTAAAAACTGCTAATGATTAAGAAGGGCATAATTATTTTATGAGGTATAAATTTAAATGTCCTATAATTCATTCATAGATTTCTCTTAGAAACATAAGAATTTTAGGTAACCAATTCATGATTTACCCAAACCTCACTTTTTATATTAAAATGTAACCAGCTCTTCATGGTATCAACAATATGATTATACTGTGGGTATCATGGTAGAATATTCAATTAATTTCTCTTATTTGAAAATTGACTAATTTAAATTTTAAGTAGTGTCCATGTTAATTTTTATAGACCATAAAGAAATGTTGGACAGCTCATCAACTTGCATTTGAATAAGGTCTTTTGTTACTGAACACAAGAATTTCATGCTTGTTAGAAGTAGGACTCACCAGAGTTTGGAGCTTCAGAATGCTTTTCATTTATCACGTAATGATTACTCAGTTCCTTTTTGAAATAGTTCCTCCATGTTCTTCTTCTTTTTATTATTAGAAGTAGCCTATTTTTAGGCTATTTCAATTCTAAAACTGAAGACAATTATTTCATAATTGAGTGTACTCCTGTTTGAGACCGTATACCATTTAATTCTCTCAGAATCAGTTTATTGATTTTGTTCTGGAAAAAAATTAAAAGCACCACTAATAATCCCAATACCAGATAATGCTATACACACACACACACACACACACACACACAGTTTAAATATCTATTCATGTAGTTCAATTTCACAATGTCAAGGAGAAAGGACAGTTAATAGGATGATAAGTATGTGTGGTGATACCGAAGCAGATTTAACTAACGTATTCATTATATTTACAAATGTTGATCGTATTATTTGTTTGCTTTATAATGTGAACACATGAGACATCATTTTCTATTTTAAAATCTGTATTTTATTATTGTAAAAATAAGTATTAAAAAACAAATATTGAATTTCAATTATTTTATATGTTTGATTTGTTCTAGTATGCCTACTTGGTGTCAGGCTCAAAAAGAAGCCCAGTGTCCATTTAAATAAAAAATCAAGATAAATTGAAATTGTACCACAGATGAGAAAGACAAAATTAAACCTATTACAACCACTCTTCTTTTGTAGTTTTAGTATGCTTTATTTCAAAACTGTATATAATTAAAATATCAGAATAATTTAAGAAGAAATAAACCTAATTTAAAAACTATGAAAAGTACCAAATACTACAAAAAACTTCAGTTCACCAATATAGTTATTCTAGATAGATAGATTGTTTGATTTTAGGAAGATTAAGAAAGTAATAGAACTTCTGGTGTTTGTGTGTGTGTGTGTGTGTGTGTGTATTTGTGTTTGTGTATATAATTAAATGTATATGTGTTTGTAACTATTGGGAATTTCTGGAACCTTGCCCTGCAACATATAAAGAGGAGAATGAGAAGAAAATAAATAACTTTTACAAAAGAAAATGTTAGGTCAACTTGATAATTTTTCATCTTGCTTTAATACTATTATTCATCACACTGTGCATGCAATTTAAAGTGAAAATGAGAATCTATTTTTTCAGAGCTATACAGTGTATAATATGCAGGCTATTTAAAATAGTTTAGGTTTTACAGATTACATTAGGGAAAGTTTTAAAATAAACATTTATATTCATTTTATTTTTAATTTAACTTTTATTGGTTTTTCATGCATCGCATTTAGGGAATATATAGGCTTCCATTTTTTTTCTTATTTCCTTATTTGCAGATGACTTATTAAAAGAGGTTTGGCATTTCAGCCAATCTTTTTTTATGCTGAAATCACACACCCTCCTTATTTCCTTGTATATACTAGATTCAGATTCACATTTTTCTCTCTAATAATAAAATCTTCAAAATTAAAATTGTATTAGCTATAAAATTTTAGAACCCATATACTTTATGCTTTTAGAACTTGTGGATTCAGGTGAAGTAAATAATAAACATTATCTTTACTTGATCAACAGAAATTACAGAGTAACTAAACACTACTGAATGGATATTCAAGATTATTAAAAGAATAAGTAACCATAAACCCTTGCAAAATATGAGTTTATAAATATGTATTTTATAAGTTTAACTCATTTATTCATTGAAATTATTCCCATAGGTGTCTGTTAACCTCTTTACAAAATTGGATTTAATTTTTTTAAAGATATTTTGAGTAATTGCATGCAGTCAGAAGTAATGCAATCGACTTTCTTTAAAATACTCAAACTTTTCAGTTATTTCAGACATCCTTACTGAGATTCATGAATTTTTCCATACTTATTTAAGTAAACTATAATCAGGTTAATCAGTGTTTCATGTTTTCTAATACCTTTTCTAGAACTAATTTGATGGTTCATGGAAGAGAAGCTATACTTTATGATTGCATTCTGTGACATATGACAGGCATTTTTTGATTAAATGTGTGGTTCCTTTAAAATTTGGAAGAGTTTTCTGATCAAAATTGTTACAAAACTGTGAATGGAAATTTAATAACATAAAGCAGTTACCTGATATGTAAGTAAGCAGTTTGGAAATGTTAGCTATTATTATAATTATCATTATAAACTACTAATATTAAAATAATATAGAAAATATAATAAACATTCAGTCACATAAGGCAGAGTAAACATGAGAGATAGTGTAAAGATTAATTAAACCTATCTCATATAGTTGTTGTGAGCATTAAATGAGTTAATATACACTGAGTTCTTATAACAGTATCTGGCATATAGAAAGCAGTGTCTTTCTATTGGCTATTGTTATTATTATTATTCGTAATATTATTTATTATTTATTATTCTCAGTGAAAATTTAGAAAACTGATGGAGAAATTGCAATAAATATTTGAATAAATGAAAAGACATTTTTCCTTTCTGTGGGAAGACTATATGTTGTAGTGATTCAACTTTACAAATTAATTTATAAATTTAATGCACTTAAATAAAAATAGTAATTGTATTGTTTTAAGGGAGAGACCAGAAGAATAACTTATTATGAAAAGTCTTCTTTTAAGATAAAGAGCAATGATAAGGAAAGACTTGCCTTGGTAGATGTTAAAGTATGTTTTTGTTCTTAAACTATAAATGGTTACTAAAGATGGTTATTTTGTAGGGCAAAAAATTAATTTTGGAGTTTGAATATAACTTAGTAGCTGTTTAATTTTGGTCAAGACAATTAAATGTTATCTTCAGGATCTTCATCTGTAAATAGGTCACTACATCAGTAAAACCAAAAATTTATGTAATAGAGTTGTTACAGGAAGCTTCTGATAATAGCAGATAAGAGAACTCTTTATATATGGCAAGGCAATAATAGACTTGGTGTGATTATTAGCATGAATAATAAAAACAATAAGTAGAATGTTGAATTTAATTTTTATTAGCCTGTTGCCTTTGACTAGGGACCTGGGTGGCCTCGTTAACTCTAGGGGTCCCTTTGGGCTCTTGGTTCTCCCTGAAGGAGGAATGCATTTCTCTCCTGCTCTTCCTGTGCCCACATCTGGGGGAAGCAGAGGAGGGAGGAACAGTCAGCCACAGCTCTCTTCCAGGACTGTCCTCTCCGCCCCAAGCTTTGAGGAAGAGCATCCCCTTCCTCCTTTCCCTGGCCACTGCTGCTGCAACCAATATCCTCTCTGGGCCTGGGTCCCTCTCCACAGATGGGATGTGGTCCCTGGTCATAACATAACCTGGCAGTAGTAGGAAAAACTCCCTTTGTGAAAGGGAAGCAGACTGGGCCATAAGGAAACAGCAGGACTGGCTCAAGTGCCCAAGGTTTGCTTAGGGCCTGGGAATTGGCCATGTGTTAATTTATTGAGAAGAGTGGATTGGGTGGCTTTTTTCCCCTCCCTCTTCCCCCAACAGGAATAAAGTTTATTAAATTATCTGGTAAAAAAAATAACTCTCATGAAAATAACTTTTATGGCCGGGTGCGGTGTCTCACACCTGTAATCCCAGCACTTTGGGAGGCTGAGGCAGGCGGATCACAAGGTGAGGGGATCGAGACCATCCTGGCTAACATGGTGGAACCCCGTCTCCACTAAAAATACAAAAAAAGTAACCGGGCATGGTGGCGGGCACCTATAGTCCCAGCTACTGGGGAGGCTGAGGTAGGAGAATGGCATGAACCCGGGGGGCGGAACTTGCAGTGAGCCGAGATTGCGCCACTGCACTCCATCCTGGGTCACAGAGCCAGATTCCGTCTCAAAATAATAATAATAATAATAATAATAATAATAATAACAATAACAACAACAACAACAACAACAACTTTTATATGCACAGAGTATATGCTCACTCTGCCTAGATATTTTTCTATGCTCAAAAGCCTGGATATTTTTGTTAGTCTTTTCGCTATGCCTGGATTGCCCTTTTCTATCATCTCTGTTAACTGAAATAGCCCTCAGCCATCAAGAGCCACAAGAATACCAATTGTTCCATAAACTACTGCTTAAATCGCCCTCCACCCTCTGCCTCACCTTTTATACCAGTTGGAGCAATGGCTCACTTCTGCTTGTCATGGATCATCTCCCATTTTCCTTTTCTGTTATCTCATTCAACCTCTGAATCCCTTGCCTCTTCAGAGTACTCTGGCAATCAGCAGTATAGACATCACCAGGGAGCTCTCTAGAAATGCAGAATTCCAGGCCATTCCCTAGATGAAAATCTCCAGGTGGTTTCCCTCCATATTATAGTTTGAGAAGTGCTGTTCTAATTAGTCATGAACCTCTTGAGTGTTGGGAAATGGTGAGAGGAGAGTTGCTCCATCTTATCTTGATACCCTCTACAAGGCCCACAATCTTTCAATGCTTTGCACATAGTAGATATTCAATTGGTGTGTATTGAATTGAATTGAGTTTTAATTTTATTATTTTGAAGTCAGAAAAATACAGTTTAGGAAAACTCAAATGTTAGGAAAGAATGTTCTAAAGTCAGAGCAAGAGTAAAGCTATTCATTATTGATGCTACTCACATCAACTAATCAATATTTCTTGGTCATCAACTACTACTGTACCTTTTCATGAATAAAATATTTGTATAGATTCTTGATCTTGTAAAAAAAAAAAAAGATCTTGAGTCTAACCTTTACCTTCAAAGAATTCATTTAGATATCTAAATCAAAATGTGGTTGCTTTGTCATCCTTGTAAATATTTAATATATGATATTAGAAGTCATGACAGAACTGTAAGGCATTGTGCATCCAAAAATGACTGGTAAATATCAAGATGTGATTTCATTAAATTATTTAATAGATCAATTCATTATTTGTCTTGATTTTCTAGAAAATGGTGAATAAAACTATAAGCAACAATTTTTTATAATTAAAGTAGGATGATCATATACTGTAAAGAATTTTATTTTCCAATGTATGATTTTTGGATAGTGATATTTTCCTTTACATACTTAATTTGTAGGATTTTTCTGTCAAGAATTTTATCAAAATTTTAAAAGTGTTAAGAGTATCATTAATTAACATTTACCTGTCGATACACTGTTGTTGTGGATTAAATTAAGCATATCTTAAATTGTAGGTGGTCTTTTTCCATTGCCTACAAAGTTGCAAGTCTGCTTCTTTCTGCTATCAGCTGATATGTGCTTAGGGAACAGAAACTAATTTAACATTAACCTAAGCAAAATGTAATTAGGAGGCTAATCTGCTGAAAAATACCCCCAGCAAATTCCATTTTTATGTAATGCCATTTTAATGGAAATGGCATTTTTATGAAATGCGAATGACAAAGAATTGAATGATGCCTGTGAGCCTTTTATTTAATTTTGTGTGTTCTGTAATTTGCTAATAAAAGAGTAGAGTAGGAGCACTCCATTCCTACCATTTTGGGTATGGAATAGATTTGCAAAGTAGAATTCTTAACGTAAATATTCACTTTTACTACAAATAATTTTTTAAAGTTACAAACCTATGCCCTAATTGATGCTCTAAATGGGTACTGTGTGTGTATGTGTGTGAATGTATGGCATGACAACTGTAACTAGAAGGACTTTGGAAATTATTTCATGTTTCTCATCACTGCCCCTTTTCATCAAGGTGGATAATTAAAATTTACTTTGCTTGCGTGACTTTCCTTTCCATGAATTTTCTGCTTTCCCAGTGCACATAAAAATTACGTTATGCTATATACCCATCTACTGAGTGTGCAATACCATTATGTCTAAATAAACAATGTATATAATTTAAAAATACTTTGTTGTTAGGCCAGGTGCAGTAACTCACACCTGTAATCCCAGCACTTTGGTAGGCTGAGGCGTGTGGATCACCAGAGATTGGAAGTTTGAGACCAGCCTGGTCAACATGGTGAAACCCCATTTCTACTAAAAATACAAAAATTAACCAGGTGTGATGACATGCACCTGTAATCCCAGATACTTGAGAGACTGAAGCAGGAGAATCGCTTCAACCCGGGAGGCAGAGGTTGCAGTGATCCGAGATTGCGCCACTGCATTCCAGCCTGGGTGGCAAAGCGAGACTCTGTCTCAAAAAAATAATTTAAAAAACACACACACACACAAAAAAAAAAAAGGAAAAAAAAAACTGTATTGCTAAAAAAATGCTAACAATCATCTGAGCCTTCAGCAAGTCCTAATCTTTGTTGGTGGAGGGTCTTGGCTGAAGATTGATGGCTGCTGACTAACCAGGGTCATAGTTGCTGAAGGCTGGAGTGGCTGTGGCAATTTCTTAAAGTAAGGCAACAGTAAAGTTTACCACATCAATTTACTCTTCCTTTTACAAAAGATTTCTCTGTAACATGCAATGGTGTTGGATAGCATTTTACCCACAGTAAAATTTCTTTAAATACTGGAGTCAAACCTCTGGCACCTTGCTGCTGCTTTAAAAAGTAAGTTTATGTAATATTCTAAATTTTTTCTTGTTATTTCAACACTGTTCATGACATCTTCAGGAGTAGTAGATTTCATCATGTGAAATCACTTTCTTTGCTCATTCATAAGACACAGCTCCTCATCAGTTCAAGTTTGATTATAGGATTGCGGCAATTCAGTCATATCTTCAGACCCTACTTCTAATTCGATTTCTCTTGCTACATTTACCACATCTGCAGTTACTTCTTCCTCTGAAGTCTTGAAACACTACAAGTTATCCTTGAGGGTTGAAATCCACTTCTTCAAAATCCCTGTTAATATTGATATGTTGACCTCCTCCCATGAATGTTCTTAATGGCATCTTGAATGGTGAATATTGTACAGAAAGTTTTCAATTTTCCTCAACCAGTTCCATCAGAGGAATCAGTATCTATGGCAGCTGTACCCTTACAAAATATATTTCTTAAATAGTAAGACTTGAGTTGACTCCTTAATCTATGCATTGCAGAATGGATTTTGAAATCAAGTAATGGAATGCCTCTGGCTTTGCTCTTCTTGCTTATGATTGTTTTAAGTATTTGGGTTTCCATATAAATTTTGGGATCGCGCATAGTGAGCTCGGAGGAGGGAAGAGAAAGAGCAAGTTATGGCTCAAGTGCATTAGTCTTTGTTCTTACTGAGATTTAGTCAATTTTTTTTTAAATGTTTCCATTTTACTATACAAACTTAAAACAATTTCCATAAACTTTAGCTTTTTTTGTGTGTGTGTGTGTGATTTTTCAGTTGTTATGGTTGTGCCATTGGGATGAGAGTGTGAAGAGCTCCTCATGGTGCTATTCTGGAAGCTGTATTTTAAGTCTTTTGGCCTAGGGCCACTATGGAAATATTTCTGAGACACTAAGAGTACCACCAAAAAAGAGTGTTTGGAAACCTCTATAGAAGGACAAATTATTAAGCCCATTCATGTTTCAGAATTTACATCTTTGAAATAGATGAAGTATATCCTGACACATAAGAAATCAATAACATATTTGGCTATGTGTTGTTTATATTTCATATGCTTGTTAGGAGGAAGTATATAGTATATGTAAAAATGCTGTGTAAAATACTGCAATTATTATTGTCACTTTTAAACAAGTTTTCATATTTTACTTCATTCTGTTCCTGAATTCAACTTGATAATAAAACTATTGGTATAGATGGTTCTATTTGTATGGACCCATATGAACTCATACATTTCTTGAAATTCAATATACAGAATATAAATACAAACCAGTAAAATAATAAATGATGATTTTTTTTTTTTTTTTTTTTTTGAGACGGAGTCTGGCTCTGTCGCCCAGGCTGGAGTGCAGTGGCCGGATCTCAGCTCACTGCAAGCTCCGCCTCCCAGGTTTACGCCATTCTCCTGCCTCAGCCTCCCACGTAGCTGGACTACAGACGCTCGCCACCTCGCCCGGCTAGTTTTTTGTGTGGTTTTTTTTAGTAGAGACGGGGTTTCAACGTGTTAGCCAGGATGGTCTCGACCCTCGTGATCCCCCCATCTCGACCTCCCAAAGTGCTGGGATTACAGGCTTGAGCCACTGCGCCCGGCCAATAAATGATGATTAGTTCCTCTGCATCACTTTAAGTCTGTGATCAAAGTAGAAGTCTAAGTTCATGATATCTCTTGTGGATTAAGACTCAGTAGCCACTATTCTGCCAGTACTGCTCTTAGGACCATCAAGAATTAACATCCAATCACTATTCACCAGGATGTTCTTGGCTTTAATTATTATTGCTTAACTTTGGTTCCTTTAGAACTGAATGCCAAAGTCCATGCAGCTTGAGTGTATGAAAATCTGTTTTATCACATGGAGAGTTTACTATATTCTATTTTCTTAATTCATGTCAAACTTTCAAATGTTTTACTTGGTAGAAGTGGACTGTAGGGTGTTGCATCTTTCCTAAAACATATCTGGAAGCAACATGAAGGAATGTTTTCTTAAATGCTTTTTGGAAAATAAATTGTTCATCTTTTGGTCTTTATTTTACTACCAAGAAATTTTCCAACTCTAGTATTCAGGATCTATGACCAGAAAGCTAATATAAATTTTATTTTGTTTCTTCCTGGCAAAAATATGCCTAAAGAATTCAATTGAGAATTATGTTGAAAAGGCGTTTGTAACATATCTTTGAATTGCCTTTAAGTGTGATAAAAATAGTTATTGCAATTTAGCGAGTGGAATTGAAGAAGCAGGAAAAGGAATAAAACTGATCGTTAGTAATATGTTGGGGAGAGGAATAGGAGGCAAGGGATACAGGGAATAAGCAATGGAATATAGGGAGGAAAGTTTAAAAGTTAATGTGGCATGGATAGCAATAATGACATTTGCATGGTTTATAGAGTATGTGCATATGTAGTTTGCATGCCACTCTCCCTCTCCTAGTCACAGGTCATTTAGCTGAAGAAAGAGGCACTCATATCCACTGTAACTACAATGTAAAGGGAGTTCATTATAAGGATCTTGAGGAATATCAAAGAATCCATTTACCAGAATTAACATGGGAACTGGAAAGCTGTAGTTTCTTCTCTGTGTCTTTGGGGTCAGATATTCTTTTCTACTAGTGTCTTTCTTTACACAATTCTTCCATACACCTATGCAAACTGGTTATCTTTGCAAGACCCTCAGACCCTTTCCCTTTGTAATTTCAGTCATGTGGCTTTATCTTGCACAAGTGCCAAAACTGACTCTCTTTTGCCATACATTTCCCCATCCCTTCCTCTTCATACCACATTGAGTCAGAATTAATGAACTAATTCCAAATTCCATGTAGAGAGAATAAAATTGGCTGAATTTGTATAAGCCATCTGTTCTTAGTTTAGTAACTATGGCTGAAAAAATGAAGCCCGTGTTATGTCAAACTGTTCCTAAGAGGGTCATAGGGGGACCTGATTCTCTAAGAAGAGGATAGAAATACAGATACAATAATGGATATGTATCTTTGCATATCTATTATATCACTTCTAGTAAACTCTTTGAGGGAAGAAATCATGTCTTAGTAATTTCTTTTCCTATCACCTGGAACAATTTCAAAATGAATGTTGAATTAAAAGTCTTCACTTTGAGGGCAGTTTGAATTTGTACCTCAGGGAGCATTGTTATTGAAACATGAAGAAAAATATTCTATGGCCTTCACTTTTGCTGGATGTCATCAAGGTAACTTTTGCTTTGGGGAAATTGTTAATATTCTTTGGAAAGTAGACTTCTTTGAGCAAACTTTGAAGATACTCTTTATACATGAGAATGGAGCAATAATACTACTACTACCTATCCATTTTTGTTAACTAGTATTTCCCAAAGCATTTTTAGTGTGACTTTATGCTAAATTTTACACAGAACACAAATAAATAAAATATATTTCAATAGAATGCATGTTTATAGCAGGTGTAAAAGGGTAAGTGCTGCCCATTAATATTCTTTCTTCCATGTAGCTGCCAATAAGCCCTCTCCCAAATCGTGAGGCACCTCTACAGAATTAAAAGGGCTCTAAAGTTTTAAAACCACTGCTTCTAGATTAGAAGCAAGGAATTTATTGTCTAACTTGCTTAATGTTTGAATATATTTATAATTTTAAGTATATAAGAATGTGATACAAAATATTATTAAGACAGAAAGGGATTTTATTGTCTGTTTTCTTCCCATTGCTGCCATGTCAATTAGGTACAAGATTCAAAAGCAGAAATGTATTTATTCAATAAACATTAATTGACCATTGTTTGCTACATTGTTTATTTGACATAAAGGTGTGAATAAGACAGACCTCTGTTATCATGTGTCGAGAGTCTATGTTAGAATTTTATATAATGAGAAAATTTTAATTTCATTCTACTTAATACAAAATAGGCAGCATACTTAGAACTACCAATGGCAAATGAAATAGTAGATATTTTAATATATAGAGTAAATACAGGAGTTCAGATTCTTTCATTCTTATCTTTCTCCTGAACCATAGACATAAGATCATTTTTTATATAACCAGTGATTCTTCTGCTTTCTATTGTCCTTTTGAGTCTTTCTCTCTGCCCAGTATGACACAAAACACTTAATTTCTCAACAAGGATGTCAAAATGTCTGAACATTTTAAATTTTATTCACTAGATAAGTGTAACAGTGTTGTACTGAAACTAAAAGAAATGCACATGCTTATATTAAAGAGTATATTATTGGATTGTTTGGTAGGGGGCATACAATACTGGAATATCAAAATAATTTTATAAGCAAATGAGTTTGTCTAAACCTAATGCATCTTCATAGAACTATAGACATTAAAACTGAAAAGGAACTTAGAATTTATTGTAAGCAATGCAATTTCCTACCATATGTCACTTCTTAATTTGCAATAAAATTTCAGGTTTTTCAGGGTGAAAATATGCCCAATTTCATCCAATGAATCATAGCCTGCAAAAGTAACATCCCTCTAATGGGCATTTAGAAATGTTTGAGCAGATTTTGGACTGTCAAAGGGCTAAGAGATAGTATTGACATTCAGTGATCCTGGGCTATGGATGCTAAATGTCCTGGAATATACAGAATGATCCTGCATAACAAAAATTTTTCCAGGCTAAAATGCTCCTGAGATCTCCAGTAAGAAACACTGGTTTAACCCAATCCCAATAATCACACTGCCCTTTTAATCTACCTTACTTTTAAATTAGTTTGGATATGTGACCTAATTCTGCATAGTGAGGTGTAATGGGAAGTATTCTATAGGATGAGTGTGGTGGGAGGCTTCAGGACAAAATAATATCTCTTATTACTACTTATAAATTAATATTATAAAATAGACATCTATGACTTGTTATTTACTCAATTATATGCATAATACTTGGAGCTATGGTGGCTTTCTTGCATCAAGGAAGACTAAAAGCCACTGGCCAAATTTGAAGAGTAGACATATGATAGCACCTGGGTGTCTATTGATGTACATAATTCACATTTCTTGTTGAATGAGTGCTACACTTATTATGTGGGAAAAATAAACACCTTGGTTGTTTAAGTAATTATCAGTTTAATTTTCTAATACCTATGGTTAAAATCATTCTTGACTGATACTGCTATCATTTATTAATTATCTTACCTTTTTCTCACCTCCTTTATTTTACCTTTGAAAAAAAATTAGGGGTCAGGCAGGTGTAGTTGTCTAAAACAAACAAACAAAAAAAGCCCTACTTATTTAATGGCAGAGTAGAAGTACAGATATATTTTTTTCCGTTACTGATCTAGTATTAAACCATGTTGTATGCATTTTTTTTCTCCAGTTTCTTGAAAAATAATTGTGTATTTTGTAACTGATTTCATTTTAAATATAAATATATCTGATGAAAAATAATAAACATGCCAGTTCATGAAAAATAATATTCTGAATGTGTTTTAAAGTTTAACTCCTCAACACGGTTCATCCTTTGATTTTTGAGGGTTATAAAAATAGCCATTCTTAGCAAGTCTTGCTTAATTCTGCTTCAACCAGTGCAAAATTTAAGGCAGCTGGTTTTAAGCAGAAAAAGAACAAGGCAAATCTTCTAATCAAGTAGACCCGTACAAAAAGAAATATTGTAAAGTATAAAATATTTTAAAATGTAAAAGCATTTCTCATTTGCCAGTTGTTTGGCAAATACATAATTGAACAAACTTGGAAAATATTTTGTATGGCTCTGACTTTGCAGTAAAAGATACACATAGAAAATAAAACATCTTGATGATAGCTATGCCATAATTTTACTTATTCTTAAAGAGTTTATACTTATGGAACAATCACTGCATCTTCTGGGAAGATAATAGGACAGAGAGAAAAGTTAAAATATGATATTTTCTTAGAAAGATGATCAAAAAACAAGCACTTATATGGAGTTTTCAACTTTGTATACAGTATAAAAGGCATAATCACTTAAACGTTTCCTATGCCTGGAAAATTCTGTTAAAAGTAAATTGTTATGCTTGCAGAAGGGTAATATCCCTTAGAAGACCTAAAGGAGATAAATTTGAAGCCTTCCAATAAGTCACATTAGTTCAGATTCCTGAAAGGTTGAAGGATGCTTCTTTTTTTCATACACAATAAACAGACTTAATGACAGCAAGATGCAAGGTATGTTGAAGCTGACAAGGTAATGACACGTAATATGATTGATATAGAAAGGAAATCACATAATATTAGAACTGAGGCAGATATAAGGGATTTTTGAGTTCAGTGTTTATCATTTTTAAGTTGCTTCAGTGACTCCTTTAAATACAATGCATCATGGACCCTAGGTTTCACTTATATTTTTCTTATTAAAAATCACTCAAGTATGTAAAAACTTGAAACTAAATATACATTCCCAAAGCTTAAAGCTCTTATATACCCATAAAATAAATACTAATAAATGGCCAGATGCGGTGGCTCATGCCTATAATCCCAGCACTTTGGGAGGCCGAGGTGAGTAGATTACGAAGTCAGGAGATTGAGAACATCCTGGCCAACATGGTGAAACCCTGTCTCTACTAAAATACAAAAAAATTAGCTGGTTGTGGTGGCACATACCTGTAGTCCCTGCTACTCGGGAGACTGAGGAAGGAGAATCGCTTGAACCCGGGAGGCAGAGGTTGCAGTGAGCCAAGATCGTGCCACTGCACTCCAGTCTGGTGACAGAGCAAGACTCTGTCTCAAAATAATAATAATAATAAATACCAATAAATATAAAACCGATAAAATTAAATGTATTGTATAATATATAATGTTATTTTCCTGGGAAGAAATAATTAATGTTGAGTTCGTACTAAAAAAATACAGTTTTGGATAGGGTTATTTAGTTAATCTGGCTGCATATTTTTTACCTGAAATAGCATTGTTTATAATCACATGTTGGTGGTAAGTTCTCATAGATTTTTTTCTGATGCTGTTTTAATTTTACCCTCATTCTTGAAAGATAATTTTACTGGTTCTGTGATTCTAGGTAGAGATACATTTCCTCTCAGGATTTTGAAGATAGTATTCTACTGTTTTCTGGCTTTCATAGTCACCATTAAGTAGTCTGCAAGGTAATTATCAAACTACAATAGATCTGTCTTTTTGATGGCTTGTAAATATTCTTTCAGATTTTCTAGTGTCCTTATTTTGCTGTAGACTCCTATTTATTTTTAAAATTTCATTTAGAATCTATTGTGCTTCATATATATGTATATATTTATATATATGAATGTGTCTGTGTGTGTGTGTATATATGTGTATATATATAAATTTATTTTCATCAGTTTTGGAAATTCAAAGCTGAATAGTTATTTAAATACTGCCTTTTCTTAAATCTCTTCTCCTGATTCCATGTAGATGAATAATAGAGCTTTACATTTGATCCTGCAAATATTTAGTACTCCATAAATTCTGCATCACATTTACTTCCTTTGTAACATTATGAGTAATTTCTTTATCATCCACTTATTTTATTCTTAATTTAGTTAAATCTAAGGTGGTGGGCCAGGCATAGTGGCTCATGCCTGTAATCCCAGCACTTTGGGAGGCCAAGGTAGGAGGATCTCAAGATCAGGAATGCAAGACCAGCCTGGCCAATATGGTGAAACCCCACCTCTACTAAAACAAAAATGAGTCAGGTATGGTGGTGCATGCCTATAGTCCCAGCTACTTGAAGGCTGAGGCAGGAGAATCACTTGAACCTGGGAGGCGGAGGTTGCAATGAGCCGAGACCACGCCATTGCATTTCAGCCTGGGCAGCAAGAGGGAAACTCCATCTCAAAAAAAAAAAAAAAACAAATTCTAAGGTGGTGTTTAGCCATGCATTTCTAATTTGACCAATTATATTTTATTACTCAGTTTGATATTTAATTTGATTCAATTCTTCCTGGTAATTTTTGATAATAAAATGTTACTAGTTCTTATTTATGACATTATATTTATGTAAACATAGTTCTATGTATCTACCAGTAAATTTTACTATAGAATTCCCTTGCTGGTATAAATAATTATTTTGTTGTTTCTGCCAACTTATGAGGTCTCGTTTTTGTTGTGTTTCTAGGCATTATATATGAGTTCATATGTGGTTAATTTTAATCTGTGGAAAATTTAAGGCCCTCATTTTAAGACCCTTTTTTGTTTTGTTTTTTTTTTTTTTTTGAGAATGTTTTGTATTTTTTTCTGCTTAGACTTTTGGGGAATTACTGATCTTGGGGAAACTGATTCCCCTTTTAGGGTCCCAGGTTTCCGAGAAGGTCAGATTTAATTTTTTCTCTTGCATAGCCATTGCTGGAAGTGTCAGGTTCAATTCTGCCTCTTGTCTTTCCAGACTACTTACTGTGTTTGTTTACTTACTTGTTGGTTTATTTGGCTATTTGAAAGTTTCTCTTAATTATTCTGAAAGCATTGATCTGAAAAAAAAAAAAAAAAAAAAAAAATTGGTGCAAGATCTAGTTCTACTGAGGAAGTGCCTCAGGGTTATTTAATCTACCAAATGGCTGAAAGTGAAAGTTCCATAGTTTATAGATTTTTTTGCCACAGGTTTTTCTTTTTCTTTTCTTTTCTTTTCTTTTTCTTTTTTTCTTTTCTTTTTCTTTTTTTTTTTTTTTGCGAAGAACTGTAAGACTATGGAAATAAATTAGTAAATAATTCAAGTTTTAAAAATAGTACCACTTTGAAAATACATTGGTGAAAATTCAATTTACTTAATTTTATGTTACATGTGAAATATGTTGACATCTACTCATTGTAATCTTAGAATCAATCTACTTTAATGGCAAAAATTATCATGGAAATATTCTTCCAAAGCTGCTAACCATTTAAAATCAGTGTAATGCTCTCCATGGGACAGCCATGAGAAAACAACCTACCTATTAACAACCAGGCTTGCTTACCACACAAAATATACTGTAGTACTTGACTTTTCATTTATTTAAAAAAAAATGGAAAACGTATTGAATGCTTTCTGTGTTTTAGACATGTTCTCAGTTTGGAGGTTAAAAAGGTTAACAACACAAGGTTCATGGCCACATTGTAGTTACATTCCAGTGATGGAAGTCAGATAATACACAGTAAGCAAACAAATAAATAGGACAAATTTAGAAATAAGGGCAATAAAGGAAATAAAATAGAGTTATATGATATAGAGTGACTTAGAAGGAGTATAACTGACTATTTGGATTATATTATAAGTGATGGCTTCCCTGAGGAGGTAGAAATTGAGATGATGACCTCAGGGAGAGGGATTCTAACAAAGTCTCAGCGAGTGCAATGGTCCTGTTGTATAATGGAGCTTAGCATGTTGGAGGAACAAAAGAATGCCAGTCTGACTGCAGCATGGTGATCCACTGTTAAGAGTGTTAAGACATTAAAGAAACAGTCATGAAGAGAGATTTCAAAACCTTAGTAAAAAATTTGAATTATATTTTAAGTGTGGGGAAACGACCTTAGAGAGTTTCAACAATATGAGTGATTATTTATATATTTACATTATTCATGTAATATACATTTATATGATAATTCATAATTATAAGTAATATTTAATAATTTTATAATTAAAATAATATTTCAAAACAATATAAAATTGTTTAAAATATATTTATAAATATCTTATAAATATTATATCAAATTATATCTCATATGAACCTAACACCTAGCACTGAAAGTTGTTGAACAGACGCCAGAGAAGAGAAGGGGTGTTAAGAGCTAATTAAAAATCTGAAATGATATCTCTTTATAGATCATTTTCACCAAATAATATATACAGATAAATTATTTCAAGAATTCATTAGCCTATCTTTTTGAATAGTTTTATTTAGGTAAGATTGATATACAATAAACTACACATATTTAAATTGTGCAGTTTGAGAAGTTTTGATGTGTACATTTGTGAATTCATCATTACAATGTAATGACATTCATTACCCGCAAAAATTTCTTCATGACTTGTTTTAGTTCCAGTTTCTCACTCACCTTTCTAATCCCAGGTTACTACTGATCTGTTAACTTTTACTATTGATTAGTTCTGTCACTATAGATGATAATTTTATATGAATACAATCAGTATGTACTCTTTAGTCTGGCTTCTTTTGCCCAGCATCTGTCCATGTTGTAGCAAGTTCAAGAGTTTGTTCCTTTTTTATTGTTGAGTAGTGTTCCATTGGAAGGGTATATCACCATTTGTTTATTCATTCATGTGTGGGACATTTGGATTGTTTTCAGATTTCTGCAATTACAAAAAAGATGCTTTTAACATTTGTGTACAAGTCTTTGTATAGACATGTATGTTTATTTCTCTTAAACACATAGGAATAGAATGGCTGGATTATTACTTTTTAAGAAACTGCCAAACAGTTTTCCAAGGTAGTTGTACCATTTTCATTCCCATCAGCAGTGTATGAGAGTTCCACTTCCTCTGTAACCCCAACGACACTTGGTATAGGCCGTTTTTTTAATTCTGGTCAATCTACTAAGTATGTAGTGAAATCTCATCGTTATTTAATTTTTATTTCTTTATTCACTAATGATGTTGATCGTTTTATGTGCTTATTTGTTGTCCATATATCTTCTATGGTTAAACGTTTGTTCAGATAATTTCTTTTTTTGTTGTTTTAATCAGTAGGCAATGGTGGCTTAGTATTAGAATAAAATATAATCTTTTTTGTTTTTACTTTTTCTCATTCTCTCTTAGCATCATTTATTTATTAAACTATCCATCCATTAACATGACATAAATGGGCAATTACAAAGTTCCAAGTACTGGGGATACATTGAAGAGTGAGACTCCAGGCCGGGCGCGGTGGCTCAAGCCTGTAATCCCAGCACTTTGGGAGGCCGAGACGGGCGGATCACGAGGTCAGGAGATCGAGACCATCCTGGCTAACACAGTGAAACCCCGTCTCTACTAAAAATACAAAAAACTAGCCGGGCGAGGTGGCGGGCGCCTGTAGTCCCAGCTACTCCGGAGGCTGAGGCAGGAGAATGGCGTAAACCCGGGAGGCGGAGCTTGCAGTGAGCTGAGATCCGGCCACTGCGCTCCAGCCTGGGCGACATAGCGAGACTCTGTCTCAAAAAAAAAAAAAAAAAAAAGAAGAAGAGTGAGACTCCGTACCTGCTCTCAATCAGCATTTACAAAAAATGCCCATTAAAATCTAATGTATGGTCACACATCACTTAATGATTGGGATACATTCTAAGAAATATGTCATAAGGCAATTTTGTTATTATGCGAACATCATAGAGTGTACTTACACAAAGTTAGATGGTATTGCCTGCTACACAGCTAGGCTATGATATAGGCTATTGCTCCTAGACTATCAGCCTGTAAGCATGTTACTATACTGTATTCAATACAGTACGCAATTGTAACACAATGGTAACTATTTGTGTATCTAAACATAAGAAATGTACAGTAAAATATGGTATTATGATCTTATGAGACCACTCTTGTATATGTGGTCCATGTAATGTATAACTGTGATTATAATGTATTCCCTTTGCCTAGTATTTTGTAGTTTATGATTGATTTATGTAGATGCTTTCTATAAGGGAAAATATTAAGAGATGATGCTATGCTACATAAGATTCTGCCTCAGCGTTCAGAGTTCACGCTGCTCTTGGAAAAGAAGACAAAAACCTGAAAAATATTGTAGCAGAAAGTAATTTTCAAATAGAAAGTATTAAAAATAAGTCTCTATCAATAGAGAGGATCTCCTGGAGGCAGTGGGACTTTTGGATTTGGGGAATTGATAGATTTTTTTAAGGCACTTAATCTTTTAATTTAATGTAATTTAATTATTTTTAGAGACAGGGTCTCACTTTGTTGCCCAAGCTGGAGTGCAGTGGTGTGATCTTGGTTCATTGTAGCTTTGGCCTGCTGAGCTCAAGTGATCCTTCCACCTTAGCCTCCTAAGTAGCTAGGATGATAGGCACATGCTACCATGCCTGTCTTTTTTTTTTTTTTTTTGTAGAGATGGGATCTCACTATGTTATCCAGGGTGGTAATATTTGTTTTTTATACATGAATAATATGAAGAGAGATGATTAGTGAGGTAAGAAGCAGCAGTATTTATAAGTTTTTGAAGAGCAGAACAATGTTGGGCCATTTGGGCTGACTAGTTTCCTGGGAATCATGAGAGTTTAGGACACATAGTGTTATTCTGACCACAGACATGATAATAAGTGGGTCATCATCTTATTTCAGATCATAGATGCCTCTGAAAGACTTATTAGTGAAGTACATAATTAGAGGATCTTAATCTCAGAAATCATCATCACCTCTAAATGCATGGTCTGAATATTTTTAAATAGCTTAGTGAGATTTTTAGCTGCATGAGATTATCATGTAGATTTTATAACCTCGTTAAGGTACAGTGCTCAGCATAGAAACTAAAGACAGGGGACCTAGTTACCCCCTAAAATATTTATTTTTAACCTTACAGACATCCGTACACTCTACTCGGCTCTGAGAATTTTACTTTTTCTTTTGCTTCACCCTGTGATAGCTAAAACAACATTCTGAAATGCTGGGGAAGTACAAACTCTGGCCTCTTAGGGTAGGAAAATCAGTCTATGTATGCTCTATGCTGGACTGAAGGCTAAGTGCTTTACCTTACAAACTTGCTGGAGAAAAGGAGAGTCTACTTTATCTATCAGTTCAGAAAGTGAGAAGACATGGGCTATGTATCCTGACAATATTTATTCTAATGGAATAGGTTAGGAGATATGGAAGCTTTAAGATGAAGGTCACTCATTAATATATAGGGATTTTTGTTGTTGTTATTTTGTCCTGTTACTTCCCCTTCTCTCTCTCTTTTTTTTTCTGGTGATATGATAAAGTGTTCCAGTGCTATCAACTCACTACAACAGTGGGGCCTTGAAAGAACAAACTACAGAAAGAAATCATTGCTTATAGCTTCCTGTTTCCTGCAATTTCAAATACAGACTTTAAGAAAGATTATAATCAGACAGTATTCTATGGATATCAGTATGACAAGGGCTTTTTATTATAATTGATGACAAATGTTCACTCAAAGAAAGAAAGCTTATTACAAGCAACATATTTATTTTAATATTTTAAAATAATATTTTAAATTAATTTGATATTTAAATTAATACTGAATTTAATTAATTTAATTTTGAATTATTAACTATAAATTCATACATATAAATTTGTTCATAATACCAAAATAACTAATGCTGGAGGATAAATAAGACAAGTTTAGAAACATATATATAGGCAGATACATACCATGTAATGGAAAATAGATAAAAAGCTTCCCAAGGTATGGGAAAATATTATCAATTCATACCCCATGGATTAATTGGATAATATCACACCAATTCATATCATGGAACAGTAAGTCTTCTCTTAATATCATTGATAGGTTCTTAAAAACTGTGACTTTAATGGAAATGATGTATAAAAAAGTCAGTTGAATCATACACTAATTGATATAAACAAGATTTAAGTTCCTGCAGCATATTTCTGGTCACAAAAACATCACCAAACTTCTAAATAAAATCTCTAAACACTTCTAATATTAAACAATAAAATAAATGTGAGCTATACATACATTTAAGAAAGATTAATACAAACAAGCAAAATCATTATTTACCCAATTATTACAGTTCAGGGTGATGGGTGGCTGTTGTTTATTCCAGCAGCTCAGGGTCCAAGGCAGGAACCAGATCTGGACAGGACACCATTCTGTCACAGGGCACACTCACACACACACCCCACTCACTCATACTCATACTTAGACATGCCAATTAACCTAACATGCACGTCTTTGGGATATGGGAAGAAATCATAGTACTTAGAAAAAACCCATGCAGACATGAGGAGAATGTACAAATACCACACAGACAGTAGCCCCTAGTAAGAATCAGTTTTTTTCTCATTACAATAAAATGGATGCTTTTCAAGAACCTGTGATAGTTATCTTCTGAAGAGTATAATTTGTCCTGTGACATATCTAAGTCTATGCATATAACTTATCATTACACAGTTCCCATATATTCCAGGACACATTTCCCATGAAAGAAATATTCCTTTAAAGTTTCCAGTTCTGGGTCTATTAAATTATCAGTGCTGGATGAGAGTTGGATATGTGATCCAGTTTTAAGTAATTTTCCAGGGTGATGCATATAGGTATTGGCAAAATGTCTAGAATTCAGGCCTCATGTTCCCTACTTTGATGTTCTTTTCATTACAATACTTCTCTTCCCAACTTCTATTTAATCCCCATCTCCACTTTTATAATTTCTCCATACTTGATCAACAAATAAATTCAATACAGAGTTAAATTTAGCCAAAGGAAGTGCTTGCTATCTGAAATAATTGGTATTAGTAAAAGCTTAGTTAATGTAAGCACATGTAAAACAACAATAAAAATTTTGTTATAAAACCCTCACATACACAATCAATTGTCTTTTGACAAAAATGACAATAATGTTTAACAGGGAAAGAATAGCCTTTTCAAAAAATGTTGCTGGGACAACTAACTATCCATGTGCAGAAGAATGAAGTTTGATCTCTACCTCATACCATACACAAAAATTAACTCAAAATGTATTACAGGCCTAAATTTAAGAGCTGGAACTATAAAACATTTGAAGAAAAACGTAACAGTAACGCCTCATGATTTTGGGATCTATAGTGGTTTCCTAAAT
The DNA here is from genome assembly GCF_008728515.1 of Papio anubis. Taxonomy (NCBI): domain Eukaryota; kingdom Metazoa; phylum Chordata; class Mammalia; order Primates; family Cercopithecidae; genus Papio; species Papio anubis. The sequence continues at coordinate 116,175,171 of NC_044977.1, read as the reverse complement.
ATGATACCAAAAGCACAAGCAAAAGAAAGAATAGATAAGTTGTACAATATCAAAATTAAAATTTTGTCCTCTAAAGAACAGTATCATGAAAGTAAAAAAGCTCACTAAATAAGGGAAAATATTTGCATATCATGTATCTGGTAAGGGAATATGAAAAAGTATGTATTTATAGATATAAATGGTTTTATAAACATGGACAGTTCCATAAACACATTAATATTTAGTGGGATGCTAGCTGTATTCCATTTCATCACTTTCTTTTACTATCAATACAAAAAAGGAAAACTCTAGCTTAACATTCTAATAATTTAAAATTATCCATAATCTAAGGAGCCATAGACAATTTGCCAACAGTTGCCATTTGGAAAGATATAGATAAATCAGTGATTATAACTAGTTTGTATGGTTTGACTCATGTTATTTCTTGTCTCTTTTCTACCTACATCTCTACCTCCCCTTATCGGTCAATGGGAAGCTATGGGTATGATAAATGGGAGACAAAATTTTAGCAAAGTAAGGAGACTCTATTGGGAAACTCCCCTCAATCAAACAGAATATTATTTAAGTTATTGCTACATACATAGTTTATTACTTGCCAATATGTTTGTTTCTTTGAAGTTTGTATGCTTTATCCATTGGAGAACCTAAGGAATTAATAAGTGAGATATCATTTATTCCATTTTTTAGATAAACATTTTATGCAGATTATGATAAATTTAAATCTGGAAAGCTGATCTTCTGAGAAATTTCAGTAACCCTTTAGGAACCATTATGTTTGTGAACTTGTAATTATAAAATTACATTTTGTAAATGGTGACACTCAAATTTATAAATTTTATATGTCAAATGCTACAAAGATAGTTTATGTTTGTTTGTAAATTTGTCCTTCAAAATATATCTATGTTGGTCAAGAGAAATGGGGTTTGACTTACCTTACATATGAATTCTTTTTTCAATGACCTTTTCAGGTTTCCTTGAATTAATAGCATTGTATGCACTTTTCTTGTGTTTAGACCTAGGAATTTAAGGGAGTTAAAATTTGAACTTTAAAGGAGGCATATTAGAAATATTGAAGAGGAAAAGAATTTTCCATGATTAAATTTTCATTCCAGTGGGTTTTGGTTTTGACTAGGAATTGTTTTGTTTTTTAAATAAAGTACATTCTTTGAATCAGATCTTTTGGAATATTTTTCTCATTATAGTGGAGAAGACCTAGTCCTTAATCTTTACTTCTCAACCCAACATGATTCAAATTATTTTATATTCCCCAAACAAAATTCAGGCATTCACAATATAGGTACATCATATGGTGCTTGATGTATACAGTTTTTTATTTCTTTATTTAAATATAGCCTCATTTGCCACAAGATTTGAGATAACCTTAGACAGTGTCAAGAACAAAGAATATTAGTAGAACAGAAATATAGACAAGGTAAAAGAAAAATACAAACTTGCTGTCCCAAGGTCAGACATATTCTTTATAGTTGGTAGTTGAATTTGGCTCTGAAACTTCCTAGTAGTCAAAGTAAGAAAGGGTACTTTGTGTTTTTCATCATGTTCATTGTTATGATATAAAAATATATCTACTGCTAGCTCTTAATTCTCAAAGTAATTTCTCATAGAGAGCTTTACATAGGAACTGGCAATTGATATAGTAATGAATTTTTTGTAGTGACAAATTTCTTTAATTAAAGAAGTCCTAACACTGAAACACAACTCCAAGATGATGATTCTGGGTTTCTAAAGTTAATATTATCAAAATTTGTATTAAGTTGATACGGCTTGATCTATGGAAATAATATAGAACATGTAGAAGAGTGGCTAGGCTTTAGTTTCTACAAATCATCTTTCATAAACCTAATTTATCAGAGGAATTTTAAGAAAATGTTTATACACTAGAGACAGATAAGATACCATAGATAAAAATCTTGATATATTAGTGATTCTGGTAAGCTTTAATATTATTTGCAGAAACTACTAGACACTAGTAACCGTATTTACCTCCTGGAACTTTTCAGTAGCCAGTTTTGGAAAAAGAATGTGAATATTCAGAAATGTTAAGATGGACTGGCTACTGTTCTTTCTCAGATGTTGGAGGGCTGTGTGGTGGAAATTTGTTCCTTTTTGTGATAAATCAGTGTTCTTACAAATTGAATGTGACTAACTTCAATGTGTGTGTCCTTCCATTCAAGATATATATCATTTATAAGGCTTTTGTTTATAAATAACAGACATGTGATTCAAACTGATTTAAAAATTGAAGCGAATTTATTGGCTTATATAGTAGGCAGACTTCTAAGACTATCTGGATGGTAGTGAACTAGTCATACGAGCATTTCTTTTTTCTTTTCTTTTTTTTCTTTTTTCTTTTTTTTTTTGAGATAGAGTTTCACTCTTCTTGCCCAGGCTGGAGTGCAATGGCGCGATCTCGGCTCCCCACAACCTCTGCTTCCGTGTTCTAGTGATTCTCCTGTCTCAGTCTTCCCAGTAGCTGGGATTACAGGCATGCGCCACCACACCCGGCTGATTTTGTATTTTTAGTGGAGACGGGATTTCTCCATGTTGGCCAGGCTGGTCTCAAACTCCAGACCTTAGGTGATCCGCCCGCCTCGGCTTCCCAAAATGCTGGGATTACAAGCATGAGCTACCGCCCCCGATTCTCATATGAGCCTTTTAAAAGCGTTTTCTCTGCCAGGTTGCAGAGGAAGTTAGTAATGAGGCACAAGAAAGAATTCAGCCAAACTGCACTCTTGAAGATGGAGCGGGCCATCTGGCGAAGAATGCAGGCAGCCTCTGTGAGCTGAGAGAAGTTCCTAGCTGATAGCCAGCAAGGAAGTAGGGACCTCTTCCCTACAACCACAAGGAGCTGAATCCTGCCAACAACAAGAATGAACTTCTTGTTGATGAAATGCATTTTTTCCTAGAGTTTACAGAGAAGTACTCAGCCTAGCGAGAGCCTTGATTTCGCCTTGTTATTTACTGAGTACGATGTTTGTGCTGAATTTCTGATCTACAGAACTGTGAGCTTATGAATGGGTATTGTTTTAAGCCACTGTTTGTGGTAAAGTTATGCAGCAATGGAAATCCAACACAGCCATATCAAAGCAAATTCTAGTGACAGGGTGATTTTCCAGTGCAATTTATGAGTTTTGGCTCCATTCCTCTGAAATTCCCATGTCTATATCCCCATGTTTTCCTCTTGGGGGAAAACTGGCTGTAGGAGCTCTGGTTTCAAATCCATATACAACACTTCCAGAAGTAGAGAGAGCCTTTTCCTTTATTCAGCACATATTATTGCCCAAGCCACCTTGATGATTCAGACTGGTCAAACTAATGAGAAACCTGGCACTGTATTAAAGAGGCGACATTGGAAGCCACATTTGGAAAAGGCCACTTGAGTGAGCTCATATCAAATTTTATAAAAAAATTTCCATCCCTCCACCCACCTCCATGCAGGTAAAGCAGTTTTTATGAGAGGAGACTGTTTGTATTTACTAACTCCATAACAACAAGAGAATTATGCTTCCCACCTACACTTCCACATATAGTTAAGTAAGTAGAATGCCTAGATTTTCTATCTCCAGGAAAGTACAAGGATTTTATTTCAAATACTTGTCTGTGGCCTTTTCTAATTTGTTTACCCATTAAGGGTAAACTTCCAAAGTATGTTCATTTCAGATTAAAATCAGAAGTTAGTCCTTTCTACTCTCCAATGGCAATCTTTATTCTTCACAAATTATAGACCATTTAGTTTACTAGATATTCTGTCCAGACCCTGTATTTGTTTATTTGTTGGTAAATCACAAGCATTGGATTCTCAGGCTAATATTCTGCATGAGGTTTCTGTATCTCTGTATTTTATTGTAGTGCATAGAATGTTTCAAGATAAACATATAAATTTTTGTTTGTTTGTTTTTGAGAAAGTCTCTCTCTGTTGCCCAAGCTGGAGTGCAGTGGCGGGATCTCAGCTCGCTGCAACCTCCCCCTCCTGGGTTCAAGCTGTTCTCTTGCCTCAACCTCCCAAGTAGCTGGGACTACAAACACGTGCCACCACGCCTGTCTAATTTTTGTGTTTTTAGTAAAGACGGGGTTTCACAGGCTTGTCTCGAGCTCCTGACCTCGTGATCCACCCACCTCGGCCTCCCAAAGTGCTGGGATTACAGGAGTGGGTCACCACGCCCAGGCCTAACATGAATTTCTTTTGCAGATCTGATTGACTTTTTTCTCACCCTTGTCCCCAAACATAAACTCATTATTAGCTAGACTGGATGAGTTATTGATTCTCACTGTAACCTTAAAACTACTTTGAGAACCTAGATTTGTCTGAATGGTATCTTGATAGATTATTTAATAACTTATAATGGGATAAATAAGGGTATGTCTGGCTTCTCTTCTTAACATATCCTAATGTTGTGATAATAATTTCAAGAGCTGTCTACTCATATGTTCCCTATTAACAGTCTCACTTCTCTTTTTTTTTTTTTTTTTTGGACGAAGTCTTGCTCTGTCACCGATTGGCTTACTGCAAGCTCCGCCCCCTTGCAAGCTCCACCTCCCGGGTTCACGCCATTCTCCTGCCTCAGCCTCCTGAGTAGCTAGGACTGCAGGCGCCGGCCACCACGCCCAGATAATTTTTATATATTTAGTAGAGACAGGGTTTCACTGTGTTAGCTAGGATGGTTCCGATCTCCTGACCTCGTGATCCGCCCGCCCCGGCCTCCCAAAGTGCTGGAATTACAGGCACGAGACACCACGCCCAGCCTCACTTCTCCTCTTAACCCAGCAGTATTTCGTGTAAAAGAAGATATTCCTTTGATTTTAGAACAATTACAATTATTAAGGTAAAAAACTGGAAATGATCCTTATTAGTCGATTGGCTTTTATATCTGATTGCTGCCTAGACAAAAAGATTTAAGGTAAATCTATCCAAATCCAAATTAATTCTGGAAACTGTTTTTCAATATTTCACCAAGTTATACCTTCCAGCTATTTTTTTAAAGCTAGTTATTTTAGATAGCTAGGCACATATTTTACAGCCAGTTTATTTTGGAGGATTCATCGGAAGATATATTGCATAAGGTCAGAAATTGTATGGGTACAATATTGTATATATGTTAATTATATGTGCTTCCAATGTTTTACCAGATTAAAATAATCAGTATTACTTATTCATTAATGAAACAAGCCCAGGATTCATTTCTTAAGATAATACTGGTGGTAGACTCACATATTTCTTAACTTATCCCTGGGCTTAGATTGAGAAGCCTATTTAAATATGGGTAGGCATTTTCACATTTCACTGGAGAATAGGTTTCCTCTTTTCAGTCTTGCTGTCAGTGGGACATATTAAATCTGTCATTTACAGCCAATAATCAGCAAAAGCCCAGTTTCAAGAAATACTGTTTATAATTCAGGACTAAGTCAAATGGTTGTAGAAAGCATTCTTGCATTGCGTTGTTTGGGGTCTTTACCAATCCTTTAAAGATGAATGTGTTAGAAGGTATTATACTAAATAGACTAACAAAACATGTTCCTGTACTTACTTTGTATTTGGGATAGAGGGGTGGGGGGGCGGTGAGTGTGCTGTGGATAAAATTTTTCACATCAGGCTTATTAAAGGTATTTCTCTAGGTTTCAGTTCTAGGAATATCTGCAATTTTCCTAAGCAACTGGTTTGTTTTATTTTTTGTAGAATATGAATGGCACATTTCATTACATTTTTTTCTTTCCTTTGATTGCTAAAATGCTCAGAGTCTAATTTTTTGTTCTCCTCTTATTTGCATGCATCTTACTTTCAATAGTTTACCAGTCTTAGTCCTAGCATTTGACATTTTCTACTTTTATTCTCCCTGTGACTCCATTTACGCATTCACTTTTTATCTCATCATGTAGAATATCCTTAACAAATAGAATATCCTTAGTTATATCATCCTCTGTTGGAAAAGATCATCTTCTCTGATGGAGGGCACAGCTCTAGGAAAACTATCCATTGACAGGGAAGTTAGAAAGGCACACCTGTTTGGCCAACCAGATCAGCCAACTAACCAGATAGGCATGTATCTAAGGCAGCCTACTATCACATCTAGCACTCATTGTATTTGTTTGCTTGTTTTGTTTCGTTTTTCCACCAAAGAGGGCTAGTCTGACACCTAGCCTTTATATAAATTTAAATAAATTTATATAAATTTAAATGAGGCCTTTATACAGGGTTCCAAATATGATAATATGCAATTTTGGTGTTCTAAATTAATACAATCTATATCAGTAAAAGAGAAACTCCCATTTTTGTTGTATTTCTAGGTATATATAATATAAATATATAGCATTTAACATTTAGGTGCATGTATTTTTCATTGCATTATAATAGTGGGGAATACATTAATAGAATTATTTTCCACCTTAGGGCTTTCCAAGCATATGTTCCAGGCTAAGATTAAAAAAAAAAATAGACCCTGTCCCAGTTTCATGTAATTACAACCTCTGTGTGTACAGGTTGGGCATGTGTGTGTGTGTGTGTGTGTGTATCTCTCATGTGTGTGATATCTACACACCCACACACATATATACTATAATATATATAAAATCTCCATAGAAGATTCTAATGTACAGTTCAGTATGAAAAATACTGTGTTAATAATCTATTGTTAAGGCATAGAATCAATATGTTATTGAAAGCCTAGCTCCAGAAGACAGCTTCATTTCTGAATTGTTGAAGAAAACATACTAGTAGTTCTACGCGTAGTCGGGACACGTTAATACTGTCTAAGACACAAGTAAAGAAAATAAGTGTAAAATATTAGAATTGTTTTTTTTTCCCAAAGACCTTGTTTTGTATAAAAACAGAGAAAACTGCAGTACATTTGTTTTTGTAATATGGGAGTTGAAAATGACTTTTCTTCCTCAATGTTCTGAAAACCTAGACTGTTTAAAACAGATATCATCTTTAGAACTGAGATTTTACTTTCTGAATACTAATCTGAAGAGCTTTGTGGTAAGAAAAGGGAGGAAAGAGAACAGATCTTAAAGCATCATCTACCTCTGTCTTCCTGGTGACTCTCTCTCTACATTTTTAATTGTGTCAATTCCCAGAGAGACTCATTATAAAGCTGAGATTGAAGGAAGTAATTAATTCAGGAAGGTTGATACTGGTGTTGATGCACCAGAGACTTTCAGTTTGTCTGCTGAAGTGTGAAAATAGTGCTGTGTACTGCAAAATAGGAGGGGAAAACGTCATGCCAGTCTTTTTGTACACATCTAACTACGTACACATTTTAAAATACCTTCCATTTGTAAGAAAACCAATCTTAATTAGAAGACTGGAAAAGATCAAGCACTTAATCCTTCAGTTTAGTAGGCCAAATGTGTGCTTTCAGAGACCCATGACAAAAGGAGCCTGAGATTTTTTTCTTGCAATTCTAGCCTATAGTCTCAGTATAGTAATTACATTTTAAGGATCTATATTTCATGTATCATTAGCAACCGCCACTTCGAATTAGCTTCAAATGCTCATGACTTCCTTCTGGAGTATTAAATATGTACTAAGAAATGATACTTAAGAGCATTTCCTTGTACATTTAGGAACTGTATTTTTTTTTCTCCTGAGTCCATTGATACATGTGCAATTCAATTTTAAAAATACCTTTTACAAGAAGTCTCCTCCTTGTCCGGGAGCAGTGGTTCACACCTGTAATCCCAGCACTTTGGGAGGCTGAGGCGGGCAGATCACCTGAGGTCAGGAGTTCGAGACTAGCCTGACCAACATGGTGAAACCCTGCCTCTACTAAAAATACAAAAATTAGCCAGGTATGGTGGTGCATGTATTGAATCCCAGCTACTCAGGAGACTGAAGCAGGAGAATCACTTGAACTCGGGAGGCGGAGGTTGCAGTGAGCGCTCCAGCCTGGGTGATAAGAGCGAGACCCTGTCTCAAAACAAACAAACAAAAAAAAAAAAACAAGACAAAAAGGAAATCTCCTCCTTTAATGATAAGATATGCCATTGAAAAATTCTGCAATGAAGCATTCTATTTTGGGGGCTTATTTATCTTTCCCATTTTTTTTATCTGGATATAAGATCACATATTATTTAAATGTTTACAATTATTTTAACAATTTATATCATTGACCTTGATTGAAGACCATTCTGCAAGTAATGTATCTGAGATTATTACAAAAGCTAAAACAAGAGGTTACAGCCATGATCTGTACAATTCTAAATGAAATCATAGACAGGTAGAACCAAGAGTTCATACCTTCATTATTTTATTGACATTTCACCTCTGAGAGGTGAAATGATGGTAACGGAGCAATTAATAGCAGAACCAGGATGAGAAACCATCTTCCAAAAAGTAGAAGAAAAGAACCTAATTTTATTGTGTCCAATGTTTTGCCGTAGGAGACTGACATTGTTCTCTCTACTTAGCAAGATAAGGAAACTGAGGTCCAGAGAGGTTAAGCAACTTACCTAAGGTTCCAAGGATGGTGAATTTTAGAATTTGGATTAGATCCATTGTCTAAATCCAGGGCTATATCTTCCCAAAGGCTACAGAATAGCAATTCTCTTCCAATCACAGTACTTGCAGTGCCCTTCAGTCAGCACAAATATCAGTAGAAGGCAACAAATGATATTCTTTTAGGCAATAGTGTTAAATAAGTCAGCAGATTATAATACTTGGATCCAATTAGAGTGGTAAGAAGTTGTAGGAAAAAAAATCATTGGAAAAGAAATGCAATCTTTTTTCTTTATCCTTTAGAAAAAAATCTCTTCCTGCTTCTGGTTGTTCTTGAAGCCATTCTGTACAGGGAAAAATAACCATCTACACCTGATAAATCTCTGATGTTATCACTCTATAGACTGTTGCTGCACATGAAGATGACTTGTCATTAAGAAAGGTGGTTTATATTCACCATGCTTCATTTGCTCTAACATCCTGTAATTTATTGAAAATAATTTTATAAAAATGTTAAACTCATATTTCAAAATATTCAGGTTATTTGAGAAATTAATAACTTCTCTCATACAAGTGGTACTAAATAACATTTATAGTTTGCATGCACCAACTTTCTTTTGAAAAATATCCCATCTCTTTACACTTTTATGTGAAAAAATACAGAGGTCAAAAACATATTCTGTTTATAAATGGCCATATGCAAGTTTTATTTTTCTTCAAGCCATAAGTTTATTACAATTGTGATTTTAAAAGTTGTTGATTTTCTTGATTTCAAAAGAGGTATATAAGTTTAATGCCTATGTGCTACAAGTTCATGAGTTCTTATGTTTCCTATATTTTGTAAATGAAAGACTTAGCAACCAAGAAGGATAAGTGACTAACAAAAATTTCACAAGCTATAACTCAAGTATACTCTCTAATATTAGCATGAAAGTGTTGTTAGTATATATCATGACTGTTTGTTAAATCTTTTGATTATTTTTTCACTTTTAATTTTAACCATAAACACAGTTAGGAGACAAAGTGAGAAAGAAGCAATATCCTCCCGAATCTGAGATGTTTGAAGCAATATTACATTTAGACAATAGAATGTATGTTAATACATTTTGTCAGTAAACCTGACTGAATTTGGCAGTAAATTTATTTTATTTTATTTATTTATTTATTTATTTTTGAGATGGAGTCTTGCTCTGTTGCCAGCCTGGAGTGGAGTGCCAGCCTGGAGTGATCTTGGCTCACTGCAACATCCACCTCCCAGGTTCAAGTGATTCTCCTGCCTCAGCCTCCCGAGTAGCTGGGACTACAGGCATGCACCACCACGCCCAACTAATTTTTGTATTTTTAGTAGAGATGGGGTTTCACCATGTTGGCCAGGATGGTCTCACTCTCTTGACCTCGTGATTCACACGCCTCGGCCTCCTGAAGTGCTGGGATTACAGGCATGACCCACCGCTCTCTGCCTAGGCGGTGATCTTATTGAAAATATCAAAATAATTTGCTTTATGAAAGACAATCCAGTTTTTAAGTTTACTTTAAACAAAGGATTATTTACACTTTAATAAATGTGTAAACTTTTAGTAAAGTAACTTTTAAAATGTAATTTATTTTTTAAAGGCATAGTATTGGTTTATTACCTTTTTAAAAAGTAGATTTCAATATATTTGTGAATTGTTAAGAGGAAAAGACACTGACATGGCCATTAATTAAACGTTTTTTAGTAACAAAAGTAATCACTAATTTATTTTGCATAATGATAAGTAATCTAGGATAAATCAGTCATATGTACATTATATGATAGCTATATAGAGATATATAGCTACAGATATGAATACAAAAACAAAAATATTGATGGAAAAGTACTTCATTATAATTTAGACAACTGTTAATATAAATTTGTATAACACCCATGTATTGTAAAGACTGAGACAAAATAGAACATTTTGCAATGAAAGCTATGGAACTAAGATTTGGGAACTCAACCATGAGATGTTTATTTATCAGCAATGTGTAAATGAAAAAAAATTATCGTTACAAAAGTGGGCATTGGGAATGCAGATGGGACAGCTGTTGTTCCTTAATTGTGACTAGATTAATAAAATGCAGTTTTTACAATCCATTTAAAACATCACTAGGGAATACATTTTACTACTAGTTTGGGTATCCTTTGGTTAATAAATTCTTTCCATTCAAATGTAAGTATTCGGCTTCAAATCCCAGATACAAGTTTATTAAAAATTGTAATAGTTCTTAGAGACTATAAAATGAAATGAAGTGCACAAAATGTGTGTTTCTGGTGCTTGACTTTAAAACGATTTTTTACATGACTAATTTCAATATTTTCAACTTAAGCAGACTGTTGTTGAATTTAAATGATTATTAAATATTGAACCAGACATACTGATAGAGATAATATATCATTTTTGAGTAAAATTTTCTTTCAGTTTCTTGGTAGTGTTTTTAATAATAAAATAAGATGAGTGCCCTATATTAACATGTTATGCTAATAATTATGAATTCAATATTTATGTGAAATAGGCTGTAACTTTAATCTGAGTTATAATAAAGCATAGTTAATTTAATAATAAGAGCTACGTAAAATATTCTGCTGAAGGATTTTTAAGAGGTGATAAAAATACACTAATTTTTAATGAAAACATTTGGAACATGACAGTGAGTATTTCTACACTTAGCATTATTCTACTAGATATTTCCTTTCATCAAATGAGCAAATGAAAGAGACTGCTTAAAATTTATGTTAGTGAATAGGCCACCCTCCTGAAAATTCAGCTTTATTGCCAGTGAGGTGAAGACTGTGATGCAGCGAGGCAAGAGCACAAAACCCTGAATTCCGTAATTTTGAATGGCGACTGTCCTTAAAGGAAGATATGGCTCCTTGTTGGCATTTCTCTCATCTTAATAAAATAACGTTTGTGTCTGAATAAAATAAGTCTGATGGTATGGAGGAGAGCTCGAAGCAGCAGAATTCTCACTGAAACAACTATGTAAGCTAAGGAGTGAGTCTACCAGAGTTCCATGGATGCTGACACAAAACAAAAGAAACCTGGCTTTACTCACAGGAAAAGCAGAAACCAGAATAGTTGTGTTGGTTCTCCCAGCCCAGAATACTGCAGGGTCACATGGAGCACCAGCTGGAGTGTGCAAGGGCGATTGGTATTCCTCTGGAAAAGTAACCTGAACTCAGGAGATCCACTGCTTTTACAGCCGTCAGTAAGCAAGACTGATTTTTGACCAGAGAGGTGCAAGACGCATCTCAGGACTACCTAGTACATTCAGTCAGGTGTTACCTTACTTCCCAGAGCTCCAGTTTCATCAACAATCCTGAAAAATGGCATGATTGAAATAACAGCCAAGACCAAGAGCTCAGCAAGATGGTGGGAGCATACGAAGCCCATGGTGGACTGCTTTCCCACACCTTGCTCCTTTAGTTATTTAGGTGCCTCTCCCATTTTTCTTATTTACCTGTAACAGTATCTCCTCCATCACTAAATCCAATCCCATCCTCTGCAAAGGCAAATCCTCCATGTTCCTGGAAATGCTGTAGTCCCAACTCATGTTTATCCCTTTTCTCTTTGGGGCATGAAGGTATGGGTTGGTTTACGGAATCCCTTTCATTTCCTGAGAGGTCCAGTATATTGCTAATACCCACTGTATCATTTCATTTCCTTCTTTCCAAGTAACTTGAATTTTTAAAAATAAAATTATCCTAGTTTAACCCTCCTATTGCTTAAATAAAGAGTGATTAATAAGGTAGGAGTGTGGTGGGTGTGGTGGCTCACGCCTGTAATCCCAGCAGTTTGGGAGGCTGAGGCAGGTGGATCACGAGGTCAGGAGTTCAAGACCAGCCTGGCCAAGATGGTGAAACCCCGTCTCTGCTAAAAATACCAAAAATTAGCTGGGTGAGGTGGCAGGTGCCTGTAATCCCAGCTACTCGGGAGACTGAGGCAGGAGAATCACTTGAACTCAGAGGGCGGAGGTTGCAGTGAGCTGAGATCGCGCCACTGTACTCCAACCTGGACTACAGAGTGAGACTCCGTCTAAATATAAATAAATAAATTAATTAAATAAGGTAGGATGGAAATATTTAAATATTGTTAATAGAATCAATTGGAACACACAAATGTAATGAAACAAAATTTAGTTAAAATTGTTTCTTTGGCTTTAAATTAAAAAACAACACAATTACCTTGTTTTTAAAATCACAAATTCAGTAAATTAAGTAGCAGGATCCTTGGTCTGGGGTCATCTGTGACTCTCTAAAGACAAATTTGACTGGTTTACTTGGCTAGCAGATATCATCTTTTTTACTTAATTCATGGCTATATTCTGTGTAAAGTCAATGCCTTGCTGAAAAGTCTTCCTCAAACAGACACACATGTATTGAATACTTTTTTTCATGGTGAAGAAAACAAAAAATAAATTCCACATTGTAGTCAGAGATAGACAGAGAGAGACTGAATCATTATCTTCTGACTTTATGTTAAGCGGACTTAGGGAAATTGAATGGGCATCATATTTAAAGTTTTGCCTCCTAAAAATTGCCTTTCTGTGATTAAGTTAATTCACCTTTCTGAGCCTATTTCCTAATCTGTGAAACTGGAATGGTACTAAATATTTCATGGGACTACGATGATAACATTTGATGATTTGTGGCAATTTCTGTCAAGCTCCTAACACCCAACCTACTTGGTGTTTAATAAATGGTCACTGTTATTATCAAAACGATCCAACAAATTAGAAAATATTAAAGGGAATAGAAATGCCCAGATAGGGCTGGGCATGGTGGCTCACGCCTGTAATCCCAGCACTTTGGGAGGCCGAGGCGGGCAGATCACGAGGTCAGGACATTGAGACCATCCTGGCTAACACGGTGAAACCCCGTCTCTACCTAAAATACAAAAAAAAAAAAAATAGCTGGCGTGGTGGCGGATTCCGGTAGTCCCAGCTACTTGGGAGGCTGAGGCAGGAGAATGGCGTGAACCTGGGAGGCGGAGCTTGCAGTGAGCCGAGATCGCGCCACCGCACTCCAGCCTGGGCGAGACAGAGCGAGACTCCTTCTAAAAAAAGCCTAGATAGAAGTATAACTTAAATTATACTGGAGGTTTTTAGGATTTATGGTAAAATGAGAAGATGGAAAAATATTAGTTTCTATAAGTTGATCTATAATAAATGAAAGGTTTGGCCACTATTAGTATGTATGGTCATTGCTTAAAAATGCAATCCCTTGATGAGGTCTTTGAGCAAATATATATATGTTTGTTCATAAGTTTCTTTGAGTGTTAGAAGAAATTCCCTTAAAATAATGGGATTCCTATTTGGAGGTGACTATTTTGCTATGATGATTTCTTTCTCCATATTATTCTCTAAGACTGGCTACATCCCTTTTGACACTAATGCTAATTCTGAGGAAGTAAACTATTACATAATAAACAAAAATATGAAAGCCTTGCTCAAATAAAAATCATGCCATGTAGAGTTTCAATTAAGAGTTATTAATTAAGAATTAGCCTTTTAGAAATTCACCTCCATAGCTGCAGAGCAAGGTCAAATTTCTCAGTTTGGTTATAGATGAGCATGTATCTATAGATATGCTGTATGCTGGGTAAACTTATGTGCTTTTATATTTTGAAATAGACTTCATGTTAAATAATTGGGTAATTTTGAGATAATCTCTAAAAACTCTGTAAGCACTTTTGAATGCTTTAGTAAACAAATATTGCTAGACTAATATGGTAATCCCATGTTCATATTTATATGTATTTTGCTTTTTTAGAAGAATATTGCTATTTTAGAAATAGGGAAATAAGAGACTGGAAAATATTTGAGTTTTGAAATAATACTCCAAATAGAAAGGGATTTAGAAAAGTCATATTTAATGCACATATTACAAGCTCCCTAGGGAGAGTTTTTATATTAGATTTATTTATTGCATATAGTAAACATTCAACATATACTTATTGATTATATTTTATTTGCCATCTGCAACCATTGAATACACTATGTTTTAAATAATTACCACAGCATCTATATGATACTTTTGATGGAATAGTAGATCTATTTTGCACTAAATTTCACTATTAAATCTGTCATGTCTAAATGGTAGAGTGTATACTATAAATGGATTATGTATTATATCATTTTTAGTGCTCCTTTAAATATGACAACTTTGAGAATTACTTAGGGATGTCTGTCAAAAACGCAGAGCCTAGAGCCCACCTATTCAGATTCTGTTTCTGGTGAGACCAGGAACCTGACTTTTCAAAAAATCTAGAGTTGATTCGTGGAGGTAGTTTCAGCATACACTGAGAAGCACTGCCTTTCAATATTTGAAGAGGGACATTTGCTAAATTCTAATATGTTTCATCATCCCCCAAAGGAACATGTATTGGATTAACTCCATCTTGGTAAGATGTGTCCCTTGTAAGTACTCTTCTAGTTCCACTTCCCATAGTGGAAAGCTTCTTCTCTACTTTTCTCACTTAACCATGAGTACAAAGATGTCTTAGAAGAATCCTTTGGCTTGGCAGAACTATAACATAACCTAATTCATTAGATGTTAGCCTTTTGAGATTAGTGCTACAAAATAGTTAAAAACATGGTTTTTTAAACTTAATTATTAAATTCTCTTTTAATTAGAAACCATCCCACTTTTATTTACCTCGTACTGCTTCACATTTCATTGGTATTGGAGACTGTTTTTAGTGGGTCATCTTGAATATATATTTGTATTTGCGTATTCATACTGGAAAATTCCAAGGGTAATGACGTAATTAAGTTTCAAGGCGGCTATACCGGAAATTACATTTATAAACCATTTCATAATTTCTCCTGTAAGATGTCTGTGAATTTAAAAGGTCAACAGTAGAGATCTACTACATGGTTCAAACTGAATCTGTTATTACTGCAAAATTACTTTTGTTAAAGTTAGCAATCATCCAAATTTCTAGAGAACCATTTTTTATAGAGATGATTCCTGGGATGTGGTATGTTTGGGAGAGAGGTGTGACAACATACATGGTACCAGAAATATTTCAGAAATGTTCTAATTTGAACCACAGTGACATTGCTTATAGCAAGAGCCATAAGTAATCAACCTAAAGCCACGATGAAAATAATTGTCTCTAAAGCGGCACCATAGGAATGACCAATTTGTTTTTAACCATACTTTTGCTTCTCTTTAGATAGATTTCAGATCAGCGTGAATATAGGAGCAATTGAATAGTTGTATTCCTCATGGATTATCTACCCTCTATTCTTAAACATCTCTGTTCTGTTCCTTTGTCTTCAGCCTATTCTCTCTTTAATTAACTGCAGTCTGGTTTCTCCTTTCACTGCCACATGGAAACTACTCCCACTAAGTCTCTGATGGCTTTCTAATTGCTAAACTAAAAGGAAGCTTTCCAAGTCTGAGTCAGTGCTGTGCCAACCCTTATCAGAAATTGTGGTGAAAGGAAAAGGCGTGCCTCTATATAGATCTATTAAAAAATCCTCCCATATTTTCCACCAAGTGGAAAAGTTAATAAAATCGCTACGATCAAAAAACACACATAAAGCCCTGGGTTGCCCAATCTATTGGCACATCATTGTCAACCCCATAAACATACCCAGTGGGAAAGCAAAGGCTGTGCAGGTCCAAGAACTACCAGCGGTTGTGTTACACAATAACACATGAGCATAAAACAACTCGTCATTAGTTATAATTTTGATATTTTGTTCACCATGGATTCTTTGCACTAATTATAATTTTTAAAATAATGTATTAAAATATTATTTGTCTTCTGAGTGCATTTTTCGATGCTCCTTTAATTTTTTTTTTCCCAATGTGAATGCTTAACCAAGCCCATTCCGAATCCCAGCCCTGTTCATAGTACTTGACTTCTTTGCAACACTTGATACTATTCTTTCCGTCTATTAAATCTGTCTTCTCTGAGCTTCTGTGACACCATTGTCTTGTTACTTCCTTTCTTCATCATGAAACATTCCTTCTTGCTAACTTTCTTAGGCTCTTCTTTTCTTCTTGCCCCTCAGGATTTCGTGTTCTCAGTGGCTTATCTTCACTGCTTAAAGCATGGTGTTATTTACACTTTTCCTGGCTGTGTTCACTCATTTCCACTGTTATTGCTTTCTTCTATGTGCTCGTTATTTCCTAGCCAGACAGTTGTAGTAGGCTCCTAAAAAGTCTGTTTTATCTCCATGCTAGCCCCTTTCTGATTCACAACAAAGGCAGAATGATTTTTTTTTTTTATAAAGGGAATATGTGGTTCATTTATTTATTAAACAGATATTTATGTACTTTTTGGGTATCAGCTATTACCTTAGATTCTAGGGATGAATCAGGAAATAAAAGAAAGTTCATTCTCTCTTGAAACTTATATCTTAATTTTTATTTGAATATTTCTATGGCCTTATTCAAGGAGTTGTATATAATTTTTATCTAAATATATGTTTGCATGATGTATTTGTGTGAGAAAAATGTTGTTTCTTTTTTTTTTTTTTTTTCAGTATTTTGACTATACAATTTTTTTTGATTACCTGTGTATGAAGTAATGGAAGCCTGAATTCCACTTTCTAAAAAAATACAAAAAATCATTTTTATTAAGGATATGGAGATCAGTGGGTTGTTATATTTAAGATTTCCTTTCCAAAAAATGGGTAATGTTCACCCATTTTTGATTGAATAAATTTAACACATATTGCTAATTCTCTCCCAAGTCTTGGAGCATGGGTACTGCCATAGTCTTTAAAC
The DNA here is from genome assembly GCF_008728515.1 of Papio anubis. Lineage (NCBI taxonomy): Eukaryota > Metazoa > Chordata > Mammalia > Primates > Cercopithecidae > Papio > Papio anubis. Next base: position 116,157,958 of record NC_044977.1, on the reverse strand, counting down.
AAATTGTGTAATCTAGTGGCCAAAAGCTCAAATCTAGCCTGGTAGTAGGTTTTTTTTTTTAGCTCACACAGTATGTGTGTTTTAATTTTATTCAATTGTTAAAAAAAATAATACTTTATTTTTATAGCAGTTTGAGGTTCACAGCAAAATTCAACAGAAAGTACAGAGTTCCCACATATCCCTCTCCAACCCCAAAGCACAATCTTCCCTTACATCAACATCCTGCACCAGTGTAATATATTTGTTACAACTGATGGGCCAACATTGACACTTCATTCTCAACCTAAGTCCATAGCCTGAATTTGGGTTCACACTTTGTGTTGTATATTTGATAAGTTTTGAAAAGATATAGTGGCACATATCCACCATTAGAGTATCATATGGAATAGCTTCACTGCCCTAAAAATCCTCTGTGTTCCACTATTCATCCCTACCTTCCCCTAAACCCTAGGTGACCAGTAATGTTTTTACTGTCTCCATAGTTTTTCATTTTCCATAACCTAATATAGTTGGAATTCATAGTTTGTAGCCTTTTCAGACTGACTTCCTTCACTTAGTAATATGCACTTAAAGCTCATTCATGTCTTTTTGTGGCTTGATAACTCAATTCTTTTTAGTACTGAATAATATTCCATTGTATGGATGTATAACCTTTTACTTATTCATTCACCTCTAAGACATCTTGGTTGCTTCTAGGTTTTGGCAATTTTTAATAAAGATGCTATAAACATCTATGTTCAGGTTTTAATGTGGACTTAAGTTTTTACTCCTTTGGATAAATACCAAGGAGCATGATTTCTGGATCAAAGCAATTGTTGGGGTGTGAATTGTCCCCAAGAAGCCACAGAAAACATCAAGGGAATATGAACGTATAATAAGCCTTTAAAAGGAATAGTAACTCTCGAATTTGAAAGGACACTGATAGTTGGAAGGAATGAAAAAAGTTATATATTAGGATACACATTGAGAAGCTGGAAATTATATTCCAATAATGCTATTAAAATAGTAATAGCTAGCCTTTTTGTAACTACTTACTAAAGCATAGTGAGGTTAAGTAAGGTGCACCAGTACACACAGCTAATAAGTATTAGGGCAAGCATTTGAACCCAGATAGTCTCTCACCAGTGTACTTGAAAGCATTTTTCATGAGTTACTTGATTTTTAGTCCTCAATATAACCCCATAAAATGATGATTTATGTATTTTTTTCCTATTTCACATATGAGGAAATAAGCCTAAAGTTTAACTTGCTCAAAGCCACAGAGCTCATCATACCGGAGCTAGGACTGAAACCCAGATCAATCAGATTATGACTTACATTTATGGTCTTTTTAAGTTACTCAACTGAGAGGCAATTATCCTTGAAACCACAGACATGAGTTTATATTTATGGACAGCTGATGGAGCTGGCATTGAAAATATGAAATGCAGAAAAGCATAGTAGTCCATTGTTTTACTAATAACTCGTTGGACCGCCTTATCAAGATCAAGAACTTGACATATAGCACAAAGCCTAGAAGGCTAAAGCTAAGTAACCATTAGTGGACTGAAATTGCAAAGGAAGAGCCAGGGTTCCTTTAACTTGGATGAGAATACCATTTATTTCCACAGTCAATCTTATTAATCAGCTGACTTATTTTTAGAGTATATTAGTAAATGAATCATGTTCTAAGAATCTGTGTAATGTCACCTGGCCTTTCTAACATTTTCTAGACTAACACCCTGATGTCTCCTATCGGACTAGTTACCATGCACACTGGTGGCCATTACTAAGAATGATGTCTCACCATGCTGAGGCTTACTATCTAATAGATTCTGTGGTTTACCAGTATTAAGTGATTAATACTTAGAAAAGGTCTAGGAGGCAGATGCTATTGTAATCTCTCCTCATTTTTCAAATGTGAAAACTGAGACATGTTGAGACTAAGCAACTTGCTTAAGTTAGTAAGTAGCAAGGCCAGACTTTTGAGTCCAGGTAGACTGGGTTGGATTTAAGTGATTAATGAATACAGGGGCCATAAACCCTAGAAAAGATAGTTTCCAGAGGAGAGGTATTTATTATTCATTCATTTAGTATTTATTGATTATATACTTTGTGTTACACATCATGCTAGGGCATTGTTGGGTAATTAAATATGATCTTAACTAGGCAAATTTTACAAAGGTATATTCTATCTTTTAATATAACTTTTCTTTGAATTTAATATTTTGAGTGGACTATTCAAGAGTAGGACTTACCTCTTAATTATTTTATCCTATCATTCCTCTTGTTTTGAAAAACATAAAAAGGATGAGTTGTTATGATAACAATAGTAGCATAATAACCTCCAGAGCATTTTTATCTTTTCATTATTTTTTAATGTATATGAAATCATGGCAATTAGATATGCAAAAAATGAATAAAAGAAAACAGATAGTTCATTTAGTACATCCCACTAGTATTGAATAATTCCCTATGGCATTTGGCAAAGACAGGCTCTTGTCTAATTTTAAATGACTCAATTGAAGCATCTGCTAGAGATTGATTCTAGAGGACTTTCTATGAAAGGCTTATAACATTTAGCCTAATTTTCCACTCCTTAAAATTTCAGAGCATTACCCTTAATTACAGTCTGTAACCTTCTTAGCCTTTACTGACTCCTTGTTTCATGCTATTTAGTGACTTACTATCCTTCTAAGTAGGTATTAAGTTTCCCCACTATTAATTATTTCTGGGTGAAACATTTTTATCTTTACATGGGTTGGTTGTAACCCTATAAAAATATCATTGTGCATTCTTCCTCTTTTGAATTTGTTCTGTATTATGTGTGTGTCAATTTATATATTAATTAATTTGTGGGTTAAATTTGTGAATTTTAAGTTTTTGTATCAGAAATCTAAGAGATCATCTGAACAGTGGCCAGTCATTTGCTAAATTCATGGGGTAACACCCAGGCCCATATTTTTCATTTATGCTATTACACAGCATGTCCGAACACTTTTCTTATATTCTGTAGATATATGTCAAAATAAAAGAACTTTTAAAAGAGTATTGAATAAAATGTTTATATAAATTTTAGGCATATGAAATTTATGTGTGAAATTTCTATAGAGAACTAATGGATATATTATTTTGTAGAAACATAACTTTTTTAAGACTAGGAAATAATGTGAAGTTTCTAGAGGCTGTCAGTCAATAGTTTATTCTTATTGACTGACATTTTTTTTAACCTTTATGTAGAGACTCTTCAATAGGTTAAATAATTTTACTGTTTGTTTCTTGAAATAGCTGCCTAGCTTATACCATTAAAATATCAAACACTGAGGCAAGAGTCTTTTAAGAAGTAGCTTTTTTATGCTTTCCACTTATCAATAACTTTCCATTATTTTTGGTACATTACAATCCTTTCATATCATAGACAAAGCTGCGGGTGTTAGTCTGTATTTTAGAGAAAAACAATGAGGAAGTGAGAATTGATCATAAAGTTTGAACATAATTATTTTCTGAAAATTATATATATTATAAGGTAATTATAAATTTTTTTCATAGAGAGTGCTAGCTAGTTATTACCATGCAAAAGGCTTGGTGGCGATTATTCCTATTTCTACCTACATACTATCATGGAAAGTGCTACCCACACACTATCATGGAAAGGCAACATTTATGACTTTGAGCTGGGGATATGCATGTTGGAACAAATTCTTGATTATCAGAGTCCCATACTGAGCTGCAGTGCTGCTTCTCCTGTGTCCCTGCTGAGAAGCATTGTGCAGAGGTTTGTCTTGACAGGCAGTCCGATAAAAATCGGAGCTTATCTGCTATATTGCTTTGATATTTCAATCTATTTTTGGATAGGTTTTACACTTTGGCACTTGGTATATTGTCTTTCCTTTGGGTATGCAGCTGGTGGCATTTTGGCATTTACTTAAAGTGCTATAGCAATTCCCACATCAAGAGAATCCTGTTCCTTCATGTTCTTGCAGAATAAATGCAAGGTGTCTTATTTCAGGATGGGTGAAATGTAATTAATATATTTTCATAACTTAGTATATCTTTAAAGGAAATGGATCTGCCATAGCCAGGCCAAGTCATCATGGTCAGGTGTTAATAAATGTTTCGCTGTTTAATCCAGTGATTCTCAAATTTTAGTGTGAATTGGAATCAGTTGGAGGGCTGCTAAAAACACATTGCTGGGCCCTATCTCAAGAATTTCTGATCTGTAGTCTGGAATGGTGGCTAATATTTAGAATTTCTAACAAATTTCAATGTGATGCTTATACTGCTAGTCTAAAAACAACCTTTAAGACCCACTGGGTTTTATAACATTATCCAACCACAACGCTTAAGAATGAGACTAGGCCAAGAAAATCTGGGACCCGTACTGGAAAACCACTGATCTCATCTACTAGTTGGCAAACTTATTTTGTAGTAGACCAGAGAGTAAATATTTTAGGTTTGTGGGACAAATGGCCTCAACTTATTGTTATAGCAGGAAAGCACCCATAAACAATACATAAATGTATGGTCGTGGTTGTGTCCCATTGAAATTGTATTTATAAAAACAGGCATCAGGCCAAATTTGGCTGATAGACCATAGTTTGCCAATCCCTGATCTAAAAGAGACTTGTATCTTTTCTCACATACCATGTGTATCTTATATATTAACTAGCAATGTTCCCAACTTAGAACTATGATCTGTGGATGATATATAAGAAGTATAAATCTGATTTTTTGACTCTCTTTAGGATAGTAGAGTTCAGTGTAATATAGTCTTGACACAGTTTGAGAGAAATGAAATGCTTAGGCTGGAACAGATTTTATGAGATAAGCGAATCATGGAAAATAGGTCGAAACTAGGCAAGAGAGCAGAACAAATATCTCAGAAAGGACAAGAGAAAAGATGTGAAGAGAGTACACAGTACATTTTTGAAGGGACGGCGAGGATATCCATTATATGAAAAGGATTGTAGAAATCTATAGAAATGTTGAGTCACAAATATCATTTGTTAACATTTATTGTGCATATTCTATATTTTAACACAATGATAGATCCTGAGGACACAGCTAACATAGTCCTTGCCTTCAAGAGGCTCAGAGGTGGATCAAAATATTAAAGGATCTCAAAACCTTATACGAGTATTTGAAGTTGATATGCTTAACTTATGGTGGGTTTTCAAGAAATGTTTAATTAAAAATGAAATTTATAGGCCAGGCGCGGTGGCTCAAGCCTGTAATCCCAGCACTTTGGGAGGCCGAGACGGTCGGATCACGAGGTCAGGAGATCGAGACCATACTGGCTAACCTGGTGAAACGCCGTCTCTACTAAAAAATACAAAAAACTAGCCAGACGAGGTGGCAGGCGCCTGTAGTCCCAGCTACTTGGGAGGCTGAGGCAGGAGAATGGCATAAACCCGGAAGGCAGAGCTTGCAGTGAGCTGAGATCCAGCCACTGCACTCCACTCTGGGTGACAGAGCGAAACTCTGTTTCAAAAAAAAAAAAAAAAAGAAAAGAAATTTATGTGATTAAAAATAGGGAATTTTTATTAGTTATTGATCAGTAAAGTGTCTTGAAAAAGACTGTTTTAGAAAAAGGAGATAACCATCCTGTATAAGTTAATAGAATGGTAACCATAAAAAATGTCTATTAATAATATTCTATTAATCCCACAGAAATTTTGCTAAGTCGGACATAGCATGTGTTGCATTGGGGCTTTTCTTTTATATGTGGTGCTTAGGAAAATCCAAAATACACGTATTAATATGTGTATATTAAGCCACTCTCAGAATTAAAGACAATTTCCAAAGAATTATGCCATTTTGTCCTTCTAATATGAGAATATACCATTTAAAAGTCTCTGTATAGAGAAAAAACATCTTCCACAGTTGAGTGGCTTTTTATTTATGAGATTTTATTGTTAAAAATTGTATGTATGATCTGGTTGGAGTTTACTATGAAATAAAACATCCAGTGAGAGCTAGTGGTAAATGTTGGTGTGACACTTAAGTGAGATAATCATTAAGTTTCTTCTAGTCTCAGTATTCTGATTTTAGGTAATGCTTTGTGGACCTTTTGGTCCACAAAGTTAAAAGAACTAATTCAGGCAAGTTTTTCTGCCACCTGAGGAAAAAAAAAATCACATCTTTAACAATGCATTTCAATATAAGATACTAGAGTTCATTTCATTTAGTAAAGAGAATCCTTAATGTGGGGATAGGAAAAGCAAGGATCAAAGACATTATGTTAGACAAGATGACATAGGACTTTTCGTCTATCTACCTCAATCTGTAGGGTTTGATTTTTAATCACATGCAGGAATGCAGATGGCAATATGCCATTTTAATCCAGTTAGATGCCAAGAGAAAGATTAGGAAAAGAGTTCCATGTGGCTTCGCATTTCTTGTGATTTGTAGCTTGAAGACTTCTTTGTGAACGTGTCTCTGCTTTTTTTTTGTTATGACTCCTTCTGTTACCGAAACACCAGGGGTTTGGTGTGGGTCCTGCTGCTTGCCACACAGAAAGTCAATTACTGACACAAGTATTGTCATGGAAGAAGGATTGAATGGGGTGCTGCAGCTGAGGAAATGGGAGATCAGTCTCAAATCCATCTCTCTGACCTACTAAAATTAGGGGTTTATGTAGCAGGGAAGAAATGTCACTATGTCTGGCAAAACAGGAACTTGGGAGGGTTAAGAGCAATCATGATGAATGAGGAGTCTGGCCTCACTTTCTGGATGTGGTGATCTGGTGAGTTTCAGTTATTTGATACTTTTTGAGAGGTCTGGTGGGGGGTCCTTTCCTGAAGGAGAAACTCAGCTAAAACAAATGTAAGCTTCAAGCTTTAAGAGCAGAAAAGTCAATTTTTATATTTACCCAAAAATCCCCAAAACCTGTCTATGGGACTACTGGGTTGGTTTCACTTCTTCATTTTCAGTGTTGAGGGAGGGCAGAAACCCACATTTGTACTAAAATTATCATTAATTTCTTGCATACCCTTACCCATGAATAGAATCTTGAGACACTTAAATATAAGCTGAGAATTAAGTAGTGACTTTCAATCCTCCTCATTCCTTACTTCTTCTATTCTCCACAAATGAGATAATATTAAATGTCCTGAATTATGTGTGTGTGTAGGCAGGTATGCACTTGTGTGTGTCCATACTAATGTGGTAATAGCATTCTTGAACTAAATACTTTATTTGAAGCTTGAGCTGCTATAGCAAAATCCCACAGACTTGGTGGATTAAGCAACAGAAATGTATTTCCCCCAGTTCTGGGTACTGGGAAGTCCAAGATCAAAGTTCCAGCCAGTTTTCAAGGGCTGTCTTACAGATGGCCTCCTTGTTAAGTTCTTATATGGCAGAGAGAGAGAGTGTGCAAGCTCTCTGGTCTCTTCTTTTTAAATCACTAATCGTGAAAGGATCCATTTGCAAATATTGTAACATTGGAGATTAGGGCTTCAACATATGAATTTTGGGAAAACACAAACATCTGGTCCGTAACATTTGAGGATAGGTAAGTCTAGGATTCATTTAATTCATGTATTAACCTAGTTAGGTTATCCTTATCAAGAGGTTCTTTCTTTGTGAGAAAAGAGAGTTAGATGGCACTTCTAAATTGGTGAATCTACAAGATCTACCTTAAGCACCTTTTTCTCTAAAAGCAGAAAGAATTTAAGACAAAAATTCAGAATTGTTATTTTATTATGTATTTTGGTAGTTGAGAAATTTTTGACACATTATTTCTTATGTAAAGCTTAAGGAAGATGGAGGATACTGAAATGAGGGTGAAAACTAGGAGGAAGTTAACTTAATAGAAGGTTAAGAATTTTTTTCTAGTCACAAGCTTGTACAATACTACAAGTTAATCTCGATAAAAGAAAATAATAGCTTATTTAGGGTTAAGTAATTTTGAAAGGAGAATAAGAACACTTTATAGCTTTCAAGTATCTCAAAACTAAGATAAAATATTACAATAAAGATGGTGAAGCACAAATAAGTAGCTTCATAATTCATAGCATTATTACTTAGTATCACAGCCACTGCCAATATGAAATGTAGAATAACCAATCTTGGCATTAGAAGATATAAAAGGAAAAGACTCAATGTCTTAAAATAGTATATAATTATATCACTCATTTATTGAGCACCTAATACATGCTGGGCAATGTGTGAGGTACATTACATACCATGTCTCTAATTCTCACAGTAGTTCTGCAAGTTTCCTGTTTTCATTCTAATTTCGAGGTGAAGTAATTGAGACTTAGATTCAGAAATTATCCAAGGCCATACAGATATGAAGAACAAAGTTTTCAGTCCTAGATATGCTCTTTCTAATACACATCTCTTCCTGTGTTTAATCCTTTTTTCCCAAAGAGATACTAAGTTACTTCCTTTCCAGTTATGTATTTTCTGTTTCATCTTTTTGTTGTTGTTGTTATTTGTTTGTTTTTGAAGCAGGATCTCACTATGTTACCCAGGCTGGTGTGCAATGGTGGAATCACAGGTCACTGCAACCTCCACCTCACAGGTTCAAGTGATCCTACCATCTCAGCCTCCCAAGTAGCTGGGACCACAGGCATACACCATCATGCCCAGCTAATTTTTAATTTTTATTTTTTGTAGACACAGGGTCCCATGGTTACAGGATCCTTACAGTGATGCTTTTCTGTTTGGAAACCTCTGTGGCCAGCAGCACCTTTGCTCAAGTTTTGCTTGGGCCCACTGGGCTTGTTCTGCCCACTCGGCCTTGCAGGCTGCGCTTGGCTCACACTACTGGCCTGGATCCCATGCCGGCCAAGGATGAACAGAGTGGTGAGGGATATGTGAGTGAGCGAGCATGGGGTCTGGCCATGCACACTGGCTGCAGTGGGGTGGGCAGCTCCAGGCACTGGCATGGGTGCTGGCTCCCTGTGAGGCGGCAGCTGGACCAGGTGTACTGCAAGCAGCTTCCATGGCTGGCACTAGGGAACACAGTGATGCCTGGAAGCTTGGAGATACCAGGAACCTCAGACCCCCAAATAGAGTGTCACAGCCCTGGCTCAGGGAGTTCGTAGGTCTAGGAGGGCCACAGCTCTTCTCTCCTTTCTTCTTTCCTTTTTGTTGCCTGCAATGTGGCAAGGAAGGGGCATGCTTCAGCCCTGTTAGTGTTACAGCTCCTTTACCCCTGCCATTCAGTGGGTCCTGAGTTCTTGTCCTGTGTCCAGGTAGAATGAGGTATGAGGACAAATTGAGGGTGAGCGAGGTGAAGAGGAGTTTTATTGAGTGACAGAACAGCTCAGAGAAGACCCACACTGGGTAGCTCCTCTCCAAAGGCAGGGTGTCCCAACAAGTGTTCAGCTGTCAGCAGAGAGGAGACCCTGGAGTGGGTAGCTCCTCTCCGCAGCTGGTTGTCCAATTGTCTCTTCAGCTTTCAGCAGAGAGGAGACCCTGGAGTTCCTCTCTGTAGGCAGGTTGTCCCGTCGTCTCCTTGAGGCTGGCTGAGTCCGGGGTTTTTATGGGATTCAGTGGGGAGGAAGTGCATACTGATTGGCTCATGGGCGGCCTTTTGTGGGCCTGGAAAAAGCATTGTACTTCCTATTCTGGTCCATCAGCCCAGCCACCAGGCTTCAGGCAATCCTGGCTTGAAGGTGCAGTTTTACTGCGGACCCGTCTCTTTCCACCCAGGAGCCTATCTTCCCTTGTCACCCAGGCTGTTTGTGCTGTGGGTTCCCTGCAGTTCTATGCTGAGCTTCCCTCAGCCCCCTCTCAGGCTTCCTTCTGTGCTTGTTGGTGCCCAAAGTCTGGAGAGGGCCAAGGCAGCAGGGTGATTGTGTGTCAGTGCTGCCCCAAGCTTGGGAACACCAAGTTAGGTTGCTACAATGTTGCAACAGTGAGGCTCAGCCTCAACTTTGCTCCATAATCAAAGCATAGGCAGCAGGTACAGCTGTGCCTGGAAGTGGGGGGGCGGGGGAGAGTGGTCCTGCCCTGCCAACTAAAGAAGGTGGAGATTCCACCCGTTTTTGACTCCTGCCAGGCCAGGGAGCATGCAACCCTAGCCACATCTCCCCTACTGAAACCAGTGTCATGGCAGCAGCCTCTCCAAATGGGCTGCCACTGCCAACACCACTATATTCCCCAGGCAGGTCTCAGACCCCTGGGCTTAAGCAATTCTCCTGCCTTGGCCTCCCAAAATGCTTGGATTACAGGTGTGAGCCACTGTGCCTGGCCTGCTTTATCTTTAATTGTATTTAGTACTGTGTGGCACAAAGTAAGTGTGCAATTTATGCTTGCTGAATTAAGGTGCAAATGTAAACATGGAAAAATGAAAGCAAGGGAGAAAAGTATTTGTGTATTTGTGTATACATTTGTTGTTAAGATAAAATGGTATGCTTTAAAAATAAAAAGTCTATACATTGTTGACTTCCAAAAGAAATGAAAAATTTCTGTCTGCTTACAATAAAAGGAACTGATCAAGTTATGCTAAGAAGCATTAATCAAAGAACACAATTCAAGAGACAATAGATAAATTATCTCATGCAGCTCCCAATTTAACTCTGGTTTTTGATTTATGAACAGGAAATGAGCTTTGACTATTAGGCACCTGGATGAAGAGCCCTGGGTTCAGATTGTCAGTCTCCTGTAACCTGAAGAAGCCCTCCAGTTGCACTAGGAACGTTCAATTGAAGTAAGACCTAATTATTTTAATCAGATTGTAAGACTTTCATTCTTGAATCAACTTTTAATAAGGTGATTTGATGTATTTCTATAGTGTGCCAATAGCTGCTAATTTTGAAAAAAGAAGAATGCAAGCATTATTCTATGGCAAAGTTTTATGTATTCCAATTTTTATTCATCTTTTATTTCATGGGTTGAAGCCCATTTTCTTTGGATAGCATTATAAAAATATTTTAATTTCTGTGTGGCTGTTGAAATTGGTGCAGTATTCTTGTCTTGGTGTGTATCAATTCTCTGTCTGTAATTGTGAATGTTATAACTAATCAAATTAAGTCTTGTTTTTGGTTTAAGTCAGTCCAGTGATTTTTATTTAAAAATAACAACAATGCAGTTGATACAACATGGCTTGCATAACTTCTTTATTTCAAGTTCATATAGATTCGTTGACCTTTTGGAACGGTTCTCAGTAAGTGACCATACATAGACTGTGAACTTCTGTTCATACATTATGGCTTAATATGTATAAAACTTTAGATGATGTGGATAATGGAAAGGCACAAAATAATAGCACAGAACCAAGAGCTGGAACATTTGAGCAGAGCCAGTATAACCACCAACACAATTCAGGAATATAGAAGAATCTTTTAACTTTTCTTAGTCATCCCTTGCATTCAAATGTAAGAAGTTAGATTGAATAAGGGAAAGTTGACCAATTCCTGTGCCTTGGAGTGTCAGGCAAGTAATGCAGATTTATGAAGTGGCTGGGTGTGAGACAATAAAAACTAGTAGGCCTATGGGGAAAGAGACTGTACCTCTTAAAAAAGCCATTAAGATTCAAGTGTTTTAAAACGGTCAAAGAAATAAATTGGGGAGGAGCCCTGGAAAAGCGTAGAGGGAGGAGAAGGGTTGAATTTGGCCTTAAGATTGAATTAATTTCTAAGGTTATTTTCCACTCAAAATATGACTATAGAATTATGTTACTATGTAAACAGTTATAATATTGCCTAGCATTTGTTGAGCTCCATTTCTGTTACTTTCTAAGTAACTAAAACTAAATAAGTAAAAATTAAACAGTTTTTGCTTGCATTTCTCTGAACTTTACAGTACATTGGGGAAAAATGATTTTTTGACCATAAAATCCAATACTTACATGATGCATCGGTTTAATCTTTTTCTGAGGCTTAAAAAATTATTTATCTAGAATGAGAACTTCAAATCTAGGACTGCCATCCAAGAATAAAACTAGCCTGTAAATTACTGGTTAGCAGCTTATTTCTTAATTTGTATTTTTTTTTATCAACATTCTAATGAAAATATTTCTTCATATGGGAAAAAATTAAATTGGTAGCTTAAAGAGATATATTTTCTACCATAATATTCTAACTTTATCAACTCTTATACTTTTATTTTCCTTTATTTTCTTTTTTACAACAGTGGAATATATTCATTTTTTTTTTCACATTTTACTGCCTCTCAAACCTATATTTTACTATAAAATAAGTACATTTTATCAGATGGTAATGGCAATTAGGCAACAGGCTTAGTGGAAGATGGGAAGTTGGCCAAGACAGTATACTCTTAGAATCTTGTCTAATGTTTTGGCTCAGTTTTAATCAGAATTTATGTCTACAAGAAAATTGAACGAAGATTTTAGGGACTCACATCAGTTATTATAATGATAAAAAGATAATTATTAGGAGCTAGGATCTCTATGGTTTCATTTGGGCCCTTCCATGTCTTCTTTTTTCTTACGTTTATTACTCATAGAGCTTTTCAGTTCATGATCGTATGTAGACAGATTTGAGTTACTTCAAGTATGATCATTTTGAGAATTGAGTATATTATATAAAGCATGCAATGTCTTTTAGGTGGGTTTTTCTATGTGTTAGTAGAAGCTGTTACTGACTTATATATTCCCAAAATAACATTTTAAGAGGCTTTTGCTTTGGATGTTATAGTCTAGCCATGTTGTAATGATTTTGAATAGTTGCTATCCAGTTCTTTGATAGCCAAGCCAACCAGAAGAACCTCAGTATTAATGCCAAATTGATCAGAAGTGGTTACATCTATTTCTTGATTGACTTACATCGTGTATTAGCTAAAAGTATTAGCTCTTTTTAAATAAACATTCATTCTGTCTTCCAAAGACTCCACACATTGTGAAAAATAAGAATAAACAATAAATGAAATGTTAGAAGTTAAAGTAAAGCTATTTAAGGAGGCTTTCTAGTGATGCCAACTTGTATCTTATTACCTTGTTTTATAAAAGCATTTTGTAAAAACAAAACAAAACAACTCAAAAAATACCAGTGTAATTTAAGAATTTTCTTTAAGAAATACATTCATATGTTGATTTTCAATATTTTGTTAAAACATAATGCCTGTGGGCAAGGTGGACATGTAAGCAGCAAACCTATTTTTTTTTTTTTTAATTGCCTTCTGAGGCTTAGAGAATTAAGGAATGCCTAACCCATTGAACCCATTGTTGAGCTCACTGATTCCCAACATGAAAGCAAAGTAACCCAAGCATCTAGATTGAGTTAGTTAATTTTACCTTTCTTGTCTGTACTCCTTATTGGTGATTGTAAAACTAAAAAGCCTCAGACCTGCATTCCTTTCATGCTATGAAAAATCTTTTGATATCCACTTAACATAAGTTCACCTTTAGCATTTGACATTTATTAGTCATGGCTTTCAAATGAAGTGTTTAATTAAAATCAAAGTGCCATTGTTTTTAATAATCCATAAAGAATGAGTAGGAATTAAATTTAGAAAAATATGACAGTGGCTTTAAGAGTACTGTAGCTCCTGTGTGAATATTGCAGTTGTCTGAAAAATTTCATAAAATACTCTTATTATCAAAATCTAATTTAAAGTTTAATGAGGCAGTAAAGTTGAGATATTCACAAAGAAACCAGAATAATAACGGTAAAAATTTAGCCATAACTAAGTATAATCTAAGCAAACATTTCTGGTCAATTAGCTTTCATTGTGCTAAACAGTGACAAACTACAAAGGTAATTAGAAATCACATATTAGTGAGTGTCTAGATGCTGGGGCTACTTGGAGCCATTTTATGCTGCCAGAGATGTTCTACCACTTCTTGAATCTCTTTAAACTAGGGTAGATAAAATTATAGGAATTTTTATTTTTCATGAAAAAGTTCTCACTAAACTATCCAATAAATTTGATTTATGTCAGAATTTTCTGTTTGCTGTTTTATTTTCCTTAAGAAGTAGACTTTGCTTTGGGTTCAAAACCAGTAAATAAATAAGAACAGTTAAATGGTCTAACAGTGATAATTCAATAGGAAAATAAAATCTGGTTTCATATGCAATCATATAGCACCCATGATCTGTACATTTCTGAACCAATGGATTTAAAAAAAGAGTCTTACTGATATTCTAAGTCCTATCCAATGGAGAAATACAGAGGAAAACTGATGGAAAATATCTTGAGGTACTTTTCATATTGTCCTTAAGTTCATCCCTCCCTCAATGTAATTTTACCTAAATAATGTTTTCTGAAGTGAATTCACTCATCATGAGATTGACTTTATTAGGAAGACTCAGTCTATTTGTTTAAAATGCATTTTGATAAAATCGTTGAAATATTTTTGGCTTCAGTTACATAATGCACTTAAATAATATAAAAAACAAACAACTTAATTAGCTAAAATAAATATTTAAATGTAATATACTATTTCAGGTAGAAATGGTAATTGTTGTATTATTATAACGTATCCTTGAAACTGAAATTATATTGTTCCTTTTTACATTTTTTAAGAATCTTGTGTCCCTCTCAGAGGGCAAGCTTGTAACAGTTTTCTTTCTAAAGATATAAAAGAAAAAAACAACATTCATATAGTGAATAAAAAGCCATAAAGAGCTAAATAATATTTTAAAGGGAAAAAACTCCAACTCATTAACTTTTTAGCTTTATATAAATTGCTAGCTGCCTTTTGCCTAATTTTGTAAGTTTTTGAAGGTCTTTGCATGTAGCTCTTGCAATAAATTTCAAAGATACCAACTTTTAATCATATTAATCAGTTTGACAGCAATTTATTTAGTACTTGATGCTGAAAACTATCTTTACACAAGTGGTTTCCATTTCCTTATATAACTAGAATAAATCTGTAATATTTCATTTGCAAATATGACATATGTTCTCTTATTAACTTACATGGAATGAATTTTATCCTTTTTGTGTATGAACTGCCTTCTTGTCCTTGGAACATGTTTTTATATTATTCTTTTCAAAAGAAATGTTTGTAAAATTGATTTTTTTTTCAAACTGAATGTTCACCTTTTAATTCAAAGTGGTACTGCTGTAAAACTCACTCTTATTTCTCTCTTTCATAATAAAATATTTCTACTATGGGTAACATACTGACATTTTAAACAAAACTCTTTAAAATTTCTCAAGGACCATTTAATAAAAATATTTAGGGTGAGTCTGTTATGTGTTAAGATACTATTTTAGGTAGTGGGAGAATGAAGATAAATATACTACCATACTTTTCCTCAGCATGTTCACTGTCTAGTGGGGGATACAAAAACATTACAATACAGAGTCATATTGTAATGGTAAATAACTGGGAATAAAAAAATTCTTAGGTAAGATGATTGTTTTTTATTATTATTAGGTAAGATGATCAGTTTATTTCCAGCCCTGATGAGTCATGGGCTTCAGGTCAAATACTAGGGTGATCAGTTTTTTAGAGCCAACCTAGTACCTATCCATATCATGCCAGACCAAAAAAGTCAAAATATAAAAAAAAATATAATAAATAATCATATGCATATGCGATACTTTAACATTTAAAACACAAAAAAGAATATTTAGTGAAAGAATGTGTTATTTCATATTATTTACTTTTCTGTTACATAATTGCTACTATTTAAACAAAACTACAGTAGGATATTTAAAAGTGGCACCTATTAGTAATTAACAGGAGGACTAAACAAATGATATGTGTGAGAAAAATATAACAATATTTTAATGATGTTTCTGTTCTTTAATACATTTAAATATTTAAAACTTTTATTAGATACTTAAATTTTGTAGGGCATATTATGAATTTGTAAGATAGACAAATATGAGAATATAAAGCAAGAATGTAAATACAAAAGGACTAATATTTAATACAAAGTAACAATGATGTGGTTTTTTTTTTTTTTTTTTTTTTTCCTATCTCATGATACAGTAGGATATTTTTACTCTTTGTGTTTCTCTGAACTGCCTGTAGCTTCTGGGTCATGCTTTTTTTCTTCTATGTAATAGTAAAGGTGAATAGAGTCAAATATGTAATTCACTTTTATTTGTAGCTCTGTTCTTATCAAGCCCACATTCACTAATTCCTGGTACCAATCTGATGTGATAACATCAAAGTAAATATCCTATCAACGAAATAAGTTGACTACTTAGGATTTTGCTTCCTAGAAGTGGCAAATGTTTAGACTGGTTGGAATTAGAATCCAGATCTGTCTATCCACTTTGTATCTACAGTCTTCTCTCAGTAGACTAGCTGTTTCTCAACCAGGTCTTTTGTTTCTGTAAATTTATCATATGGACAATCCCTGTCTAAAATATCCATCATTTAAATGTCTCCAGAGCATGTTTTATACCATTGTAAGTTAAACCTCTCTGTTTATGAGAAAATAGTCTTAAAGCACACAAGTCATTTGAACTTGTAAAATCAAATTGGATTCCAAATAAAATAGTTTTGGTAAATAAATAATGAGAAAGTGTTCTAACTTGGCTATACTTTTCTAGTAACAATTTTGCAGTTTTGAATCAGAATATGTGCTTTTGCCACAATTTAACCTCAAACAACTCAGATGTCATTAGTTCTTTTTTTTCTAGATTCCATTATTAAATATTTATTAAACTGTTTTAGAGAAACAGCATATAATGTCTATTTTATTTTAATATTTTTCTTCATTATTATCCTCAATGTATTTCCAAATTAGAATAGAATATTATTTTTACTTTCATACTCTGAAGGTGAATTATGACTGGCCAACGTTTTACACCTTTTCTACTGCCAGTAATAAGAATAACCATCTTACAGGTACATGTCTAAGGAACATATATTTTTTCATTTCTATAAATTTAGAATCTAATCATGTGCTTCTGCACGTTTTGAAGAAATTGAAAAATGTATAAAAGCTTTCATTATGTAATTCTCAATATCACAGGTAGACAAATCACTCCAGTTTTAGCCGTGTTGTATACAAGAAATGCAGGGTATTTAGCAGGAGATATTTTTTGCATTTTCTTTGGTCAGAAGTTTATATATTGATTAGGTTTGTCAAAATTTATACCCACACTGTCTGCCAAACATGCAGATAGATGAGTGTGGTAGGCAGAATAGTGGCCTCATAATGACGTTCAAGTTCTAATCCTTGGAACCTGTGAATATATTATGTTACATGACAAATGGAGATTAAGGTAGCAGATGGAATTAAGGTTGCTAATCAGATGACTATAAAATAGGAGATAATAGCCTGGATGATCCAGGTGGGCCCAATGTAATTATAGTGTCCCTTAAAGAGGGAAAGAGAAGACTTATGTCAGGGTGATGTGATATATGAGACTCAAGCAGCCATTGATTGCTCTGAAGATTAAGAAGGCCACTAGCATTACATAATGGTAAAGGGATCAATTCAACAAGAAGGGCTAACAATCCTAAATATATATGCATCCAACACAGGAGCACCCAGATTCATAAAACAAGTTCTTAGAGACCTACAAAGAGACTTAGACTCCCACACAAAATAGCGGGGGATTTTAACAGCTCACTGTCAATATTAGGCAGATCATTGAGACAGAAAATTAACAAGGATATTCAGAACTTGAACTCAGCTCTGGATCAAGTGGACCTGATAGATATCTACAGAACTTTCCACCACAAAAACAACAGAATATACATTCTTCTCGGTGCCACATGGCACTTTCTCTAAAATTGGTCACATAATTGGAAGTAAAACACTCCTCAGCAAATGCAAAAGAACTGAAATCTGACAAATAATCTGTCCGACCACAGTGCAATAAATTTAGAAGTCAAGATTAAGAAACTCACTCAAAACCACACAACTACATGGAAACTGAACAGCCTGTCCCTGAATGACTCCTAGGTAAATAATGAAATTAAGGCAGACATAAATAAGTTCTTTGAAACCAATGAGAACAAAGATACAATGTACCAGAATCTCGGGGACACAGCTAAAGCGGTGTTAACAGGGAAATTTATAGCACTTAATACCCACATCAGAAAGCTAGAAAGATCTCAAATCACCACCCTAACATCACAACTAAAAGAACTAGAGAATAAAGAGCAAACAAATCCAAAAGCTAGCAGAAGACAAGAAATTACTAAGATCAGAGTGGAACTGGAGGAGATAGAGACATGAAAAACCCTTCAAAAAATCAATGAATTCAGGAGCTGGTTTTTTGAAAAAATTAATAAAATAGATCACAAGCTAGACTAATAAAGAAGAGAGAAGAATCAAATAGACACAATAAAAAGTGATAAAGGGCATATCACCACTGACCACACAGAAGTACAAACAACCATCACAGAATACTATAAACACCTCTACACAAATAAACTAGAAGATCTAGATAAAACTGATAAATTCCTGGACACATACACCCTTCCAAGAGTAAACCAGGAGGGAGTCGAATCCCTGAATATATCAATAAGTTCTGAAACTGAGGCAGTAATAAACAGCTTACCAACCAAAAAATCCCAGGACCAGATGGATTTACAGCAGAATTCTACCAGAGGTACAAAGAGGAGCTGGTACGATTCCTTCTGAAACTATTCCAAACAACTGAATATGAGAGACTTCTTTTTAGCTTATCTTATGATGGCAGCAGCATCCTGACACCCAAACCTGGTAGAGATACAACAACAAAAAGAAAACCTCAGGCCATTATCCCTGATGAACATTGATGTGAAAATACTCAGTAAAATACAGGCAAACCGAATCCAGCAGTGCATCAAAAAGCTTATCCAATAGGATCAAGTCAGCTTCACCCCTGGGATGCAAGGCTGGTTCAACATACGCAAATTAATAAACATAAGTCATAACAGAAACAGAACTAAAGACAAAAACCACATAATTATCTCAAAGGCCTTTGATAAAATTCAACCTCCCTTCATGTTAAAAACTCTCAATAAACTAGATATTGATGGAACATATCTCAAAATAATAAGAGTCATTTATGACTAACCCACAACCAATATCATACTGAATGGGCAAAAGCTGGAAGCATTCCCCTTGAAAACCAGCACCAGACAAGGATGCCCTCTCTTACCACTCCTATTCAACATAGTATTGGAAGTACTGGCCAGCACAATCAGGTAAGAGAAGGAAATAAAGGGTATTCAAATAGAAAGAAAGGAAGTTGAATTGTCTCTGTTTGCAGATGACCTTATCTTATATCTAGAAAATCCCATTGTTTCAGCACAGGAAACTGGTCTTAAGCTGATAAGCAACTTCAACAAAGTCTCAGGATACAAAATCAATGTACCCAAATCACAAGCATTCTTATACACCAACAATAAACAAGCAAAGAACCAAATCATGAATGAACTGCCATTCACAATTGCTACAAAGAGAATAAAATACCTAGGAATATGGCTAACAAGGGATGTCAAGGATGTCTTCAAGGAATACTACAAACCACTGCTCAAGTAATTAAAAGAGAACACAAACAAATGGAAAAACATTCCATGCTCATGGATAAGAAGAATCAATATTGTGAAAATGGACATACTGCACAAAGTAATTTATAGATTCAGTGCTATCCCCATTAAACTACTATTGACTTTCTTCATAGAATTAGAAAAAAAAAAGTTTTACAATTTATATAAAACCAAAAAAGAGTTGGTATAGCTAAGACAATCGTAAGCAAAAAGAACAGAGCTGGAGGTAGCACAGTACCTGACTTCAAACTGTACTACAAGGCTACAATAACCAAAGCAGCATGAAACTGGTATAAAAGCCACATAGACCAATGGAACAAAATACGGATCTCGGAAATAAGGCCACCCATCTACAACGCTTTGATCTTTGACAAATCTGACAAAAACAAGCAATGGGAAAGGATTCCCCATTTAATAAATGGTGCTGGGAAAACTGGCTAGCCATATGCAGAAAACAGAAATTGGACCCTTACAGCTTATACAAAAATTAACTTAAGATGGGTTAAAGACTTAAGTGTAAAACCTAGAACTATAAAAACCCTACAAGAAATCTAGGCAGTACCATTTAGGACACAGCATGCGCAAAGATTTCATGAGAAAAACAACAGAAGCAATTGCAACAAAAGCGAAAATTGACAAATAGGATCTAATTAAACTAAAACACTTCTGCATTGCAAACAAAACTATCATCAGAATGAAAAGAAAACCTACAGAATGAGAGAAAAGTTTTGCGATCTATCCATCTAACAAAAGCCTAATATCCAGAATCTACAAGGAACTTAAACAAATTTACAAGAAAAGACCAAACAACCCGAATTGAGTGTGGGCAAAGGACATGAACACACACTTCTCAAGGAATACATTTATGTGGCCAAAAAAACATATGAAGAAAAGCTCTACATCACTGTTCATCAGAGAAATGCAAATCAGTACCACAGTGAGATAACATCTCATGCCAGTCAGAATGGTGATTATTAGAAAGTCGAGACCAGCCTTATCAACATAGTGAAACCCTGTCTCTACTAAAAGTATAAAAATTATCCAGATGTGGTGGTGTGTGCCTGTAATCCCAGCTACTCAGGAGGCTGAGGCAGGAGAATCGCTTGAACCTGCATCTGGGAGGTAGAGGTTGCAACGAGCCGAGATTGGGCCATTGCACTCCAGCCTGGGCAACAGACTGAGACTCCATCTCAAAAAAAAAAAAAAAAAAAGTCAAGAAACAACAGATGCTGGTGAGGCTGTGGAGAAATAGGAACACATTTACACTGTTGGTGGGAATGTAAATTAGTTCAACCATTGTGGAAGACAGTGTGGTGATTCCTCAAAGATTTTGAACCAGAAATACCATTTAACCTAGCAATTCCATTATAGGGTATATAATATTCCCCCAAAATATTAAATCATTCTATTATAAAGATACATGCATGTGCATGTTCATTTTCATTGCAGCACTATTCACAACAGCAAAGACATAGACTCAACCCAAATGCCCAACAGTGATGCATTGGATGAAGAAAATGTGGCACATGTACACCATTGAATACTATGTAGCCTCGAAAGGGAACAAGGGCATGTCCTTTGCAAGGACATGGATGGAGCTGGAAGCCATTGTCCTCAGCAAACTAACGCAGGAACAGAAAACCAAACACCACATGTTCTCACTTACAAGTGGGAACCCAACAATGAAAACAAGTGGACACAACGAGGGGAACAACACACACTTGGGCCTGTCATGGGGGTTGGATGAGGGAGAGCATCAGGATAAATGACTAATGCATGCAGGGCATAATACCTAGGTGATGGGTTGATAGGTGCAGCAAACCGTTATGGCACATGGTTACCTATGTAAAGAACCTGTACGTCCTGCACATGTATCCTAGAACTTAAAAATAAATTACATTTTTTTTTTTTTTTTAAAGGAGGCCACTAGAAGGTGGCCTCTACAAGCTAGAAAGTCAAAAAAACCAATTCTCACCCTGGATGCTCTAGAAAGGAACTTAGCTCTTCTGGTACCTTTCTTTTTAGCCTTGACACCTTGGTTTTAACCAAGTGAGATCCATTTCAAACCTCTGAACCCCAGGACTGTAAGAGAATACATTCATATTGTTTTAAGCCACTACATTTGTGGTGATTTGTTACAGTAGCACCAGGAAACTAATACAATGAGCAAGTCTAGTTATTATTTGGAAAGATGCCAGCATTGTTTTGTCTTTTCTGTAGTTTCATAAAATGTTGCAAAAATCTAGAAGATGATACAAAACTCAATCTTGATATCAGAGCCCCTAAGAACAAGGGGGAGCATTTTTTCATTATTGAGATATCCCTTGATATAGTGTAAAAAGCATGATTGTTAACAAGGTTTGACTAAATCAGGTCTACATTGCAATAAGCCAACACATCTATTACCAAAATTTTCTTATTTGCTTTCCTACATGGTTGTAACCCCTGAATTAGTAAATGCAACTTTATTCATTTTTATTAAAAATAAGTGGAGTGTAGCATGCATATTTGTTCTTAAGGTATGCCCATAAACTACTTCATTGGCTGTTTTCAAAAATATTGGTGTCTTCTATAGAAATAATAATAATAAACAACCTTTGGCTAATTTGGAAAACTTGCCTGTTTCATCCAGGACTTGTAACATTTAGTCTCCCTGTATGCTTTCACATCCCCTCTTCCACCATGCCTAATCCCAATTTCCTCTCTGCCTATTGTGTAGGATGCTTTGTTGTGG
Source organism: Papio anubis (assembly GCF_008728515.1). Classification (NCBI taxonomy): domain Eukaryota; kingdom Metazoa; phylum Chordata; class Mammalia; order Primates; family Cercopithecidae; genus Papio; species Papio anubis. Next base: position 116,135,876 of record NC_044977.1, on the reverse strand, counting down.
TTATTTGCCTCTCTAAACCAGTTACATGTATCTTTCCATATGTCATTAAAATAATACGGTTGCTTGGGTGATGCTAGCATCTGTTTTGTAATCATTTTCATTTTCATTATTTGAACTCTTAAAAAACATAGCCACAATATTCACAATGTTAAACTAGCATTACCTCAAGACAAAGCACATAGTAAATCCACAGGCAATGTCTAAAATGATTGTTAATGCTTATGATTAGAATGCACTTAGTTGAATACATAAATCACATCATTCACAATGATGCAACAATGGATTTTCCATTTCCAAGAACTGCAAATTATGGTTGCCAATGATAGTAGTTAGGGGAAAAAACAGCAAAAAAAGTGGATAATTTATGACATATTCATTTGAAGCTAAGTAAAATAGAATGTTGCTTTTAGCCTCCACACTTGGGCTGTCATATGGTTTTTGCAATTTTCCCTTAAGGTTCTGCATCCATTGCTGAAAATTGTAATATTTTGCATTTTGAGGCTGGGTTTCCCAGGATGTAGGAATGTTAGTGCTAAGATCTGGACAATGCCATATAATCCTCATCCTTAGACTGGTAGATAGCTTTAGATATAATTGGCACTCAACATACCTAAGACATAATTTTCTTTCCCATATCTCTGCTTAAAATATATTTTCTGTCTTGCCATAGTGCACTAAGTTGATCAAACCAGAAACATAGCAATCATATTAATGTCTCTTTCTCTAAACCCCTTTTCCAGAAATTCATGAAGTCCTATGAATTTTTTTAAATTCTTTTTTAGTTTTCATTTTATTTTCTGAACATGGACTGCCTTCCCTTCTTTCCACCATGTCTCCAGTCTTTCCAGTTTTTGCCCAAGCTAAAGCAGTAATTACTATTGTTAGTTTTATATGCATCTTTATGGACATACATGCAAATACAGACTTTTAAAAGTTTGTCCCACTTGACAATAATCACTGCTATTTATAAAAGACAAGAATAGGCACTATATAGTAGTAAGAGATCTTTAGCAACTCTAAATTTTATCTGAGCAAATATTGCCAGCCTGTTGTCCTAAAGTTAGGAAAATTACCTTGGATTAGGTCCTGGTTCTGCTCTTTGGATGTAGCTTCCCAGTTGTTGTGCACCATCAATCTTGGCTTTATTCTCTTGAAGGATATTTCATTTCTCTTCTCCTTCTCCCTTTTTTTTTTTTTTTTTTGTTTTTTGAGACGGACTCCTACTCTGTTGCCCGGGCTGGTGTGCAGTGGTGTGATCTCTGCTTACTATAACTTCCATCTCCCGGGGGGTTCAAGTGATTCTCCTGCTTCAGTCTCCTGAGTAGCTGGGATTCAAGGCATGCACCACCATACCTGGCTAATTTTTGTATTTTCAGTAGAGACAGGGTTTCACCATGTTGGCCAGGCTGGTCTCGAACTCCTGACCTCTGGTGATCCACCTCGGCCTCTCAAAATGCTGGGATTACAGGTGTGAGCCACCTCGCCTGGCCTATTATTCTTCTTAATTACTAAATAAAGCATTGAAAAGTATCCACTTGTTGCTGTCTTAGCAGCTTTGTCAATCTACTTCCTGCCAATAGCAAGTTAGGAGCTTAGAGATTGTTCCTTTATCTCATACAGCTTCAGTCACTTTGCAAATACAGCTCTCTCAAAACCTTTGTTTTTTCCTCAATATGTTTGATTCCAGTCAGCCCCATATTCCAATGCATATACTCACATATATATTCTATGAGTACAATTATATTTTTATGTTGTCTTCAATTAGTAATAATTGTACCTCTTCCTTTCTATAATATATAATTTTTAAATCTTATTTATTTGTTTTTGGCTGGTATCTCCAGGAGAGTGTCAAATAATAGTGACGATAGTGTACTTTTGCCTTATTTCTGGTTTTGTTGGCAGTGCTGCTAGTGTTGCCCCATTAAGCACAATAGCAAATTTTGGGCTAATCCAGATATGTTATCATGCTGCTATAAAGACACATGCACACGTATGTTCATTGCGGCACTATTCACAATAGTAAAGACTTGGAATCAACCCAAATGTCCATCAGTGGCAGACTGGATTAAGAAAATGTGGCATATATACACCATGGAATACTATGCAACCATAAAAAAGGATGAGTTTGTGTCCTTTGTAGGGACACAGATGCAGCTGGAAACCATCATTCTCAGCAAACTATCGCAAGAACAGAAAACTGAACACCGCATGTTCTCACTCATAGATAGGAACTGAACAATGAGATCACTTGGACTCGGGAAGGGGAACATCACACATTGGGGCCTATCACGGGGAGCGGGGAGGAGGGAGGGATTGCATTGGGAGTTATACCTGATGTAAATGACGAGTTGATGGGTGCTGACGAGTTGATGGGTGCTGACGAGTTGATGGGTGCAGCACAGCAACATGGCACAAGTATACATATGTAACAAACCTGCACGTTATGCACATGTACCCTAGAACTTAAAGTATAATAATAAAAACAAATAAAAAAAAAAGAAAGAAACAGTAGATGCTGGCGAGGCTGTGGAGAAATAGGAGTGCTTTTACACTGTTGATGGGAATGTAAATTAGTTCAACCATTGTGTAAGATGGTATGGCAATTCCACAAGGATGTAGAACCTGAAATACCATTTGACCCAGCAATCCCATTACTGGGTATACACCCAAAGGAATAGAAATCACTCTAATATAAAGACACATGCACATTTAGTTTATTGCAGTACTATTTACAGTAGCAAAGACATGGAATCAATCCAAATGCCCGTTGATGATAGACTGGGTAAAGCATATGTGGTACATATACACCATGGAATACTACACAACCATTAAAAAGGAATGAGCTCATATCTTTCGCAAGGACATGGATGAAGCTGAAAGCCATTACCCTCAGCAAACAGAACATCATCTTCAGCAAACAGGAACAGAAAACCAAACACCACATATTCTCACTCGTAAGTGGGGGTTGATCAATGAGAACACATGGACATAGGGAGGGGAACAACACACACCAGGGCCTGTTTGGGGTTGGGGGCGAAGGGAGGGACCTAAGAGGATGGATCAATAGATGCAGCAAACCACCATGGCACACGTATACCTATGTAACAAAACTGCACATTCTGCACGTGTATCCTGGAACTTAAAGTAAAATTTAAAAATTAAAAATAAATAAAAAAAAGAGAGATTCTGTATCTTAAACTGCCTTAGATATGGAAAGTGAGTTAGAAGTCATGACCAAGTATTATGGTGACTCAAGTCAGGATTTGGCCATCAGACTTTGATTTTTCTTTTCTGGTACATTTAAATAATGTCCTTGCAGTTTTCCCATCTGTTTCAATCTTAAGGACATTGTAATCAATTAGTCACTCTCAGAGATCCCTGAAGGTCAGAACTCTGCTGCCCTGTGTGACAAATGTCTTTATTTTGTCTTTGACAATTAAGTGATGTCACTTAGTCTCTGCTTCTCTAGGAATCCTATTATTCTCTTTGAAATCAGGAGCCTGTCTCAATTACTGTATTTCCCATTGTTATATCTGGCTGACTAAGATGTAGAACCATGGAGATTTTCAAGGATGAAAGTGCTGCCTTTAGAAATATATTTGGCAATGAATAGTGGAGAAATTATCTCCTGGGTCTTCTTGGTGGATGGCTAGGTATATCATACGTTAATCCACACCAACATTCCCATCTTCATAAACTTTGAATTCATTCCTGCTCATCATTGCAGTGAGGCACTAACAGCTCCTCCTTATTAAACATATCCCACCATTAAGTCCTAATTTCAGTCCACCAATCAAGTAGGACATCAGAACCACTTCCAGTGCAGAAGCCAATTCATTAAATTCAGATTACTGAGTAACTGCACTCATATAAATGCATTTTGCTTTATCTGTTGTTATATTCCACCTTCCTTGGTTTAATAACTATAGAATTAACTACAAAACACTTATCCCAGGGTTTTGCTGACAGATACAACATGACGTTGCAATTCTTTGGAGTATAATCTCTTTCCTCTTGGGCAAAGCTGTGTAACTGACACGTGGAGAATATCCTTACAAGGAATCGGCCCCAGGTGAGGTTATCACAGAGTTTTCAAGCAAAGGAAGACTGGCCTTTTCAGACACAGGAGTGAAAGCTACTTCCGTTGGTCAGGGAGGTTCAACCTGCCTCAGGGATTTGAGATGCTCTGTTTCATTTGAGTCCAACAAGATATCCTCATTCAGAATTGTAGTGGCATGTTGTTTTTAAATCAATGTCCTAATGCTCACATGTGAAACTTGAGGAGGATATAAATTTAACTGATATTTGATTCTGTAACCTGCATAACTAAATTTAGTATTTGATTTTGTGACAATATAATCAATAAGATATCTCTATTAAAAAATATAAAGGAAACTCCCATCTAATCCTATTTTATTGTGTATTTTAGTCCAAAATGGTTATTAAATTTTGACAGATTTTCAGCATATATGAAAAGAAATATTTTTGCTGAAGTCTATTAATATTAAAAAGGTATTAATGTAGCCGGGCGCAGTGGCTCACTCCTGTAATTCCAGCACTTTGGAAGGCCGAGGCGGGTGGATCACGAGGTCAGGAGATCGAGACCATCCTGACTAACACAGTGAAACCCTGCCTCTACTAAAAATACAAAAAATTAGCCAGGCGTGGTGGCGGGCGCCTGTAGTCCCAGCTACTGGGGAGGCTGAGGCAGGAGAATGGCCTGAACCCAGGCGGCAGAGCTTGCAGTGAGCCCATATCGCGCCACTGCACTCCAGCCTGGGTGATAGGGCGAGACTCCATCTCAAAAAAAAAAAAAAAAAAAAAAAAAGTCAATGTAAATTAATATCATAAAAGTTTATGGCCAGGCGTGGTGGCTCATGCCTGTAATCCCAGCACTTTGGGAGGCCGTGGGGGGTGGATTACCTGACGTCAGGAGTAATGGCCAACATGGTGAAACCTTGTCTCTACTAAAAATACAAAAATTAGCCAGGCGTGGTGGCACACGCCTGTAATCCCAGCAACTCAGGAGGCTGATTCAGAAGAATTGCTTGAGCCGAGGAGACGGAGGTTGCAGTGAACTGAGATCGTGCCACTGCACTCCAGCCTGGCTGACAGAGCGAGACTCTGTCTCAGATAAATAAATAAATAAATAAATAAATAAAAATAAAAAAATATATAAAAAAGTTTATCAGTGGATTTCCTAGTATTGGAAATTCATTAATTCTTGGAGTAAAGCTCACTTGATCATGACGCATATATAATTCCTTTCATGCACGCTTACATTGTGTTTGCTAATAATATTTGACTTAGGATATTTCCTTTGCTATTCATAAGTGATATTGACTTTAGAGATTACGTATGTATGTGTGTGTATGTGCAATTTTATTGTACGAGGAGGTTTTCTTCTTTAATTCATATTCTGGGAAAGATTTTAGAAGCGCGCTGAAACTGCTAGATCTTTAAAGGTTTTTTTTTGTTTTGTTTTGTGTTTTTGTTTTTGTTTTTTTTTTTTTTTTTTTTTTTTTTTTTTTTTTGAGACAGAGTCTCACTCTGTCGCCCAGGCTGGAGTGCAGTAGCGCGATCTCCACTCACTGAAAGCTCCGCCTCCTGGGTTCACGCCATTCTCCTGCCTCAGCCTCCTGAGTAGCGGAGACTACAGGCGCCCGCCACCATGCCCGGCTAATTCTTTTTGTATTTTTAGTAGAGACGGGGTTTCACCATGTTAGCCAGGATGGTCTCAAATCTCCTGACTTCATGATCCACCTATTTCGGTCTCCCAAAGTGCTGAGATCACAGGCGTGAGCCACTGCACCCGGCTCAGATCTTTAAAGGTTTAAAAAAATTTTTCAATGAGACCATCTTGGACAGCTGCTACTGCATTTATTGATTGATGAATCTCTCCATTTCTTCTGTGTAAATACGTTTTTAGGTTTTTATCTCTTTTGAGTTCAGTTTTGGTAAAGCACATTTTCTTAGAAAATTATCTTCAGTTTGGGTTTTCAAATTTACTTATATATTGTTTAGCAAAATAGTTGATTATTATCCTTAAATTAACTCTGTGAGTTTCTTTAATCATTTATAATTTATTTTTGTGTATTTCTATTTTATCAGAAAAAATAGGCCAGTGATTTTTTTTTCTTTCAAATGACCGGCTTTCAGTTTTCTTCTTATCTCCTTTTCTTCTTTATCACTGTATTCTGGTTTTGTTTAGTGTCATATCCTATTCCTTTTCTCTCTTGAAGTTAGCTGTATAATTTATTTTTGTTAACTTTTTATGGATGAAATACTTAAGAATAGTAATTTCCTGAACAATGCATTTAACTTTTAAGAATTGCATTTTGCAGAAGTCGGAGTCACATATTTCATGCAAAAATAGCATGGCATCTTTTGCTAGAGCTGAACATTTGAATGGGATACTAATGGTAGTTTAAACTGAGCCAGATGGTGGAAGGCCTCTACACATTTAATAATATGTATTCTGATATTAACTTTTTCCATGCATATAAGACTTGTGATAGATGTATGATTAACATTTTTGTATTTATACATGTGTGTTTTGTGTATGTATCTCTAATAATTTGCTAACAAATTTACTTTCTTGTTGATCCCCTTTTTTCTTTTCTTTTTTTTTTTTTGTTTGTTTGTTTGTTTTTTGAGACAGAATTTCAGTCTGATGCCCAGACTGAAGTGCAGTGGCGTCATCTCGGCTCACTGTAACCTCTGCTTCTTGGGTTCAAGCGATTCTCCTGCCTCAGCCTCCTAAGTAGCTGGGATTACAGGCATGCGCCACCATGTCTGGCTATTTTTGTGTGTGTGTGTTTTTATTGGAGTCGGGGTTTCACCCTATTGACCAGGCTGGTCTTGATCTCCTGACCTCAGTGAATGCACCCACCTTGGCCTCCCAAAGTGCTGGAATTACAGGCATGAGCCCACTGCTCCTGGTGATCCCCTTTTTCTTAAGGATTTTATTCTAAAATTAGACAGGAAGACTAAATGACCATGGTAGTTTTGAAAGTCCTTACTCTTTATAATCTTTAACTTTTTTTCCAAGTTTTACATTGGTGGCTTTAATTCTTTCGGTTTATTGGGATATAGGCCAGTATTGCATCTCAAGATCATACTTTTTATAGGTAGGAGTGATCTGAGAGGCCAGACAACTATGCAACTTCTGTTCACAGTGGGGAGGAGGTGGGGGGTAAGAAGGAATTAATTGCAGTATTGAATGGTATATGTGAGAGAAAACTTAGAGCTCACTACACCCCGTCTCTACTCAGCCAGTGGTCACTCTTTGTTCCAGCAGAGTGGCCAGTATGCACTGAATTGTGTCCCCTCCAAATTCATATGTTGAAGCCCTAAGCCCTAGTGTGATTGCACTTAGAACTGACACTTTGGGGAAGTAATTAGGTTCAGATGAAGTCATGAGGGTGGGGCCCTCATAATGGGATTAGTGTCCTTTTCCGAAGAGACATCAGAGCTCTCTTTCTCTTTTTGAGATGAGGGGCTGAGACAAGAAAGTGGCAGTCTATAAACTAGGAAGAAAGCCCCCCCAGGAACCCAATCATGCTGACACTTGATCTCAATTTTTATCCTCCCAAACTGTGGAAAACAAATTCCTACTTTTAAACCCACCCAGTCTATGGTATTTTGTTATGACAGCTTGAGCTAAGACTTTCAATTTAATGTATGGAAGCCTCTGCTAACTGTTATATCTTTTTTAAGATAGTAAAAAGATTGTAGTTACTACCATAGTGGGGATTCTAATGAGAAATTGGAAGTACTCAGAAAATATTTTTTCTGTATTTTCTTTAAATATGCATATTTATTTTAAAAATGCATATCAGGAAGGTTATACAGAAGTATAATAAAATATGAATTTGTAAAATCTAATGAAAATATTTTATGGTTTCAATGCAGATATTATTTCACATTTAAGTAAATTCTTAGAAATTCATTATTTTTTGTGAATGAAGAGTAACAAAGTATAAAATAAGGAAAGCAAATTTTTCTACATATGCAAAATTACAGAGCTATCTTTTTTTTTTTTTTTTTTTTTTTTGGTAGAAACAAGGCCTTACTCTCTTGTCCAGGCTGGCCATTGTAGTTTATTGTAACCTCAGACTCCTGGGTTCAAGTGATCCTCCTGCACTGGCCTCTCAAAGCAGACTATATGATACCTGAGATCAAAGGAATGAGCCACTGGACCCAGACTACGAGCTATTTTTTAAGATTGAGAATTTTGATTTGCTTGCTTAACATTAAGATGTGTTGTAGAATGGATTGAGTTGGAATATGAATATTATTAGAAGAGCTTACTTTGGGTTAACACCTATAATTGTCATTTTTAATCTTTCAGTCTCATCCCACTCAAGAGAGATGATACTCTCATTAATAATGGCAGCTAAAGATGCTTTTTATGCTTTATGTCACTTAGTCCTTGTTACCATTCTTTGTGATAGGTTTTATTGTTTTCATTTTGCAATGAGAAAACAGAGTTAGAAAAGGTAAATACCTCTTTCAAGTTTATATAACTAGATTGTGGCAAAACTAAATTTATTCATACTTCATATGGTTAGGCTTTGTGTCCCCACCCAAATCTTGTCTTGAATTATAATCCCCATAATGCCCACGTGTCAAGGGAGAGACCAGGTGGAGGTAATTGGATCACAGAGGCGGTTTACCTCATGCTGTTCTCGTGATAATGAGTGAATTCTCATGAGATCTGATGGATTTATAAGTGTTTGGTACTTCCTCCTGCATTCATTCTCCTTCCTCTGCCTTGTGAAGAAAGTTCCTTGCTTTCCCTTCATCTTCTGCCATGATAGTAAGTTTCTCGAGGCCTCCTCAGCCATGGTGAACTGAGTCAATTAAACCTCTTTTTTTTTTTTTTTTTGAGACGGAGTCTCGCTCTGCCGCCCAGGCTGGAGTGCAGTGGCCGGATCTCAGCTCACTGCAAGCTCCACCTCCCGGGTTCACGCCATTCTCCTGCCTCAGCCTCCCGAGTAGCTGGGACTACAGGCGCCCGCCATCTCGCCCGGCTAGTTTTTTGTATTTTTTAGTAGAGACGGGGTTTCACCGTGTTCGCCAGGATGGTCTTGATCTCCTGACCTCGTGATCCACCCGTCTCGGCCTCCCAAAGTGCTGGGATTACAGGCTTGAGCCACCGCGCCCGGCCTAATTAAACCTCTTTTTTAAATAAATTATCCAGTCTCAATGATATTTCTTTATAGCAATGTGAGAACGGACTAATATAATACTCTTAAGCATTGAATTAAGATTTTAGAAGTATATGGCTAATAAATGTCCCCATTTGGTCAGAAATCTGGTCAAATTAATATACAACAAAGTTTTGTTTTTCCTTGATATTAACCTTGATACATTTCTGTGAAATAACAAATATACTCTTTAATAAAAAATTTCGAGCCACCTCTGCTTTGTCCCTAACACATATGTAGCTTGCCTTTTGAATAATCCGGTTCTGCATATTGCCAAAGAACTTCATAGAGCAAGCCACACTGTAGTTTCTTGAGAGAAGAGGAACACATTTCCGCTTTCCCAAAACTATTAGAAATTATTTCCTTATAACACTTATTGCATAAAACCATGAATCATAAGAGCTCATCCTTGACTTCAATAAATGTCTAAGAAATTTAATCAAATTTAAGATGCTTACCTGATACATAATAGTTAGAACTTCTATTCGAAATATCTACTTCTCCATAGTTATCTTTTAATGTCTATAATTTCACTTGCTAATAGGTTCCCAATATGAATCTGCAAGACTAGCTCTTTGCTTTTGCAATTTCTTTGTGCATAGGTCCATTGTGTAGGCAGAGGTTTTAAGCCCATAGCGTGCTGTGTTTATTGATCTATTTCTTAATAATTCCATATCAGGCAATCACACAATTCATGAACGGTCTGGGAGGGAAGAAACACACACATTACTATCAGCGGGAGACTGAAGTAGCCATGCATTTAGAGGCTCCACTAAGAATTTTAGCCTTGTCTATATTACGTAGAATGATTGTGAAGCACTGCGGTGAGACTTTTAAACAAATCAAAATTATAGCTTTCTTGTTCTAAAATATAAATGTTTCTTTAAGGAATCATTTTGGTATTTGCCTCAGCTTGTTTTCTTCTTCAGTTTGAATAGGATGTGAAATTTTCTAAGTTTAAATTAGCCAACCAATATTCAGTAATGTTCCATCTTTGCTCTCAAATGTGCTTTTTCTATTTCGTGGCTTTGCTGAGTGTCTGGACTTCTGCTATATATTCTAGTCCAGACATTATTCAGCTATTCCAGTGTCACCTCTGCTCCATCTACTGGAATAATTATATTTACTATGTACACTCTTTAGCAAAATCATTATTTTTATAATGGCTTTAAAAAAATTTCTACAAAGCATGCTGCCAAATAGTATTAAGTTATTTAGTTAAAAGGAGAAATCTCAGAGCAGAATTAAGATGAAACTATTAAATTAATCTTATCCAGTTTTGCCTAAATATATGCAGCCTGCACAGACTTCTGTCATGGACAGATAGAGATCTGCTTTGCACTGAGGGAGAAGTGGCACGTGAGGTCAGAGAAGCAGGTGAATTTTGAAATAAAGCTGGTGTACAGTAAAGATCTGCAGCATTTGATTTGCTCTGATTCCTTATCTCACAGCCACAGTGAGCTATTTGTTCTCACACATGCTCTGGCATCTCATGTCTTCTTGCCTTTGCACATGGTCTTCTTTCTTCTTAGATCCCCATTCTCAACCATCCATACTTGAAAAACTTATTTCTCCATTTTATAAGATTTTAAATAGTTTCTTTTACATACTTCCTGACACCTATAGAAAAAAAAAGAAAAAGAGCTCACATTTTGGTGTCTCTATAATGCCTCCAGTTTATTTCCATTTTAGCATTAATCACAAAATAATTGTCAGTATGCAGTATACATATCTGCCTTTTCTTCTAGACTCTAAACTCCTTGAATGCTACAAAATTCTGTGGTTGATATTATTATTGTTGTTAGTTACCATCAACTGCCTTTGCTAAGCAGAAGTCCCAATATTTGAAGATCATTTTGCTTATAAAGTTCTTGTACTCATGTCCAAAGAAGGTAAGACAAAGCACCTTTGTTCTGCATAAAAATATGTGAAAGATTTTGGGTAGGTGGTAGCAGTGAGACCAAGTACAGGGATATCATGGCTGATATAGCCAATGAGCAAGGTTGGGGCATAACTGAGGTGAGGAGGTGTTAAAGTGAAGGAGTACTCTGGTTTGATGCTCATCCAGAGACTTGAACAATTAAATATGACTTAGAAGCATTGGAAAACAAAAAGAGATGCTTTGGTTTTCCTCAAGGTTGGCCTGAGATGAAAATAGAGATAACATTCTTTTTTTTTTGAGATGGAATCTCGCTCTGTTGCCAAGGCTGGAGTGCAGTGGCGTGATCTCGGCTCACTGCAAAGTCCACCTCCTGGGTTCTAGCGATTCTCCTGCCTCAGCCTCCCAAGCAGCGGGGGCTACAGGTGTGCGCCACCGTACCCAGCTAATTTTGTTTGTTGTTTGTTTGTTTGTTTTTTAGTAAACATGGGGTTTCAGCGTATTGGCCAGGCTGGCCTCAAACTGCTGACCTCGTGATCCACCCGCCTCAGCCTCCCAAAGTGCTAGGATTACAGGCATAAGCCACTGCACCCAGCCTAGAGATAGCATTTCTAGTGATAGCCAGACATCTAATTTACAGCAAAAACTTTAGGACTTGTAAAATACCTGGGACATAATGATACTTAGTGAATGAATGAATAAAGATATGAATGATGGCTTCTTAGGAAAGTACAGGAATAGTCAGTAAAACAGTTGATTTTAACTTTTGTTTTCCAGAAATTGAAATGCCTTTACAATTAGCAAGGGAGTGAAAAGGCTCATACGAGCCTGGAGAGTTACCAACATTATTCTTTGCAGCTGCAGGAAGCAGAGAACTGCAGGTCATGAGTGCCAATCATTTGCCTTAAGACCCTGAACAAAACCAGAACCAGCAAAGACCCCAGTCCTGACTCACTTCAGTACTCCAAAAGAGTAAATGATAGCATCACCCTTCCACATTTTAGAATATTTTCTTTCTTTCTAGGTAAAACACAAATTATGCCAAGCTGTTATATATTTTATTTTTTCAAGAAGGCAGCAGGATTTAGTGAAAGGAGGTCAGATGTTTGGAACCCTGTGCCAGCCTTTTCTCACCTTCATTGATTACCTTCAGAGTAATTAATGAAATAACATATAAAACTAGCATAGAGTCAAATAAATAGTAAATGCTCATTGATCATTCTCTTTCCTCCCCGAAATGTCATTGTACCCTTGGAATATGAAGTCATAAGCAATATTCCCGAGGGTAAATGCTGATAAAATAGGTGAAGTACATGCAGAAGTGTTTGAGGGGAGCATCCTGAACAGAGGATGAGTGCTTGTGAAAGGGAAGCCTCAGGCTTAGAAGACATTTTCCTCCTTCCCAGTTTTGCCTTAGGCTTGCCTTTGGAGTAGCCTTTTGCCTTGTAATCAACTTTGGGGTAGCGGAAGGAAATCTGTCCAGGAATAGAGCTCTGTGCTTTTCCAGTCCCCCATTAAACTATGGAGATGTTTCCAGTTTGTTGAGCTTAGCAGTCTTGTAATGTGGATGAATGTTCTCTGTCTAGGATGGGATAACAACTTCTTTTCATTGGATCATGAGAAAGTGCATACTTTTTTATACTGCTGCATCCCTAGTTTAAAAAACAAATTTTGAACATTTTACAATGAGATTAAGTACTTCTTTCCTAGTGGGCCTTATCCAGACTGTTTTATAAATCTCTAAAATGGTTATGCCCATAATATTTAATGGATTTAAGAAAAATATGTGTATGCAAATAATTATGCCAGCAAACATTCTATCTAGTTAAGATTGAAGTAGTTTCATCTACATGTTATTTTTTTTTTTTTCTTTTGTCGGTAGAAAGCATAAGATTTGTTTCTCCAGAAATTTAGAATTAACTAGAAGAAATCTGTTTTGCATTTATGCTACCAAAATTATTTGTGTATTTTGGCAGCTGGAATTAGTCTACTACTTGCCTTATTTTTTAATGGCTACACTGAATGCTGTGTTGTTAATTTTCATTCAGACACTTTATCTGGAGTGATTCAGATGTTTTAAATGGATTTGTTTTTAGATAGGAATAAAAAATAATGTATCCTTTTCACAATTTACTTGAAAGACCCAGATACAAATTTGTTTGCCTGTGCAAACTCTTCCCTTGCTTTTTGAAAGACAAAATTCTCATTTCCCACCTAGATTGATTTGAACATGCTGCATTGCCTTATTAATTGGTAAAAATGCAGATCTAACGATGCTTGTGTTTCCTGCTTAAAGCATTTTTGCTAGCTCTTGCAAAAGAGGAGTATACAAAATGATGCAGATATAAATTTGTTTATTTAGATATATATTTATTTATATATATGTTTATTTATATATATTTTATATATATTATTGTATATATATAAAAAAAATTATTTGTTTATATACTTTGATGGATTAGAGGTTCATTGAAGATTAGTTTTCAATTAAAATAAGTATTTATCTTCAATGAATAGATTTGTTAGTAGACGCTTATAAGTAGTACCAAACCAAATCTAGTAACATGTTTCTTCTCTGATACTATGAAATACAATACATATCACTTTTTTTTTTTTTTTTGAGATGGAGACTTGCTTTTGTTGCCCAGGCTGGAGTGCAACGGCATGATCTTGGCTCCCTGCAACCTCCACCTTCTGGGTACAAGTGGTTCTCCTGCCTCAGCCTCCCGAGTAGCTGGGATTACAGGCACCTGCCGCCCTGCCTAGCTAATTTTTGTATTTTCAGTAGAGACGGGGTTTCACCATTTGGCCAGGCTGGTCTCAACCTCCTGACCTTGTGATCCACCAGCCTCGGCCTGCCAAAGTGCTGGGATTACAGGCGTGAGCCACCGTGCTCAGCCTACAAATCACTTTTATTTGGCTAATGTTTCACAGTACACAGAACATTTACATGGATCTTATTTAAACTTTCCAGTCTCCTGTAAAGTAGATAGAGCAGGCAATAATTTTCTTCCCATTTTATATATGCAAGGAAACTGATTGTCTGAAGTGTGAAGCAGCAAAAAAACAGTGGAAGAGCCGCGATGGATATCCATAGGTCTAGTCATTCAGATGTCTCCTCCATATCTCCATGCTGGTGAACACCGTTCATCGCACCACACTGCCATTATTCCTCTACTTGTTTGCAAAGAAACCTTCCCACCAAGGAGGAGTGATAGTAATTTTGCAGTGAAATACGAAAAGCCAGTTGAACTTCTTAATCTAATGGTAAATTTTCCAGGTCAGCCAAAACATAACAGAATACATTGACTGGATTCACTCATAAAAATGAGCCATTCATTCATTCATTCAGTGGAATACTGCAATAGGGACTATGGACAGTCCAGACAAGTAAGCCCTAGATTTAGTGGGATTCTTTGATTTGTTTTTAGATTTATTCATGGCAGATAATTTAATTACTGATGCGTGATAGCATCACTGAGAGCAGGCAGCAGGATTTGTCAGGAAGGCAGGTCTACTGAATGGCCACTGAATGGCCTCTGCTAGGCTCTTGCTGTCCTTGTTGCTGCTTTCTTTGTGCATAGGTTAAGTTTATGATTTGGCCATTTCGAATGTGTTTGGCTGTGACTCACAGTTGGTAATGTAATGAACATTAGCATTCATTTCTGTCTGAGAAGAAATTTGTCTTTGTCACCGCTAGTTAAACCAAATACTTGTTTTGAATTCAGTTCAATTAGTTGTTTTTTTTCAATTTACTTCCAACTTTTATTCTTTGTGATTGTCCAAGTCTAGTAAATGGGTGACAAAGAGAAAATAAATTGTCTTTTTTGGGCAAACCTACTATGTGATCTTTTAATTCCTAATGATTCCCACACAGCTGATGCAGTACACAAGGATTATTCATGGGACCATTAAACCCAACTTTCTCTTTGCAGCCTCGGATCTGAAATCATTTCCACAGTAGTTTACCCTCTAGTCTATTCCCTAGTCTCACATGTCATATTGACCTTAAATCCATCTACTTCTAAAGAAACGTAATTGTTCCAAGTGAATGGTGCTACATCAAAATCTTTTTCCGAGTGCTTAGCAGTTTCTATCTTATAATGACAATTAAATTTAATTATTCTGATTTGGCAATTTTCATGGAACCCCTAATTATGGATTATCTTTTTAAAGGTTTTTAATATTTTCTTCACATAGAAGATAATTTTAAAAACTAACAAAAGTTTGAATAGTAACTAGAAAACAGAAAGCTCCTATTTTAAAATAAAGTCTTAAATGTAAAATAAAATATAATTTAATGTCTTACAGTAGAAAAATAGTATATTAACACCATATTACATGATACATAAAAATGGATCACTTACAATGTTCTAGAAGCAAATTTCAGGAGCATAGATGACTTAAATTATCTGTGTAAATGGTCATATGTACTATGCTTAGCTAACCAAGAGAGTATAAAGGACTCTATTAGGTTGATGCAACAGTTTTTGCAATTACTTTTAATGGCAAAACCTGCAATCGCTTTTGCACCAACCTAATGTTATATTTGAATTATCTCATCTGTGCTGCCCTTTACAAGCAAATAATGTTTAATATCTTAGAGTTTTACATCTCTGGGCTTATATGTTCAATGTCATGCCTTCCAAATCTGTAGTTACATATATCATGTATTTTTTAAAGCTATATTGATTTTTTTCTATTTTTTAATGAAATGAAACAATGTATCTGTGGAAGTGATTTTTTCTATACGTTTTCTTTTAATTTATTTGGGGGGCCACTTCATATACACAAGTGGAAACATTTTAAATGACTCCAAGGTCACTTACTGCACAAAAAGCATTTATCATTAAAAATAAAAAAACCCTGACATTTAACCTGTAGTAATTAGGAAATAAATCATCTGTAATGATATTTTGAAAGAAAAACTACTGGGACTGGGACATATTTTTGAAAGAAAATAGTTAGTTATTATTATTATTATTATTTTGAAAAAATAATATTGCCTAGGCTGGAGTGCAGCGGCGCCATCTCGGCTCACTGCAAGCTCCGCCTCCTGGGATCAGGCCATTCTCCTGCCTCAGCTTCCCAAGTACCTGGAACTACAGGCGCCCGCCACCACGTCCGGCTAATTTTTTTGTATTTTTAGTAGAGACGGGGTTGCACCATATTAGCCAGGATGGTCTCGATCTCCTGACCTCCTCCTGCCTCGGCCTCCCAAAGTGTTGGGATTACAGGCGTGAGCCACCGTGCCTGGCCAATAATTTGTAATTCTTAATGTTGTCAAAAAAAATCCTCACGCTTTCTTTTTTCTTTTTGTTCTATTTTATGGGAGGTGGTAAATGAAGAAGAGAATGGCAAATTGGGAAGAAAATGGGGGAAGAGTCACATAGTTGAAAAATTCTTAAATTCAATCCGTTTGAAACAGAAATCTCTGCTAAAAAATGGTTAGGAGTTAAGTCAAATAGCTCTTTTCATATTTGCTTAGTATTTAAATGCTGAGGGAATTATTGTTATGCAATTGTAGTAATATAATCAGGTTACAGTGTCATTTTTTCTTTCATTCAAATCTTGAAATGATTATTTGGGCTTCTGTAATTTCATGGATAGATAGTTACCACTTTTGTTTGTTGGCTAGATGATCTGACAAAGTTCAGCTTAAGCTTTTGATATTTGCAAAAATATGACATTTGGCTTTTGTATTTATTTTTTGTAAAACCTGGAATATGCTAGGCAGAAAGTAGACAGTTTGAAGATATTTTGAAATCTTTACATTACTGCAGATAGTATATCACAACAATAATTTATTTATGCTTTATTCATTTATTATTGTTAAACAAGGCATGATATGACCTTAGTTTGTTTTCCTGAACTTTTGAGCCAAATTTCTAAAGCTTGGCATGACAAGTATACTTGAAATAAACATCACTTACATGTGCAAATCAGTTAATTGCCTACACAGCTACCTACCAATTAGTCACTTATTGATGCAATTAGCTAGATGTACAGCTAATTTGGGGTAAAGAAAAAAATGTCTCAGTTCAGAATGACAGTCTAAAATCTAGCTTAGTGGTTAGATTGACTTAGGTTAAAAATTCTCATGCTCAGGCAAATGTAGTCGACCCTTCTCATCAGTGGGTTCCATGGACATCCATGGATTCAACCAACTTCAGGTTGAAAATAGTTTTTAAAAATTGCACTCTCCACTGATTATGTGCAGACTTATTTTTCTTGTTATATTCTCGACAATATGGTGTAAGAACTATTTACATAACATTTACATTGTATTCTGTATTATAAGTAACCCAGAGACAATTTAAAATATATGGGAGGATGTGTGTAGGTTATATGCAAATACTACAACATTTTATACAGAAACTTAAGCATCCTCAGATTTTGCTATCCTCAGGAGGTCCTGGAACCAATCCCATATAGATGCCAAGAGATGCCTGTACACAAGTTTAGGCATGATTTTAGGAACCGAGGGTAGTATATAAGTATATGGTCATTTGTTCTTGTGCGATCATCATTGATCTTCTTGGCTCCCACCTTGGAAAGGTATTATTGCCTTGAGGAAATCTGGATAATTTTTATGCTGCCTTTACATCTTAAAAATGATGTAAACATTTCAATATTAAATTTCCTTTTTTGTAGAACAAAGGCTTACGAGGTAATTGTAAGAATTAAATAACAAATCAAATAAAGTATAAAACAATCATATTAATTGCTAGCATCTACTGACCTGTTTACTGAGTACTAGGTACTCCACTAAATAATTCAGATACATTACATCATTTTCATTCTTCTCCACAACCCTTTTAAAAGATAATCTTTTGTTCCCATTTTTCAGATTAGGAGACTGAAGTTTATAGTTTACCTGATTTGCCCATGATCACGTAATGGTAGAAGTTGCATTCTAACTTAAGTTTCACCAATTCCAGAGGTCGGCATTCTTTTTTTTTTTTTTTTTTTTAACAAAGTCTCGCTCTGTGGCCCAGACTGGAGTACGGTGGTGCAATCTCAGCTCACTGCAAACTCGCCTCCCGGGTTCACGCCATTCTCCTGCCTCAGCCTCCCAAGTAGCTGGGACTACAGGTGCCCACCACCACACCGGATTAATTTTTTGTATTTTTAGTTGAGACGAGGTTTCACCATGTTGGCCAGGATGGTCTCGATCTCCTGACCTCATGATCTGCCTGCCTCGGCCTCCCAAAGTGCTGGGATTACAGGTGTGAGCCACTGCTCCTAGCAGCATTCTTAAAATATACCTGTTAACTATGTTCCATATAAAGCAAAATTTGACATTAATCATTTGATTCCATTAAATTAGCTCCTTTCCCTTCTTCCTGGGCCAGGATTAGGTCATTCCCAGCTATTTATGGAAAGAAAGGAGTGGAAAAATTTTGAAATACTTGGAATTTTGGAGTGTTCTAAGTCAGACTTGGGGCCCCATGGTGAGTGACGTACTTCAAACTATACAACATTGCCCCAGAGTCATCCTGAGGCAATTCTGCAGCATCAGCTCCTGGCATATTAAAACTTACTATTAGGAAATCAGCATGATGGGTACTACTCATGAAATACCAAATAATAACTTTAATATTTGCAACTACAGTGACAATAATAAAAAAAATCTTAGTTACATAGAGCTTGAAAAACTAAAATAATCAAGAGCTTTTAAAAAAGGGTATTTTCTTAATAATTGAAATGTATCATTATAATGTATAATTCACCACATACTATGTGTTATTAACAATGTAACATTTGAAGCTTCTTGATGTAAGTGGGAAGTTACAAACAATGACTGTAAATAAAGGAGACAGTGATAATTTCAGCACAAATTAATCAATGTACAGTTACTTTGTTCCTAGTTGTATTTCTGGTGTTTGAGTTACCACATTGAGTCCTATTATGAACTCACTAAAATATTAGGTTAACCTTATTTTACTAAAAAAAAAGTTCAGTATTAACCTGTAAATTTGACTATATCCTGAAAATAATTATGAATTGAAATTGCCAATCCTGTTCAGAGTGATATATGAATATAATAATTAGTATGATGAAATCTCACAATTTTTTGTACTGAAGAAGATTATTACAATATTAAAATGTTGTCCGGGCGCAGTGGCTCACACCTATAATCCCAACACTTTGGGAGGCTGAGGCAGGTGGGTAACATGGACAGGGGTTCGAGACCAGCCTGACCAACATGGTGAAACCCTGTCTCTAAAATACAAAAATTAACTGGACATGGTGGCACACACCTGTAATCCCAGCTACTTGGGAGGCTAAGGCAGGAGAATTGCTTGAACCCAGGAGGTAGAGGTTGCAGTGAGCTGAGATTGTGCCACTGCACTGCATCCTGGGCCACAGAGCAAGACTCCATCCATCTCAAAAAAAAAAAAAGACAAAAATGTTGACGTAGCATTTATCACCAACTCATTTTTTGATTGCAGCAGAGAAAGTTCAGTAAATTTGCAATGTATCTAGTGTTAATGGGGTAGAAAATGAAAAACAACCATAAAAATGGTCAAGCTGATGAGAGTTGTAGAGTGAAATGATTTGAAACTGGATTTATAAAAGTCTATACATCAGTTTTCTTGTTTTCTCTTCTGGTTAGAAAACTAAAAAACAAACAAACAAAATTTAAAAAAGATTAAAGTCCCAAGCAGTTTTAAAGCCATAAAATTTTAGAAATGGTGTATAACCAAAGTTAACCAATCCACCTCCTTCCTCTTCCTATTTTAAATGAGGAAACTGAGGCTGAGAATGAGGAAATCAATCATAGAGTTTTTAAAGAAAAGACTGTGAAATCATATAGTTCACTCTGCTCTTTGTGATTCAGAGAGATTGAAAGGTTTCAAACGAACACAAAGGTATTTACTGCCAGAGCCAGGACTATCCACTGGCTACTTTCTTTCTACTATCAACTATTTTTTAAATCAAAATTTGGATTAAATATGATTATTCACTCACATGCTGGGTCCTGAGTAGAATGACCAAATGATAATTATTGTACTGCAGTGTGCACCGCAGTTCATGATCTTTTGCTTCAATTCATAGTTTTAAGCTAGGCAACTTTTGTGTACCAAATGTACAATTCCGTTTTGTGGGATTTAGAAATAAAAAGCAAAAGGGACTGGGCGTTGTGGCGCACGTCTGTAATCCCAGCACTTTGGGAGGCCGAGGCAGGTGGATCACGAGGTCAAGAGATCGAGACCATCCTGGCCAACATGGTGAAACGCTGTCTCTACTAAAAATACTAAAATTAGCCTGGCATGGTAGTGCGCACCTGTAGTCCCAGCTACTTGGGAGACTGAGGCAGGAGAATTGCTTGAACCCAGGAGGTATAGGTTGCAGTCAGCCAAGATCGTGCCATTGTACTTCAGCCTGGCTACAGAGCGAGACTGTGTCTCAAAACAAAAACAAACAAACAAAAAGAAATAAAAAGCAAATGAAACAAATATCACACTGCTATTTGAAAATCAAGATTGAAAGTTAGCTCTTAAAGATGAATTTACAAAAACCTTCATTATTAATAAAATTGACTACCAGGTAATTTTTGGGTTAGATGAGAATAAGGACCTGTACTCTGGCAGTAGTTGTGGGATTGAGAGGGTGAGAGAAATCAGACAAATCATTAAACAGAAGTAGAAGAGAGATGGACTTTTTATCATATAAGTCTAACTAGAAACAACCAGGGAAAATTTATTTGTATACTGAAAAATAATCTGAAGCAATTAGAGACATACATTGTGACAGAGAACTTGGAAGTTATATATGTACATGTTACTTTCTGCCTGTCTTTGTTTTTTTCTATTTCTGTGACAGCATGGAAATAAGACAAAGAGACACTAAATAACCAAGAAAATAAAAGTCAACCAAGTGATTTCATTTAGAATGGATAAAATACGCACAGAAATAAACACACAGGGGGGAGAGAGAGAGAGAGAGAGAGAGAGAGAGAGAGAGAGAGAGACAGACAGACAGACAGACAGACAGTTGGTTATTATAAAAACTCAGTACTAGAACCCACTCAAAGATATTAGCTACTGCACCAAATTGGGAAGGTTATTTCAATAGTTGCAATGAGGAATACACATTTTTTTTGTGAAATATTAGAGCTTTTGGTGTCATCTAAAGTCTAGTAAGAACAAGTTTCATTACCAGCATAGAGAGAAAATGTTTAGTTTTATATTTATTACTAAATAAGTAATAGCATTCTTGTCTTCGTATCATATTTATCTCCTCTACTACCTTTGTCTTCTTGCACTTGGTTTTATGTTAGGTGGGAAGTTTCCTGTAGTTTTCAAGTTTTTTCAAAAACTTGCCGTCTTTACTATGGGCCCTGAAGGGGTAGGGTATGGATGAATACCAGTCATATCTGTTTCTTTTCTAGGTTAATTGACAACAATGTTGCTTATCTTCAAGATCCTTAAGAGTGAATCCTTGTTATTTATTTTTTGAATACCAGATTTATTTTCTGAATCCAGGACTTAGGGCAGCTTTGCAGATAATACAGGTTTTTATATGATTCAGTAGAATGCCATTTGTTGACAAAATGATAACATGAGAAATCATTTGCATTATTTTTCATCACTTGATTTTTCACACCATACAACACCTGCCTGTTAAAATGAATGTGATATCCTCACCTAATACTGTGCCAGTAAAAGAAATAATAGAGGAGCAAGAAAGTCCCCCTAGAACTGTGCACCAAACTCTATGAGTAAATGACTGACACAAATCCCTTGGAAACAGCACCCTTACTTTCACTGCTGGGTCTAAGTCAGGACCATTTCAGATAAACAGCCCTCAATAGTTTTAAAGATTTGGGCGTTTTGTTCACAAATTTCTAGATGATGAATGTATTTCACTGGGAGCTCTAAAGGAAAGAGGCTTCTGTTTTCTCTGGGGGAATGCCTCTTTATACCACCTTTCTCTTTCTTATCCTATTTGTATGTCATTATTCAATGTTTGCATTCACTTCTGATATCACGTTACCTTATTGGACTGATTTTGTCTTCCAGAAATCAGTCACTGTACTTCCTTTGATGTGACTCTTGACCTCTGAGGCATGGAAGTTTGAAGTGACCATTTTCAAGTAGTCATTTTAATGTGTCCTGACGGCTGCTAGCATTTTTGATCTTCACCTTATCTCTCACTAGATCCTTGAGGGTCAGTGCTTTCTTCAGTTTATCACTCAGGCTCTTGCGAGGTGTGAGTCAGAAATGAAATACAGGTATGGGATGGGTGAAGGTGTCTGCTGTGCACATTATGTGTCAAGAAGCAAAGCTATAAACTTAATGGTTTCTTTTTCAGGCAACATCAAAGGACACCTTCTTCAAAAGAGCCTTAACAAGTGCCTGTACCATGTAGGCTACTACTATGACATCTGTTTTTGTTATTATTTCTTTCTACTATTATCTTCATTTAAACACTAACTGCTTCTCTGTTACAGAATTAAAATCTTTTTATCTTTTCTAGATTTAGAGTCCTACCTTTGCCTTATTTATTTAACAAATATTTATTGAGTAACTGCCTTGGAGCAGGCATCATTCTAGGTAGTTGGCACATATTAGGGAATGTAACCAACAAAATTTCTTGCCCTTTGAGAACTTACATTCTAGTAGGGGTTAGATATACAATAATGTATTGAGGACTAAGGAGGCTGAAATTTCTTTACTGTCTGTGGATCTTGGGGAGAGCCTGCATGGATAGCTGTGCATTTTGTGCACCACACAATTCCTGGGTGTGCCAATCACCTATTGTCCATGTGAATGGTACTGCCTAGAATTGTGTCATGGACAACCTGTGCAGCCCTGGGTGGTAGTCCTGGTGTTGCACCAGGTTTACGCAGAGGTAACAGGTTTTGGTTCAGTCTCATATGACCTTCTGAGAGTGAACAGGCCTGAGTTTTCTTAGGGATTTGGTTTAAAGATTGGTGAAAATTAGCACAAATGAGTACTTCAGTGGTTACAACTAATGTAATTAACAGTTGACTACAATGAAGCACAGAGTCAATTTGATAATAAATGATATCAGAGAAGATTAGACCTTTCAAATCTCCCTATATCCTGTTAGGAAATATAATCAAGTTGGTTGCGTGGTTAAGTTTTCTGTCTAATGTGAGATTCTTTTATTAATAGTTACCCTTACCAAACTTTTACCACAAAACACATCGCTCTAAACTAAATTACAAAACTGTCTTTATCAGGCAATATCACCTGGATCTAACATTCATGTTCCGAGGAGAATTTCTTATTGCCCATTAAATGTCATCATGCTGTAGCACTCAAACGTTACATGGTGTCTGCTAGATAGGCTCCCGCCAGTCACTGTCCCCTGATGTTATGATGCTCATGAGAACCTATTCTCTGGCTTACCCACGCCAGAAGGTTTGACCTAAGTAGTGTGGTCATGGGTTACCACATTTACCTACAAGAGACGGGGGCTGATACTGGGACGTGTTCATGTAAATGAACTTTCTCTTGGAGCTTTTATTTTCTGATTCTATTTTCTCAATTCCCCCAAGATAGAGTATCAGGAATATCTACACTCAGAACAACTCATTATCCTTTCTTACATGTTTATATGTTTGTTTTCCTGTGAAGTTCCTCATAGAGAGTTGAGTGAATGAGCAAAGAATGCAAAGATAGTTGTTCCATTGAAGTGAAGTACAGAGGTTTTGTCACTGTTCAAAATTGAGAGGTTTGTGGTTACAATCTAAGCCAGCAAATAAAGTAGCTGGCAATTTAACAGAAATATGTAAGTGAGGAGGCCTATCAGAAACTGTTACCTCAATTCTAGTGTGGGACATTTTGATGTAGGTTAAGTAACCGTGCTAGGAGAAGCAAGTCACCCAAACAAGCTGGTGGAGGTGAGGAAAAGAGGTTTAAGAGTACACAGAAACCCTTTCTGGCAAGTTCTCATGTATTTACTTTAGTGTTAGTCATTTCATTTTGCTTTCTTTGAGTTGGAGGATGATAAATTGTTTTGGAGAGGAAGTGTTTTTCCTGGCAGTAAATTCAGTGAGTAAATCATATCATGAATTATTTTATACTTAAGTATAATTGAATAATATATAATAATATCTTTAGCTGGGAGGCAGTACAACTTAGTGGTTAAGAACATAACCTTTTGAGGTAGATAGAACTGGGTTTGTGCTTTAACTCTGCTAGTTATTTTTGATTACCTTAGGCACAAAACATTACTTCTGAGCCTAGTCTTTTCATTTGTAATGTAGAAATTTTAGTAACTAATGTAGATATTTTGTGTGGATTAAGTCAAGTAATGTAAGGCACCAACTCCAGTGCTTGACTCAAATGGCATGCTAAGTTGTTGCAATTACAATTATTTACTTACTTGGAGATATATTTAGTAGCTTTAAAAGTAATCCCTTTTTATCAAAGAACAAATTAGGTAGATTATCCCTTTTTGTCTATGACATGAACAGATTATAAAATATGGTTAAAAGTTTGAACAAGTTTGCTGATCAAACAAAAAGGACTGGTTTTTGTTGGTGAAAAAAGTTATTTAATAGTTCTCTTAATTTGAATTATGACAATATCAGAAAATCATACATTTGATTGAGGTTTAGTACTTTATTGTCATATAATTGAACTTTTAGAAGTGTTTATTATATCTTCATTTTGATTTTTAATTTGCCACTGAATTTTTAATTACTTTGTATTCACAATTTAATGCTATTATACATTTAATAAGTTAATATAGTCTGCTATAATTTCATTAATTTATCCCTATGGGTTGCTCTTCTTTTTTTTCTTTTTAAAATTTCAGGTTGAATGGTTAAAATTGATTTATTTTTACATTTATTTTAAAAATAGAAGCAATTAAATATATAAAATAACACCTAACTGGTTCCTTGTATAAGCAATGGAAGATAATTTTTTAACTGTTCCCTTTTTCACTAGTCTGTATTATTACCTTTGCTGCCTTATTTTGTGGTTTCTATGATTTTATTGTTATTGTCTCTGATAATTGTTATTCAATATTCAAATGCATTTTAAACTTATATTATGCTGCTTACAGAAAATGCAGTGTAAAACCTCTTGTTGTTCAGGTAGTTTTTTTTTTCTGTTTTTCTTTTTTAACCTACATAGTATGATAAAGGCTAAATCTTAGACATGTTTTACCATATTTGTGAAAGAATTTCCTCCTTCTATTGTTTGAGTGAAGTGAGGAATTCAATTACACATGTAAACTACTTTTTATAAAATATGTATTTAAGTAATTATTAGCATACATGGTAATCTTTTTTCCTTACTATTCCAAATATTTTAAAGGGAGAAAGCATCTGGGTTTATTAAGGACAATAGCTGGAGTATTAGAACATTCTAAATTATTCTTATTTTTATTTTATTATACCTTTCATTTTTATATTTTATATGACCTCCATCATAAAAATACAATGAAAAAGGCACAGAAAATACAATATGGAAATTTCTATATTTTCAATTTTCTCCAGTAACATATTTTTTTCTTCTAAAGGGCTTTCGTGTCACACTTTTGAAAACAATTTTTTTCTGTTTTCTTATATATTCTTTAATTTTATTTATTTATTTGAAAACATTATTTTAAAAATAACTATAATGTTTATACCAGATCTAAACCCTGTTGCCTATTCTCCTACTATAGATGTTAAAAATCTTTTGGGTTTTCAATAACCAAATTTTTGGTCATAGAGGCCTCCATATTTTTGGCAGAAGATAGTTATAGATGCTTTTTCACAAATATTACAATATATAATATTAGATGGTCATCTTTAGAAATTACATATCAATAATGAAATTTTCTGTGAATTAATATTTAAAATAAGAAGTAATCTGTTATGTCATATCCATCCACTCTTTTAGCAAAATTATAACTTTTGCAGACACACATGTACACAAACACACATGCATGTACATGAAGAGAACTGTACAAATAATACACAAGCTTGTCTCAGAAATATTATGACTGTGAGTTAAAACAAAGGGAATAAAAACTTGATATTAGACTTTATCTGCACTCATGATGTCTGTCAATTTAGAATGGGATCTAATAGGTGACAAAAGTGATATGTAATCAATTTTTATCAGAGTAAACAAGTATTAAGATGTTATTGGTGAGAACAGTACTGCCTTGGAGTTCTTTCTGAAGCTCTGAAATCTAATTTTCTTGTGAATTTGGGTGATTCTATTACTTCTCATTTGTGAATAGGTATGATTGGTAATCTTTTATAGATTAATTGATTGTATTAGTGAAAAAGCAATTCAAAATGCAAGCTAACATAATTCAGTAGGTTTTAGTCTTAAGGAATACCTAAGTTCTATTAATAAATAAATATTTTTCGGTGGTTCACGCCTGTAATCCCAGCACTTTGGAAGGCCGAGGTGGGTGGATCACGAGGTCAGGACATCGAGACCATCCTGGCTAACATGGTGAAGCCTGGCTCTAGAAAAAGTACAAAAAATTAGCGGGGAGGCGTGGTGGCGGGCACCTGTAGTCCCAGCTACTCGGGTGGCTGAGGCAGGAGAATGGCGTGAACCTGGAAGGTGGAGCTTGCAGTGAGCCAAGATCATGCCACTGTACTCCAGCCTGGGTGACAGCAAGACTCTGTCTTAAAAACAAGAAAGAAAGAAATATTTTTTATTTCAATTGTTTATGCATACTTAAAATTGTTAACTCATAGTTTTACTATTCCTTTTGTCACAATTTTCCAAGTTATATGTAGGAATCAAGCTTTTTTTGTTAAAAGATAAATGACGAGTTGATGGGTGCAGCAGACCAACATGGCACAAGTATACATATGTAACAAACCTGCACGTTATGCACATGTACCCTACAACTTAAAGTATAATAATAATAAATAAATTAAAAAAAAAAAGATAATAAATGATAAATTTCAGTCTGAGCCTTGTCCAAACTGGAATTAATATGCAAATTATGAAGTCTGAATTATTGAATTCCTTCAATGTTCAAATATGTGGGTGTCTATTTCTATTATTTTGATCATTCATTCATTGTGCTTTCTAAATTAAATACATTCTGCAAGCCCAACACACTTTTGGGTATTAAGGATATAGATTAGAGGCAAAGCATCTGATCTCTAGTGGAAGAGATGTAAACATTTACATTTATTTGAAATACACAAAAATCAGAGTAAAATCAAAGTATAATAAGAGCACCTCCACTGAATCTGAGGAGTTAGGTAAGGCTTTAAGCTAGAGGTAATAACAGAAGTATATATTGATAGGAAATAACTAGCTTCTATTGAGGGCAATATGAGGTTTTATACAACACAAGTGCAGTTCTAGGGACATGGTTGTTACTGAATGAGGAAAATATAGGGAGGGTACCACGTTGAGGTACAAAGGCGTACAAGAGCATGGCTTGGTTAGGGTGTAGAGAGACACTGGATATTGCTAATGTGTTGGGTGCATGAGCTTTGGTAAAGGAATAGCGAGACATGCACATCACGTAAAGAAGTAAATTGGAGCCTGATCATAATTTAGCCTGTGTTTTGCTAAAATGTTTAGATTGCGTTCTACACACCAACTAGACCCAGAAGATGCATGGAAGTAGGAGAGTGAAAGCTCTGACTTACTGTTTAGAAAGGTATCCATGACTATGGTACAGGGGAAGAAACTACTGGAGTGATTAATGTAAGAATACAAGGTAATTAAGCTCTGATGGAAATTTGTGGGGAGACTTAAGTGAAAATTTCAGAGACATTTTTAGGGTAAAACTGACAATGACTAACTGGCTTTGAAAAGTGATGGAGAAATAAGGAAAAGGTTATTCACTTCATGCACATACCCAACTGTTCATTCTTACTCTTATCAGACGTATGTGATCAGGCATTGCTCTAGGTATGGGAGAAACAGAGACAAATCAGACACATTTTTTTTTGTGTGTGTGTGTGTGTCCCTAAAAAGCTTATTGTTTGGTGTTTTTCCCAGGGACATTTTAGTGTTGATGATCATAATAGTAATTGATGAATAGTTTTCTGATACAAAGGATATGACTAAGCTTTCCCAAAATATGGCAATAAATCAGTGGATTAATTCTAATTATTTTCTGGAAATCTTCAGTCCTTTGTAATTAATATATTCAATGTCATTGGGCTAGGATGCTACTCTCTGTTTCTACCTAAATGACTTAGAAAATAAAAATATGTGTGTAGGGTTTTTCCAGTATAATTTATTACTACATTGGAGAAAAATAGAAATGTATTAACCTCCCAAATTTTCATTGTGGTTTTATTTTTAAAATTTGTAGATTTAAATTGAGCGGAGAGGATGTTAATTGGTGTGCAGATTTCAAAACATTGTCTATAATAGGTTGCTAATTGGTGTTTTCCTTAAAGAATGAATTTAAGGAATTGTGATTTGAAAAGTGTAGTGTTCTTAATCTCACTGATCCAAATAGCAGAGATTATTTATTGAATAAAATAAGCAGTTTTGATTGTTTAACTGCAGGCCCCATTCTGAGAAACCAGAATTAAATGGTGGTAATAATTTCACGACTCAAAATATCATAATAACTCTGACCTAACTGTGGGTGTACTCTTATAAAGATTAACTCATTAATTTATGTGAATGAAGTCTGCATTCTGGTATTGATAGGTATAGACAGACACAAAATGATACAGTAGGTGAAAGTTAAGGTGGAAACACAAGAAAGGAACACATGAAACAATTATGAAATGATTCATGTCAGTACCATCTTCTGATATAAAGTTCTAAAGTGTAATCTGAGAGAGAATGGGGCAAAAATCAAACATTAGGATGTTGTGCACTCTAGACAGTAATTCTAAAATGTGTTAAAGGAATTAAAAAATACAAGGATGCCATCAGTCCCGTTCTGAATGGCAGCTAATATATGAACTTATAGAGGAATATGTAAGATGGAATAGCCATATAGTCTGGGAATAGTGAGAACAAAAATAATGCTGAGACATGGGAGAGTATGAAAGCTGTGTGTGCAGACCTAAAGTGACAGCAGTCATTCAGATAATTACAAAAGAGAAGGACAGGTGACAGAGAGTGTGTGGAAAGAAGGATGGGTCTTCAGAAGTCTATTGAGTAACAGAGGCCCTTGGAGAGACCAAAGTGGCTCTTAGGTCAGTTAAAGTATAGAAGTAGAGAGGAAGAAGGTATCCTTGGAATAAAGACAATATCCTGCAAATTATAAAACTTTTTCTCTTTCTTGTTGTTAGATAATTGAGAGGTGTGAACCCAATTCAACATCACAGTAGAAGTCTAGTGTATAATCAAAGACAGAAAATGGAGTGATCTACCCGTGAATTCTGCAAAGACTGGGCTTGAGTTTGCCATCTGAGGTCCTGGGGAAGAGCCCTTAGATGATAGACTCTCCATTCCTTTAACTGAGGGTAAGGTACACTCCATGCTAGTGATGAGACTTTCATAGAACTGGTAGCTTGGGCAGAACTATGAACATATCTAGTTAAAGTTTGTGGTATGTGCCTTTAAGATATACTTAAATTTTTATGTTTAGAATTCTAGAGCATAAATGTCTCTTATCAAATACTTCCAGGAGTTGTAAGGGGAGAAACTAGGAGTAAGTGGGCAAGAGAAAGCTTTCCATCAACCCTTATTTTGCGTTTTAGAATACCCAGCATTTAAAGTGATGCACAGTATTTTTAAAGTTCTTTCCTTTGAGAGCCTCACATTAGGTAGGTGCACTTACTTTAAATAGTCCAACAATGATTGTCCCTTTATTTCTTCTCTCCTCTCAGTTCTAGCTGCTGGAGTGATGGAGAGTGAGAGAGTGGATGAGAGGAGTAATGAGTAAATGTCTCTTAACTGTGTAAATTTGAAATTCTTTCTTTCTCGGTTTGTATTTCTCTATCACTGAAGTTTCATGATTGCCTTATGAAGCAAGTGTCTTAAGACCTCTTTCATTGGGTACAATTATGAGTTATTCACAAGCCTTTCCAACATCTCTCTACTGTACTCTTTTCACTATCCCACTTTCCTTGCTTCCAGTTCTATTCCTCTAACCCACAGCTCCTTGTTGTTGGAATCCCTTTGCCTTGCATATGGCCTTCTTATATGGGATTATAACCAATAGATACTACCTTAGCTACCCTCTGTGGCATTCATGTGGTCCATCAGAAGCTCATGAATTCTCACTGTGTCAAATGGTGGAAATGTGCCCTATCATAGTTCTACCATCTTTCTACAGTCCTCTTTCTCTACTTCTTAGGTAGACTCATGTGCAGATCTGCTGGCTAACTGCCCAAATAGACATCTAACTAGGGAATGAAATACCTGAATCCCTTTCCCAAACGGACCCCATGGAGTCGCTCAGCAATACCTTCACATCTTGACTTCAAGGAGAAACAACAGTCTTTAGTAATGAACCAGTACATTCTAGAAGACAGAGGACTTGAGGACAACCCTGTTCCTTCACAGATTCTACAGAGGAAGTGTCATGATGGTTGGTAGTTGCAGTGACAGTTTTGCCTCCTCTTATTAAGTACATGTCTTTTTCCTGCTTTAGCAGACTCATAGGCAGTTTTCTTTAAATGGAAAATACTTAGCATCTTTGGCAATTCTGCACCAAGAGGAAAAGTCACATGACATGCTGTTGCAGGTACCTACTTACATACACACCTACAAATACAATAGATTCTGAACATCCTTAGCTATTTTAATCACAAAAGTAACAGAAATGTAAACTTCTAAGTAATGAGAGATCATGCCCTCAGAGAGACTTGGCCTTTCACTTTGCCCAACCTCAGGTTAAAACCTTATAATTACAATTTATGTGGATTTAATTTATTGATTTTACATACTTGGCTGATGGTTTTTACTTCAATTCTCACGAATGGAAAAGTTAGGCTGTTCTGCTTATGCACTCGGAAATGACAACTGTCAGTAAAAGATGGACACATGTCTTCCTACAGCTCATGAGTGCCACTGTTATGAGTATAATCTGTTTAGAAAAATAAGAAAGTATATAGAAAAATGCTTTAATAATATATATAAATGCTTTAATGACCTTATTGAGATAATTTATATAATACGATATTCATGTATTTAAAGTATACAGTTAAGTGGTTTTTGTTATATTCACAGAGTAGTGCAACCATTATAACGATTTAATTTTAGAACATCTTCCTCACCTCCCCTAAGAAAAACCCACATCCATTAGCAGTCGCTCCCCATCTCCTCATAACTCCAGCCTCTGCAAACCACTAATCTACTTTCTGTCTCTATAGTTTTGCCTGTTCTGGATATTCATAAAAGTGGAATAATAATACAATACGCAGTCTTTGTAGGCTGGCTTGTTTCAGTTGGCATGTGTTTTCAAGTTTCATCCATGATATAGCATGTATCAGTATTTTATTAATTTCACTACTGAAAAATATTACAAATAACTTGTAAATCTATTGTAAGTTGAGTTCTCCCGGAAAAAATTGTAGAAATGCAGTTAAGCATGCAAAGGTTTTATTAGTAAACCAATGGTAAACACTTGTTAAAGGAAAAGAGTGGAAGCAGGATTGAATAGGAGTCCCTCAGGCCACAGTGCAGATCTCCCCATAGGGTCCTCCAGAACTGGAGGAATCTTCCACTGGGAGGAAATGACCAGGCTTTTGTAGTCCTCCCTTGCTTAGTTATTGTTCAGGCCTTGTCCTGAGAATAAGGTCACCTCAGATGGAATTTAGGCAGAACCAGATTAAGTTATCATCTGTTACCTAACCACATTCCTTGCAGCTGGGCGTGAAGTCTTTCCTTAAAGGGCAATCTGAGTGTCATACGTCTGTAGCAAATATGGCTAAAATAAGCACCTTTGAAAAGCAGCGTTAGTTATCTGGATATACACACTGAGGATGCTGACTTTAAAATGTCCTACTATTGCATATTTATTTGCTGTCTTCTTTTCTACGGCAGTTTTTTGAAGGCAGAAGCTGTTACCTTCTTCCTTTTATGTCAACTTTCTTCAAATAAGAATCTTTATACACAATGGGGACTAAATAAATGTTGTTGGTTGACAAGCCTAGCCAAGCAAGACAAATATTTCTTATTTGAACCTGAAGTTTTTCTCTTTTGGCATGCAGTAAAACAGCCCCATACCTCCCTAACATCAACACTACTCTAAGAAGTTCCGTAGGATTACAAAGTGCATTTGAAAATTGGCCTGAGGCTGTTGAGTGACTTCCCAAAGAGTATACGATTTGGGTAATGATATCAGAAATAGAAACCATGACCACTCACAGCACACTCATACAGCAGTGAATGGCCCTGTTTAGGTAATAGACTTTACAGACTCACAATTCTGTTAATGCAACACCTCCACAGTTCCAGAGACACTTCTTATTGAAATCATATGAATACATTGAGCCATATACTCCATCCAGTCCCTGGGTGGTGCCTGAAACCTTCCCAAATTCTTCATACCTCGTTGTGAATTAGGAAACTAATCTGTACGCCCTCAGCCATGAAATTTGCTGCTCAGAAAACTACGTATTCATAATTTGGGAACCTGTAATGATACAGTATAACTGATGGATGATCAGTTATATTGCTCAGGCACATATTGCTTTTGGTTTTACTTATTGAAGATAGAAGATATTTCACTTATTTTCATGAAGAATTCTTATATACTTTTTATGAATCATGGTGACAGTATAAGAAATTCCATTGATTCTGTTATGAATGACTTCATTGCTCACCATGCATGATAAAGCTGTATTGTTTGCACATAATATACTTATTTAAAGACATAATTCATTTCAGAGTGCACAGAACATTGTGTGATCGCAGAGAAAGCATTTTAAAAATTCTTCCCTTAAATTGTTTTGGGGTAAAATCAATGGAAACAACATTGGGAAATAGTGGAAAGCTATATATAATGAGTAATTAACTAAGTTTATTGCTTTATAGACTTTAATTTTAATCACGTTAATAATAAATAAAGTGTCTATGTGCATTTGTCAACTAACATAATCTTTTCAAGGGACAGAATACAACAATTTCCTTCTTAATATTTTGGACACCAGCCCAGAAACCACTGTCCTAATCACCTTGTATGGAATTTCTCTTTCTAAAATATATATTAAATCAGCAGAATATTTTGAGTGATATGTGCATGTATTTTATAGTTTAACTAAAATGTAGATAATGTGTAAAAATCATACCACCTTTTGCCACCAAGTGTCCTTTTTCCTCTGCTCTAACACAAATAAAGTCATGAAAATTGTAAGTAAAACTGAATTTCAAGACCCTAAAATGAGTTAAAAGTTTGAAAATATTTAAAAAATGTATTTCTAGTTGGAACCTAATGATAATTGGTTTTAAGAGACTTCTGAACTGGTTATATATCATCAAAATTTCTGGTCTTTAGAGGAGGCCTTGCTACAATTTTTGCTTAAAAAGATCATCAGCTATTAGAGGGACATAAACAAAAGTACATATCTTGAAGATGATGAAAGTCACTTTCTTAATCATTTAGTGTAGACATGAATAATGCTACAGATCTGCAGTGGGAACACACTAACATGGCTGTTAAATTGCAAGATTCTTTCTGTCTTGATGAGAAGATTTCCTTAATGAATTAAAAGAGGTGAAAAATATAGCCAACAGCTATCTCAATTCTGAACTGGCTCTGTTCAATAAGGAGCTTAGTTCATCTACTGTTTCTACTGAACCGCTCCTTTCCACATGTACTTGCATAAGCAAACCATCCTCTATCTTCATAGTTTAAGTCTTCATTATCAATTTTCTTGTGAACAGTTGGCTGGCAACTATAAGGAACATCAAGCTAGTCTTTAGAATATCAGAAGGTCATGTAAAAAATGAACAGAGAGTACACTCTATGTATTATTAGGAATAAATATATGTATCTTTTAGGGATGATATAGTACTAGCATTCCAATGCTGTGATGATTACACAGATTTTTAACTTCTATTTCATTAATACTTACTATACATACTGGTATTATGCTAGATATTATGCTATGTCCCAAGCAGAGAGACATTCCAGACTTTCCAGGACCTCAGAATAATGTTGAACTCTGTTCTCAGTGCCAAAGTTTAGGATGTACTCTAAGTTTTAAGTGTCCATGATAAGGGAGGGCTTGGAATTTATCTTGATTAATGGGTATATTCAGCTTGGTCAAGATAAAACTCTTTATCATATAATATGTAACAAGACGTGATATCTATTGTACAGAAGCAGGCAGAACCTTAGGGTAATTATCAAGAGTTTGCGTGATGAAGAGCCTCATTTCAAGAACTAGTACAAAATGGTTCAACTTTGAAACAGGGATTTTTATTCATTCCACAGACATTTACTAGGGCTACTCTATACCAGGTTTGGGTTAGGATGTTTGTTATTTATTTATTTATTTATTTTTATTGTACTTTAAGTTCTGGGATACATTGTGCAGAACATGCAGGTTTGTTACCTAGGTATACATGTGCCATGGTGGTTTGCTGCACTCATCAACCTGTCATCTACATTAGGTATTTCTTCTAATGCTATCCCTCCTCTAGCCCCGCACCCCCTGATAGGACCCCATGTGTGGTGTTCCCCTCCCTGTGTCCATGTGTTTTCATTGTTCAACTCCTACTTCTGAGTGAGAATATGTGTGTTTGGTTTTCTGTTCCTCTGTCTGTTTGCTGAAAATGATGGTTTCCAGCTTCACCCATGTCTCTGCAAAGGATGTGAACTCATCCTTTTCTATGGCTGCATAGTATTCCATGTTGTATATGTGCCATATTTTCTTTATCCAGTCTATCATTGATGGGCATTTGGGTTGGTTCCAAGTCTTTGCTATTGTGAACAGTGCTGCAGTAAACATATGTATGCATGCGTCTTTATAGTAGAATGATTTATAATCCTTTGTTTATATACCCAGTAATGAGATTGCTGGGTCAAATGGTATTTCTAGTTCTAGATTCTTGAGGAATTGCCACACTTTCTTTCACAATGGTTGAACTAATTTACACTCCCATTAATAGTGTAAAAGTGTTCCTATTTCTCCACATCCTCTCCAACATCTGTTGTTGCCTGACTTTTTAATGACAGCCATTCTAACTGGTGACAGATGGTATCTTATTGTGGTTTTGATTTGCATTTCTCTAATGATCAGTGATGATGAGCTTTTTCTCATATGTTTGTTGGCCACATAAATGTCTTCTTTTAGGAAATGTCTATTCATATCCTTTGTCCACTTTTGATGTGTTTTTTTTTTTCTTGTAAATTTGTTTAAGTTCTTTGTAGATTCTGAATATTAGCCCTTTGTCAGATGGATAGATTGCAAAAATTTTCTCCCATTCTGTGGGTTGCCTGTTCACTCTGATGATAGTTTCTTTTACTGTGCAGAAGCACTTTAGTTTAATTAGATCCCATTTGTCAATTTTGGCATTTGTTGCCATTGCTTTTGGTGTTTTAGTCATGAAGTCTTTGCCTATGTCTATGTCCTGAATGGTATTGCCTAGGTTTTCTTCTAGGATCTTATGGTTTTAGGTCTTACATTTAAGTCTTTAATCCATCTTGAGTTAATTTTGGTATAGGTGTTAAAAGGGTTCCAGTTTCAGTTTTCTGCATATGGCTAACCAGTTTTTCCAACACCATTTATTAAATAGGAGATTTTTCCCCATTGCTTGTTTTTGTCAGTTGTGCCAAAGATCAGATGGTTGTAGATGTGTGGCATTATTTCTGAGGTTTCTGTTCTGTTCCATTGGTCTACATATGTGTTTTAGTACCAGTAACATGTTTTGATTATTGTAGCCTTCTAGTATAGTTTGAAGTCAGGTAGTGTAATGCCTCCAGCTTTGTCCTTTTTGCTTAGGGTTGTCTTGGCTGTACAGGTTCTTTTTTGGTTCCATACAAATTTAAAATAGATGTTTCCAATTCTCTGAAGAAAGTCGATGGTAGATTGATGGAGATGACATTGAATCTATAAATTACTTTGGGCAGTATGGCCATTTTCATGATATTGCTTTTTCCTGTCCATGAGCATGGAATATTTTTCCATTTGTTTGTGTCCTCTCTTATTTCGTTGATCAGTGGTGTGTAGTTCTCCTTGAAAAAGTCCTTCAAATCCCTACTAAGTTGTATTCCTAGATATTTTATTCTCTTTGTAGCAATTGTGAATGGGAATTCACTCATGATTTGGCTCTCTGTTTGTCTGTTATTGGTTTATAGTAATGCTTGTGATTTTTGCACATTGATTTTGTATCCTGAAACTTTATTGAAGTCGCTCATCAGCTTAAGGAGATTTTGGACTGAGATGATGGCATTTTCTAAATATACAATCATGTCATCTGCAAACAGAGACAATTTGACTTCCTCTCTTCTTATATTAATACCCTTTATTTCTTTCTATTGCCTGATTGCCTTGGCCAGAACTTCCAATATTATGTTGAATAGGAGTGGTGAGAGAGGGCATCCTTGCCTTGTGCCTGTTTTCAAAGGGAATGCTTCCAGCTTTTACCCATTCAGTATGATATTGGCTGTGGGTTTGTCATGAATAGCTCTTATTATTTTGAAATATGTTCCATCAATACCTAGTTTATTGAGAATTTTTAGCATGAAGGGGTGTTGAATTTTATTAAAGGCCTTTTCTGCATCTATTGAGATAATCATGTGGCTTTTGTTATTGATTCTATTTATGTGATGAATTTCATTTATTTATTTGCATATGTTGAGCCAGCCTTGCACCCCAGGTATGAAGCTGACTTGATTTTTGTGGATAAGCTTTTTGATGTGCTGCTGGATTCGGTTTGCCAGTATTTTCTTGAGGTTTTTCACATTGATGTTCATCAGGAATATTGGTCTGAAATTCTCTTTTTTATTGTGTCTCTGCCAGTTTTGGTATCAGGATGATGCTGGCCTAATAAAATGAATTATGGAGGAGTCCCTCTTTTTCTATCGTTTAGAATAGTTTCAGAAGGAATGATACCAGCTCTTCTTTGTACTTCTTGTAGAATTTGGCTGTGAATCCATCTGGTCCTGGGCTTTTTTTTTTGGTTTGTAGGCTATTATTCGACTTCTTCCTGGTTTAGTCTTGGGAGGGTGTATGTGTCCAGGAATTTATCAATTTCTTCTACATTTTCTAGTTCATTTGCTTAAAAGTGTTTATAGTATCTGATGGTAGTTTGTATTTCTGTGGGATCTGTGGAGATATGCCCTTTATCATTTTTTGTTGTGTCTATTTGATTCTTCTCTCTTTTCTTCTTTATTAGTCTGCCTAGCGATCTATCAGTTTTGTCGATCTTTCAAAACACCAGCTCCTGGATTCATTGATTTTTTTAATGGTTTTTCGTCTCTCTCTTTCCTTCAGTTCTGCTCCGATCTTAGTTATTTATTGTCTTCTGCTAGCTTTTGAATTTGTTTGCTCTTGCTTCTCTAGTTCTTTTCATTGTGATGCTAGGGTCTCGATGTTAGATCTTTCCCGCTTTCTTTTGTGGGCATTTAGTGCTATAAATTTTCCTCTAAACACTGGTTTAGCTGAGTCCCAGAGATTCTGGTATGTTGTGTGTTTGTTCTTATTGGTTTCAAAGAACTTATTTATTTCTGCCTTAATTTAATTATTTACCAAGTAGTCATTCAGGAGCATGTTGTTGAGTTTCCATGTAGTTGTGCAGTCTTGTGTGAGTTTCTTAATCCTGATTTCTAATTTGATTGCACTGTCGTCTGAGAGACTTTTTCTTATGATTTCTGTTCTTTTGCATTTGCAGAGGAGTGTTTTTCTTCCAATTATATGGTCAATTTTAGAATAAATGTGATGTGGTGGTGAGAAGAATGTATATTCTGTTGATTTGGGGTGGAGAGCTCTGTAGATATCTATGAGGTCCACTTGGCCCAGAGCTGAGTTCAAGTCCTGAATATCCTTGTTAATTTTCTGTCTCGATGACCTGTCTATAATATTGACTGTGTGGTGTTAAATTTCTCCCACTATTATTGTTTGGGAGTCTAAGCCTCTTTGTAGGTCTCTAAGAACTTGCTTTATAAATTTGGGTGCTTCTGTATTGGGTGCATATATATTTAGGATAGTTAGTTCTTCATGTTGAATTGATCCCTTTACCAATATGTAATGCCCTTCTCTGTATTTTTTTTTTAATCTTTGCTGGTTTAAAGTCTGTTTTATCAGAGACTGGGATTGCAACCCCTCCTTTTTTTTGCTTCCCATTTGCTTGGTAAATATTCTTCCATCCCTTATTTTGAGCCTGTATGTGTCTTTGCATGTGAGATGGGTCTCCTGAATACAGCACACTGATGGGTCTTGACTCTTTATCGAATTTACCAGTCTGTGTCTCTTAATTGGGGCATTTAGCCCATTTACATTTAAGGTTAATTTTTTTTTACTTTATTAATTAATTTTTATTCATTTATTGTAAAATATTTTTGAGTATATAAATATATATGAATAACAATATACCAAATACATTTGGGTCATGGCCTAGTTTAGAAAATTAAACATTACAAGCATAGTTGTGTATTCCTTCCAAGTGCATCTCCCTCCAACCCTCCGACCAAAAGAAACCCGGATTCTGAATGTGGAGGATATTAATCTGAAGCATATTTTTATAGCTTTGCATATATGTAACTATCCCTAGACAACATACAGAATCATTTTGCATATTTTTAAATTTTGCATGAATGGCATCATATTGTACATATGTAATTTAGTTTTTGCTTTACTCCATACTTTTTTTAAATTTTTGTGTTGGTTTTAAAAATTTTGTTATTATTTTTTATTTATTTATTTTTCTTTTCTGCCTCTATTGAGATAATCATGTGGTTTTTATATTTGGTTCTGTTTATATGATGGATTATGTTTATTGATTTGCATATGTTGAACCCACGTTATATCCCAGGGATGAAGCCCACTTGATCATGGTGGATAAGCTTTTTGATGTGCTGCTGGAGTCTATTTGCCAGTATTTTGTTGAAGATTTTTGCGTCGATGTTCATCAGGGATATCGGTCTAAAATTCTCTTTTTGGGTTGTGTCTCTGTCAGGCTTTGGTATCAGGATGATGCTGACCTCATAAAATGAGTTAGAGAGGATTCCTTCTTTTTATATTGATTGGAATAATTTCAGAAGGAATGGTACCAGCTCCTCTTTGTACCTCTGGTAGAATTTGGCTGTAAATCCATCTGGTCCTGGAATTTTTTTTTGGTTGGTAGACACTTAATTATTGCCTCAATTTCAGAGCCTGTTATTGGTCTATTCAGGGATTCAGCTTCTTCCTGCTTTATTCTTGGGAGGGTATATGTGTCCAAGAATTCATCCATTTCTTCTAGATTTTCTAGTTTATTTGCATAGAGGTGTTTATAGTATTCTCTAATGGTAGTTTTTATCTCTGTGGGATCGATATCCCCTTTGTCATTTTTTATTGTATCTATTTGATTATTCCCTCTTTTCTTCTTTATTAGTCTTGCTAGTGGTCTATTAATAAAGATGTTGTTTGAAACCAATGAGAACAAAGACACAACATACCAGAATCTCTGGGACACATTTGCAGAGGGGAATTTATAACACTAAATGCCCAGAAGATAAAGCAGGAAAGAGCTAAAATGGACACTCTAACATCACAATTAAAAGAATTAGAGAAGCAAGAGGAAACACATTCAAAAGCTAGCAGAAGGCAAGAAATAACTAAGATCAAAGCAGAACTGAAAGAGATAGAGACACAAAAAACTCTTCAAAAAATCAATGAATCCAGGAGCTGGCTTTTTTGAAAAGATCAGGGTTAATATTGTTATGTGTGAATTTGATCCTGTCATTATGATGCTAGCTGGTTATTTTTCCCATTAGTTGATGCAGTTTCTTCATACTGTCAATGGTCTTTACAATTTGGTATGTTTTTTCAGTGGCTGGTACCAGGTTTTCCTTTCCATGTTTAGTGCTTCCCTTAGGAGCTCATGTAAGGCAGGCCTCAGGGTGACAAAATCTCTCAGCATTTGCTTGTCTGTAAAATGTTTTATTTCTCCTTCACTTATGAAGCTTAGTTTGGCTGGATATGAAATTCTGGGTTGAAAATTCTTTTCTTTAAGAATGTTGAATATTGGCTCCCACTCTCTTCTGGCTTATAGGGTTTCTGCAGAGAGATCCACTGTTAATCTTACGGGTTTTCCTTTGTGGGTAACCTGAGCTTTCTCTCTGATTGCCACTAACATTTTTTCCTCCATTTCAACCTTGGTGAATCTGACGATTATGTGTCTTGGGGTTGCTCTTCTTGAGGAGTATCTTTGTGGTGGTCTCTGTATTTCCTGAATTTGAATGTTGGCCTTTCTTACTAGATGGGGGAAGTTCTCCTGGATAATATCCTGAAGAGTGTTCTCCAACTTGGTTCCATTCTCCCTGTCACTTTCAGGTAGACCAGTCAAACATAGGTTTGGTCTTTTACACAGTCCCATTTTTCTTGGAAGTTTTGTTTGTTTCTTTTCATTATTTTTTCTCTAATCTTGTCTTCATGCTTTATTTCATTAAGTTGATCTTCAGTCTCTGATATCCTTACTTCTGCTTGATCAACTCAGCTATTAATACTTGTGTATGCTTCACGAAGTTCTTGTGCTGTGTTTTTCCACTTTATCAGGTCACTTATGTTCTTCTCTAAACTGGTTATTCTAGTTAGCAATTCCTCCCCTTTGTCAAGATTCTTAGCTTCCTTACATTGGGTTAGAACATGCTCCTTTAGTTCAAAGGAGTTTGTTATTACCAACCTTCTGCAGCCTACTTCAGTCAATTTGTCAAACGAATTATCCATCTAGTTTTGTTCTCTTGCTGGTGAGGAGTTGTGATCCTTTGGAGGAGAAGAGGCATTCTGGTTTGTGGAATTTTCAGCCCTTTTGTGCTGGTTTTTCCTCATCTTCATGGATTTATCTACCTTTGGTCTTTGATGTTGGTGACCTTAGGATGAGGTTTCTGTGTGGGCATCCTTTTTGTTGATGTTGATGCTATTATTTTCTGTTTGTTTGTTTTCCTTCTAACAGGCCCCTCTGCTGCAAGTCTGCTGGAGTTTGCTGGAGGTCCACTCCAGACCCTGTTTGTCTGAGTATCACCAATGGAGGCTACAGACCAGCAAAATTACTGCCTGTTCCTTCTTCTGGAAGCTTTGTCCCAGAGGGGCACCTACTAGGTGCTAGCTGGAACTCTCCTATATGAGGTGTCTGTTGACCCCTGCTGGGAGGTGTCTCCCTGTCAGGAGGCATGGGGTTCAGGGACCCACTTGAGGAGGCAGTCTGTCCCTTAGCAGAGCTCGAGTGTTGTGCTGGGAGATCCGTTGCTGTCTTCAGAACTGGCAGGCAGGAACATTTAAGTCTGCAGAAACTGCGCCCACAGCCGCCCCTTCCCCCAGGTGCTCTGTCCCAGGGAGATGGGAGTTTTATCTATAAGCCTCTGAGTGGGGCTGCTGCCTTTCTTTCAGAGATGCCCCGCCCAGCAAGGAGGAATCTAGAGAGGCAGTCTGGCTACAGCAGCTTTGCCGAGCTGTCGTGGGCCTTGCCCAGTTTGAACTTACTGGAGGCTTTGTTTACACTGTGAAGAGAAAACCACCTACTCAAGCCTCGGTAATGGTGGATGCCCCTCCGCCCACCAAGCTCATATGTCCCAGGTCAACTTCAGACTGCTGTGCTGGCAGTGAAAATTTCAAGCCAATGGATCTTAGCTTGCTGGGCTCTGTGGGTGTGGGATCTACTGACCTAGACCACTTGGCTCCCTGGCTTCAGCCTCTTTTCCGGGGGAGTGAACGGTTCAGTCTCCTTGGTGTTTCAAGCGCCACTGTGGTATGAAAAAACACCCCTGCAGCTAGCTCAGTGTCTGCCCAAACGGTTGTTCAGTTTTGTGCTTGAAACCCAGGGCCCTGATGGCGTAGGCACCAGAGGGAATCTCCTGGTCTGCAGGTTGTGAAGATCATGGGAAAAGCATATTATCTGGGCTGGAATGCACCATTCCTCATGGCAGTCACTCACGGCTTCCCTTGACTGAGGAGGGAGTTCCCCGACCCCTTGCACTTCCTGGGTCAGGTGACACCCACCGTGCTTCGGTTCATCCTCCTTGGGCTTCCACCCACTGTCTAACCAGTCCCAATGAGTTGAGCTGGGTACCTCAGTTGGAATGCAGAAATCACCTGCCTTCTGCATTGATCTCGCTGGGAGCTGCAGACTGGAGCTGTTCCTATTCCATCATCTTGCCAGCCACATCTCTTTTTCTTTTTGAGATAGAGTCTTGCTCTGTTGCCAGGCTGGAGTGCAGTGGTGTGATGTTGGCTCACTGCAACCTCTGCCTCCCGGGTTCAAGCAATTCTCTTGCCTCAGCCTCCCGAGTAGCTGGGACTACAGGTGTGCGCCACCACACCCAGCTAATTTTGTATTTTGATAGAGACAGTTTTCACCATGTTGGCCCGTGTGGTCTCCATCTATTGACCTTGTGATCTGCCCACCTCGACCTCCCAGAGTGTGTTAATTTAATAATGAAAGTTTGTAGTTCCCATTCTTGGAAGCAGGAGGGAAGTGGAGAGCTAAGCAAATCAAGATGACTGTCGGCCAATGGTGTGAAAAATGGCTTTCTGCATTAAATAGGCATCTGAAGCAGGTGTCCCAAGCAGTCCCTCAAAATTTTGAATTTTAATGACCCCATATTATGTAGACACTGATTAGCAAGACAGTGTGTTAAATCTACAGGTGATTATAAAAATAAGTTCTGTAGGAATTATAGGAGAGGAAAATACTTTATTTTTAGGGTGATTTTAGAAGGATGGATAGTGGTAAGGGGGGAAATTGAAGTTAGAATTAAAAGGTGGAAAGGACTTAACGTAAAGGGAAATAGGTAGTAAAGGAGAAGTAAAAGAGTTGATGATACAAATGTTTGATGTGTTCAGGAAAGGTAATACTGAGCACCTGGTGACAGTCATGATTTTGTAGAGGAATAATGGGAACTTACACTGGGGAAATAGGCAGGCCTTGTGCAACGGAGGATAGTTTATGCCAGGCTGTAGCAGGCAGAAAATTTTCAGGCCTTTGCAAGATGAAGCGGGAATGCTTCTTTCCTTTATTGATGGAAATATAAAGGAATACCCCACGTGTTCATGTATTACTTAATACAAGGTTTTTATACCCCAGGAGACGGAACAAGATCATATTTATTTTTCTAGCATCATTAAAACTTTAAATGTACTTGAGCCTTTTCTCCTTGTAGGGAAGTGTGAAAGTACATATGCATTGTTTTTGACTGTGGCTGCTGTTTTTGGTTCACTGCTGAGAACAGTTTGCCCTTATTCAAGCTGTTAAAGTACTACATCAAAAACAGGGTTTAAATGGTGACTAGATGATCCTGAGAATAACATTGCCCCTCACTGAGTACAAGGTTACATTTCAATCAAAGGTGTTCTCCCAGTGAAACACAATTCAAATAGATAGAGAAGGAACTAGTGTAAAAGTAGTATATGTGTGTTTTAATAGAGTAATTCTGTTGATTTTCAGTGGTACTTTAACTACCATGCTGGCTTTTATATAGTTGTCTAATGTGAATTATTAACATTATTAATAATAAT
This sequence comes from Papio anubis, assembly GCF_008728515.1. Classification (NCBI taxonomy): domain Eukaryota; kingdom Metazoa; phylum Chordata; class Mammalia; order Primates; family Cercopithecidae; genus Papio; species Papio anubis. Next base: position 116,092,246 of record NC_044977.1, on the reverse strand, counting down.
CTAATTATTATTCTAATGTTTACCTTAATACAAATGACACAACAAGATGAAAAATTTGATTGAAATCTGAGTGTATCTATTTATTTTTATACTTACATAAATATATTAAATGCACATGTTGCAATTTTGGTGAACTCACCAAATTGAGCAATAATGAAATTGTATTAGTCCTTTCTCATGCTGCTGTGAAGAAATACCCAAGACTGGGTAATTTATAAAGAAAAAAGGTTTAATTGACTCACAGCTCTGCATAGCTAGGAAGGCCTCAGGAAACTTACAATCATGGCAGGAGGGGAAGAAAACAGGCCCTTCTTCACATGGTAGCAGGAGAGAAACGTGCCACGCAAACAGAGAAAAGCCCCTTATGAAAGCATCAGGTCTTGTGAGAAGTCACTGACTATCACAAGAACAGCATGGAAGTAACCACCCCCATGATTCAATTACCTCTTACTAGGTCCCTCCAATGACAGGTGGGGATTATGGAAACTACAATTGAAGATGAGATTTGGATGGGGACATAGCCAAACCGTATCATAAGCTCAATTAAGCAATTTGGTGAATGCATTCTCTCATATTTAAGGTGAAGGTACTTGGCATCTCCTGACCATCTTTCTTCTATTTTCTAGTTTGCATCCATATTACATTTACATGTAAAGATGCACTGAACATACAGGTGGTAAAAAACTTTTGTCATGCTGTCTAATGGAGATCCCATTTCATTTTCCATCCATATTTAAAAAATAATTTGCATCATCTTACACATTTACAGCTTTTGAAACTCCCATATAAATATAGAATGGAAAAATATTGTTTGTGTCATTTCTCACTTGAGGGCCTTAGTGGAGTAGAGGTATTTCATAGAGTTTATTAAATGACTATAGTCTTTGCTTTCTTTCCTGGCTTGTTCCCTTTAGTCTTTTCTGAATTTCTGTTACAAGCATATACCGATGAAGATGGGGATTACTTGGCATGAACAGTCTCATGAATGCTGTTTCAGAATTGAGGGGGTATTGCACTTTGCACAGAATATTTATAGTGAAATTCTAGCCACTTTGAACCCTTTGCAGAGCTTCATTGCTATAATTAGAGTCCTTTGTACTTGCTCCCATCAAATAGTGTGCATTTTTCAGCTGTGGCAAATTACCAATCTGTAGGCCAAATTTAGTCCATAGACCTATTCTTTAATTCTCCATAAGGCTTTAATATTTTTTTTTTTTTATTTTGAATACCTGAGTGAGTGCCTCAACTTTCCTGTTTATTTCTTAAGCGGCCATATTTGGAGGTATCAACATTATCTATCTGACTCTGAAGTCATTGTTGCTTGAGTCTTGTGCTGTGGCTAGAGGGGTCAGGTGGAGAGGGCTGTAGAAGTGACAACTGATTCTCAATCCTAGCTATGGAATTTTAATATCAGAAGGTTTGGAGGACTTCCAGGGCATCAGTTTTTTCAAAAAATGCTCCCAGGTGATACTGATGTACAGGTAGAGTTGAGAACCATCGTGATAGAGCTTATTCCTCCTGTGAGAAGAACAGTTTGTCTCACTGGATATATTAACTAAAGGATATATACTAGTTTAAAGCTTAGAATGTTCCAATAGTTCTCAAAGAAAGAAAAACTCAAACAAACAAAACCACAAAACCTATATTGAATGCTTGCTATATGCTAAGAACCTCATATATGTTATATTATTTAGTGTTCACATGAATGGAACATTTTCTTGTTCTCATCTTCTTGTGTTTTTTACTTCGATTCCTGTGTTATATCCCCCTCTCACCATTTGCACATGCCAGGGTCATCATCCTATGCTTCCTTACTGTACTGTATTTGCTTCATAGAAATGAACTGAAATTTTTGAACTGAAATTATTTTGTTTACTTTTTAGTTACCCTTATCCTCCTCTAGAAGGTAGCCTCGATGAAGATAGACCTTGCATTGTTAATTTCTATATTCCATAGGCCTATAATGACTGCTCCGTGAACAAAACTCAATTGTTGAATGAATTAATGAATGTCTACTCATGTATCATTATTCTTAACAGATAACGAAGTTGCCTCTTCTATGTTTCCCTTTGTTTTGATTTTAAAAGTCTAGGACTTAATTGAGGTCAATTTTTTAGTGCCTTTAAAGAAAAAGGCCTGTACCAAATTGTCATATTTTTGAAATAGTATCTCAGTATTACTCTAGTGTTGTCATCCAACCTGAATGATTCTGGTATCTAGGGTGATTTTTAGAAGAATAAAATGCATGATAAAATTCCTTCCTTATTTTTCATACTTATAGTGGTAGCTTTATATACTTATCAAAACTATCATTACTGATTAATATGTTTAGTAATTTTAAAATAGTAAAGCACCCTGAACCTCGAAGGGAAAAATATTGCCGTAAATGTGCATGATTAGTATTATAGTGTTTCTTTTTTGTAGAACAGAGAGGAAATAACTGTTCACATTCACAAGGATATTTTTGGAATTAATTAATTAATGTTTACAAAACAGCCAGAATGAAAGGGAAACACATTTTCTTTGCTATTTAAAGTACATTTTAAAGGTGAAAAGGAAAATTGTGTTTGTTGTTTACAGTTATTTACTTATTTATCCTAAATGGGCAGATAAATCACTATTTTTGATCTTTTTCTTCTCAACCACATACTGGATCCTACTACCCTTTTGCCTTGTATACATAGGCAGACACTATAACCCTTTGCTTTTTGTTTCTACAAAATGTAAGTAACTGGTCACTGCATAAATATTTTTTTTTTCTTTCCAAATGTAGCTCATTCTAAAAAATATACAAGTCATTTTAGTTCTGTATTTGTTTCATATTTCCTTTGTCAAGTTGATAGTGTTTATTTTTTTCTTTTAAAATGATTTTATGTAAAGCTTCTGAGTTTGACATTTTCTATCAGACAGACATTGATTTGATGCTACTGTTTTGGTCCTGTGACTATTACACATGCCTTTGTGTTGCTACACTTCAATTGAGTGGACATTAAGATGTAGGCTCTAGGAAAAGACACAGAATACAGCATAGTGCTTCCCTGCTATATTTATTTATTTTGTCTTACGCTGTTTGAAGTACTGAAATTAAAACTAAGTGTTTATGATTTTTTAATAGGTTTCACAGTGAATTTTGGCTCCAAAACTTGTCAGAGAACTCTATTTTCTTATTCAAGTTTGTCTCTTCATTACCTCTTTACCACTGTGTTTTCAGTAGATTAGAGCAGGCTATTCTCAGTTGATATTGATTCCTTTTTCCTAAGTTAATGCACATTACACAGCCAGTGATTGTATAAAGGCACAGGAATTACATGATTAGTTGTGGCATCTTTATACCAACTTCTAGTTAGTTAACTGATACCAAAAGTCTAGGGCACAGCCAGGAACTCTATTTAAATTAGCATCACGCTGCCATCTGATTATTTTTGCATGATTCCTTGCTCACCAAAAAGCTTTCCTGAAAAAGTAAAATAGGCCGGGCACAGTGACTCATGCCTGTAATCCAAGCACTTTGGGAGGCCGAAGCAGGCAGATCACGAGGTCAGGAGATTGAGACCATCCTGGCTAACACAGTGAAACCCCATCTCTACTAAAATACAAAAAAATTAGCTGGATGTGGTGGCAAGCACCTGTAGTCCCAGCTACTTGGGCAGCTGAGGCAGGAGAATCACTTGAACCTAGGAGGTGGAGGTTACAGTGAGCCGAGATCGCATCACTGCAATCCAGGCTGGGTGACAGAGCAAGACTCCATCTCAAAAAAAAAAAAAAAAAAAAAAAAAAAAAAAGTAAAATTATGCTTGTTATTCTTGGGTAAGAGGATGATAGATCTGTTCTATATTTCTTTTCCAGACCCTCCACTTTTTGATAGGTAACTCTGAGATTTTTTTATCTTTTTTGTCTAAGAAACCATTCTGCTAAGTGGATAAGGAATTTAGAGAAGGACGAGACACATTGACTAGGTAAGATCAGATAAAACCGAATTGTAAAGTTATATAAATGTGATAGGTCTTTGGTGAGTTGTAGAAGAAACACAAGGTTTGTTAGATAAGGGTTATGCCCTGCTATAGTAATGAAGACCAAGAGAGCATTGCTCAGCTTCCCTTCTTCTACCTCTAAGATGTAAAAATTAAATTGTCTTCTTCTCCTGTATCTTATAAAATAAATGTAGATATTCTGATATGAAGTAAGAACATCTGGCTAGCCATGTCATGGTGATTATTACATGATGTACAAAAATAATTATACAAATCAGATAAAAATAAATCAGTTAATATTACTGGTTAATATAGTTTATTTTATTATACTGCAATATAATAAATTACTGTATTATTATATTTATTGCAATATAATAACACCAAAGCAATGTAACAAGACATATGAAGTGAAATGACCCATTTTATGAATACATGAAATGACAACATCTTTGAGGGTTAGAGTTAGATTTAAATTCTTTAGACATGATAAAATTTTTAGTTTTGTTATTCCTCTTTTCAAACTGACAAAATATTTCACAAGTTAAGGAAAACACTGAAAGTGTAATGAAAACACAATGCCCAAGACTGCATAAATGCATCTCATTTTGTTTACATTTCTGGACTTTGCAAAGCTAAATTATTGGATTTCTTCATTGTTTTGACAGATCCAGGCTGAAAAGTACTCTAATACTTCTTTTAAACTGCTTTTAAATAGAGTTGGAACTATTAAGACTACAGGGATAGAATAGTATCTCAGTTTACAGGATTTGCCAGGAATATGCCTTGTTTTCTTGACCTCAAGATTTGTTAAAGATAATTTAATTTGTTACTTTTGAATTATTTTAATAGAAGAAGGAAATATATCATCCATACATATATATAAATATTTACATCTTTGCAAATAGATAAATCACTGTGCATCTAATCATTTTCTTGTTCTGCAACACATGTTTTCTACTTAGCTAGTTTATTGTTAATTAATATATATTGATGTAAAATAATATCACACACTTCTATAATAAAAAGTTATTTGTCTTGAATCCAGATATTGGCTTTTTTGAAAGTTAGGAGAGGGAAAATTATACATATGCATATGCAGCTTTGATGGTGCTATCAGAGGTGTATTTGTCTAAAAATCTCCAACTACATTATGTGGTGAGTCTCTGCAGTACAGCTCAGCTATTTGTTGAAGAGCCTAAATCTGCTTTAACTGTCTTACTTTATGAGTCAAAATACATATTTACTTAAACAGAATCATTCATGATCTGATTACTATATACCATGTGCCTCAGTAGCTAGCACAGTGCTGGATGAAATAAAACAATAAAAACCTTTTCTTGAATAAGTGTATTAAAGATGTGATAGTAAACATAGAAGTAATATTGGAAGTTAATTATGAGGGGAAGAAAGCATCAAAATTGAAGTCATTGAGTAATTTTAGTAAATACTGGAGGGTTCAATGTATTGAAGGTCTAATAGTAGAGAATCACAGATGTGAATGACTACTCCTTATCAGTTGGACCAAATGTGATCAGTTCCTTATGCCCGAGCAGAGGTTTCCCTATTCAACTGGGGAATCATCCTTTAACTCAGAATTTTTGAATGTTTAGTCTCTTGTTTGTCATGAACCTTACTGTCTAGGCAGTTGTTCAATTGTTTAAGTGATTAATCATGCACCTCCTTGAAGTGTTTCCTTTTCTTTCTTTCTAGAATATTTCATTTAATATTTTCAGACTGTAGTAAACCACAGGTAACTGAAACTAAAAAAATGAATAGGAGGGGACTATGATAATCAAAATCTTTTGTCCTCTTTAATTTTTATTTTTTTTAATTTTTAATTTTGTTATTATTTTAACTTTTATTTTAGATTCATGGGGTACATGTGCATGTTTGTTACATGGGTATATTGTGTGATGGTGAGGTTTGAGGTATGAATGACACTGTCACCTATGTAGTCAGCATGGTTTATAGCAGTTAGCTTTTCAGCCCTTCCCCTCCTTCTACTGTTTCCCTCTATTAGTCTTCAGTGTTTATGGTTGCCATCCCTTTGTCCATGAGTACCTAATTTTTATTTAAGTTGGTACAAAAGTAATTGTGGTTTTTGCCATTAAAAGTAATGCCAAAATAGCTAATAGCTCCCACTTATAAGTGAGAGCATGGTATTTTATTTTCATTATGCATGTACCTAGTCAGTTATCTCAGCATCATTTATTAAATAAGGAGCTCTTTCACCATTGCTTATTTTTGTTGAACATCAAATGACTGTAGATTTGCGACTTCATTTCTGGGTTCTCTATTCTGTTCCATTGGTCTATGTGTCTGTTTTTGTACCATTACCATGCTGTTTTGCTTACTGCAGCCTTATAATAGTTTGAAATTAGGTAATGCAATGCCTCCGCAAATAGGTATTGCTTTGTCTATTTGGGCTCTTTTTTGTTTCCATATGAATTTTATTTTTTTTCTAATTCTGAGAAAAATGGCATCAGTAGTTTGATAGGAATAGCATTGAAAACTTCAGGAGGCCAAGGCGGATGGGTTGTATGAGGTAGGATTTCGAGACCAACCTGGGCAACATGGTGAAACCCTGTCTCTACTTAAATACAAAAAATTAGCTGGGCATGGTGGCATGCACCTGTAATCCCAGCTACTTGGGACGTTGAGACAGGAGAATTGCTTTGACCCGGAAGGCAAATGTTACAGTGAACCGAGATCACACCACTGCACTCCCGCTTGGGTGACAGAGCAACACTCTGTCTCCAAAAAAAAAAAAAAAAAAAAAGATTTATTTTCTTTAAGAATGCTGAAAATTAGTCCCCAATCTCTTGTTGCTGGCAAGGTTTCTGCTAAGAAGTCTGCTGTTCACCTGATATGGTTCACTTTGAACATGATCTGGCCTTTATCTGCCTTTAAAATTTTTTCTTTAGGGTTGATACTAGACACTTTGGTGACTACATGTCTTGGTGATGTTTGTTTTATATAGTATCTCATAGGTTTTCTCTGGATATCTTGTGTATGAATGTCTACCTCTCTAGCAAGATTGGGAAATTTTTTTGAATTATTCCCTCAAATGTATTTTGCAGATTGTTTGCTTTTTCTCTTTCTCTCTCAGAAATGCCAATAATTCATAAGTTTGGTTGCTTTATATAACACCATATTTCTTAAGGACTTTGTTCACTTTATAAAATCTTTTTTCTTTATTTTTGTCTTACTGGGTTAGTTCAAAAGACTACACTTCAAGCTCTGAAATTCTTTCTTTTGCTTGGCCCAGTCTGTTGATAAAGGACTCCATTGTAGTTTAAAATTTCTTAAATGAGTTTTTCAATTCCAGAAGCTGTTTCATTTCTTTTTAAGATGTTTATATCTTCTTCCATTTCCTGGATTGCTTTAGAAGTTTCTTTGTGTGATTTTTAACCTTGTCTTGGAACTCATTGAGCTTTCTTGCAATTCATGATATGAATTCTTTATCTGTCATTTCTGAGTTTCCATTTTTGTTAGAGAGCATTACAGTGTGATCCTTTAGTGGTATCACTACATTCATATTTTCTCATGGTGGCAGAATTCTTGCTGTGCTTTTTTCTCATTTGGAGATACTGATACTTCTAATTTTTGTAATTATTTTTGTGTGAGTAGAAATGTGTCTTTTTCTTTCTTCCCCTATAACATTATGATTTTTTTTTTCTTTTTCCCCTTCCCTAGGGATCGTGACTGTAGAGAATTCTGGGTAGGTCTTTTGGCTTTGCTTCTGTATCCCTATGCACTTCTTTCAGCAGGTTTTATATTACACTATGCAGTTTATCCTGCAAGTCCATAGATGACACTTACAGGTAAGACTGGCTGCAGCCAACATGACTAGGTGTATGCTTGATCCTTGTTTACTGGCAGAAGCTCTTGTTGCATCAGGCAATGGGCTGATTCATAGAATGCATATTGGGTGGAGCTCCCTTCTCAGCCCCTGAGGATAGGGCGAGCAGGAACCAAGTGGGCAGGTCCACCTACATGTCCCCTGATGGCAAGCACAAGCATCAGTGCCAAGTGAGAATCCAGTGGATAGCCACCAGATGCCCAGAGGTGTGCCTAGGCATAGAGCTCTAAAATTTGCTCAGACCCAAGTTATCTGCATGGGGAAGGGGACGGAGAACCCTAACTCCTAATCTGGAAGAGTGGGTTCTCCTGGTGCCTACAGATCTGCCTGGGCATGGAGTGCAAAGGGCCCCTCTGCATCACAATCTCTGCATAGGAAGGGTGGGGTGACTCAGGCTGCTGATCCAGGTGACTGGGTTCTCTAACTGTGTGAGAAGCTGCCTGAGCATTGAGTGGATAAGGCCCCATTGCATCATGATCTCTGTAGAGTAAATGTTGGCTAGCACAGGCTGCTGAGTCAGGAAAGTGATTGCTTTGAATTCCTGGAGTTCTTCCTGGTCGTGAAGCAGAGAGGGTATCCCTGGATCAGGATCTTTTCACAGGAAGGGTAAGGTCCCCCAGGTTGCTAGTCTATGTGAGCAGGTACTCCAAATGCCCAAAGATCTTCCCGGGTGTGGAGCAGAGAGGGTCCTACTACACCACAATCTGTTCACTGGAAGGGTACAGTGGCTCAGGCTACTGATCCAATTGAGGGGGTATTCTGAAAACCTGAAAATCTGGCTGAGAGTGAAGCAGAGACAGTATAGCTGCACTGTGATCTATGCTAGCTTCATTTTCCAGATTTTCTCACAAATTGCCCTAGCCTCATCATTGCTTTAGCTGAGCATTCCCAACCACCCACATAAAGAGTCCACAGGTACAGGGAGGAGTATAGTAGTGTATAATTCCGGGACATTTCAGCTCAGGTCCCTGCTAATAGCCAGCTGGGATGCAGCTGGAAGTGTTTCTTGAGGTGTTGCTTTGTGTAGCTATTTAACCTTTCTCTTGTTTATGACCCCATGTAGATCATATCTAGAAGCAAATTATTATGGGAGGGAAAAAGGCATTCATATATATACACACATATATATACACACACACATATATATGTATATGCAAACATACATATATGTGAATGAATATATTCATGTATATATGTATTCACATACACATGAAAGCATTCATTTTATGTATATATTTGTATATATACACACGTGTGTGTGTAATGTATATAGTGTATAAAACATATATATGTATATATGTGTGTGTATTTGTGATAGTGTACTCTGAACTCAGTAAACATTCAAAAATATATTGCAGTTTTGATAGTATTTTGAACAATTCCAGAACACTCATTATTGTAAAAGATGGTAGGAAAGTGTAATATCCACTAAAGGAGTTACTGTTGTATAATTATTAGAAGGGACATTGCAGATAGATTGAAAATAGGAAGAGAACCTATGAACTTGGAAAGAATAATAAATTAATTAATATTGGGGGTGGGGGACGTTGAATGGCAAAATTATCATTGTATCCCAGATTTTTCTAGACTGTAATACAAAAAATACCCTAAGAGACAGCTGGTCTATTCTCTGGTCCATGAAGCTAACCCAGTAATTTGCAGGATCCTATCACAGCACATTATATTCTACAGTTTTTAAAGCCTTGACATTTATTAGTATATTAAAGAATCTACTTATCTATGATTATCTGTTGTGAATTTGATTTTCTTCAACTGCTAAATTGACTTGGAGAAATGTGTATTATTTTCCAGAAAAATGAAGAATAGACAAACTAACAGTACTACCAAGGAATATTACATTTCCAGATTTAAGAATCATTAAACATTAAGGTTTAATAACACTACAGAGAAAGATGACTTACAGATTTCCATGAACAAAAGTGTCTTGCATAGGTTGCCTGAAAAAGACAGAAAATAAGTCAAGGTACACATTAATGAGGAGGAACAAATTATTAGGGCAACAAGTGTGTGCTATTAGAAGCAAACGAGTGTTGTGAATAAAAAGGTAATCACTATGAATGAACAGATAAACTATTTTACAAAATCAGCAAAAACTAAATAATTTAAAATAAGTTTGTACTTTCTCAGCTCAGATGATTCAGAAGTAACTCACTGAGCAAAATTTTAGACTAAGAATTATTGGACAGCAATAGTAGTGAATCTCCCATCCATATTTCAAATAGGGCTCAACTATATTTCAAAACTGGATTTTTTGAAATAAAGAAGAGAGAAGTTGTATTAAATATGGAATAAATCTTTCTGGGCTTTTATAAAGTTACATCTCAACCTGAATGTCAATATGTTGTATATAAGCTGAAACTTCAAGTGTTTTCTAGTAACTTTTATACCTTTTACCTAAATATTTGTCACCACCAGATTTGGAAAAGAAGTAGATTAAGTTGGTTAATAACAAAGTCAGCACTCCTACTCTGAGTGACAGAGCAAGACCCTGTCAAGAAAAAACAAAACAAAACAAAACCAAGTTAGCAGTTCAGCGTCACCTTTAGAGTGTGATATGGACATTAGACAATAGATAGATGAATAGTTAGATAGATAGTTGAAAGGCACATATGGTTAAATATCCTTGATGTTCTCTAGAGAAGACTCAAAAAGAGATATCAGGGTCTTTTGCCAAGTTACTTGAATATGAATTCAAGACCTAACATGAGAGGCTATAGGCTGTTCCTTTAACATCCTGTTGGGGGACAATTAGAGATTCCAAAAGTTTGCTCATACCAGAAGAATTGTAATAGAAATTGGAATCCCTTAGGTCCAGCAAAATATAGCAATGAGGCATTTTCAGTAGTGACATTATTGGTAGTACTGATATGAGGAGGAGTCTATTTGAAAAAAGACAAAAGCACACATATTAGTTTGCTAGGGCTACCAGAATAAAAGCACTACAGACAGAGTAGCTTAAGTAACAGAAATTTATTTTCTCACAATTGTGGAGGCTAGAAGTACAAAATCCAGGTGTCAACCAGTATGGTTTCTTCTTAAATATCTTTCCTTGGCTTGCAGATGGCTGCCTTCTTGCTGTGTCCTCCTGTGGTCTTCCCTCTGTTTGTGTCCTAATCTCTTCTTGTTAAGAACACCAGTAACTAGTCACACACCCTAACCACCCCATTTAACATTATTTATCTTTTAAAGGCTGTATCTCCAAATACAGTAACATTCTGAGGTACTAGGGGGCAGGGCTTCAAAATATAAATTTTGGGTCAATACAAGTCAGCCTATAACAGGATGGGAATAAGGAAAAAGAGGTTATAGAGTGCTTACATTTTTAGGTTCACCAAATTGAGGTGAAGCAAATATGGGGATCTACTGAGCAGAACAAAGGACCCAACTGAGACCAACCTATAGAGGCATTAATCTTGGCTGCCTAAATTGCAGGGCCCTCTCCTCATTATATTCTAATGTGAAAGGCCAAAAGCAAATACAATAATCACTAAGGAAAAAGTAACCATGCTCTTGTTCAGCCTACCTTGGGGAAGAGTTTGAGAGAATGTTATGTGATAGGAAACAGAGGTCACTAATGGAGGAACTAGATCTTCGATAGAGGGATTTTAATAAGCCTATGTGATTAGGATCTGTCTGGGACCTATTACATCTTCTTTTGCTGAGGTCGTTATCACTGGAAGAAAGCAAAATGTTTTTTCATTAATCCGTATTGCTTCATTTGTAACTGTCTGCTGACCATGGAAAGAAACTCCAGGACTGGGAGAGAGCAGAGCTTGTAATATTGCTGGGGTTGATTCTGGGAATGGCTGGAGTTGCCACCTATTGTGGTAATTTGTATTGTTTCATTTACTTTCTCTGCATTTTGCCACCACCAAAAGAAGTGGAGACACCAGAAGGGAGTGAGGTAGGGTAGGTAGAGGAGGGAGAGTCAACAGATCCTTCAAAATATTAATGAGTCTTGCTGCCTTATTGTGACTTGAAAAAGACTTTAAATAAATTATTTTAGAAACCAATTATTTGAGAAAGCTGTGAAAGCTTTTAACTACATCTGTGGCTCTCATCAAGAGCCCTGTTGTGAAATGACTTCTAGAAATGGTGCTGAGGAATAATGGTGCTTTCTAGAAATGAGGCTGAGGATCAATTGATTTTAAAACAAAAACAAGAAAACAAAACTGGAACATGTTTTTAAAACAGCACTCAAGCAGGAAAGCAGAGCCTAAAATGCAAATGGTAAATAAGAGGAATGGAGATGGCTTTAACTGTATACCATCAGCAGCTGATACCATAGCAACAACTAATATAGTTCCAACTATAGGGAACTCCCACCTTAGCAACCAACAGTGGTTAAGTGAAGTAAACCATGGAAGCTGTCACTAAAGAGAGCGTGTATGTTGAAGAAAGATAGAAGAACAACCTTTGAGTTCAGCTGTCACAAAGACCCTGCTGAGGAGTACTGGCTACCAAGTCTGACTCTGGAAGCATTAGATGGACTACCTGGGCCATCAGGGTGTTATCATGCTGAGTTAGATCTTTGACATATCTCCATAGCATAAGTAAGCCTGGAAGAAAAAGGGATTACTTGACATCTCTGAAAACTAGATACTACTCTTGGCTCTCTTTCACCACACTCAAGGGAGAGGGTATAAGACAATTTTATGCATTCCTGCAGTGAATCAACCACGAAGCGGTGTTTCTTGGCAGCCATAGACACTTGGTCTCCCATTTCCTGGTGGAAGGTGTAGCCTTGGAAAGAATCGAGATCAGGGAATCCCCCTGTTTTTTGGTTCCTAGTATTGATATTATAGCTTACTGTAAAATTGATTATTCAGGAGATGCCTATGTGGTATGCTGCATCTGATTTGCTTTCTTTCCCTCCTTTCCATTACATGGCATTTTAAAAACAATAATCTGTGAAATATTGCATAAGTTCAGGCGTGGTGGCTCATGCCTATAATCCTAGCACTTTGGGAGACTGAGGCAGGTGGACCATTTGAGGTCAGGAGTTCAAGACCAGTCTGGCCAACATGGTGAAACCCTGTCTCTACTAAAAATGCAAAATTAGCTGGGCATGGTGGTGCATCCCTGTAATCCCAGCTACTCAGGAGGCTGAGGCAGGAGAATTGCCTGAACCCAGGAGGCAGAGGTTGCAATGTACCAAGACTGTGCCACTGCACTCCAGACTAGGTGACAAAAGCAAAACTCCATCTCAAAAAAACATAAATGTGTGTAAGTAAGAAAAAATCATTTTGTATCCTGTAGAAATTTATTTTTCTATAATTATGTCAGTGTGTAGAAAAATAATAAGTTGTAAATCATTAACACACCAATACAATAATATATACTCAATTGATAATCTAAAGAATGTCAATGATTTATTTTAAAACCAAGATTATGTTGTCTATCTTATTATTATTTACTATAGTTTTATAGTTATTTATATATGTTCTTGTGGATATTGGTGAGATACAATTTACATAGAAACAAAAATACAATCGGAAGATATAAAGTATACTTTAGTCTACCTTTTGAGTTTTGGAGTTTGCTTTTATCAGCTTTGAAGTAGTTACTACAGGAAAGAGCAGTTTCAAAAGGAAAGCGTGGTGAAACAAGAGTTACTACTCCACTGCATCTCAGAAAACTTCCCTGCACAAAGTAAAATACTTAACAAGTTTCTGAAGTATTATGTGGTATTTTGAATTATTTTTATTAAAACTTCTCATGAAATTAAGTCAGTACCCCTCTTATATGTGGGCAAACAGGACCATGCTGTAGGCCACATTCTTTCCAGACCCCTCTCTGGGCCTTCTCCTGTGTAACTGCTGTGGTCTGAAGGTTCACCTTCTCCTAAAATTCATATGTTGAAATCCTAACACCCAAGGCGATTGTATTTCAGAGTCTTCATGAATGGGATTAGTGCTCTTGTAAAAGAGGCCCCAGAGAGACCATCCATCCTTCCACCACGTGAGGACACAGCCAGAAGGCATGTATGAACACATAAACAGGCCCTCACCAGATGCAGAATCTACATGGGCTTTGATTCTTGCTTTTCTAGCCTCTAGAACTATGAGAAATACATTTCTGTTGTTTAAGAACTACCCAGTTTATAGTATTTTGTTACAGCTGCAGTCCAAATGGACAAAGACAGTACCAGGTAAGAACATTCTCCCCAGAATTAGTTTGCATTAATACCACATTCTCTGGACCAAATACTATATTAGAGTTTAGGGCTAAGAATTGTTTCTTCACATTTTTCTGTTGCTTAGATTTTTTAAAATTGTGAATATTTGATATCCTAATGTATATAATACACATTCTTCAGGACTTTAAAAAATTATTAAACAGTAGGCTTGATTAATGTAAAGCTCCACAGAGGGCAAGAATCATCATTCTGTTCTTTGAGGTACTTTATGCATAGCTTAGTACCTGGCACAGAGGAAGTGTCCAATAAATATTTGTTGAATTAAATACATGTAGTGACTGGCCAGGTATGGTGGCTCACACCTGTAATCCCAGCACTTTGGGAGGCCAAGGTGGGTGGATCACTTGAGGCCAGGAGTTCGAGACTGGCCTGGCCAACATGATGAAACTCCATCTCTACTAAAAAAAGAAAAACAAAACAAAACAAAACAAAACAAAACATTCCAGGCATGGTGGCACATGCCTATAGTCCCATATAGTCCCAGCTACTCAGGAAGCTGAGGTGGGAGAATGGCTTGAACCCTGGAGGCAGAGGTTAAAGTGAACTGAAATCGTGCCACTCTATTCCAGCCTGGACAGGAGAGTGAGACCCTGTCTCAACAGAAAGAGAGAAAAGAGAGAAAGAGAAAGAAAGAGAGAAAGAAGATGAAGACAAGGGAGGAAGGAAGGAAGGAAGGAAGGAAGGAAGGAAGGAAGGAAGGAAGGAAGGAAGGAAGGAAGGAAAGGAAGAAAGGCAGGAAGAAAGGAGGAAGGAAGGAAGAAAGGAAGGAAGGAAGGAAGGAAAGAAGGAAGGAAGGAAGGAAGGAAGGAAATTTTTGTAGTAGGCCGTACTAATTTTGTTATTTTCAATTTAGATACTGCTTTAAAAATAGATAAATCCTCATGATTTGCTGCCTGCTACCCAGTTTTCTTGTCAGCCTCTGTGCCACTGTCTAATTTCAACACCAATTGCAATGTAGAAGCTCTCTACCCACGTTTGTCTCCTGCATATAATAAATGACTATGGCATCAATTCCTCTTCCATCACATGATTCTTACAGGTTCTGCCTAGATTGATGATAAATGACTCTTCTGGTATGGCAATTCTCTTGCCATGTTTAAAACTCTTCTTATCCAGTGTGGTGGAGACAGTATAATCCCTGCTCAACAGCTTTATTTGATACCTAAAATCAGTTATATTTGTTTGAGATACATTCTTCTTGGAAAATATAACAGCGGAAATTTCAAAGTTGTGAACAAAATCTGACAGTATTAAGAATACGATTCTATTGGAGTCTGGATTCATAACTTCTGAGCAGTAGTAGCAAGCATAGATGGAATATTCATTTTGAGATACCTTTCTTAAAATAAGTCCACTCTGTCTATCATGTAAATATGTTTCATTGCCAGTTTTAAAGGGTTTAGCAGTGTACTTTTTTCTTTTTTTAACTTAGAGTTTTGGATTGACTTATGTAAGATAAAAATAGTCACTTTATCTTCCTACAAAATGTATCATAAGCATTGAAATATGACGATTCACTTTGAGTCCGTGGAACCACTGCACTTAAAAGGTGTTGGCAAAGATAACAATGTCCTTAAGTACATAAATGCTTAATACATTGTGATAAGATGTTTTTAAAGAAACAATATTTCAACTTGGTTTGTCTTGTTTTGTTCTATTCTTTATTAGACAAACTTATTTGTATGATATGAGATGATTTATCATAATAATTATGTGTATTATATTGTTAAATACCCTCTATTTGGGTTCATATGTGTTAAAACTGAATTGAAATGGATTTTATTGTTTAACAATACAAGTCAGCTAGCAACTAGTCGTGGTGGATATTCTCTAATCTGAATTCAGTTACTTCTGGTTACCAATTTGTATTAAGGTATATTATATTGATTATTTTATTCACTTTCTTTCAGAGAATACTTATTTACTTGGCAATACTATATGGTATACACCAGAATAGGAGTTTGGGAAACTTTGTAAATAAGACAAAAATCACCACCAAAGCTGTGGTCAAATCAGGTGTCCATTGGTAGTTCTGAGTATAGTAAGTTGTATGGTATTTCTGAATGAATCTATCCCCAAATCCTTGGCTGCATCATCAAAAGTATAGACAGTCCTTCCCTCAATAACAAAATAAAATAAGAGAAAAGTCTAAGTTTCATTAAAAATCCATGGTCTTTTAATTTATTTATTCCTATGGCTATCTCTCTCATAGAGTGTCCTTTAAATAATTCTATCAACCAAGTACTGTTTATGCTTTTTGAAAAAGAATTTATGTTAGTCCTTATTTCCTTTTTATGTTTTTTCAGATCTCCTCACATAAAACACAAAAACACACAAGCTAACTGCATGCTTTCATATCTGCTTAAAAGTGATTTGAATTAGGCAGGTTAGAAGATACAGTTGCAACCATTCAGATTCTTTTATCCTGGAAGAAATCATTTGGTTTGACAATAGCTTTCCTTTTGTAAGAAAGAAAAATAAAGCTTGGAAATATCTAATATCTACTAAAAATTGTTCCATTACAAGTACAGTTGCTGAGCAACTGGAGAGAATATGAGAAGTCCAAGTTCCAAAGTAGCAAGAAACCCAGTTTTTATTAAATATATGGAAAATTTTGATTTTATGAGACTTTTAAATATATTTCGTGTTTAATAACAGGTTTGATTCAGAATGATAGTCTTCTGCCCAATGTGATTGCTCTAGTATTTACTCAATAAATCATGAAAATAGCTGCAAGTATTGTACTTTATTCTTTCCTGGTTTTAGAGGTACTAGATGAAACTATGGCTTTACTAAATAAAATTATTGGTTATATAAATCCAAACTAATATATAATTATAATCTTCTCTCATATGTATCCTTTATATTCTAGGCCTATTAATGAACTATGGGGAATGAAAGAAGACAGAAAATAAATTAAGAAAAAGAGAAAAAAAACGTGTAATTTTTTACATCCATTGTTATTAAATTGCTGGAGGTTGATTACAGTTCTTTTCCAGAGTCATTGGATATTTGCTAATGCAGGATATCTTTTTCTTATTTAAGTTTTGCCATCAAAGGAAAACATTCTCTGCACAGAGGTTATTAAATGTTATACACTATGGTTCTTCCTATGTGGAGCATACTATCTAATTTAAACGTTTTATTTTAAAACATTTTTCATTGTTTTTATTAACACAGGAATTTAATGTATATTGAGTTGTTGAGAAATAAGATACTCTGAATATCTGACTCTTAGCACTCTAAGTAAGATATTGCTGATCCTTTACTATTTTATTGTCCCCATTTGGTGATTTATTACTCACTAAAAATATTATCTATATAAAATAATGGAAATTTGCATCATGGAAAAGTTAAACAATGTACTTATAAAAGACAAATCGAGTTTTTATGACACTAAAGGATGTATTTAGTTTAAAAGTTGAAATTTCTAGTCCAGCGTTTTGTTTGTTTGTTTGTGTTTTTTGAGACGGAGTTTCGCTTTTGTTGACCAGGCTGGAGGGCAATGGTGTGACCTTGGTTCACCGCAACCTCCACATCCCGGGTTCAAACAATTCTCCTGCCTCAGCCTCCTAAGTAGCTGGGATTACAGGCCTGCACCACCATGCCTGGCTAGTATTTTTTTGTATTTTTAGTTTAGACAGGGTTTCTCCATGTTGATTAGGCTGGTCTCAAACTCCTGACCTCAGGTGATTCATCAGCCTCAGCCTCCCAAAGTGCTGGGATTACAGGCATCAGCCACCACGTCCAGCCTTCTAGTCCAGCATTTTTAATATGATAATTTAAATATACTATTATGAGGTAGCTAATTTAGTATATGTATGTAATTTCCTAAAATATTTTTATGTGCTACAAATAGTCAAATGCCTCAAATATTGTATTTATCCATTCCGTGGCAGACAGATACTAGAAATGTTTCTACTCTTTGACTATTATAAATAATGTTCATATGAACATCTACATACAGATTTTTGTATGGACATATGTTTTCATTTTTCTTAAGTATATATTTAGGAGTAGAATTTTTGGGTCAATAGTAATTCTATGTTTAATATTTAAGAAGCTGCCAAACAGTTGTCAAAAGTGGTTGTACTATTTTACATCTTTGCTAACAGTGTATGAAAGCTCCAATCTCTCCACATCTTCACCAACACTTGCTATTGTATGACTTGTATAGCTACCCTAGTGAATATGAAGTGATATAATGATTTTGACCTGCATTTCCCTTATGACTTGATATTTGAGCATTTTATGTGCTTATTGGTCATTTGCACATATTCTGTAGAGAAATTCCTTTTCAGATCCTTTGCCTATTGTAAAAATTGGGTTGTGTTTTTATTGTTGATTTGTAAGATTTCTGATTATATCTGCATATACATATTTTTTGTTATGAAATGCATTGCTTACCCAAATTTCTATGTTGAAGTCCTAATCCTAAGCACATCTCTGAATGTGAATTATTTAGAAATGGAGACAGGGCCTTTAAAAAGGTACTTAAGATCAATCAGATCAACTAGATAGACCCTAGTCCAATATGACTGTTGTTCATAGTAGAAGAGAGACAATTATGAGAAATGCTTTGCACAGAAGAAAGGCCATGTGAGGACACAAGAGAGAAGCAGACATCTGCAAGCCAAGGAGAGAGGGCACAGGAAAAAGACAACAACCTTATAGGAATCTTTTAAAAAATAACTTTAAGGGGTACAAGTACAATTTTGATATATGAGTATATTGTATACTGGTGGTCTGAGCTTTTAATGCATTCATCATCTGAATTATGTACATTATACCCATTAAGTAATTTCTCATCAAAACACCCCTCCCAAATGTTTTCCACCCTTCTGAGTCTCCAGTGTCTATTGTACTACAAGCTATGCCCATGTGTATACATTATTTAGCTCCCACGTATAAGTGAGAAAATGAGGTATTTGACTTTCTGTTTCTGAGTTGTTTCACCTAAGATGATGGCCTCCACTTTCATCCATGTTGTGCTAAAGGCGTGATTTAATTGTTTTTTAATGACCGAATAGCATTCTATTGTATATGTATATCACATTTTAAATCTAATCATGTGTGGTTGGACACTTAGGTTGATTCCATGTCTTTGCTATTGTGAACAGTGCTGCAATATATGAGTACATGTCTCTTTTTGATGTAATGAATTATTTTCCTTTGAGTAGATACCCAGTAGTGGGATTGCTGGATCAAATGATAGTTGTATTTCTAGTTGAGAAATCTCCATACTATTTTCCATAGAGGTTGCCCTAATTTACATTACCACCAATAGTGTAAAAGTAAAAGTAAAAGTAAAAGCAAAAGTGTTCCCTTTTATCTGCATCCTCACCAACTTTTGTTGGTTTTTGTATTAACAATAGCCATTCTGAGTGGTGTAAGAAGATATCTTATTGTGGTTTTAACTGGTATTTCTCTGATAATTATTTTTGTTTGAGCATTTTTGTATATGTTTGCTGGCCATTTGTATGTCTTCTTTTAAAAAATATCTATTTATGTCCTATGTCTATTTTTTAATATTATTTGCCTTTTTTGTTGTTGTTATTGTTGTTTGTGTTCCTTGTAAATTCTGGATATTTTCTTCTATTCTGCAGGTTCTCTTTTCACTCTGTTGATTATTTTTTGCTGTGCAGATCTTATTAGTTTAATTAAGTCACATTTGTCTGTTTTGAATTGTGTTGCCCACATGCTTTTAAGGTCTTAAGTCACCATTCCTGAACAATCTCAGGGGTCTTCCATTCCATCTTCTCCGTTTCCATTTCCTTCCATTTTCCGTCTAATATTATTCCTTCCATACCATTAAAGGTTCCATTATTTCCTCCATTCCTTCTGTCCCATTCCAATCGGCTTATCCATGTCCATGTGTTTCTTCATTCCTTCCCTTCCTTTTCCTTCCACTTCCTTCCTTCCTTCCTTCCTTCCTTCCTTCCTTCCTTCCTTCCTTCCTTCCTTCCTTCCTTCCTTCCTTCCTTCCTCCCTCCTCCTCCCTCCTCCTCCTCCTCCCTTCCTTCCTTTTCTTTCTTTCTTTCTTTCTTCTTTTTTTTTTCTCTGTTTTTTCCTAAACGGAGTCTCTTTATCACCCAGGCTGGAGTCACGGTGGTAGCGATCTTAGCTCCTGCTTCCGCCACCTCCCGGGTTCAAGCGATTCTCCTGTCTCAGCCTCCAGAGTTAGCTGGGATTACGGCCTTCACCACCACGCCAGCCTAATTTTTGTATTTTCTTGCAGTAGAGGCGGAGTTCCTGCGCTGGGATCTTGTTTCTATTTCACTGATCTATGTCTATTTTTATACCTGTTCCATGCTATCTCTACTGTTATAACCTGGTAGTATAATTTGAAGTCAGGTAATGTGATGCCTGCCGCTTTTTTCATTTTGCTTAAGATTACCTAGGCTCTTTGGTTGTTTTTGGTTCCATATGGATTTTAGAATTGTCTTGATCTTGGGCTTCCAGCCTCCAGAAATGAAAGAATTAAACTGCTGTTAATTAAGCCAAATTATATCTGATAATGTATATATTAGTCTGCCATATATTGAGTTGCAATTTTTTTTTCTTATTTTATGGCTTATCTTTTCATTTTTTTCATGCATTATTTGAAGCACAAATTTTGTAAGTTTTGAAATAGTCCATTTTTTTTGTAACTTGTACTTTTATTGGCATATCTTCAGGCACTGCTTTCCTGAAGGTTTTGAAAATTTACTTCTATGTATGTATCTAAGAGTTTTATAGTTTTAACTCTTACAGTTATGTCCATAATCTATAATCAATTAATTTTTATATATTATGTGAAATGGAAGACCAACTTTGTTCTCTTACATGTCGATATTTACTTGTTCCAGCACAAATAGTTGATAAGATTATTTTCCCTCATTTAATTATGTTGACTCTTATCAAAATTAATTGACCATAAATATATGGGGTTATTTCTGTACTCTCAATTCCATTCCATTGATCTATATATCTATCTTTATGCCAGTATTACATAGCCGTGCATATTGTAGCTTTGTGGTTTTGTTGCTGTTGTTATTGTTTTCATTCTTAATTATTTAAAAAAACATTTGTGGCTTTAGAGTGGGCATATATATTTATATGGTTTGAAATTTATAACTGAATCTTACAACCTTGTTCTTTCTTGTTAAGATTATTTGAGCTCCCTATATCTATTGATGTTCCATATGAATTTCAGTATCAGCTTGCCAACTTCTGCAAAAAATGGGCAGCTTGGATAGTGATAGGAATTACTTTGAATCTGTTTATTAATTTGAAAGGTATGGCCATTCTGTCAATATGGAGACTTGTGATCAATAAACGTAAGATGTTTTTCCTTTCATTTTTACCTTTTAAAATTTCTTTCAATGATGTTTTTTAGTTTTCAGTATACTAATCTTCCATTAAAAATGTATTTCCATGTATTTTATTTTTTGATGCTATGTTAAATGAATTTTTTTAAAATTTCATATTAAGAAAGTTGATTTTTCTATGATATTAGAAATATAATCAATTCTTTATATATTTGATCTTGTATTCTGCCACCTTGCTTAATTCATTTATTTATTAGTTCTAATAGTTCTTAAATGGATTTCTAAGGGTTTTTTTTTATATGCAAGATGGTGTCATATTCAAATAAGTATTATTTTACTTAGGCCAGGCATGGTAGCTCACGCCTGTAATCCTAGCACTTTGGGAGGCTAAGGTGAGGTGAATTACCTGAGGTCAGGGGTTCAAGACCAGCCTGGTCAACATGGTGAAACCCCGTCTCTACTGAAAATACAAAAATTAGTTGGGCATGGTGGCACATGCCTGTAATCTCAGTTACTTGGGAGGCTGAGGCAGGAGAATTGCTTGAACTGGGGAGGCGGAGGTTGCAGTGAGCCAAGATTGTGCCACTGCACTCCAGCCTGGGTGACAGAGCAAGACTCTGTCTCAAATATATATATATATATATATAGTTTTCCTTTGTGGATGCATTCTTTTTTCTTGCCTAGTTGTTCTGGCTAGAACCTCTAGTACAATGTTGAATAGAAGTGAAAAGAGTGGACATCTGGTATGGTTTGGCTGTGTCCCTACCCAAATCTCTTCTTGAATTCCCACATGTTACGGGAGGGACCCGGTGGGAGGTAATTGAATCACGGGAGCAGGTCTTTCTCGTGCTGTTCTCATGATAATGAATACGTCTCATGAGATCTGATGGTTTGATAAAGAGGAATTCCCCTGCACAAGCTCTCTCTTTGCCTGCTGCCATCCATGTAAGATGTGACTTGCTCTTCTTTGCCTTCCACGATGACTGTGAAGCTTAAATAGCCACGTGGAACTGTAAATCCATTAAACCTCTTTCTTTTGTAAATTGCCCAGTCTTCAATATGTCTATATCAGCAGTGTGAAAATGGACTAATACAGTAAATTCTACCAGAATTGGGGTACTGTGGAAAAGATACCCAAAAATGTGGAAGTGACTTTGGAACTTGGTAACAGGCAGAGGTTGGAACAGTTTGGAGGGTTCAGAAGAAGAAAGGAAAATGTGGGAAAATTTGGAACTTCCTAGAGACTTGTTTAATGGCTTTGAGCAAAAGCCCAATAGTGATGTCAAATATAAGATCCAGGGTGAGGTGGTCTCAGGTAGAGATGAGAAACATGTTGGGAGCTGGAGCAAAGGTGACTCTTATGTTTTAGCAGAGAGACTGGTGTCATTTTGCCCCTGCCCTAGAGATTTGTGTAACTTTGAACTTGAGAGAGATGATGTAGGATATCTGGCAGAAGAGATTTCTAAGCAGCAAAGCATTTAAGATGTGAGTTGGGTGCTATTAAAGGCATTCTGTTTTAAAAGGGAAACACAGCATAAAAGTTTGGAAAGTTTATAGCTTGACAATGTGATAGAAAAGAAAATCTAATTTTCTGATGAGAAATTCAAACCGGCTGCAGAAATTTGCATAAGAGGAACTGAATGTTAATCACCAAGACAATGGAGAAAATATTGCCAGATCTTCACAGGTCCTGAGATCTAGAAGAAAAAAATGGCTTCATGGACTGGGCCCAGGTTCCTGTGCTGTATGCAGTCTAGGGACTTGGTGCCCTGCATCCCAGCCACTCCACCCATCACTAAAAGGGGCCAAGGTACAGCTCATGCTGTTGCTTTACAGGGTGGAAGCACCAAGCCTTGGCAGCTTCCATGTGGTGTTGAGCCTGCGGGTGCACAGAATTCAAGAATTAAGGTTTGGGAACCTCCACCTAGATTTCAGAGCATGTATGGAAATGCATGGGTGCTCAGGCAGAAGTTTGGTACAGAGGTGGGGCCCTCATGGAGAACTTCTGCTAGGGCAGTGCAGAAGGGAGATATGGGTTTGGCAGCCCCCACACAGAGTCTGTACTGGGGCACTGCCTAGTAGAGCTGTGAGAAGAGGGCCACTGTCTTCCAGACACCAGAATGCTAGATCCACCAACATCTTGCACTGTGCACCTGGAAAAGCTGCAGATGCTCAACACAAGCCCATGAAAGTAGCCAGGAGGGGAGCTATACCCTGTAAAGCCACAGGAGCAGAGCTGCCCAAGACCTGGGAACCCACCTCTTGCATCAGCATGACCTGGATGTGAAACATGGAGTCAAAGGAGATCATTTTGGAGCTTGAAGATTTGACTGACCTGCTGGATTTTAGACTTGCATGGGGTCTGTAGCCCCTTGGTTTTGGCCAGTTTCTCCCATTTGGAATGGCTGTATTTACCCAATTCCTGTACCCCCATTGGATCTAGAAAGTAACTAACTTGTTTTTTTTTATTTTGCAGGCTCATAGGTGGAAGGGCCTTGCCTTGTCTTAGATGAGACTTGGGACTGTAGATTTTTGAGTTAATGCTGAAATGATTTGAGACTTGGAGGTACTATAGGAAAGGCATGATTGGTTTTGAATTATGAGAACATGATATTTGGGAGGTGCCAGGGGCAGAATTATATAGTTTGACTGTGTCCCCACTCAAATCTCTTCTGGAATTCCCACATGTTGTAGGAGGGACCCAGTGGGAGATAATTGAATCATAGGGGCAGGTCTTTCTCATGCTGTTCATGTGATAATGAATAAGTCTCATGAGAGCTTATGGTTTGATAAAGAGGAGTTCCCCTGCACAAGCTCTTTTTTTCCTGCTGCCTTCCATGTAAGATGTGATTTGCTTCTTTTTGCCTTTGTCCAAGATTGTGAGGCTCCTCCAGCCACATGGGACTGTAAATCCATTAAATTTCTTTCTTTTGTAAATTGCCCAGTCTCGGGTGTATCTTTATCAGCAGTGTGAAAACAGACTAATAGAACATCCTTGTCTTGCTCCTGATCTTGGGGAAAAGCATGCAGTTTTGTTATCATTATGTATGATATTAGCTTCGTTTTATTCATAGGTGGCATTAGCTGTTTTATTCATAGATGCCCTTTATCAATTTGAGGAAGTTTCCTTCTATTACTGGTATTTTGAGCATTTTTATCATGACAAGATACTGGATTTTGTCAAATGCATTTTCCATTTCTATTAATATGATCATATAATTTTGCTTTATGAAGTATTTTAATATGATATATTACATTTATTCATTTTTGGAATTGATTTAATGTTTAAAGCATGTATTTAATGAGTTCCTTATCAAGATGGCTTAAGAGGTCATCAAAAAGATGTACTTCTACTGTGACGTCTCTGATTTGGCTAATGAATTGTGATTGTAGTTTCCAAAATTAATTCTAAAATTAGTTCTGTAAACTCATAACTTTGATACAAATGAATAATTTAATCTGTGAATATTTTTACCTACATTTAAAAAATATCTCAGTTGGCATTTTCAAAGATAGATGAGATATTTTTAAAAAAATTTCAAGTTTTGAATATCAGTCTATATCCACACTTCTTAGATTAATATATTTTCTAAAATACCTCATAATATATATTGAGCTTTATCATGTGCAAAATGAATTTTCAGTTATTCAGGAATCAATTTTACTGGAAGGTGTAATGTTAATGCCCTCTTCCTCTCTGGCATTTACCTTTACATTAAACAACAATTATTGTTTCTCTATTTCATACAAACCCATGCCTAGTGTTGAGGATACAATGTAAATAAAACCAGCATGATTTCTGCTTTCATGAAGTTTATTTACAGAATAGTGTGTTAACAAACATTAAACAAATGGCACAAAATAAATCTCTACTGATTGTGATAAGTGCTGTAAATAAAAAATAAGACAGGAAACAGAATTAAATCTTACGAAATATAAGAGAGGAAGTGAAAATTGCATATCATTCAAAATGACCCTACAAAATCTCTTAAGTGGCTTGTAAAGCATGATATACGTGATTTCTGTGTATAATGCTTTGCATAAATCTTTTATTATTATTATTATACTTTAAGTTCTAGGGTACATGTGTACAACATGCAGGTTACATAGATATACATGTGCCACGTTTGTTTACCACAACCGTCAACTCATCATTGACATTAGGTATTTCTCCTAATGCTATCCCTTCTCCAGCTCCCCACCTCCCAACAGGCCCCAGTGTGTGATATTCCCCGCCCTGTGTTCATGTGTTCCTGTTGTTCAGCTCCCACCTATGTGTAAGAACATGCAGTGTTTGGTTTTCTGTCCCTGTGACAGTTTGCATAGAATGATGGTTTCCAGCTTCATCTATGTCCCAGCAAAGGACATGAATTCACCCTTTTTTATGACTGCATAGTATTCCATGGTGTATATTTGCCACATTTTCTTAATCCCGTCTATCTTTGATGGACATTTGGGTTGGTTTCAAGTCTTTGCTATTGTGAATAGTGCTGCAATAAACTTAGATATTTATTTTTGTGCCATTTGTTTAACGTTTGTTGACACGCTATAGTGTAAACTTAATGAAATCAGAAATCATGCTGGTTTTGTTTACACTGTATCCTCGACACTTGGCATGGGTTTATACAAAGTAGAGAAACAATAATGATTGTTTAATGTAAGTGTGCATGTGTCTTTATAGTAGAATGATTTATAATCCTTTGGTTATATACCCAGTAATGAGATCGCTGGGTCAAATGGTATTTCTAGTTCTAGATCCTTGAAGAATCACCACACTGTATTCCACAATGGTTGGACTAATTTACATTCCCATCAACAGTGTAAAAGCATTCCTGTTTCTCCACATCCTCTCCAGCATCTGTTGTTTCCTGAGTTTTTAATCATCGCCATTCTAAATGGCATGAGATTGTATCTCATTGTGGTTTTGATTTGCATTTCTCTGGTGATCAGTGATGACGAGCATTTTATTCATGTGTCTGTTGGCTGCATAAATGTCTTCTTTTGAGAAGTGTCTGTTCATATTCTTTCCCCACTTTTTGATGGGATTCTTTGTTTTTTTTTTCTTGTAAATTTGTTTACATTCTTTGTAGCTTCTAGATATTAGCCCTTTGTCAGATGGGTAGATTGCAAAAATTTTCTCCCATTCTGTAGGTTGCCTGTTCACTCTGATGATAGTTTCTTTTGCTGTGCAGAAACTCTTTAGTTTAGTTAGATCCCATTTGTCAATTTTGGCTTTTGTTGTTGTTGCTTTTGGTGTTTTAGTCATGAAGTCTTTGTTCATGTCTGTGTCCTGAATGGTATTGCCTAGGTTTTCTTCTAGGATTTTTATGATGTTAGGTCTTACATTTAAGTCTTTAATCCATCTCGTGTTAATTTTTATATATGGTGTAAGGAAGGGATCCAGTTTCAGCTTTCTACATATGGCTAGCCAGTTTTCCCAGCACCATTTATTAAATAGGGATTCCTTTCCCCATTTCTTATTTGTGTCAAGTTTGAAAAAGATCAGATGGTTGTAGATGTGTGGTATTATTTCTGAGGTCTCTGATCTGTTCTGTTGGTCTTTATCTCTGTTTTGGTACCAGTGCCATGCTATTTTGGTTACTGTAGCCTTGTAGTATAGTTTGAAGTCAGGTAGCATGATGCCTCCAGCTTTGTTCTTTTTGCTTAGGATTGTCTTGGCAATGCAGGCTCTTTTTTTGGTTCCATATGAACTTTAAAGTAGTTTTTTCTAATTCTGTGAAGAAAGTCATTGGTAGCTTGATGGGGATAACATTGCATCTATAAATTACTTTGAGCGGTATGGCCATTTTCACGATATTGATTCTTCCTATCCATGAGCATGGAATGTTCTTCCATTTGTTTGTGTCCTCTTTTATTTCGTTGATCAGTATTATTTTCTTGTTTCAGTAGTAAGATGTAATGTTAACATTTCAGGAATTAATATGGATTAGCTTGAGTCTATTTTGTGAAGTCTGTACTGTGCTAGAAAATCTTTGCTCACTAATTTTCCTTAGGTATTTTGTTACAAAAGCATAATCAACTTGCAATAAAATAGAGACTACTGCCTAGAGGAGACTACTGGAGAACCCAATGAAGTGATTTGTAGTTCTCCTTGAAGAGGTCCTTAACATCCCTTTTAAGCTGGATTCCTAGGTATTTTATTATCTTTTTAGTAATTATGAATGGGAGTTCTCTCATGATTTGGCTCTCCGTTTGTCTATTATTGTTGTATAGTGATGCTTGTGATTTTTGTGCATTGATTTTTTATCCTGAGACATCGCTGAAGTTGCTTATCAGCTCAAGGAGATTTTAGGCTGAGACATTGGGGTTTTCTAAATATACAATTATGTCATCGACAAACAGTGATAATTTGACTTCCTCTTTTCCTAATTGAATACCTATTACTTTCTCTTGATTGATTGCACTAGCCAGAACTTCCAACACTATGTTGAATAGCAGTGGTGAGAGAAGGCATCTTTGTCTTGTGCCAGTTTTCAAAGGGAATGATTCCGGTTTTTGCCCATTCAGTTTGATATTGGCTGTGGGTCTGTCATAAGTAGTTCTTATTATTTTGAGTTACATTCCATCCATACCTTCAGAAATCTTGTGACATGGACATTAACTTAGACTAAAGAAAGGATTGAGGGAAATTTATATGTGACTGTCAGAACATTTTGAATAAATAATTATATAATCCATACAGTAAGAAGAGTAGTGTTGAAGAATTCTAAAATATTCCTGCTTCCCTGAAGGACTTACTTTTTGAAAATTTAATACTAAAACTAATTTGTATTAATATATTTAATAGATTTATATATTATTAAAATTAAACAAGATATTATACTCATCCAATTTGCCTTAGATTTTAAATTGTCTAATTATAAATAAGAGAATTTCAAATTCTTGCTGTGCCATTTTGGGAAGTAGTTCAGCAAGTAGTTAATCCTTCTGTTTTTCCTTTTTTTGCTTGTAAAATGGAAATAATCAGAATTTTTGTGTCACAGTTTATTTGCTATGGTTAAAATGAGATGAATCAAGTAACTGTTTAGCATAGCACTGGCTCATATTAGGACTCAAACCATGTTTGCTGCTTCTACTACTAATTACTCTGGGGATCCTTTATGCTGTCAAAATTGGAAAATTTAGAAAAGGTAAAATCCAGTGGTTGCTTCCTACTAATTGACAAATCTAAGATTGGCCAAAATGAGATTAAAAGAATGACTTGTATTTAGTAGATCTGCATCCTTTTTGTCTCTCCTCTACTCTTAGATGTGGTGATAAAAAGAAGGATGTGTCTCCTCGGATTACTTAGTTGTTCTAAGGAAGCAACTGCTTTTCTCTGGCTTTTGTTTGTTTGTTTGTTTAATGTAGCACATCCAAATATGCATTTCGGATTGATGCCCAGTATTGCCTGGAACAGCTTGGCATAAAACATAAACCTTTAGCACTATTTCTGCTATCTTATTAACTGCTAATACTTACCAAGTCTTGTTTCAGTAGTAAGATGTCATGTTAACATTTCAGGAATTAATATGGATTAGCTTGAGTCTATTTTGTGAAGTCTCTATTGTGCTATTTAAGAAAATCTTTGCTCACTAATTTTCCTTAGGCATTTTGTTACAAAAGCATAATCAACTTGCAATAAAATAGAGACTACTGCCTAGAGGAGACTATTGGAGAACCCAATGAATTATTTCATCACAATTTGCCATCTTAGATTACACTCAATTTGAAAACTGATGAAAATGTGAGTTAAATCATAAATATAGAAGAAAAATGCTGCTTCATATCATTTTATCTGTAAGTACATTTTAGCCTAAATTATCTACAACACTTCCCTATTTCTCTATTAATCTATATTTGGCTTGAATCATTCTGTAATTTTTAAAGAGTTTAAGCTAACTTTGTTCTTGACTATGTGCTAGTGTCTTTTCTGCCTCTATTCAGCAGCTACTACTAACTGTCATGGAAATTTGTAGTATGAAATAATTGTTTGATGATGACTATACAAGTGTTCACTTTCTTCTTGAATGATGAATTAGTAATTAGGCCCTTTCTATATTATCACCAATCTTTTGTCCCTGGTTAGGCTTCTCCAAAAGCCCATTTTAACATGGAGTTTAGCATATAGGATGTTTGCTAAGAACTGCCTTTAGGACCCAATACCTATGAAAGAGAGGAAAAGAAGAAGTGAGCCAAGGGAAAAGTCAGACTCCTCCACAGTCCCAATTATTGTGTCAGCCAATACCATAGGGACATCTAGAGCTAGAATGGCACTTGAGAGTTGTCCTGAGTTGGGCCAAGAAGGGCAGGTCTTTTTATTTCTGTGTAAGTCAGTCTATGGATGTGGGACACCCAATGCATCACCTCAGGCTAGGAGGTTCTCTGCTCTTGAGCCTAATCACTGAAGAGACTGACAGCGGAAGGATGACTGATGACAGGACACCCAGAAGTTGGGGAGCAAGTCTTTCCTGAAGAGAAATCTAGAAGTGTAAAGATTTAAACAATCCTGCAGATTCTATGTGGAAAATACAATTATCTTTGTTTTACAGAGAGCAAAACAGAGATTTGTCCAGATGCACAGATAATAATTACCTGAAATGGAATTCAAAACTAGAATTGTCTGAATCCAAAGCTCTGTTCTTTCCTCTGTACTTCTACACTTTCTCAGGTTGTTGTGTATTGACAGAATTTTCAGAAAGACATTAGTCTTTTTCAAGCTATGTATGTCCAAATATCTTCTCTCTGATTTGACTATGACTAATTTATGTAGTCCTTTTGTTCTATATTATACTTTATAGTGCATTTTCTCAGATACAATATAATCCGATAAGATTATTAGATCCTTATAGCCCTCTGGTAAACAAGGCAGGATAAGCATCTTTGTCCTTAGTTATAGATTGGGGAACCAGCAAAAAGTGATTAGGTGTCTTGATACAGTCACAAGATAATAAGTGAAAAAACTTGAACTTGAGATTGAGTGTTTTAAATCCAGAGTATAAATAAATAAAAGTACTTACTAGAAATGTGCTCGTGTATTGCAGTGTTTCAGGTTTTAAAGGATTTGAAATTTTATTAGCTTACATCTTAGCACTTTAGATGTGCTACCTTAATTGAATAACAGTCTATCTCTTAGATCAGCATTTTTACCACCCGATTTTTTTTCTTCATGAATACCGTAATAGCCAGCCTTTGATATTTTCAGCTTCTGCTTCTAGTTAACAAAAATGTATACGGAACTTGCACAGTGAAGTGAAAAAAAACACTGATAACTCTACTGGATAGGACTTATATTTGTTAGTAAAATGTTCTGGTTCTTGCTCATACAATGCACTCAGCCTTTTCCAAGTTGAAACATAAGAATGATAGCTGCCCCATATTATCAGATATAGCATAAAGTGGATGCAAATCTTAATTTCTATTAAATTATTCTTTTTCTGTTTTGCTTTTTCCTTGTACACATTTTTCTTTTGTAATTTGCTTGTTTGACATGTTGCCATGCCAATAGCTTCAGCACGTCTTCTATGAATTTTTAGTTTGCAAGTTTATGTAAATTGTGGAAATAGTAGAACTAGAAATGAGCAGAACAGCCTTGAATGATAAATACATTTATTTCTTTCCCTTATTTTCTTTGGAATGTAATTTTAAAATATTGGCCTTACATTTTATTTTCTTTTAAGTTGGAATAGAGGTGATTACTGAAATTTGAAACATCCACATAAAGATACCTTGTATTTAAAATAATTCTAAAAAGGAAGGTGAGTTACATTCCTTTATAATCTTAAAGTTAAATATAGTAGTTTGCTTATCACCATTATTTTCATTGTGTGTGTGTGTGTGTGTGTGAGAGAGAGAGAGAGAGATATGCAGTGGCAGTAGTAGAATGCGTCTCTAATATAAAGCCCAAATTAAGTTACTATGTGGTATCCTTTCATGTATAAAATGTTCTATTTTGTTTGCTAAAGATACTTGGGTTTTGAATTTTTATATTGGTGCATTATCCTTAAAAATATTATTTACTTGAAATTCTGCAGTGTTTTCAGAATTGTGGAAATTTATCAATGGCAAATGAATAATTTGGTATTTCAAGTCTCTTAACTATTAAACCACACACAAATTAAAATTTCCACATACAGGTATCATTTGTCATGAACAAATTCACTATGAAGAGTTGAAACTTAGGAAATAATAAATGAAATATGAATTGATTTTTCACAATGTAAAAATTGAAGTGTAAAAACATATTTAAACAAGGCCTCCTTATATCCAATTAAACACTTCTGTACTTCATGTCATGTGGGCATTCAGTTCCACTAGTGGGTTATGCCCAGATGCAAATGGTCAAATGAAGCAAAGAGGAAAAGAAGGCAAAACTGTAGACTCCATTTTCTCATGAACTTTGAAGAACAATTTAAAGAATTTTAGAATATTTCTCTTTATGAAAATATGTGAACTAGATATTACATTGAATATATATTGCATCACAGACATGATAAAATGCTGCCAAAAAGTCAATAGAGCAACTACTATTTTTAAATAAGCATAATAAACTGTTTGAACATGCTGAAATTCCTATCTTTCCAGTAACCTTGCCATTAATTTTAATACCTTTACCTTTATACATTTTGACTTGGTGGGTTGTTTTCCCCTAGAAAATGTCTTGGATTGTTTAATGGAAAATGATGAAAAAACTAGGATTTGCTTTGTATAAACCTTTCACAAGCAACTTTCCAAAATTTTATTTATCAATATTTTCAATGTTTCTTTTTTTTTAATTTAAAAATGTGTGTGTGTGTGTGTGTGTGTGTGTGTGTGTGTGTGTGCTGGTGTATGTATATGTGTGTATCTATATTTATCTGTGTTTATGAAATCTATCCAGACTTTGAAATCTTCAGCTTGAGTGATAGGAAATCATTTTTTTTTAAATCACACTTAAAAGTATAATTTATAGAACCACAGCATTCTGTAAATCTTTTCTGATGTATATATTCAATTTTGGAACCTATTTGTTTTGTTTTAATTACACATTTACCCAGTTAGTACCAGTAATTATGAAAAGCCAAATTAGTAATATAAATTTTGTATAGAAATCAATTGAAAAAGAAAACTGGGGAAACCTTTATTATAAACCTGAAGCAGGAAGAAAACCAAAATAGGCAACATAATATACAGTCAGATATAGAAACAGTACTGGGGATGTATATGCAAGCTCCACATGCTTTGGAGGTATACTGAATCTATTTTTCTTTTGGTTGTTAGAACATGGCAGCTTTTACTAAAACGAACCATGCTATGTAAAACTAACAGAAAAAATAGACAGTAAAACTTTTGTATAGAATACGAAGATGTAACCTAAGATAATATAAGCAAGAATCTAGGGCACTATATTCCATATCAGTATGTTTGGATTTTACCAATTTCACTTTGTAATAGCATTGTAAAAGGCTTTGTTGAGTATTGACTTTTCTATAGTGACCAAATGCTTATAAAGCTGGTAAGAATTTGGGGGCAAGCCTTTCTAATGAGTTGGTTTATACAAATTTTTTTCATGGCATCATATTTAAGAAAGTGGCCTGATATATAACGTCAAAAAACACACTGAGAAATGGATTGACTTTTTTTTTTTTTACCTCATAGTAATTATTTGATGATAAATAGATGATATTTAAGTAGCATTAATATAGTTGACATTTCTTGAATTTCTCTACTAACTGTAAATTTGTGATATTATTTGTATCTGTATTTCTACCCAAATTTCATGTTCAATTGCAATCCCAATGTTGGAGGTGGGGCCTCATGGGAGGTGATCAGATTATGGGGATGGATCCTGCACGAATGATTTAGCATCATCCCTTTGGTGCTGTTCTCATGATAATGATAGAGTTCTCATGAGATCTGGTTGTTTAAAAGTGTGTGGCACCTCCCCGCTCTCTCGTCCTGCCCCTGCTGTGGAAGATACCTACTCCTGCTTTGCCTTCCACCATTAGTAAAAGTTCCTTGAGGCCTCCCCAGAAGCAGATGCTGCCATCCTTCCGGTACAGCCTACAGAACTGTGAGTCAATTAAACCTCTTTTCCTTATAAATGATCCATTCTCAGATATTTCGTTATAGCAGTGCAGAATACAGTAACACAGAAAAATTGGTACTGAAGAGTGGGGAATTGCTGTAAAAATACCTGAAAATGTGGAAGCGACTTTTGAGCTGGGTAATGGACAAAGGTTGAAACAGTTTGGAGGTCTCAGAAGACAGGAAGATGAGGGAAAACTTTGAAACTCCCTAGAGACTTGTTGAATGATTATGACCCAAATGCTGATAATGATATGGACAGAGATGTCCAGGCTGAGGAGTTCTCAGATGGAAATAAGGAACTTACTAGAAACTGGAGCACAGGTCACCTTGGTTACACAGGTCACCTTGGTTAACAAAGAGCTTGGTTGGATAGTGCCTCTGCCCTAGAGATCTGTGCAACTTTGAACTTCAGAACAATGATTTAGGGTATTTGGTGGAAGAAATTTCTGCCAACAAAGCATTTAAGATGTAGCTTGGCTGCTTCTAACAGCCTATATATATATATATATATATGAACAAAACAAAAAATCATCCAAAACTAGAACTTATATTTAAAAGGGAAGCAGAACATAAACGTTTAGAAAACCTACAACCTGGCCATGTGATAAAAAAGTAAAGCTCATTTGAAGGGTAGAGGTTGGGAGGCAACTCAAATAGGCTGCAGGAATTTGTATAACTAAAAGGAAGTCAAGGGCTGATATTCAAGAAAATGGGGAGAAGACCTCAATGGTGTTTCACAGAACTTCATGGCTACTCCCCTCATCACGGGCCTGGAGGCCTAGGAAGAAAGAATGATATCATGGACCAGACCTAGGGCCCTGCCACCCTGTGCAGCCTTAGGCCACTGCTCTCTGCATCCTGGCTGCTTCAGCTCCAGCCCAGGTACAGCTTGGACTGTTTCAGAGGGTGTAAGCTGTAAGCCTTCTGGCTCCCACATGGTGTTAAGCCTGCGGTGCACAGAGTGCAAGAGTTGAAAATTAGGAGCCTCCACCTAGATTGCAGAGGACTTATGGAAAAGCCTGGATGTCCAGGCAGAAACTGGCTTCAGGGGCAGAGCCCTTATGGAGACCCTCTGCTAGGACAGTACAGAAGGGAAACATGGCGCTGGAACCCCAACACAGAGTTCCCACTGAGGCACTGCCTAATGGGGCTGTAAGAAGAGGGACACTGTCCTCCAGACCCCAGAATGGTAGATCCACCAATGGCTTGCACCTTGCTTCTGGAAAAGCCACAGGTATTCAACATCAGCCTGTAGAAGCAACGGTGGTGGCTGCACCCTGCAAAGCCACAGTAGTAGAACCAAGGCCTTGGGAGTCCACCCCTTGCATCAATGTGCCCTGAATGTGAAATATAGAGTCCAAGTAGATTATTTTGGAACTTTAAGACTTAATGATTGCCCTGCTCGGTTTTGAACTTGCTTGGGGCATGTAACCCTTATCTTGTGGCTGATTTTTCCCTTCTGGGAAAAGATTATTTACCCAATGCCTATACCCCCATTGTATCTTAGGAGTAACTAAATTGTTTTTATTTTATGAGCTCATAGGTAGAAGGGACTAGGCTTGTCTCAGTTGAGACTTTGGACTTTTAAGTTAATGCTGGAATGAGTTAAGACTTTGGGGACTGTTAAAAAGGGATGATTGTATTTTGCAATGTGAGAAGACATGAGATTTAGGAGGGGCAAGGGCAGAATGGTATGGTTTGGAATTGTGTCCCCACCCAAACTTCATGTTGAATTGTAATCTCCAATGTTAGAGGTGGGGCCTGGTAAGAGGTTACTGGATCATAGGGGGTGGATCCTTCATGAATGGTTTAGCACCATCCATTTTTTGCCGTTCTTGCAATAGAGTTCTTATAAAATCTGCTTTTTTTTAAGTGTGCGGCACCTCCCCATCTTTCTCTCTTGGTCTTGCTCCTGCCATATGAGATACCTGCTCCTGTTTTGCCTTCCACCATGAGTAAAAGCTCGTTGAGGCCTCCCCAGAGGCAGATGCTGCCCTACTTCTTGTACAGCCTGCAGAAGCATGAGCCAATTAAACATCTTTTCTTTATAAATTACACAGTCTCAGGTGTTTTTTTATAGCAGAGCGAGAATGGACAAATACGAATTGCTTCTTGTTCTGAGCCATATTTCATGATTCTGTTTATATAGATCTTGCTCCTAGATATACAATCTGACATTTTGGTCAATGAGGGATCACATATATGAGAATAGTCCCATAAGATTATAATGGAGCTGAAAACTTCCTATAAGTGAGTAACACCTAGCTGTCATAACATCACAGTGCAACAAGTGCTAGTAGTGATGCTGGTGTAAAAAAACTTACTGCATTGTTAGTCATACAAAAGTATATTACATACAGTTATTTATAGTACATAATACTTGATAATGATAATAAACAACTATGTTCCTAGTTTATGTATTTAATATACTATACTTTTAATTTTTATTTTAGAGTATACTTCTTCTACTTGTAATAAACAAAGTTAATTGTAAAACATCCTCAGGCAGGTTCTTCAAGAGGTATTCCAAAAGAAGGCATTGTTATCTTAGGAGATAACGGGTCCATGCATGTTATTGCCCCTGAAGACATTCCAGTGAGACAAGGTACGTGGGTGGAAGACAGTAATACTGATGATGCTGATGTCGTATAGGCCTAGGCTAATGTGTATATTTGTGTCTTCAGTTTTAACAAAAAGTTTAAACAGTAAATAAAGAAAATTAAAAATTTTAAAAATAGAAATAGGCTTACAGAATAAAGATATAAAGAAAAAAATTTTCATATGGCTCTACAATATATTTATGTTTTAAGCTAAGTATTTTTACAAAAGAATCAAAAAAGTAAAGAAATTAAAATTTATAAACTAAAAGTGTTATAACTCAATTTATTATTGAATAAATAAAAACATTTTAAATATATTTAGTGTAGCCTAAATGTAGAGTGTTTATATTATAAAGTCTACAGTAGTACACAGTGATGTCCTAGGCCTTTTTCTTCACTCACCACTCACTGACTCACCAGAACAACTTCCAGTCCGGCAAGATCCATTCATGTTATGTGTCCTATACAGGTGTACCATTCTCTTCTTTTCCAGTGGTGTCCAATCTTTTGGCTTCCCTGGCCCACATTGGAAGATGAAGAATTGTCTTGGGTCACACACAAAATACAGTAACATTAATGATAGCTGATGAGCTGAAAAAAATCACAAAAAAAACTCATAATGTTTTAATAAAGTTTATGAATTTGTGTTGGGCCACATTTAGAGCCGACCTGGGTTGCGTGTGGTCCATGGGCCATGGGTTGGACAGGCTTGTTTAATACTCTATTTTTACCCTGCCTTTTCTATGTTTAGATACACAAGTACTTGCCATGTGTTACAATTGCCTGTGGTATTCAGTATAGTATTAATAAAAGGCCGTACAGGTTTGTAGCCTCGGAACAGTAGGTTATACTGTGTAGTTTAAGTAGATAGTAGGTTATACAAACTAGGAAAGTACATTCTATGATGTTCACATAAAGAAATTGCCTAATGAAGCATTTCTCAGAATGTATCCTTTTTGATATTTCCATAGTTATTACTCTTTGTTCTTTTGTTTTATTTTTTTCATAGACAAAGTTTTGCTATGTTGCCTAGGCTGAAGTATAGTAACTATTTACAGGTATAATCATAGTGCACTACAACCTTGAACTCCTGGGCTCAAGCAATCCTCCTGAATCAGCCTATTAAGTAGGGACAGACATGAGTGTGCCTGGCTCCCCTTACGTTTTTGAAATGTAAACTTAAATAAGAAATAATAAGTATTTAAGATCTCAAACTTTTAGGCATGTGTAGTATAGCTCTTTATCAGATAAGTAGTGTTTAATATATGTAAAGCATTACATATGCACTCCGCCCCACAGACACACGTATCCTCATTTCATTATACTGCATTGTAATGATAGGTATTTCATATAGAAGTTTAATAGAAATATAAATGGTGTCGGCACAGAGAAGGTTTGACAACTGTCTGTTTAGGTAAATATTTTAAGACTGGGAAGAATTTAAGTATGTATCTTGTGTGTGATTTTTATATATGGAATAATATAATTTTGTGCACTTTGGGCATTGAATAATTAATAATATCCAATTTAAGTACTACTATGTGTGTACCTTCTGTGTGATTTTTTTAATGTATGGAATAATGTAATGTTGTGCTCTTTATGGCATGGAATAATTAATAATATCAAATTTAAGTAATACTACTAATGGAATAATTAATAATATCAAATTTAAGTACTACTATCAGAATTAATTATTTAAGATCAACTGCCATGAAACAAAAAATATTATTTTTGGCAGATATCTTTCAAAAGGTAATTCATTTACATATAAACCACATAGCCTTCCATATAGCAGCCCAACTCTTTCGATTACTTAGAGGTATATTTCATGAGTCATTTATCCTGACCCTTTGGTTGCAAGCTATATTACTCACACAGAAATAGCCTATGGGTCCATTATTTCAAAATTTGTATGCCTTGGGTAAATGAATGTTCCCATTTCAATACTTACCCAGGCCAAAACAATGTCAGACCTGTTCTGTGACATTTTATAACATGTATTTCTTAATCACATGTTGAATGTTTTATATAACTAATGCAAAACTGAGTTTTCTTTAGCTCATGTGCTGGTGGGGAAACAAACTATTTTAAAGTTTCTGGTTCTAGTTTTACAGCATACTTGAGCTCACTTCTTTATAGAAGTAAGTGGTCATTTGTTTAGCAAGGATGAAGTTTTGATGATGTATTAGTTTGCCAGAGCAGTTGTAACAAAGTGTACCACAGACTGGGTGGCTTAAACAACAGAAATATATTTTCTCGGAGTTCTGGAGTTAGATTTCTAAGATCAGGGTTTTGGCAAGGCTGATTCCTTCTGAGGACTGTGCAAGAAGAATGTACTCTAGGCCTCCCTCCTTGACTTGTAGATGGTTATCTTCTCCTTGTGTCTTCATATCATCTTCCTTCTCTACATGTATATGTCCAAATTTATTATTATTTTCATTTCTTAAGAGATAGGGTCTTGTTCTGTCACCCAGGTTGGAGTGCAGTGGCACAATCTTAGCTCACTCACTGAAGCCTCAAACTCCTGTGTCTAAGTGATCCTGCTGCCTCAGCCTCTTGAGTAGCTAGGACTACAGAAGCCTGCCATCACGCCCAACTCATCCCTAAATTTATTCTTCTTATAAGGATAACAATCATATTGGCTTATGTAAATATCTATCTAAGCCACGGGACTTGTAGTATTAACTGATCTGATAAATCATATATTGAAATATTCCAAGAGAAAAGCATTATAAAAATACAAAATGTGATGGTATTATTTTATTTTGTACCCTTTTGTCACTGGGAATTTTAATAGAGGCAGAAACTGAAAGCAGCTAAATTTGACTTAGTTTTGTTTTCTAAATTTCTTTTGGTGGAAGTGTCAGAGTATTCGGATATGACAAACACCTTCGTAACCTCGTTTTAATTTGTTTGCTGTCTCCAAACACAGTCATATTTGGAGGTACTTGGAGTTAGGAATTCAAGATGAATTTTGAAGGATGCACAATTCAGCAATAAGCCCATAACAGACATTTGGATCCCTAAATTACGTAAAACAACATTGGTCCTATTAATTATTTCATTCATTGACAAAATATATATCCATAGATTATGGTTATATATTCCTTTAAATTGTATAGCATGTATATACCTCAATGATATAAATACGTTCTCTTTCAATTCTACTCCTATCCTCTTCTTCATCATATCCTTTTTTACCCTTCTACTCCTCCTCTCCCTTCTCTTTTATTTCTTCTCTCTATATATACAGAGAGAGAGAAAAGATAGGCTATTTGGTCTCTTTTTCTATATATAATGCTCTCTCAAAGAATTTTATGTGGATTTGTGTTGTCTTGGGAGCCCTGGAATTGAGATGTGTGTGTCATGTGTGTGTGTGTGTGTGTGTATCTCAATATGAGAGACAGAGAGAGCTGAGGGAGAGACTATATAATCTCTGAATAAATATACACACACACACATATATATGATTTATTATTTATATATTATATATTTAAATATTATATATAAATTATTACTTCAATAATCTGAAATATGAATTACCAATGAGGTCACTAAGATGGACTAAGTGATTCACCCAAGGTCACTGCCATGGTA
Source organism: Papio anubis (assembly GCF_008728515.1). NCBI lineage: Eukaryota > Metazoa > Chordata > Mammalia > Primates > Cercopithecidae > Papio > Papio anubis. Next base: position 116,052,617 of record NC_044977.1, on the reverse strand, counting down.
AACCAAGCAGCAGATTGTGAATTCTAATCCAGGTATGTTGGATTCCCAAACTCATGTTCTTAACTACTGTTTATTAGGTCCTTCTTGCTTTTGTCTTATTCGAGTTTCTTGAGTCCCTAGCCCTGACAGTTCTTTGCTTACATTTTATAGTATTGGTCATTGCAAGGCAACACTGAGATTTCTAAAACCAGCTCAATGATTAGGAGTGCATTAGTGTGCCTGAGCCACAGGCCTTGTAGTATTAACTGATCTAGTAGCAAATCATATATTGGACTATTCCAAGGGAGAAAACCATCATTAATAATACAAAATTTGGTGTTATTACTTTATTCTACGTTTTTAGTCACTGGGCGTTTTATAACAGGCAGGAACTTAAAGCAGCTAAATTTGACTTTAGTTCTTTTTTATTTCCTTTGGTGGAAGTATGTGAGTGTTTGGATAAGGCAAACAGATATTCAAAAGAAAAATCAACAAATTGAGTGACTAGATAATCCACAGGGATCAAATAAAATGACAAAATAACCCACAATCTTAATAATGTCTTTGAAATACTGAGTTGGTTATTTTGTTAAAGGGTACTTGGCATAATATCCCTGGAGACAACTTATATGAAAGTATGATAATTTGATTCTTATCAAAAACTCTTTAGGCTGGGCACAGTGACTCATGTCTGTAATCAAAGCACTTTGGAAGACTCATGTGGGAGGATTGCTTGAAGTCAGGAGTTTAAGACCACCCTGGGCAACAGAGTAACACCATGTCTCTACAAAATTTACCAATTAGACAGGCACAGTGCCACATACTTATAGTCCTAGCTACTTAAAAGGCTGAGGTGGGAGGATCACTTGAGCACAGGAGTTCCAGGTGGCAGTGAGCTATGATTGTGCCACTGCACCTCAGCCTAGTTGTCAGAGGGAGACACTGTCCCTTAAAAATAAATAATTAAAAAAATTAAAAGCTCTTTAAAATAAAAATTAGAGGGAGTGCATAGTAATAACATTAAAAACAAATGCTTTCCAAAAGAGGATTAAAAATATTTTTATCACTCTCCTTAGAGTAATGCATTTAAGCTTTTAATCATAAGCATACTTTGTAGCTTCTTATAAACCCTCAGTTTACCAGTTTATGTCCATTGTCAATCAGCATTTCAGTATCATTTTCTAGCTCACATATTTATCTTTAAAAGATAGTTTTATCAGAAGACTTGTTCGTTTTCAGATTGTGATTAGCTACATACTCACTGTCAGTAATAAACACAGCCATGTTTCCTATAGTAACTTTATAGACTTTCACGGAAGATTTCATGTTGCATTTTAATTCTTCAGAATGCAACCCCCTGGGCTTTCTTCATCTGATAACTGATTTTGGATTAGTCATTGATTTGTGTCTGTTGTTAGTACCGGGTTGCATGCTGTTAAAGGACACAGACCATGCACTCTGCTATGCATCTTTTTTTTTTTTTTTTAAATTTATTATTATACTTTAAGTTGTAGGGTACGTAATACTTGCATGTAACGGTCACGGGTTGTTACATATGTATACCTGTGCCATGTTAGTGTGCTGCCATCAGCTCAAATCATTTTACATCAGGTATAACTCCCAGTGCAATCCCTCCCTCCACCTCCCATGATAGGCCCACCAGTGTGCTTGATGTTCCTTCCTGGAGTCCAAGTGATCTCATTGTTCAGTTCCACCTATGGTGAGAACATCGCGGTGTTTAGTTTTCTGTTCTTGTGATAGTTTGCTAAGAATGATGGTTTCAGCTGCATCCATGTCCTAGGGACACAAACTCATCCCTTTTTATGGCTGCATAGTATTCCATGGTGTATATGTGCCACATTTTCTTAATCCAATCTGTCACTTCTTGGCCTTTTGGCTAAGATCAAGTGTAGTATCTGTTCTTATCAGTTTAATATCTGCTATGCATCTTTACCCCATTGTGTCCTTTGAAATGCCAAGAACTCTGAAGTTGTTTAATAAAAATCGCTTTGATTGATTTTCATCTTTGCAGCCAAGTAGGGGGGACAGGTGCCATTTCCTCTGACTTTAAGATGGTCAGACATTCCTGGAGCAGAAATTAGGTGTCATATCTCTAGCTTCCAAGGCAAATTCGAAACCTATTAACTTAATACAGAGCTTCTTCTTGAAATGCCCCTAACTGCAGAGATGACTGAAACATACCTCTGTTTGGGGCCTGGGTTCCTAAGATAAACTGTCTTAGGGCCAGCTGGAATCTTTTTGAAATCATGTATTTTATCTAAAAAAAAAAAAATCTATGGAATAGACCAAGTCCATGTGGTTAGCAATAAGTTTAATGGCATCCCAAATTCCTGACGTCTGTGAGACTCACTACAGGGGGAAAGGGAAGGAGTGGGAGCTTAGGCAGGTTCTTAGCCCTTGCTTCACACTGAGCAGCTTCATTGCTTCTGATTTTCTTTTAACATTTTACTTTTAAAAGATTCTTTTCTATTTTTGTTTCTTTCTTTAAAAAGTGCCACTTAGTTAAAAAGAAGAAATAATTCACTTTGATATAAAATTTTGAATTTGTTTATTCTATTATACATTTTTTATTTTATTTATTTTATTATTTTATTTTATTTTATTGGAGACAGGGTTTCCTTCTGTCAGTGGCACAATCTTGGCTCACTGCAACCTCCACCTCTGAGGCTCAGGGCTCAAGTGATCTTCTTGCCTTAGTCTCCCAAGTAGCTAGGACCAAAGGCACATGCCACCATACCTGGCTAATTTTTGTATTTTTTGTAGACACAGGGTTTCACCATGTTGCCCAGGGTGGTTTTGAACTCCTGAGGTCAAGCAATCTGCCTTCCTGGGCCTCCCAAAGTGCTGGGATTACAAGCATGAGCCACCATGCCTGGCTAATATATTTATTCTTCATATTTACTTTCTTTTATTCATTTAAAATTTTTATAAACAATCAGCAAAAAAAGCAATAAATGTATTAAAAGTAAATACATTGTAACATAGAGGTATAAAAGAGTCATATATGAACTCGAGGTCTAACTTCTCGTTCACAATCACATCCTTACCAGATGTCATAGGGCTTTTCTGTCCAACTACTTTTAGTAATGGGAGTTCACAGCTTTTTGATGCAGCCCATTATATTGTTGGACACCTGTTCTTGATTGCAAGTTCTTTATAAAACTGAACAAGAAAACTCTCTCCTATAATTTTTGCATCAAGATATATAGCCCCATGTTATACAGAACAGCACAGAAAATAGTTATCCCTCATCTACAAAATAATCATCCACCAGAGGTGAACTTACTGAGAAATTAATAAAGCTCACACTTCAAGACTGTCATGTTCATGAACCATTTTCAAAGCTCCATATAATATTAATAGTTCTGAAATTATTTCAAGTTTGCAAAAATAAGATACTTTGATCATGATCAATTAGGACAACTCTCCCTTCCCAATCCAATTTCTCCATTACATTTCCCTTCATATTAGTTGACTTTGGAGAGGGTGGGGGTAACTCTAGTTATAGACTGCTTCAGTTTGGAATGCACTTAGTTTGGGTTTAGTTGGGTTTGTTAGGTGGCTGTCAGTCATTTTCATGTATTTTACAGTTATTGCTACTCAGTTTGATACATAGGAAAATTACTACTGCTCACTCTGCCAATACATAGATGTGTAGCTATAGGTCATACCAAAATATGAATACATCCTAAGATGTCTCACAGCAAAAATTTGTGGTTAACAGATGTTTTAGTATATGGAAATAGAAGTTAGTTGATCAAAATTTATCTAGTCATTAGATGTGTAAAATTACTAAGTTGAAGTGTCTCTAACCAATGTTTTCTATTCTCAGGCATATACGGAGTAATGGAGCATATACAGTTATAAACACACCACATATACTTTTTCATTTTTGATGACAATTGCACAAAATATAAGTCATCAGAATTTCTATGTTTATAATATATAAAATTGTAATGGTCCTATAAACACTGAATATATCTATAAAAGCTCATAAACAAAAGAAACTTGATAGGGAGTTTTACTAATTTGTTAACAATCCTAAAAATGTATATGACATTTGCAACAATGAGTTGTGAAACTGAAAGAAACTTTTGTGATATATAATTAACGAAAAGCAAATTTTAGACAATCACGATAAAATTATCTCTATAGAAAATATTGCAAAATAATTGTCACAAGATAATTAAAGAAGAAATCTAAAAATATGCAGCCAAAATGTAGGGAAAAGAGTGCTATAATGATGTGCCAGGCAGTTAATTAATGAAAAGTAGTATTATATTATTTTCTATTATTTGAAATATATGGTATATTTTAAAAAAACATTTATTATTCATTTTCATAACTAATTTTGCATTTGAAATTTTGTGTTACTTTTCATGGAAAGTCTTGTTCACAGAAATCACATAAAATTTGGGTATCCAAACAACTGGATTTACCCTCCAATATTCAGAAACAGAGATTAGGTCTTTTGTCTTATATTCCCCAGATCAACATTCTCAACTGCTTTCCAGTATGACTGTGCTTTCCAAATTTATCAACCACGGATTTGTGACCCTTTTGTTGACTAGTTAGGGCTCCACTACCCATGGGGACTGGGAATGAGCCAACTTAAATACTTTGGAGAAGAAACAGCATGGCTTAGTAAAATCAATATATGCTTGACTTCAGACCTATATAGGTTTGTTTTCCGGAATTTTAGGTATTAACCCTATTACATTAGGAAATATATTTCACCTTTAGTTGAATATTTAACTCCCTCATTTATATTAATATGGATGACAATACCGGGCTTGAGGTCGAGTGGTATAATGAGAAAAAAAAAAAAAAGTATAAGTCACCTAGCTCTATACTTGGCATATAGTAGATGATCTGGTAACATTTGCTATTGTATTTATTAGTGTTTAAACAGAAACATTGCTCCCTTCTTTACCATTGAAAGAGACTGAAGAAGTTTGATTGTATATATTGTTTTAAAATGTGATTCATTTTACAAGTGATGAGAAGCCTGTTTTCCCTTGGTGAGCTATCAGACAGATTGAGCAAATGAACCACTAGTCACTGAAATCAAGTCTAGCTTGGCCTGGAGGAGATTCGTGCAATTACACAGAGTTCTGACTTCCCAGAGGACTCAGTGGTTGTCAGCTGACTTCAGAAGCTTATGGTGGAACTTCTGTTGCTTCTCAGAGCCTTCTGTGTTCAATCCTGGGCAGGGAGCCAATTATCTGGAAGGAAGATAAAAATATCAGACATTGTTTAAACTAATTTATTTATTTATGGGTTAACTATCCAGATTGAGAATTATCACTAGCTTTATTTCTGGAAGTCTCTTTTTGGTCATTACATGTTTAACACATTAAATAGAAGAAGGACAGCTAGGGAGGGGTTTGGTAAGGATAAATAGGTATTTTTAGAAGCACTGAAAATGAGTTTGAATTGAGGAAATGAAGTTGTGGTTACAATTCACTGTAATAAGGAAGATAATGGTAGTAATAAAGGATGTATGTATTTAAATTATCTGCAATATTCATGTTCCTGAAGCATAGGGATATCAAAGTGAAATAATGTACAGACTAGGTTGACAAAAATAAGTGAGGTGAGTTAAACTAAGTACACAGAAATAGTTCCCAGTCACACACACACACACACACACACACACACACACACACACACACACACACGGGGCGGAGGAGTGGGGAAGAGAGAGAGCGCGCACGAGCGAATATAACACTATGTGAGAGCAGATAGACCCAGAATGGGAAGATAAGAAGGAAAGTGATTAACCCAGGAAGGTGATAAACCCAACAGCCCCTGCTTATTACATGTAAAAATGCCAGGTTTTTTTTTTTTTTTTTTTTTTTTCTCTAGAAAAGCTAGAAGTCTAGAATTTTATGGGAAATCATATAAAAATGTTGGACCAGTTTAAAAAGAAAACAATACTTTTGGGCCAAATATAAAAATCTACAGGGTTGATCTGACCTTTGCACAGACATTTGTAATTTCTGCCCACAAATGAGCTGCATAACTGTTAGAGGAACACGTAGCCAGAGATGGGCAACTGGACTTAGGAACAAGGGAGAAGGCTAGAGAAAATCAGCTCAGAAAAGTGATCCAAGAGCTGAGATGGGTCTAGATTTATATGTAATATAGTATGTATATATAGATATATCACCTATGCTATATGTAGGTGCATTTTGGGTATAGGGAAATTTGTCCAAAGGCAGAATGGTATGAAAGATATGATTTGTACTGAGATAGATATTCAACCCAGAATGCAAGTATGGGAAAACTGAGGATCTGGGGAGAGAACTGGTGGCCTGAATGGTTAGAAAATGTATAATATAGACTCTTATTTTGTGTAGCTTTTTGCTTGCAATTCAATTTTGGTTTCTCCTTGTCAAAAGTACTTCGTATTTTTTATCTATTTGCAATAGAAAGAGACATTCTCACAAACAAACAAATGGGATAATAAAGAGTGAAGAACACCACACAGAATTCCTCTGTCTATATCTTTTCATTTAAATATAATATTTAGGTATAAATTATAAATGTAATCTCTGTCAAAGCTGTTAAATGCATATAAAAGATTAAAGCACTTTCTGTATTTGTAGATACATGCTTTTGGAAGAATTTACTGTCATCAAAGTAGGTATGATTTAAAACCAGATTTGTTCTTTCTCCCAAGTGTTTGGAGTTTTCCTTTTTTTTTTTTTTTTTAATTTTTCGATTTGTTTGCTTGCTTGTTTCCTCCTTCTTCTCCTTCTCCTCCTCCTCCTCCTCCTCCTTCCTCCTTCTTCCTTCTTCTTTCTTCTTCTTTTGTAAAGATAGAAAAAATACAGCTCCTTCTTTTCCTTAAAAAATGCCATGTAGTTTTCTCATTGCAAGATACTAATTAAAATGTTCCATTTGGAAGGTTTTTGCAAATCCACATTCTTGTTAAGCAAATACTTTATATTTCTTGCTGGAGCATAAGGCTGCAGTATTCCTAGGGGGGCAAATTTACAAAAGACCACTGGACCCAAATATATAGCAACATAAATTACAATATAGATTGTTACAGAAACTTTAAATAACTAGGAATGCATTAGTCAACAGATTTTATATGTGTCATTTTGGAAGAATGAAATTGTACTTCAACATCCTCTTTAACCAAGAGTACACTCTTTAGTAGATACAAGAACAATTTCATTCTTTTCTGCCCTTGCTCTTCTTTATTATAAGGAAAGAAAAATTGATATTATCTGTAAAATAAGTTATTATTTTTGTAATATTACTTTAGAATCTACATTTTGGGTTTTATTCTAATCTCAGAGGAAGCCAGGCTGGAGTGCAGTGGCACGATCTCGGCTCACCACAACCTCCGCCTCCCGGGTTCAAGCGATTCTCCTGCCTCAGCCTCCTGAGTAGCTGTGACTATAGGCACACACCACCATACCCAGCTAATTTTTGTATTTTTAGTAGATACAGGTTTCACTATGTTGGCCAGGCAGGTATAAAATAAAATTGAAATCTAGATATTTTATTTTAAAATCTTTCAATTCTTAGTATCTTCTATGAGCCAAATATATTAGTTCTTTCATTTTTAACACCTCCTGTTATTCGTGGGAATCAAGGTTAAAAAGCAGTAATCACCATACTAACTTAAAGGTGTACTATCTAAGGGAAATTGAGTTTCATAAACGAATTTATTGCTTACACTTTATTAGGATCATAATTGAGTGCAATTTTATTTAATTATATGTCATTTGTAATGTCTGTTATATTAAAATTATAACTGGAAAAGGGTGCCTATATAAAATTTAACATTTTAATTTATTAAATATTAGTAGATACAAGGAATTATTTTATTTGTAATAATTTATTGAAAGAAGATATTCAAAGTGTATGTTTACATGATTGCCCTTGCTAACAATAGAATGCAACTGATAATTATTTTCTTTCCCAAAATTTCTGATGAATATTCTGATTTCGATTGTGAATTTAAGCACTACATTGGCATATAATCAAATAAAGGACGTTCTAAACTGTGCAAAATATATCACATTCCAAATATACGAGAGGATATGACTGGTTACTTTGTGAATTTTTGAGTTATACACATCCACCTATAGGTATTTACAAGATTTTATATCATGCATCAACATAAGTGATTTGAGTTGTAACCAACAATGAATATAATAAAGTTAGTTTAGTTTATTAACCAGCAGCTAAAACTGACTAGATAAGTCAGTAAATTAGGAGATAATTCATTAAGTGAACCACCTAGTGATTACTTGTGCTGTGTGGCCTTTGGTTCTGCAACTGGAAGAACTGACATTCATTATGCCTGTGCTTTGGTCACTTACGGGACAAAATGGCCATACTGTTCCTACAAACACATAAATAGAGGATACTGGAAATGATTTATTTTATGACATATGTAACTCATCATGAAAATAAGACTTTTAACTGAATAAATTTTATTTCAAGCAGTAATTAAAGAAATAAAGGCCAAATTTTAAATCTGTTCACTGCAATTCTGAATGTGTAATTCTACTTTACAGCTTTGATTTAAACACACTCACCTTTTTTCAATTTCAAGAAAGGACCAAGTTCTTTTTTATCTCTAGGCTTTCTCTCATGTTGCCCAGTGTATTATTTTCCAGAAAAACAGAACCAGTAGGATATGTACAGATATTTATAAAAGGAGAATAATTCTAGGAATTGGCACACATGATGGAAGCTAAGAAGTCTCTTGATATACTACCTGCAAGCTAGAGACTCAAGAAGGCTGGCAGTGTAATTCAGTTTGCATCTTAAGCCCTGAGGGCCGGAGGAGGCATAGAGTAATTCCCAGTGCAAGGTATAAGGCCTGATAACTTGGGCTAAGTCAGGGTGCTGGTATAAGTCCTAGAGAGAAAAGACCCAAGAAGTAGGAGCTCCCATGTCCAAGTTAAGAAGATGGACCTCTCAGCCTAAGGAGAGAGAGAGAATTTGCCCTTTCTCTGCCTCTTTGTCCTATCTAGGCCCTGGATGGAATGTATGATTCCTACCCACATTGGTGAGGGTGGATCTTCCTTACTCAGTGTACTGATACAAATGCCAGTCTGTTCCAGAAATACCCACACACATATACCTAGAAATAATGTTTTGCCAGCTATCTGGGCATCCGTTAATCCAGCCAAGTTGACACACAGAATTACATTAATCATCACACCCAGTATGCTTTCTTCGCTATTCCTCAAACATTCCTGTGTCTGACCCCTCAAATTTTATCTCTCTGTTTAATTGTTACTTCCTTAAACATCTTTTGAAGGTCTGGGCGCGGTGGCTCACACCTTTAATCCCAGCACTTTGGGAGTCCAAGGTGGGCGGATCACAAGGACAGAAGATCGAGACGATCCTGGCTAACACGGTGAAACCCTGTCTCTACTAAAAATACAAAAATTAGCCGGGTGTGGTGTGGGTGCCTGTAGTTCCAGCTACTTAGGAGGCTGAGACAGGAGAATGGCGTGAACCTGGGAGGCAGAGCTTGCAGTGAGCCAAGATGGCACCACTGCACTCCAGCCTGGGCGACAGAGCAAGACTCTATCTCAAAAACAACAACAAGCAAAAAACAAAATCAAACAAAAAACAAAATGAAACATCTTTTGACATCTCTTTAGTCTTTCATGTCACATCCTGTTCTTTCCTTACAAAACCGTATTGCAATGAGTACTTACTTATTTGATTGTTTACTTTGTTCTAATCTGTCTTTCCAGCTAGAAAATAACCTTGTAAGAATGTGGGCTATGTCTGTATATTCAGCACCTAGGACAGGTGGCAGTAGAGATAAATGGTTAAACATCACTAAGAGCTAGCATGTTTGTTTTGAATTTTGGCTCTGTTATTTGCAAAACCTCAGACAAGTTTCTTTTTACCTTTTTTTTTTTGTATATCATCTGTAAAATGGGCATAGTAATAGAACAGGGATTATATGGATTAATATACTCAAATTACTTGACACATAGTGAGGCCCCGTTAAATGTTGGCAAGCTAGTTACTCCACTGTCTGGTACATAATAAGTAATCAGTAAACATTTCCTGAATGAATGAATAGCACATAGATCTTTAGTGCCAGAAATACTTGGATTTGAATGCCAATTCCATCTCTTAGGACCTTGGCAAAATTACTTAACTTTATTGAATATCAGTTTTCTCAGTGTATAAAATAGTTCTGACTTCCTTAGGGTTTTTGTAAGAATAAAATCAGATAGTCCTTATAGCATGTTTTATGGTTTATTTTTGTTTAAAAGAGAAAAATAAATCATTTTGTTTTGCACTTAGATTCAGAAGTCCTAGATAGCATTTCCATTCTAGGAGTATGGTGTTCAGATATCACTGTCTGAGGCCACTTTTGCCTATTGTTAGAATAATTATCCTTAATAATTCTACTAATTAAAACTCTTTGGTTATAAATAACAAAACCAGTTCCAACTAACTTTAGCCCAAATTAATTAAGAAATTAATAAAATCAGTCTTATTATAACTAGTAGATTGAATAAGAATCATTCATGATATGTTCATAGCCTAAAATGTGTTTATTTATTTTTTATTGCCCGTTTTAAACTTCATAAGTTCAATCTTCCTCTTCCTTGGATGAAAATCCTAGAGGATGTCATGACTTTGCTTCTCACTCACTTTTTTTTCTCACCTAATAGAATAGTCTTGCAGTAACTTTAAGTCATAAACATAATTTCAGTTCCGTAATTAGAATGTACTGGTATATTAGTTTTGTATTTGTACTGTAACAAATTACCACAAACTTGGTGGCTTAAAGCTAAACAAACATTTTCTTACAGTTCTGTAGGTCAGAATTCCCACATGGGTCTCAGTGGGTTAAGGTCTAGGTGTTGTTGGCAGGACTGTGTTCCTTCCTGAAAGCGTGGAGGGGAGAGTATTTTCTTGACTTTTTGCCACATTTATTGACTTGTGGCCTCTCCTTCCATCTTCAAAACAAACAACATCAAAGCAAGTCTGTTTCACATCACTTCTCTCTGACCCTTTTTGGTGTCTGTTCATCTTGTACTGTTAGATTCGGGTCATTAGATTGGGCCCGGTAGGATAATCCCAGGTAATTTCTCCATCTCAGTGTCACCTGATTAATAATTTTAATTGCATATGCAACTTTATGTCTCTCTTGCCATATAACATAATAAGTATACAGGTTCAATGGATTAGGATATGGACATTTTAGGAGTCATTATACAGCCTACAATAACTCACCAAATACTTTAAAATCCAGCCTTATAGATTTACTGGAGATTAAGCTTTACCGGACATGAACCAAGAGCCTACCGTTTTACCTTCCAATTGTAGCAAACATATTTTATATTCCAAAGCTTTTCATATGGTCCCCTTAAAGTCCATCTTCCCAGGCATGGGACTCAGAGTTATTACCTGGCTGGGTGCTATGCTCATGCCTGTAATTTCAGTGCTTTGGGAGCCTGAATGAAGCAAGAGGATCGCTTGAGGCCAGGAGTTTGAGATAAGCCTGGGTATCATAGCGAGATCCTGTGTCTACAAAAAATTAAAAATTAGCTAGGCATGGTGGCTCACACCTGTAGTCCCAGCTACTTGGGAGGTTAGGGCCAAAGGATCGCTTGAGCCCAGGAGTGGAATGCTCTTCAGCCTGGGTGACAGAGAAAGACCTTGTCTCTAAAACCAGCTAACCAACCACACACAACACAACACAATACAACAACACAATACAACAAAACAAAACAAAGATTCTCTCAGTCTTCTCCCCAAAAGATGGATTGGTCTTACAGCAGAGCAGTGGCTCTCTACAAAGAAAGTTGTTCTTCAGTTCCTTCCCCAAATGTTTTCTTATACTCGCCCTGATTAATATCAATATCATTGGTCATATGAAGGTGTCTGAGAGTTAGAAAACAGGCTTTCAAATTATTTTCTTATAAATTTAATTACTTAACATCATAGAGGTGTTGTTCTCACATTAATTGAGGCAGAAAGAGTCTATATATTCTGATACATAAGATTAAGTTGCTGTATCATGGAATAAAGGCTAGGCCTTCAGAGAGACTGAAACAAACAAAAAAAAGAAAAAACCATGAGTAAGCCAAACTAAGTTCATTTTTCATTTCTTATCTCTGTATATTCCTACAAATCAGCTTAATTAGTCTCTCTTCTTTGAATAGCTGCTTTATGGTTCCTGAACTCTTGGATAAACATGGTTATGCACATAGCTCCTGAATTTACATGTTATAAACCTATGCTTGTCTCAGTCCCAAATCAAAATTCCAGGGTGCAAAACTCTGACTTCCCTAGCTGAAGCTACATGTATATATGGGTCCAGTCAATTAAACTGCGGGATGAGCTGTATGATGTAGAACAAAATGCTCTACATCGATAGATAAGGGAGGATCACTGTGATTTGGGAAAACACTCCAAAAACTGTGTATTATAATATTTTGTGAACCTTGTAGTAACAATAAAAGAAAAATGCTAATCATTATACTCAAATTTTATTGATTGCCTACTATCATCAGGCCCTGAGTTACATATTGAACTATTATCTCAACCATACAAAGAGGTTCAGGTATTACTTTTTTTTTTTTTTTTTTTTTTTTGAGACAGTCTCACTCTGTCGCCCAGGCTGGAGTGCAGTGGCATGATCTCGGCTCACTGCAAACTCCACCTCCCAGGTTCACGCCATTCTCCTGCCTCAGCCTCCCGAGTAGCTGGGACTACAGGTACCCGCCACCATATCTGGCTAATTTTGTTTTTGCATTTTTTAGTAGAGACAGGGTTTCACCGTGTTAGCCAGGATGGTCTCGATCTCCTGACCTTGGGATCCGCCCTCCTCCGGCTCCCAAAGTGCTGGGATTACAGGTGTGAGCCACCATGCTCAGCCAATATTACCTGTTTTAAAGAAAGAATTGAAACTTAGAGAAGTGAGCTAATTTGTTCAAGGTCACACTGAAAGCAAGTAGTGGCTGGGACCTAAATCCACATTTCCCTGCTTCTAAGCCCAACAAAAAAGTTGTCACTGTGTAATTTAACATGTTTCAAAATCTAATGTATATTAGCATTTATGTTTCTATTCATGCCTACCCCTATGACTATGTTTCTACATCTACATCTCTCTACATCTGTATTATATCTATGTCTACCCATTCTACCCCTCTTCCTTCACTTTCTTCCATTCTCAGAAACAGTATTAACTTTTAAAGATTGTCTATTTAATTTTAAAAGTTAATACTATTTCTGAGAATAAAATCATTTGTTATATAAGTTCTACTCCTTTCTGTATGTATTTTAAAATGATCATATCTATATAATAAGAAGATAACTTTGGTTGTTTAATAAAGAATGAGAAATGTCAGGTTCATTTTCTTTTTTTATTTTATTTTATTATTTATTTATTTATGTATTTATTTATTATTATTATTATACTTTAAGTTCAGGGTACATGTGCATAATGCAAGTTTGTTACATATGTATATTTCTCTGTGCCATGTTGCTGTGCTGCACCATCAACTCGTCATTTACATCAGGTATAACTCCTAATGCAATCCTCTCCCTCCCCTCCCCATGATAGGCCCCGTGTGTGTGATGTTCCCCTTCCTGAGTCCAAGTGATCTCATTATTCAGTTCCCACCTATGAGTGAGAGCATGGGTGTTTGGTTTTCTGTTCTTGTGATAGTTTGCTAAGAATGATGGTTTCCTTGTGCTGCATCCATGTCCCTACAGCGACACAAACTCATCCTTTTATGGCTGCATAGTATCTCCATGGTGTATACACATTTTCTTAATCCAGTCTGTCAACATGGACATTTGGGTTGATTCCAAGTCTTTATTGTGAATAGTGCACAATAAACATATGTGTGCATGTGTCTTTATAGCAGCATGATTTATACCCCTTTGGGTATATACCCAGTAATGGGATGGCTGGGTCACATGGTACATCTAGTTTCTAGATCTTTTGAGAAATCGCCATACTGTTTCCACAATGGTTGAACTAGTTTACAATCCCACCAACAGTGTAAAAGTGTTCCTATTTCTCCAGCCATCCTCTCCAGCACCTGTTGTTTCGACTTTTAATGATTGTGCTATTCTAACCCGGTGTGAGATGGTATCTCATTGTGGTTTTGATTTGCATTTCTCTTGATGGCCAGTGATGATGAGCATTTTTTCATGTGTCTGTTGGCTGTATGAATGTCTTCTTTTGAGAAATGTCTGTTCATATCCTTTGCCCACTTTTTGAGTCTGCTAGGTCTCTGAAGAGTAACAGCTTTTTTTTTTTCAATTCATTGAAAATCTCAGATGAAATGGACAAATTTCTGAAGGACGCATACTATCAATATTGACTCATAAAGAGAAAGAAAAACTTAATAACCCTATTATAGTTAAGCAAAGCAAATTTGTAGTTAAAAACCATTCCATGTAGGAAACTCCAGTCTTAGATGACTTCACTAGCAAATTGTATCATACATTTAAGAATGAAATATCAGTTCTGCACAAATCTTCTTGGAAAATAAAGGAAGAGGAAAAACTTGCCCACGTATATTATGAAGCCAGTATTGCCTTGATTAAAAATAAAACTAGACAAATAAAAAGAACTATCAGAAAAAAAAACTATACCTTTGTATGTATCATAAATCTGGACATAAATATCATTAAGAAAATACTGTCAAATTCAATCCAGCTATATATAAAAAAGGTGTGACATGATAAAGGCAGGATTTATTCCCAAATGCAAGTTTCATTTAACACCTGAAAATCAATTTAATTTACAATGTATATTGAGAGAGTAAATGAGGACAACTATATAATCATCTAAACAGAAGAGCAAAAGAGATTTGCCAAAATGTAATGCCCATTTATCATACTGAATATCACACCAAAATTGAAAAAGATTATTTCCTCACTTTGAATATGGGCATCTACATAAACCTAGAGTAAACATCTTACCTAAGGGTAAAAACTAAATGCTTTCTCCCCAAGATTTGGAATAGGACAAAATGTCTACTCTCTCAATTTCTGTTCAACATTGTAATGGACATTCTAGCATTGTAGTAAAGCAAGAAAACATGAATTAAAGGAATAGAGTTTGAAAAGAAGCATGTAAACTTGTAATTTTCAAGTGTCATGTTCCAATATGTAGAAAATCCAAATAAATATACTAAAAGCTACTAGAACTAATAAGCAAATTTAGCAGTCACAAGATCTAAGTTTAATATACAAGAAGTCAATTGTATCTTATATACTAGTAAAATACTATAAAAAACAAGTTCTAAAAATAACACCATTTACAAAATCATTCGGTCATATACTCCTTTGAGACAAATTTAAGAAAAAATATATGACTCATATATAGAAGTTTATAAAATATTTCAGAGAGAAATTGAAGAGGATATAAATAAATGAAGAGATATGCCATATTTATTGATTAGAAGACAATATTTTGAAGTATTAATTTGTCTTAAATCGATCTTTAGATTTCATTTAATCACTATAAAATCTATGAAAGAATTCTTTTAATAAAAAATGGCAAGTTGATTTTAAAATTTGTATGTAAATGTGAAATTTCTAGAATAGTCCAAAAAATGAAATTTAAAAAAAAAATGCAAAGAAATTTGAAAACTTATACTGTCTAATTTTAGTACATACTATAGGACTAGAATAATCAAAATAACATGGTATTTGTAAACATATAGACCCATGGAACAAATTAGAAAGTGCATAAATAAATGCACACATATATAGTGAATTGTTTTTCTCAAAACTTCAAAAATAACAAGGAAAAACAATAGTGCTGGAACTATTGGATATCCACATGGAAAGAAATAAAATTCAGTTCTTACTATTTAATGGGGAAAAGACAGTCTTTTCAACAAATGCTGCTAGAAAAACTAGATATCCACATGCAAAAGACGTTGTACCCTTACCTTATACCATATTTAAAAAAAAAAAAATTAACTTGAAATGGATCAAAGGCTTAAATATAACCACCTAAAACTATAAATCTCTTAGAAGAAAACATAGGGAGATGCTTTCTGACATTTGATTTAGCTATGAATTTTTGCATATGACAACAAGAATACAAGCAATACAAGTAAAAATAAATTGTACTGTATCAAAAATATAATGTTCTGTGTATCAAGGGATACAATTAGCAGGGTGAAAAGGCTACCTACAGAATAGGAAGAGATATTTGTAAATCATATATCTGATCAGAGGTTAATATCTAGAATATATACACAACTTCTCCAACTCAAAAATAGAAAACCACCAAACAATCTGATTTTTAAAATGTGCAAATGAGTTGAATAGATACTTCCTAAAGAAGATATACAAATGACCAACAAGATGCAAAAAGATACTCAACATCCCTAATAATCAGGGAAATCCAAATCAAAACAACCACGAGGTATTATTCATACCCATTCAGATGGTTGATATCAGAAAAATAGCAAATAACAAGTTTTGGTTAAAATGTAGAACAATTGGAACTCTTGTGTACTAATGGTAGAAATGTAAAACGATGCTGTCATTACAGAAAATGATATGGTGCTTACTAAACAAAATTTAAACAGACTTACCATATGATTAAAAGATTTTGCTTCTGGTTATATACTTAAAATAAGTGAAAGTGAAGCCTTGAGATCTTTGTACACTCCTGTTCATAGCAGCGTTATTCACAATAGCAAAATGTGGAAGCAACTCAAAAGTCTACTGATGGATGAATAGATAAGCATTGTATACAGTGGAAAACCATTCAGGCTTAAAAAGGAAGAAAAATTCTGAAACATGCTGCAACAGGGATGAACCTTGTGGTCATTATGCTAAGTGAAATAAGCTAGTCACAAAAAATAGACACTGTATGATTCCACTTACATAGGTACCTAGATTAGTCAAATTTATAGAACTAGAAAGCAGAAAGGTGTTACTGTAGGGTGAGGGAAGGGAAAAATGGTGAGTTGTTTAATGCGTATAGAGTTTCAGTTTCACAAGATGAAAATGTTCTGGAGATTATTTGCACAACAATGTGAATGTGCTTAATACTATTGAACTATGCAGTTAATGCTTAAGAGGGTAAATTTTATGTTATGTATATTTTATCACAATTAAAAATTATTTAAAGGGCAAAATAAATAAACAAATAGATTTTTAGTAATTCAATCCTTACCACATCTGACGCACAAAATTTAGCTTGGGTAAAGTTTAAAGTGTAAAACATCTAGAAGAAAATAGGGAAATATTTTTTGCGACCTATGGTTTAGCAAATCTATATTACATAAGCCACAGAAAAAAAGTAAAACAACTGATAGGTGACACAACCTATCTCTGGCATACAGCAAAGGTGGTGCTAAGAGGAACATTCATAACCTTAAATGCCTACATTAAGAAATCTGAAAGAACACAGACAATCTGAGGTCAAACTTCAAAGAACTAGAGAAACAAGAACAAACCAAACCCAAACCCAGCAGAAGAAAGGAAAGAGCCACTATCAGAGCAGAACTAAATGAAACTGAAAAAAGAAACAAATACAAAAGAGAAATGAAACAAAAAGCTGGTTCTTTGAAAAGATAAATACAATTGAAAGACATTAGCAAGATTAACCAAGAAAAGCCAAGAGAAAATTCAAATAAGCTGAGTTAGAAATGAAACGGTAGAGATTACAACTGACATCACAGAAATACAAAAGATCATTCAAGGCTACTATGAACACTGTTATGCACATAAACTAGAATACCTAGAGGAGGTGGATAAATTTCTGGAAAGATACAACCTTTCTAGCTTAAATCAGGAAGAATCAGATACCCTAAACAGACCAATAACAAGCAGTGAGATTGAAATGGTAATTAAAAAAACTACCGGTCGGGCATGGTGGCTCATGCCTGTAATCCCAGCACTTTGGGAGTCCAAGGCGGGCAGATCACCTGAGGACAGGAGTTCGAGACCAGTCTGGCCAACATGGTGAAGCACCATCTCTACTAAACATACAGAAATTAGCCGGGTGTGGTAGTGGGCATGTGTAATCCCAGCTACTCGGGAGGCTGAGACAGGAGAATTGCTTGAACCTGGGAGGCAGAGGTTGCAGTGGGCCGATATCACACCACTGCACTCCAGCCTGGGTGATAGAGCGAGACTCTGTCTCAAAACAAAAGCAAAAACAAAGCACCACCAAAAAATTACCAACATGAAGAAGTCCAGGACCAGATAGATTCACAGCAGAATTCTACCAGACAGTCAAAGAAGAATTGGTGCCAATCCTATTGACACTATTCCACAAGACAGAGAAAGAGGGAAACTTCCCTAAATCATTCTATGAAGACTGTATCACCCTAATATCAAAACCAGGAAAGGACATAACCAATAATAATAATAATAATAATAATAATAATAATAGAGACCACTATCTCTGATGAATACAGCCGCTGAAATCCTTAACAAAATACTAGCTAACAGAATCCAACAACGTGTCAAAAAGATAATCCACCATGATCCAGTGAGTTTCATAGCAGGGATGCAGGGATGGTTTATCATATGTAAGTCAATAAATGTGATACACCATATAAACAGCATTAAAAACAAAAATCACATCATCATCTCAATAGATGCAGACAAATCCTTTGACAAAATCCAGCATCCCTTTATGATTAAAACTTTCAGCAAAATCGGCATACAAGGGATATACCTCAAAGTAATAGAAACCATCTGTGACAGACCCATGGCCAGCATAATACTGAATGGGGAAAAGTTGAAATCATTCCCTGTGAGAAATGGAACAAGACAAGGATGCCCTGTCTCCCCACTCTTCTCCAGCATAGTACTGGAAGTAGGACTTCCAGACAGAGCAATCAGACAAGAGAAAGAAATAAAGGGCATCCAAATCAGTAAAGAGGAAGTCAAACTGTTGCTGTCTGCTGATGATATGATTGTTTACCTAGAAAACTCTAAACACTACTCCAGAAAGCTCCAGGAACTGATAAAAATAATTCATCAAAGTTTTCAGATACAAAATTAATGTACACAACTCAGTGACTCTTCTATACACCAAAGTGACCGATTGGAGACTCAAATCAAGAACTCAACCCCTTTTACAATAGCTGCAAAAAATAAAATACTTAGGACTATACCTAACCAAGGAGGTGAAAAACCTCTACAAAGGATACTACAAAACACTACTGAAAGAAATCATAGACAACACAAACAAATGGAAACACATCCCAAGCTCATGGATGGGTAGAATCATTATAGTGAAAATGACCATACTGCAAAATACAATCTACAAATTCAATGCTATACCCATCAACACCACCACCATTCTTCACAGAATTAGAAAAAGCAATCCCAAAATTCATATGGAACCAAAAGAGAGCCCGCATAGCCAAAGCAAGAACAAAGCAAAAAGAACAAATCTGAAGGCATCACATTACCTTATTTCCAACTACTATAAGGTCATTGTCACCAAAACGGAATGGTACTGTTATAAAAATAGGCATGTACAACAATAGAACAGAATAGATAACCTAGAAATAAACCTAAATACTTACAGCCAACCGATCTTTGACAAAGCAAACAAAAACATAAAGTGGGCGAATGACACCCTATTCAACAAATTGTTCTGGGATAATTGGCTAGCCATATGTAGGAAAATGAAACTGGATTCTGTTCTCTCACCTTATACAAAAATCAACTCAAGATTGATCAAGGACTTAAATCTAAGACTTGAAACTATAAAAACTCTAGAAGAAATCATTGGGGAAACCTTTCTAGAGATTGGCTTAGGGAAAGATTTCATGAACAAGAACCCGAAAGCAAATGCAATAAAAACAAAGATAAACTGCTGGGACTTAAAGAGCTTTTGCAAGGCAAAAAGAACAGTCAGCAGAGTAAACAGACAACCCACAGAGTGAGAGAAAATCTTCACAATCTATACGTCTGACAAAGGACTAATATCAAGAATCTACAACTAACTCAAAAAAAAAAAAAATCAGTAAGAAAAAACAAATAATCCCATCAAAAAGTGGGCTAAGGACATGAATAGACAATTCTCGAAAGAAGATATAGAAATGGTCATCAAACATGAAAGAAATGCTCAGCATACACTAATTATCAAGGAAATGCAAATCTAAACCACAATGTGATACCACCTTACTCCTGCAAGAATGACCATTAAAAAAAAAAAAAATAGATTTTCATGTGGAAGTGGTGAACAGGGAACACTTCTACAGTGAAGGTAGGAATGTAAACTAGTATAAACCATTATGGAAAACAGTGTGAAGATTCCTTAAAGAAGTAAAAGTAGAACTACCATTTGATCCAGCAATCCCACTACTGGGTATCTACCCAGAGGAAAAGAAGTCATTATATGAAAAAGATACTTGCACATGCATTTTTATAGCAGCACAATTCGTAATTGCAAAAATGTGGAACCAACCCAAATGCCCGTCAATCAATGAGCGGATAAAGAAACTGTGATACATATATATGTATATATGTGTGTTACATATGTGTTTGTGTATATATATGTGTGTATATATACATATATGCATGTATACATATATTTTTTGTTTGTTTTTTGTTTTGTTTTTGTTTTTGTTTTTTTTTTTTTTGAGACGGAGTCTCGCTCTGTCTCCCGGGCTGGAGTGCAGTGGCGCGATCTGGGCTCACTGCAAGCTCCGCCTCCCGGGTTCACGCCATTCTCCTGCCTCAGCCTCCCGAGTAGCTGGGACTACAGGTGCCCGCCACCTCGCCCGGCTAGTTTTTTTGTATTTTTAGTAGAGACGGGGTTTCACCGTGTTAGCCAGGATGGTCTCGATCTCCTGACCTCGTGATCCGCCCGTCTCGGCCTCCCAAAGTGCTGGGATTACAGGCTTGAGCCACCGCGCCCGGCGCATGTATACATATGTATGTGTGTGTATATATACATATATGCATGTATACATATATATGTGTGTGTGTGTGTATATATATATGATTGAATACTCCTCAGCCACAAAACAGAAAGAACTAATGCATTCATGGAAACTTGGATGTGATTGGAGACTATTATTCTAAGTAAAGTAACTCAGGAATGGAAAACCCAACATCGTATGTTCTCACTTATAAGTAGGAGCTAAGCTATAAAGATGCAAAGGCATGAGAATGACATAATGGACTTTGGGGACTCAGGGGAGGAGGATGGGAAGGGGGTGAGGGATAAAATAATACAAATTGGGTGCAGCGTATACTGCTCAGGTGATGGGTGCACCGCAATCTCACAAATCACCACTAAAGAACTTACTCATGTAACCAAACACCGCTTGTCCGCCAATGATCTATGGGAAAAAAAGATCAAGAACTTCTGCTTTTTAAAATATGCCATTAAAAACTGAGTAGGCAATCTGTAGACTAGGAGAAAATATACACAGTATTTGTATTTGACAAAGGATTTGTATTTTACTATATGAAGAACTCTTATGAGATACACTAACGCACCTATTAGAATGAATAAAATTGAAAAGATTGACAATACCAACTGTTAGTAAGGATGTCAAACAATAGGAATTCTCATCAATTACTGGTGGAATTCTAAAATAGTACAACCACCTTGGTCGTGCGTTTGACAGTTTATTATAATTAGAAACATACTTTCATCGTATGATCCCACAATTCCACTCCTATGTATCTACCCAAAGTAAATATAAATATATATTTGGAAAATAAAACAAAAAACAAACCCCAAAACTCTTTTGCATGAATGTTCATAGGAACTTTATTCATAGTAGCCCAACACTTACGTGGTTGTTTAAAAATATTTTCACGGTTTATAAAAATACTCCTTAATAAATGAAGCTTAATCCATCCTTACTCTTCTTGAGTGTAAGCTGGACTTGGTGGCTCATTCTAATGAATATATTAATGCAGTAACATGAATATGTGATTTGAAGATCAGGTCATAAAAGGCATTGTGGACTCCTCCTGCATCTT
The DNA here is from genome assembly GCF_008728515.1 of Papio anubis. Classification (NCBI taxonomy): domain Eukaryota; kingdom Metazoa; phylum Chordata; class Mammalia; order Primates; family Cercopithecidae; genus Papio; species Papio anubis. The sequence continues at coordinate 116,030,657 of NC_044977.1, read as the reverse complement.
CTCTTTGATAGTGCACTCTGGAGGAAGGTGTTTGCCTGTCTTAAAGGGCACTGAAGCAGCTCATTGGAGAGGTCCATGTGACTAAGAATAGAAGTCTCCAATCAATAGCCAACCAAGGACTGAAGCTCTCAGCTAATGTTGGAAGCATATCCTTCAGCCCTTGTCAAGCCTTCATATAACTGCAATCCTGGCAATATCTTAACTGTAACCTCATGACAGACTCCTAGCCAGAGTTACCCAGCTAAGTCATTCTCAGATTTCTGACAAACTGTGGGATAAAAGAGCACATATGGTATGATTCCACTCATATAAAATTCCAGAAAAGAGAAAACTAATACAGAATGCGGCAGAAGGGATATCAGTGTTGACTTGGGCCAGAGTTGGGGTGGGGGAAAGAATTAAGTGCAGAAGGGCACAAGATAGTTTTCTAGGGTGATGCAAATGTTCTATATCTTGAATGTTGTAGTAATTACAAGGGTGGATACATGTATCAAAACTCATCTAACAAAGCACTGAAAATTATTATTATTTTTTCTATTGAAATAAGGGTTACCTAAATAAAGAATAAGATTGCATGCCTTTTTATTCCCATTACCTGTGAAAGAGAGTATGGTAAACATTTTAAAAAATTGTTTTCTTACATTGCTACATATAAGTTTCTTTATATAACATAAGATTTTCAAACTTAATTTGGAAATTAACTGCTCAATAAAGTTCATTAACAATTTGAAATTCAAGTGATCAGTTCTAATATGCTAAATTTGATGGTAAGGATTTACTATTTATAAAATTTGTATATTTTCATTAGAAGACTTGTGTGTAGAAATTAGTAGAAAAGCCCTACTGACTTGATTATTAAAAAGACAAAAGTAATATGTTGAAATGTTTCAGAGGCTAGATGAGCCACCTGAAGTTAGCAGGATGGAACAGTGGATTAGACCCAGTAATGAACTAGGAAATGAATATCCCATCACTTTATATTTTATAAAAATTGTCCACAAAAACAAAAGTAGCTGAGAGCAAATAAGTCCAGAATTTGTGATGTTATAAAATGACCATTGAACGAGAAAGTAGAAAATGGTCTTAAAATTTTTCAATTTAATTTGCCTTCCAAGGGTCTTGATTTCATCTTTGATGAAATTTTAACTTTTTAATTTCATTAGAGGCCAGTAGTAATAATTCGATCTCAGTTAATTTCTTTTAACTACTGTGAACTTTAAATATTATAATTTTAGATTGACTACCAATTCAGGGGTAAATCATGAGTTTTCTCAGTTTTTAGGAAAAGAAAAGAAATTAGCAGCTCTCTCAAACTGGAAATCTGGTAATATATAAGACTGTGGAAGAAGGAAGAAAGAATACTAGAAATACCTGAAAATTAATAATCTCACTTATGCCCTTTCTTAATTTTATTGCAAATGCTTTGGGAGAAATAGGAAATATAATTATGATATTTTTCATTATTCTGTTATCAAATATTTATTGAACACTTATGAATCTGGCATATCTAACACCAACAACTAGGAAGTACTTTAAATGTGCACCCTAAGAGTCAGGAGATAGGATCATGTTTGCCCGCTATAGTTTTTAAAATGTTAAGGAAATAAAAATTAATTGATACCTTAAAATGTAGGGAGACTAAAATATTTTAGAAAAAGATTTGAAGGATATATGGGATAAATATTTAAAGTCAGCTTTAGCACAGGCATTTTTGTCTGTATTTTTAGATGTGCTTTTTCTTAAAGTTGTTCACATGTTGTGAGCTCCTCATTGCCCAAGAGAGTCAGACACCATATTTTTCAGTGTCATCCTGGGATTTTTTTAAATGTCATAGGTATCTCCCCATTCAGCCTATTATCTTGAAAAATGATCCAGAGAAGCTATGTTTATCACTCTTTCTTCATTTGTTCTCTGTCTTTATTTTCTCATTTTGTAAATCTGGCCAAGATAGGAAAGACAGCAGCCACTGACTTTACAGAAAAGTCTATTTTAAGAACTAGCTGCTTGGGGGAAGGCGGGATACTTTAATCCTTCATCTTTTCTTTAAAAATACTAGCTGGCAGGTAGTCAGCAGGAAAATAGAAGTGGAGCTTTCAGAAAGAAAACATTCACAGTAGAAAGTAGTGGCCCATTATGAGGTTGAACAAAAGTCATTCTCCTGGACTCATTTTTTAGGAAAGCATGTTATGCCACTTTGGCTTTATTTAAAAAAAAAAAAAAAAAAAAAAAAGAAGTAGAAAAGAAAGAAGAAAGAGAAAAAAGAAAAAGAAAAAGTAATAAAATATCGAAGAAAACCTAATGAGACAAAATGATAGACTATCCTTTTCTCAGATTCCCTACAGTTAATTTGTTATTGTTGGAACCTACTTTTCTTCATACTTCATGAATTGAAACCAAACCATGTAGTGTTAATTATAAGTTACTGTGAGAGTTACTGTGTTTATTCTGGACATGTTCATGTCTTGTTAATATTTTAAAATGTTAAGTGAAAAGAATAGAATGTTTCTGAAGATAAGAAGAAACCTCACCTTTTACCTCAGCTTCACCTTAGTACATTTGGCTCCCAATAGGTGTTAGAGAAAGCTGTTATCCCATGAACAGCTGTTAAATGTTTTCATTTAGTTAGTATTTGCCATCTTCCTGCATCACAGTTAGCATTAATTTTTTTTCTTTTTCAAAGCTATCATGAAGAAGCTGAAACTGGGAAAAGATTTTACCTCTCAGCATGAGTGACTCGGTTCTACTCGCAAACATTATTAGAGCTATATTAGATCACTCTGTGGCTGGAAAGGACACTTCTCTTTTCAGGGTTGATCATTTTATTTCAAGATGTTTTGAGGAAATAACTTTTTCTGTATGCCAGTTATACCATTTGAACATTTTCATTGCATTTTAAAAAATGATGAAGAGAAATCATCCTATTGTCTTAGTGTTCTTCTTAAACTTTCGTGTTCTAGGGTTTTATCTGTAGATTTTTAAGGTTTCGTTAAATTCCGAAAATGGTAAATTCATCAATCTATGCTTGCATCAGGCCATTAGCATGCATATTTCTCTCCTTTCATGTCTTCCTTAGCATTCTTCTTGAGGGGTTTTTGCCAGAATTTGTTAAACAGTTAATCGTTTTATGTTATTAGTCATATATCTGTGTATGTGTGTGAATGTGTGGGAAGCTTTTAATTGCTCTTCATTTTATATTTCCATGATCGTGTTAAATGTACATTCAAACTTTTTTTTTTGAGATGGAGTTTCACTTTTGTTGCCCAGGCTGGAGTGTAATGGTGCGATCTCAGCTCACCACAAACTCTGCCTGTTGGGTTCAAGCAATTCTCCTGCCTCAGCTTCCCGAGTAGCTGGGATTACAGGCATGCGCCACCACGCCTGGCTAATTTTGTATTTTTAGTAGAGACAGGGTTTCTTCGTGTTGGTCAGACTGGTCTCGAGCTCCTGACCTCAGGTGATCCACTCACCTCAGCCTCCCAAAGTGCTGAGATTTTAGGTGTGAGCCACTGCACCTGGCCACATTTAAACTTTTTAATGTTTTGCTTCAGATGATGCTTACATGGCTATCACGTCCCACTCTTTTTGGGAGACTGTATGAGAATATGACTTTTCGAGTCTGAAAAGTACTTTTGTGCTACTGGAACTTACAGTGGACTTACATGAAAGGAACTGAGATATTACGTTAAAATATTATGGCATTTAAGATTTCATGGGATCCTCATAAAAACATATGTCAATGTACACTCCAATTACAAGCTTGTCATAATGATCTTGTTACATACTTCTTTCAGAATTTGGAATAGTGTTATTCACAGCAGATAATTACAATGCTTTGTAGTTTCACTAGTTTCACTTCTACTTGACTTCCAACTTGGCACCTCTATATGTCTGTTATTATTATATGAATCATTTATACCTTAATTATGTAAACTTACCTACACACCTGTTTCTCTGTGTGTGTGTGTGTGTGTGTGTGTGTGTGTGTGTGTGTGTGTGTTAACAAATAATTCATATAGCTCCTTGGCTTATTTACTTAATAAAACTGCAGTGGAAAGATCATTGAAATTACAATATTTTCCTTGCCATCAATTATGGCTTATCTTGTTTCCTTGTTAATGGATACTCTTTACTACTGAGTTTCTTTCTTTATATTTTTTTAAATTTTAATTGATAAGTCATAATTTATCATATTTATGAGGTTCAATTTGATTTATTGATACATATGATAATCAAATCAGGGTATTTAGCATATCTATCACTTCATGAATTTATCATTTCTGTATAATAAGAGCATTCAAAAGCCTCTCTTTGAGCTATTTTGTAATACATTATACCTTATTGTTAATCATCATCACCCTACTGTACAATAGAGCATCAGAACTTATTTCTCCTAATAGTAATCTGGTACCATTTGACCAATCTCTTCCCATCTTCCCCTTCCTTCCCTAGTCTCTGTTAACCAGTGTTCTACTCCCTGCTTCCATTATAGCAACTTTTTTTTAAGATTCCACGTAATAGTGAGATCATGGAGTATTTGTCTTTTTGTGTCTCATCTTTTTTATGGCTAAATAGTATTCCACTGATTATATATACCATATTTTCTTTAAATATTCATCCTTTGTTTGACATGTGAGTTGATTCCATGTCTTGGCTATTGTGAATAGAGCTGCAGTAAACATGGGAGTTAAGATATATTTTCAACATACTAATTTCACTCTCTTTGGATATATACCCAGTAATGAGGTTGCAAGAACATATGGTAGTTCTATTGTTAATTTAATGAGGAACCTCTATAATGTTTTTCATCGTGCTCTATTAAACTATAATCCCAACAAAAATGTGTAAGCATTCCCTTTTCTCCATATCCTGTCCAACACTTTTGTTTGTCTTTTGGTAATAGCCATTCTAGCTAGAGTCAGGTGGTATCTTGTTGAGATTCTGATTAACATTTCCCTGATGAATAGTGATGTTGAGCTTTTTATTCATTTACCTTTGGACATTTGTATGTCTTCTTTTGAAAAGTGATAAGGTCTTTTGCTGATTTTAAAAACTGGGTTATTTTCTTGTTGTTGAGTTGTTTAAAGTCTTTATATGTTATGGATATTAACAATATGTCAGATGTAAAGTTTGCTAATATTTTCTCAAATTCTGCAGGTTGTCTCTTCACTCTTGTTTCCTTTGCTATGCAAAAGCTTTTCAGTTTGATGTAATTCAGTTTGTCTATTTTTGCGTTTGTTGCAGAGCTTTTGAGGTCTTATTTTACAAACCTTTGCCGTTCTCAATGTTGTAAAGCATTCACCTATGTTTTCTTCTAGTAGTTTCATAGTTTCAGATCTTACATGTATGTATTTAAACTATTTTTAGTTGATTTTTGTATATGGTGGGAAGAAGGGTTTTAGTCATATTCTCAGCACAATTTATTGAAGAGACTGGGTTTTCCCCAATTTGCACTATTGGTACCTGTGTTGAAAATCAGTTGGCTATAGGTAGGTGAATGTATTTCAAGGACTTCCATTCGTTTCATTGGTTTATGTATTTCATTTTTATGCTAGTGTCATTATGTTTAGGTTACTATAGCCTTGTAGTATATTTTGAAGTGAGGTAATGAGTGTGATACCTCCAGCTTTGTTCTTTATTTGTTCAGCATTTCTTTGGCTATTTGAGGTCTTTGTGGTTCCATATTTTTTTTAAATTTATTTTTCTATCTCTGTGAAATGTCATCAGTATTTTGATGGGAATTGCATTAATTCTGTGATCTCTTTGGCTGCAATTGGCATTATAACAATATTAATTCTTCCAGTCCATAAACATTGAATATGTCTTCACTCATTTGTATTTTCTTCAATTTATTTAATAAATGTTTTATAATTTTCAGTGGAGAGATCTTTTATTTCCTTAAGTTTATTTTCTTGATTTCTTTTTTAGATAGTTTGTTATTGGCATACAGAAATGCTACTGATTTTTTTGTGTTGATTTTGTATCCTGCAATTTTAATGAACTTGTTTATTAGTTCTAACAGGTTTTTTTTTTTTTTTTTTTTTTTTTTTTTTTTTTTTTTTTTTTGGTGCAGTCTTCAGGGTTTTTTGTATGTCAGGCTCTCCAGGGTATGAAACCTCCCCTATGCTGGCTGTCAGGCAGAAAGCTCTTTCTGTAGGTGGGGAAGTGGGGCTGCCTCCAGGCTAGTGACTCTTTGGAAAATGTGATGGTGTAAACAAAGATGAGTTCTAAGTTACTGTTTACAGCAACTGGGTTAATGGTATCACTGAGATCCAGAAGACAGAAGATACAATATGTTGGGTCAATATACCTAAGCACTGGGTTAATATACCTAAGCACTGGGCCAAGGACTGACTGAATGGCTGTGTAGGACTCTCTTCAGTGAGATGGACCACGTCCAAACTGGCTATTTTGTCATTGGTAGGCACATGAGAGTCTGGCAGTTGTGCAGGATTTCCTGTGTTCAAGTGGGCCATCTCTGGGCTGGCTCTCCTGCCAGGATGGGCTGAGTGGCTGCCCTGGCTGTCTCCAGTAGAGTGGGGCCACCTTCAGTCCTGCTGTCAGGACAAGGATGGGCACATGAGAGTTAGGTAGCTGAGGGAGGTTTTTTCCTAGGGAAGGCAGGGCACCTCCTGGCTGGCTATCTGGGGTTCTCTCTGGTGGGGCAAGGCCACTTCCCCTGGTGACTGTCATGCTGAGGACAGGTGCATGTGAAGCTTGACAACTTTACATTCTCTCCAACGAAGCAAGACCACCTCCATGCAGGTTTTCAGGCCAGGGCTGGGTGTGTTCAGGTCAAGCACTTAAGTGGGAGCTCATTTTGATGGGGCAAGGCCACCTCTAAGCAGGTTGTTGGGCCAGGGGTGGGCACATGTGGGCTAGTTTTCTGGGTGAGACTTCCCTGTTGTGTAGATCCACCTGCTTTTCTGGGGGATAGCGTGCCTCATGGTTTCAGCCATCAGGGTCTTGGTCATTACTTCCTAGGTTGCAGGAGGTAGGGGAATTGCTACTGCAGGCATGCATGTTAACTTAGTGGAACTAAGTAGTAGGATCTTAGGAATGCACGAGGTTGGTGGCCCTTGGCCCCCAGGGCAGGGTATATTGCACTTGTGAATCTAGTTTCAAGATGGCACCATGATGTATCAGCTTAGGTTGCCAGGGTAGAGCATACTATGGGGGTTTCTGTTCTGGAGCAATGTAGCCATATGGACTCCCAACAACTGTCCATAGTGGACTTGGGGCCTGTGAGGACTGGAGGACCCTCCTGTAACAATAAAACATGCCACTCACATCTGCAGCAGTGGTGGGGACCACCAAGGATCTCTAGCTTACCTTTTTGCTACAAGAATAAGCCCCCTTGACTCTAATCTGATCCCGCAGGAGAGATAGTGTGGCCAAGGCAGAATGCTTTGTTCTCCTCTCTATGTTGCTATACTAGGTTTCTGTGGTCCAGAGGGATTTTGTCATTTCCATGGTGCTTTGTAACATACTTCCTCAGTCACTGCAGTCAAACAGTAGTTGCAGTTATTTATTTATTGTATTGTTTCCTTTTTGTCAGAGGATGAGAGCCAAATAAGTCTAGTTAGCCTCTTGCTGACATCACTCTATGTCTCTGAAAGAGTTATTTTCCTTGTTCTCCAACAATATCAACTTTCTTAAAGTTTTGTATACAGCATCATAAAAAAAAATAGAGAATTAAAAGTTTAGTTAGTAGTATCTAAAGGATACTTTTATCCACAAGTCAATCCCAATGTAAAGCTCTGAGTAGGCCTTAATGTTTTTTGACTTTTGAAAACAATCACATGTATAGAAAAGTAAATATAATTATGTATATATGATATATTCTTAGATTTCTAATATTAAGTATGCTTGGGGACATCAGAGAAGCCTTTACAGAGGAGTTAAATGAGCTAAATGTTAATGAAGGGTTAGGAGTCAGCAGGATAAACAATTTTGCTGATAACATGTTGACATTATTGGGTAGGCTGTGGGGCCAATGAACATATGTGAGCAGGGAACTGGCATGATTGCTATGTTTTAGGAAGATCACTATAGCAGATATAGAGAGCATCGATTAGAGAGAAGAAAGATTGTATTTAGGGAATTGTTTTCCAGGCAAGAGATGACAATGACCTTACCTAGAGGAAATGGAAAGTTTAGGCAGTAGAGTTCAATGATAGTTAGGACACAGAATTTATCAAACCTAGTGACTCTGGAAAATGTGATGGTGGAAACAAAGATAAATTCTAAGTTTCTGTCTACAGCAGCTGGGTTAATGGTGTCACTGAGATCCAGAAGAGAGAAGATGCAATATGTTGGGTCAATATACCTAAGCACAAAATAATCTTGTTTAATCTGTCTCTATCCATTTTTCTTATATTGTATATGCCTTCCCCTACTCTCCTAGTTTACCTGTATATCTTATTTCTTGGAGAATTCACAAGTATTAAACATGCATGATCAAAAATCCCCAACCTGGTACCTCTTGGATACAAACAACCAACAAAAGTTCCAAATTTAAAGAAGAATATTTGCTCTATAAAATATTATAAAATGCCTGGTTCTAGTGCCGTATAACTCATAATATCATGTTGCAAACTTTATCACTCTTATCCTATTGACGACTTTATTTTAATCAAGAAATAAACTTTTTAAAAATAGGCTAAACTCAGAAAATTTTGTGTGCCATTAGTTCCCAACAGTTGAACATGTTTGTCTGATTTTAGATGGCTGGCCAGGATTGGGAAATTTTGTTGGAGTGATAGTGAGATAGTGAGAGACTAAACCATCTTATTACTTGCCTGACACTATGTTGAACTTAAATATTATCTCATTTGATTCTTTCAAAAACTGTTAGTTAGCACCATTTTATAGATGATGAAACAGACTGAAACAGTTTAAACAACTGGAGTAGAACTAGATGGGAACTAGGTTAGCTTTACTCTAAAATGCATGCAATAAATGCCAATCAGAGTATGTATTTGAAAAAAAAAAAAAAGCACATCTATCTATTTCTTGGAACTATAATTTCAAAGACCCACTCAGGTAGCTGAGCATAGAATTTTTCTTCAACTCTTTGAATTTTTGACATACTAGATCCATACTAGATCTCTGTGGAGCACATATTTTTGATCTTTGCTCTAATAATGTCTTGAATGATTATGTATCTAAGTATTCTAACTCTCTTCTCTTACTTTTTTTTTTTTTTTTTTTTTTTTTTACTTCTTCACTCTCCTTTTATTTTCTCTACATGATATCCATGGTTAAAATCTATCGTTTCAATCAAGTTATTTTGCTCTCCCTGTGCTATGCTATTTGTTAAAAAACAATTAAGTGCCAAGGTTGTGTAATTCAATGCATTTGTAACATTTTATATACCAAAGTTTCCATGTTTTACGACATGTAATGCCAACATTCATGCTTTGAAAACCACTTTATAATTTTCTTCAAATTTTCACAAATGTCTTCCTTTGCAAATCAGAACTAAATAATAATAATAATTACTTCAGTAACTGACCTTATAAGTTGAACCTGCAAAATTAGTTTCTTTCCCTTGAGTAGTTTATAAGTGATATTCTCCAACTGAATGATAAATGATAGTATTTGAAATATTCTCTTTTGCCCACTTTCTTTTTGAAATCACTTAGGAGTGGGATTTTTGGAAACATGAATAGGTGATGTAGTTGAATATAATGTTTACTATTGTGTCATATAAGTTTCTTAAAAATGCACTCAGTAATTTTTACAGAAATGGTTCAAAATGCATATAGAGGACTCATTCACTGTGAGCCTTTCAAGTTTCTGAAAATCTTCATGATAATTTTTATAATTATGTCAGTTTCATTTTCACAGCTTTTCAGTGAAGTTCACCAATGCTTTATGTTTTTGGTGTGTGTGTGTGTGTGTGTGTGTGTGTGTGTGTGTGTGTTTTAAACTACAGTCATGCGTCACTTAACAATGGGGATACATTCTGAGAAACATATCTTAAGTTATTTTGTTGTTGTGTGAACATCATAGAGTGTACTTCATAGAGCAAACATTATAGAGTATAAAAATCTAGAGGTTATAGCTTACTACAATCCTAAGTTATACAGTATAGCTTATTGAACATGTAGTCGATATGGTATAGCCTGTTGTTCCTAGGCTATAAACCCATAGAGCCTGTTACTATACTGAATACTGCAAGCAATTGGAACACAATAGTAAGTATTTGTATATTTCAACACATCTAAACATGGAAAAGGTACAGAAAAATATGACATAAAAGATTAGAAATGGTACATTTGTATAGGACCTTACCATGAATGGATCTTGCAGAATTGGAAGTTGCTCTGAGTGAGTCAGTAAGTGTGTGGTGAGTGAATGCAAAGAACTAGGATGTTACTGTACACTACTATGGACTTTATAAACACTGTAAACTTAAGCCTACATTTATAAAACATATTTTTCTTTCATCGACAATAAGTTAATCTTAATTGACTCTTTTACACTTTACAAACCTTTTATTATTTTCTTATTATTTTGTAATAACATTCAGCTTAAAACACATTGTACAGCTGTACAAAAACATTTTCTCTTTGTATATTCCTATTCTATATGCTTTTTTCTATTTTTAATACTTTCTTAAAATTTTCTTTTTTTTTTTTTTTTTTTTGAGGCGGAGTCTTCACTCTGTCGCCCAGGTTGGAGTGCAGTGGCACCATCTCAGCTCACTGCAAGCTCCGCCTCCCGGGTTCACGCCATTCTCCTGCCTCAGCCTCCCGAGTAGCTGGGACTACAGGCGCCCGCCACCGCGCCTGGCTAATTTTTTGTATTTTAGTAGAGACGGGGTTTCACCGTGTTAGCCAGGATGGTTTCGATCTCCTGACCTCGTGATCCGCCCACCTCGGCCTCCCAAAGTGCAGGGATTACAGGCGTGAGCCACCGCGCCCGGCCCAAAATTTTCAATTTTTTTGTTAAAAATGAAAATGTGTTGGGGGTGGTGGCTCACACCTGTAGGCCCAGCACTTTGGGAGGCCGAGGAGGGCAGATCACAAGATCAGGAGTTTCAGACCAGTCCTGCCAACATGGTGAAACCCTGTCTCTACTAAAAGTACAAAAATTAGCTGGACATGGTGGCGGGTGTCTGTAATCCCAGCCACTCGGGAGGCTAAGGCAGGAGAATTGCTTGAATCTGGGAGGCGGAGGTTGCAATGAGCCGAGATCGCGCCACTGCACTCCAGCCTGGGTGACAGAGTGAGACTCTGACTCAAATAAATAAATAAATAAATAAATAAATAAATAAATAAGAAAAAAAAAAGATGCAAACACACACATTAGCCTAGGCCTACACAAGGTTAGGATCATCATTATCATTGCCTCCTACCTCCACATCTTGTCCTGCTGTATTGTCTATTTCTTAAAAATTGTTGTACCTATTATTTTTGATTGGTTTGTCTTTTAATCTTCTTACTAAAGACATAAGTATTTTACACACAACATTTAAAGCATTACAGTATTTTGTATTTCTCTGTCACTTACCTTTACCGGTGAGTTTTTATACCTTCAGATAATTTATTGTTGATTGCTAACATACATTTATTTCAGAGTGAAGAATTTCCTTAGCATTTTCTGTAACACAGGCCTGGTGTTTACAAAATACCTCAGCTTTTGTTTGCTGGGAAAGTATTTCTCCCTCACGTTTGAAGGGTAATTGTGCTGGATATAATATTCTAGGTTGGAAGTATTTTTTTTCCTTCAGCACTTGGAATATTTCATCCTACTCTAGCCTATCCTGTAAGATTTCCACTGGGATGTCTGCTGCCAGACATATCAGAGCTCCTTTATATGTTACTTGTCTCTTTTTCTGCTTTTATATTAAATATCCTTTCAGATTAAAAACAAAAACGAGATCCAGTTAAATGCTACCAACAAGAAACTCACCTCACATATAAAGACACAGATAGACTGAAAATGAAGGGATAGAAAATATATGCAATGCAAATAGAAAACAAAAAAGAGGATTATATTTGTTAGATAAAATAGATTTCAAGACAAAAACTGTAAGAAGAGACAAAGAAGATATTGTATAATGATAAATAGGTAAATTAAGCAGGAGGATTAAACAATTGTAAATATTCATGCTGTGAATGCTAGAGCACCCAGATGCATAAAGCAAACATTATTGGAGCTAGATAGGGGCCCCAGTACAATAATAGCTGAGGACTTCAACACACCATTTTCAACATTGGACATATCATCCAGATAAGAAATCAACAAATAAACATGGAACCTAATTTATAGATCAAGTGGACCTAATAGACATTTACATAATATTTCATCAAAAAATGCAGAATGCACATTCTTCTCCTAAACACATGGAACATTCTCAGTGATAGACCATACATTAGTCCACTAAACATGTCTTAATTTTTTTTTTAAACTGAAATTATATCAAGTATCTTTTCTGACTACAGTGGAATTAAACTAGAAATTTGTAACCAGAGAAACTTTGTAAACTCTACAAACACATAAAAATTAAACATTATGCTCCTGAATGACTACTGGATCATTAGAGAAGTTAAGAAGGAAGTTTTTTCAATTCTAGAAGCAAATGAAAATGGACACATGACATACCAAAACCAATATGACACTGCAAAAGCAGTAGTAAGAGAGGGAAACTTAGAGCAATAAATGCCTTCATCAAAAGTACAGCTTCCAATAAACAACCTAATGATTCATCTTAAAGAAGGAGAAATGCAAGTGCAACCAAACTCAGTGTTAGAAGAAGAAAAGAAATAATAAATATCTGAGCAGAAGTAAATGGGATTGAAACAAAGACAATATAAAAGCAAGGAAGCACAAAGGTTTTGGGGGATAGAAAAACAAAAGTGAAAAAAAACTTCAGCCAGACCAAAAAAAAAAAAAAAAAAAAACAGAGAGACGACCTAAATAAATAAAATCAGAGTTGAAAAGGAGACATTACAACTGATAGCTAAGAAATTCAAAAGATTGTTTGGAGCAACTATACTATGAGCAACTATATGCCAATAAATTGGAACACCTAGAAGAAATGAATAAATTCCTAGACACGTCCAACTAACCAGGAATGAACCATGAATAAATTTATATCTGGAACAGACCAATAATAAATAACGGGACCAAATCTGTAATAAAAAGCCTCCTATTAAGGAAAAGCTGAGGAGCTGATGGCTTCACTGGAGAATTCTATTAAACACTTAAAGTAGAACTAATACCAGTCCTACTCACACTATTTTAAAAAACTTAGGAGGAGGGAATAATTTCAAACTCTTTCTACAAGGCCAGTATTATCCTGATACCAAAACCAGGCAAAGAAAAAACAAAAAATATAACTACATGCTACTATTTCTGATGATCATAGATTCCAAAATCCTCAATGAAATATTAGGAAACTGAATTCAAGAACACATTAAAAAAATCACGTATCAAGAACAAGTGGGATTCATCCCAGGGATGCAAGGATGGTTCAATGTATGCAAATCAATCATGTGATACATTACTTTAAGAGAATAAAGGAGAAAATCTGTATGATCATTTTGATAGATGCCAAAAAAGTACTTGGTAAAATTCAACATACCTTCATGATAAAAATTCTTAGAAATAACTTGGGTATAGAAGGAACAAACCTCAACATGATAACTACCTTTCAAAACAGAACCACAGCTAGTATTATGCCAAATGGGAAAAACTGAAAGCCTTTTTTCTAAGATCCAGAACAAGAGAATGATGCCCACTTTCACCACTTTTATTTCACTTAGTAGTGGAAGTCCTTGCCAGAACGATTAGACAAGAGAAATAAAGGGCATCCAAATAGGAAAATAATTAAAAATATCCTTCCTTGCAGATGTTATAACCATATATTTAGAAAAACCTAAATACTCCACCAAAAAAAAATTGGAACTGATAAACAAATTTAGTAAAGTTGAAGGACAAAAAGTTAACATACAAATTCAGTGGCATTTCTATGTCAGCAAAGAACTATCTAAAAATAAACCGAAAAAGTAATCCTATTTACCATAGCTATAGGTAAAATTAAATACCTTGGAATAAACTTAACTAAAGAAGTGAAATATCTCTATAAAAAACTATAAAATATTGATGAGAGAAATTGAAGAGGACACAAAAACATGGAAAGGTATTCCATATTTATAGATTGGAAGAATCAACATGGTTAAAATGTCTATACTACCCAAAGTAATCTACAGATTCAATGCAATCTGCATGAAAACACCAACGAAATCCTTCAGAGAAATGGAAAAACCAATCCTAAAATTTATACAGAACTACAGAAGACTGAGAATAGCCAAAGCTATCCTGATCAGAAAGAACAAAGCTGGAGTCATAACATTACCTTACTTCAAATAATACTATAAGGGTACAGTAACAGCATGGAACTGGCATAAAAATGGATGCATAGACAGTGGAACAGAATAAACAAAACCCAGGGATAAATCCATACATATACCACGAACTGATTTTTGACAAAGGTGCCAAGAACGTAAATTGGGGAAAAGACAGTCTCCAAAGAATGGTGCTGGAGAAACTGGATATCAATATGCATAAAAATTAAACTATACTTATCTCTCATCATGTTCAAAAATCAAATCAAAATTGATTAAAGACTTACATCTGGCAGGGCGCAGTGGCTCATGCCTGTAATCCCAGCACTTTGGGAGGCCAAGGTGGGTAGATCACGAAGTCAGGAAATCGAGACCACCCTGGCCAACATGGTGAAACCAGTCTCTACCAAAAAAAAAAAAAAAAAAGCTGGGCATGGTGGCGGGTGCCTGTAGTCCCAGCTACTCGGGAGGCTGAGGCAGGAAAATCCTTGCAAGGCTGCAGTGAGCCGAGATCACACCACTGTGCTCCAGCCTGGCCACAGAGTGAGACTCTGTCCCCCCCTCCCCCCCCAAAAAAAGAGAGAGACTTACACCTAAGATCTTAAACCATGAAATTGCAAAAAGAAAATTTTGGAAAATGCTCTAGGAAATGGGTCTGGGCAAGGTTTCTTGAGTAAAACCTCAAAAGCAGAGGCAACCAAAGCAAAAATAGACAAATGGGATCACATCAAATTAAAAACCTTCTGCAGAGCAAAGGAAACAATCTACAAAGTGAAGACACAACCTACAGAATGAGAGAAAATATTTGGAAGCTATTCATCTGAAGATTAATAATCAAAATATATAAAGAGCCGTAAAAACTGAATAGCAATACAAAATAATCTGTTTTAAAAATGGGCCAAAAATCTGAATAGACATTTTGCAAAAGAAGATATAAAAATAGCCAACAGGTGTATGAAAAAATGCTCATCATCACTAATCATCAGAGAAATGCAAATCAAACCTACAATGATGTAACCTCTCAACCCAGTTAAAATGGCTATTATCAAAGAGATTGGCAATAATGGATGCTGGTGTGGATGTGGAGAATGGGTAACCCCCATAAACTATTATTGGGAATGTAAATTATTATAGACACTGTGGAAAACAGTATGGAAGTTCCTCAAAAAAAGCAAAAATAGAACTACCATATGGTCCAGCTATCTCACTGCTGGGTGTATATCCAAAAGAAAGGAAATCAATATCAAAGATTTATTTGAACTTTTGTGTTTATTGCTGCACTATTTACAATAGCCAAGATATGGAATCAATCTAAGTGTCCACCAACAGATGAATGAATAAATGAAATATAGTACTTATACATAATAGAGTATTATTCAACCATAAAAGCGAATGAAATCGTATCTTTTGCAGCTACATGGATGGAACTGGAGGCCATGATGTTAAATGAAATGAACCAGGCACAGAAAGATAAATATTGCATGTTCTCACTCACGGAGACATACGAAAAATAATTTGAACTTGTGGAGATAGAGAATAGAATGAAGATTACTAGAGGATGCGAAAGGTAGTAGAGAGAAAGGGATAAACGGGATGGTTAATGGGTACAAAACTACAGTTAGATAGAAGGAATAAGATCTAGTGTTTGGTAGCACAATAGGGTGACTGTAGTTAATACTTTATTGTACATTTCAAAATCATTAAGAGTGAAATTGTAATGATTTTAACACAAAAATTATAAATACTAGATGTGACTGATACCCCAATTATGCTAATATCATTACACATTATTTTCTTGTACCAAAATATCACTTTTACCACGTATATAGGTACAACCATTGTGTATCCATAATAATTAAGGATAACATGTTTTAAAAACAAAAATGACAAAAAACTTTAAAAGAATAAAATAACAATAAAAGTATAGTATACTAAATACATAACACAGTATCATTGTTTTTATTATCAAATATTGTGTACTGTACATAATTGTATTTGCTATGCTTTTTTTTTTTTTTTTTTTTTTGAGACGGAGTTTCCCCTTGTTGCCCAGGCTGAAGTGTAGTGGCATGATCTCAGCTCACTCGCTGCAACCTCTGCCTCCCAGGTTCAAGTGATTCTCCTGCTTCAGCCTCCCAAGTAGCTGGGACTACAGGCTCCCGCCACCACACCTAGCTAATTTTTGTAGTTTTTTAGTAGTTTTAGTAGAGATGGCATTTCACCAGGTTGCCCAGGCTGATCTTGAACCTCAGGTGATCCACCTGCCATGGCCTCCCAAAGTGCTAGGATTACAGGCATGAGTCACTGTGCCGGGCTTGTACTATACTTTTACATGAGTGACAGCTTAGTGGCTATTTTTATATCAATATCAACACAAAACATGTGAGGAATGTCTTATGCAAGACATTTTGACAGCTATGATGTTATGACAGCTATGACATTATGACAGCCACGACATTATGACAGCCACAGCATCCCTAGGTGATAGGAAATTTTTGACTTCATTATAATCTTTTGGGACCACCTTTGTTTTTGCAGTCCACCATTGATTGAAACATCATTATTCAGTGCATGACGATTGTGTATTAACTTTGTATTCTCTTTCATTTCTTATCCTGGTTTTGACTTTTATTTTGGAAATTCTCATAATTGCCATCATTTCTTATATCCTTCTAACTCTTAATGTTTTGCTCTTGCAGGTAAAACTCCCTACTTTCCTTCATCACTTTTCACTTTTAAGCTTTAATTTGTTACTTTTCCCTCCTGAAAATTTTCTATCATCTTCTTTGCTACTCTGTGTCTTTCTTTTCTTTGAGACTCTTTTATTTACCCTTTCTGATGATGGTAATTTTATTCATTTTCATAAAATTCGTTGAAGGCTCAATGTGTGCTAGGAACTGGGCTAGGTGCCATGAACATGATGAATACTTAAAGTGTCTTTGGCATAACAGATTGCAAGGAGAGAAATACACACACACATGTGTATAATATATCTCTCACATATATGAAAGAGATGTATATATATATGTATATATACATATACATGACTATATACATATATATGCACATATGAGAGACAGAAGTAAGAGAGAGAGTGACAGGTTCTCAGTCTGTCACTCAGGCTAGAATGCAGTGGTATGATCATAGCTCATTGCAACCTGAAACTTCTGGACTCCAGCAATCCTTTCACCTCAGTCTCTTGAGTAGCTGTACTACAGGCACAGCTAATTTTTGAGTAGCTGTACATCATGCCCAGCTAATTTTTGTAGTGTTTGTTCACACAGGATTTTGCTATGTTGACCAGGGTGGTCTTGAACTCTTGGGCTTAAGCGTCCACTCACCTCAGCCTCCCAAAGTGCTGGGATTACAGGCGTGAGCTCCTGTGCCCAGTCTGAGAAATAATTAAGAAATACAGTAGTTTTCCCTAATCTATACTTTGGCTTTCCACAATTTGTTCTCAATGATCATCGTGGTCCAAGAATATTGAATGGAAAATTTTAGAAACAATAAATAAGTGTAAAATTGTGCATCATTCTGAGTGGCATGATGAGATCTCATTCTGTCCTGCCCAGGATGTGAATCATCCGTCTATCCAGTTTATTCACACTGTAGATGCCTATTAGTCACTTAGGATCCATCTCAGTTAACAGAGGGACTTTCATGGTATTTTGGTGTGTGTTTTCATCTCTAATGTTACTTAATAATGGTCCCAAAATGCAAGAGTCATGATGCCAGCAATTCAGATATGCCAGAGAGAAGCTGTAAAGTGCTTTCTTTAAGTGAAAAGATGAAAGTTTTGAGTTAATAAGGAAAGAAAAGAAAATTATGTTGAGGTTTCCAAGATCTACTGTAAGAACATATCTTCTATTTGTAAAATTGTGAAGAAGGAAAGAGAAATCTGTGCTAGTGTAGCTGTCACACCTCAGACTGCAAAAGTTACAGCCATGGTGTGTGATAATTGCTTAGTTAAGATGTAAAAGGCATTCCATTTGTGGGTGGAAGACATGAACACAAATGTGTTCTGATTGATGTCATTTGGGTTTGGTACTGTATGTGGTTCAAGCATCCACTAAGGATCTTGGAATGTATTCCCCTGAGGTTAAGGGGGCCTACTCTACGTATAGTGTAATGTGATAAGAGCCATGGTGAAAGGAAAAGTTTAGAATTGTTAACGGGCATCTGGGAGCACAACGAAAGGACCTCAACTCAGACTGAATTCAAGAAGAATTTCTGCATATGAATTCCACAAAAGGGAGGTGAAGAAGTTTTCTAGGCATGTACAAAACTCACCAGGTATATTAAAAAAAAAATGTCCTGGAGTACATTTTCCAGGCATGCACAAAGACCCAGAAAGGAGAAAGAAAATGTGTGTGTGCATGGCACTTCATTAGTATTGCAACTAGTTCAGTTCTACTGAATCAGTATATATGTTACTTTCTATGAAGTTGCAACCTTTTGACCTTTTTGGTGTTCATATTTTTATGGATTTTGTTATTGTTTAAGAATAGGACTTCTCTATTCTACTTTATTGTAATTTACCACATGCTATAATTCAGCTCATAGATAATGGGTGCTTTATAAATGTTATTGACTAATTTCAGTGCCTGGGGCAGGTCTGTAAATACATTTCCAGGTTTGTCATAATGAGTAAGGATTGATATATATGTTGGTCCTTTTAAGGGGAAGTAAGAATGTGATGATTACAGTGTTTTATTGGCAAACATTGAAGTTACTCTTGGTAAAGTATGTAGCATTTTATATATCTATCTCTCTCTATATATATGAAAAGGGATATTCTATTCTGGAACAAACCACAACCTGGATTTTAAATCAGAGGCTCCTGACATTATAAAGATAGAATGGGTTATCAATGGTCCAGCCCCTCATATTACAGATGAAGAAACCAAGACTTAGAGAGGTAATAAATGAAAGAGACAACTCTCAGTTGTGATCAGAACTTTTTAATGTCATGTTTGCCTTTATTTCTAATATTTTTGAGAAAAACTTCTGTTGTTTGCCATTTCTGTTCTTTACACAACTTAATCAACTTTTACATTAGTAAATTTTTACATTAGTAAACTAGCATACATAGTATTAATATATAGATTTTTTCAAATTAAAAAGCAAAGGACTATAAAGAAAGGAGTTTGAGCTTCATATACATATATATACATATATGTATAACTATAGCCAATATATAAATTAGCTGTAGTTAGATTAATAAAAAATATGTTTTGTGTATTATAAATTTGAATATAATATATAATTGTTACTATATATATTAAACATATAATATATAATGTATAAAGTATTAATATATATGAATATAAATATATATTTATATTTATTCATTTATTTACTAGTCTAACTACAGCCAAAGTTAAAGATTTCTAGAGGGAGGAAAGTGGAGATTGTTTTTTATTCTAGGTGTCTTATGGGGGACAAAGCTTAAATAAATTGCCTTAATTCTGTGATATCTTTCCTTTCTCACATGCAAATGAATATTTAAAGATACATCTCCAATTTGTTGCTCTTGTTTGCTGGAAATTATTTTTGTTGAGTCACAACAGTTAATCTAGGTTAATATTCACCATGTTTCTATTAAAAACGCAAACACTAGTCTCCTTTTACAAATGAGGACCTTGAGGCATTTCAAGATTAGGTTGAACTGTTTCTTTAAGGTCTCTCAGTTAATAAGTAGCATAACTGATGTCAGTACATGGTCTGGGATATCAGTGCTACAGTTCAACATTCATTCCGCTCATCAGAACAATAAGAGGGAGAGAAGGAAGAAGAAGAAGGGAAAGGAAGAGGAAAATTAGAAATTGCTTTTGTTTATTCTCCATTATTCAGTGTTTAGCACAGCCATACATTATTGTTTTCAATCTTCATACTAATCATACATACTTAATACATACTAGATATTATTCTATTTTACAGTTTAGGAAACTAAGTTTCAAAGATGTTATATTCTTTGCTTACAGTCACACAGCAAGTATTAGAGATACTCCAAAACTTGTCTTTACACTGCTGCACGAAACTGACTCTGAGCTGTTCCTCATTTCCCTATGGTTTAAAAAAAAAAATGTTGTATAATATACTTTAAATTTGATTTCTGTAGGAAGAGTAGATTAAAAACACTCAAAAACAAAGAAACCAAAGTCTGACTGTGAAGCATGGTGTACTGGTAATATCAATGCTCTTTTAGGGGAAAATATAAATATGTTTCTGGACTAAAGTGAAAGTGGAGAATTAAAAGTTGATATCAAAACAGAAACAAAGCAATGTTTTATGAAGTACACTTTCATAGCCATACAGTGGATCAAAAGATATGATCTCACTTCATAGTAAAACAGGTCCTGCAAGCCCAGGTAACTCAGGAAGCAGAATGGTAATTATTCACAGAAGAAAGCAGGTAGTATACTGTTACAATACTACAGTAGAAAATCAGAAGGTCACAGAGCTTGCAGGGTAGGTGACAGGACTTGAAACTGCTTGGCCCTCTTTAAAAAGAAATAATAAAATGGGAGAGACTGAAGCAACTTTACCTAACATATCTTTGCAAGGTAAGTACCAACAGCCTATGAAATGTTCACGATCAGAAACTTAAGCCGTGTTGATTACAAAGTCTGTGTGTTTGTGTGTGTGCACACACGCATCCCTGCATGCGTGTTCAGGTGCCCTGACCCTGTTTTTAAGGTGTTTTTTGCGAGTGAGAAAAGAGGTGGAGATTGTTGATTCAGAGGAAGCATGTTTTCTTAATTGTTTACAAAGACTCAGGCAACACAGATTCACAAATTTGTTGGAGGGTATGGAATGCTTTAGCCTTAATCCCCAGTATAATGTTGAAGAAATGGTATAACCAACTTTCAGTGCATTTTCATGTTGGACCTTTTCCGACATTAACAGAAACTTGATTTTTGTCTCTACCTGTGGAATGTTTATTGGTAATTAAGTTTTGCCGTCTCTGGGGTTTACCAGCTAAATTTCCTTGTAATTAATATAACCATTTTTTTTTAAGGTAGAAAACGGGGTCAGGGGAGAGCCTATCAGTTTGGAGACTGTGATTTATTTCACAGGTGTTACTTAATCACATACCTTTGTCCTTTGAAAGGATTGGCTTTGTTGACATTGGCTTGACTAGGCATCTCTGGTTAGAGGCTTGTTAACAGAAACAAATTTAAGGCTACTCACATACCACATTTTTGAGTAAGAAAAGTTATTTCTTAAAGAATAAAAAGAAATTAGATATTGGGCCTAATCCATATTTTTTATAGACTTCTAGAACACCATGAAGTCACATAGATCTGCATGATCCTAAAAATATTCACCTATTTTATAGTTAAATTATTGTATTTTTCTTTCATTTCTTTAATCTTTATGTAGCCTGCTTAAGAATCCCAGAATCTTTTTTTATCTCTGCATATTTCCTAAAAATCTTTCTTGAAATACTGTGTAAAATGCTACTCTGAAGCATTTTTAATTTAAAAGATTAATTTTAAAAGTCATGTAATAAATTCTATTCAAGAAAAACAATAAGGTAAAAGGATCATTTCACATAATGAAAATAATTTATTTCTATGTGTCTTATGGTCAAATGGTATTATGTACAAGATTATAACATATTTCTTATTTATCTCTAATATTTTTCCTTGTATATAGGAAGCATCTAGGTTGTTACAGTTGTTCATATGATAATGATTTTACATAAAATATTTATTACGGTTTGGCAACCACCTAAATAGCCTATCCTAGGCTGTGTGGGTACATCACCTGTCTATTCAGGGGTCAAAATAAACTAAGGAGTAACCAGACCTCTCTCCACTTCCCTCATGATCCCTCTTTGTGTTAGGATCATGAGTAATATTTTTTAATTGAATCCCAGATTGTGTATACATTTTGTTTTTGTTTCTTTTTCTCTGGTGCTTTGTATGTATATTATGTTTCTGGTAGTACATATGTTTCACTGTGTAGGGATAGCCTTCCCTTTCCCCTATCCATATATATGTATAAAAATACAATTATTTTCAGAATTATTAATCAGAAAACCATGCATAAAATTTAACATAAGTGCTATAGTAAATAATTTGAATGGTGTGCTTTAAGTTCAAGAACAACGTGCCTAATCTGTAAACCTTTTGCAGTTGGGGAAAACTTGTGAAATCAGTTGTATACTAGGATGTTTTTGTTTGTATACTCTGAAAACTTTTCAACAAAAATTTATATTATCTTCTGATCTTATTGGTGTTTAAATGTGTCCTTGGTAGGTCTGTAAATATTTCAGATCTATCTTCTTGGAGTGTTGAAATCCTTCCCTACCAGTTATATTTGCATTAAGATTCTTAAGAGCACCTATTAATCAAGTGAGAGTTAAAAAGAACTGAAGGTAGTTCAGTTGTTGGTTTCATTTCTGGATTTCTCTCCATTATAAAGGCAATGGAATGCCTTAACATTTTCCTGTTGTCTGGGTGATACCCTGTCCAAAATCTGAAATTGAGTTTCAAAATGACCAAAGTGAATGAAAAGTTATTTTCTAATGTTCCAATTTCACCTTTGACTTAATGGCATTTATAAAAAGTTCTGAGATTCTTTCAAATAATACTGATTCTCAGCTCCACTTACAAACAGATGTTGTTCAGTGGAAATAACTATGTTAAAATAATATGTTTTGTATATTAAACATGTGGATGACTTACGTGTTTTGACTATGAGGATAATATATTATGTAGATTATCACTGGAACTCCATCAGGTGCTTTGAATAATGATTTTCTAAGGCTATGCATCTAGATTTTCTAGATTCACTGAATGATCTCTAATTACAATTTGAAAGGCTAACCACAGATATTGTCAATGATTATTCATTATAGTGCTTTTTCTGTACATCTCTGACCCAATTATACTCCCAGGGAGCTAATTGCATGTGCCCTGGTTAGTGGAGCCCATATGCCATTAACATTTAATGTTTCTGATAGTATTGAGAACCCATTTTTTCTTGAATAAAAGTGAAGTTATTCCAAAGTTATCTTGAGCTATGTGAACAGATTTTAATTAGCTTTTCAAAAATAAAAAAGAATCTCCTCCTTTTAGTCCCAATGACAAGGTAACCCCAGCAGAGAACTGTGTAAAACTGTCATACATGAAGGTTCATAATGTTCTCAGGATTCATAAAATAAATTATCTAGGTTAGGAGAGAATGCTAGAATTTTTTTCTAAGCTTTACAAATATGAGTAAAGTACAAATAATATGGCATAAGGAATAGGGGTGAGTGCTTTCTAAGCATTGTTATTTGCAAAGGAAGGGATCATTTTTCTTGCATAATGTCTGGAAACTCACATACACCACTGAGTGGCACTCTATCATTCCATGGGCCTGTAACAGGAGTAGAAGGACATGGCTGAGAGGTGGGAGGGAGACAGCTTCCTTCCTGGAAGGGAACTACCTGGAATATGCCTTAGGCTAAAGTTTCTTCAGAGGCCATCCTTGAACTTATTAGGGCTACTTACCTCTTCTCTGCCTGGAAAGATGTCCATTTCCTACTTCTCCCAGTATTCTTATTAATAGGCAGGGTAAGTCCTAGTCAGAATTGTAAAATGGGGACAGAATCTATCAGCATGCAGCTCTGTGCTTCACCTGCTGAGCTCCTCCTACCTCAGGAATCCAGTTCCCATGAGCTTTCAACATGTTCTTTCTCTCCTTTTCATATTTAGTCGAAATATATTCAAGGCCACTTTCCTCTTTGGAAAGAATATGATATACTAATTGGCCCTTGAGATTAATTAAAAAAAAAAAAAGTATTTCTGAGTTTAATGCTGGGACAATCTTGTGAGAGGAGGCATCTTTGAGTTAGGCCTCCCCTGGGCTGTTGAATACACTTGGCACTCGTGCTGCCTACCAGCTGCTTGGATGTTTTGAGCATTTCTAATAATACCTCTCCTTCCTACTTCAGTTCTTCTTAGTTCTTTAGCTCTAGGATACCCCTACTCTAAAGGTTACAAAACAGTAGAACTCTGGGGGAAGATGTTCCAAGTACAGAAGAGTTGGCTGGACCCTGAGGAATGCAGAGCTAACTCTAGCTAGCCATCAGCAGGAGGAGAGAACTCATCAACCCACTGAAGGAGAATTTGGTCGTCAGAGTTAGGAAAAAAATAATGTTCAGAAAATTAACATTTTTGAGCTAGAAGATAGAGAGTCTCAAGTCCAGTGTTTTTACAGTGTAGAGTAACAGGGATCCTATGAAGCTAGGAAAATTGTTTTCGGTTTCACAGAAGCCATTGCCAGAGGCCACGTCTCTAGCCTGGTGCTCAAAACTGCTTTTGCTGCAGTTTTACAGAAGAATTTGGTGCATTATTTTCTAGAGCAATTTGCTTTCCTATTTCTAATGGAGAAAGCAGTCTTATTAATATTTTCCATACTGATGTCTTTTAGTTTATATATTTATGGTCTTGAAAGCATTGTTGAGTATTCAGTGAGCTTATTATGGAACCTGTCCATCCAGGCTTGGGTTTTCTCTTTACTAAACAAAAGTTACATTAGCTTGTAAGACATTTAGTTAATTTTCATTACACTAGGAGAAGTTGCCTTGTAAGTTCATAGGCACATGTATGGAATGTTTCTTCATAATAGAGTCATTGTTTAGAAATGATACTAATTCTATTTAAAATAAATAAAAGAAAAAAAAATCTAGGCAGGAGGAGACTTAGTGTCTGTACTTCCAAGTTGGAGCCTGAGGGTAATAGTACTTTGTCCTCCAACCTGTTATACTGGTTTGGTGTGCATGCTTACTTTCTGTGGTGGGAAAAATATCTCTGTATTCATCATTGTAAACCATGACTGTCAGTGCCTTGAAATCTTTCTGATGCCACAAAGAGGACTAACCAGTGTGTGACTCTTCCTTCCAAGCCTACAGAACTTTAATAGCATTATCAATTAACAGAAGTGCAAGGAGCTCTTGTTGGACCTGTGTTCCATGAGGAAGGCTTTCACTAGCCCTTCATGATAGGTTCAAACACTTGAAGACCTGAGGAATTTAAGAGTTGACTCTTAGATATTGAGGTAACAGGGCGTCTTGGAGTTGAAATTTCCAGAATCTTTGCTGGGAAAGTCTCATAGTCTCAAAACAAAATCAAGCAAATTTGGAGCAAAGAAAGTTGCTGAAAATGTCAAGGCATGAAATCCAAGGTGAGTCTGACCCAAAAGAGTGAGTTAGGCAAAGGTGCATGTGAAAAGGGCTGAGTACTTTTTCCAGGTACAAGAGAGTGTCTTTGCAGCAGGCAAAAGAGATTAGGAAAACAAAATCCGAAGTAAAGCATAAGAAATAGTTAATGAAAGCAACCTAACTGAGCTTAGGAGCTAATATTTTCTTTGTCTTTCTAAGTGGAAGTTGAATATTTACCTTATTAGAAATAAGATGGCAAGCAGCGTACTTGAATAGAACATGAGATAAAGGTGGTTAATGACATGGTGCTTAGTTAAAACCTGCTGTTGGAGGAAAAGCCAATTCTTAAACACTTTGAAATATAGAGCTTGTTCCTGGAGTTTGTTTAATCCCCTTTGATTTAAATAATATTTTATGGTACTCAAATTGTTTCAAAGGGAAACATTTTACATTTCAATTAAAGTCACTGTGGAATCTTCTTGAAGAAAAGGTGATACATACCTACAGGATGACTTGATTGTCTATACATTATTATTAATCATGCAATAAAAACTTTTCCATCTATTTAAAAGTTTGAATCTGTCTTTGAAGTTTTCTTTGAACAAAAGATGCAGTAATAATCTGAAGATTATAAGTATATAAATGTAATTATTACTTTGTATGCTATTCTCTGGATTTTGGAAGGAGTTTAAATAAATTTAGCTAATTGAGTAGGACAGTAAGCCAACTTTCTTTGTATCACAGTTTTTTGGGGGAGGACTATGAACCAAACATGTATTTGATTTATTATTGGAAAGTATTAGACTTGATATATCAGTGAAGGAATAACAGGTGACTGAAAGATTGCAAAGAAAATGTTATTAGGATGACAATACACAAAAGGGCATTGAGCTTCAGTTGATCCCTTGAGCTTCTAATTACTCTTCAGGAAAAGTATGTGTAAATAGTTTTATTTGACAATGCTATTTTGTTGCTCTGGTGATAGATATGTTTAACCATCTGCATGGCTGAACACTTTGGGAGGCTCTTTCATAAATGCTTTCTATAATTTATATTGAAATGTAATTTACCTGTCCCTTTAAACCCTTGATGAGTGTAATGCAGGTTGTATATTATGTCTCAAAAAATAAAAAAATAAAGTTATAAAATCCTACCGACTAAAAAAGTCAAAAGAGAAATACTTTGAAAAGCCACCTGCTAAATTTAACGTAGTCTATAATGAACATGCAAAAGGTATGCACGTACGCTTGTTAAACCATACAATCAACTTTGCCATATGACTTGAAACTTCAGTGAAAGATTCATTTTGAGATCTGATTCAACTGCTGAAATCCATTCTATCTCTTGATTCCTTTCTTCTCTCAAAAGTAAGCCCCTTTGAAAACAGGTCATGAGAAGAGAGGAATGAAAGATTACTGTACTTTATCTTCCTCTTTATTTATAACCTTTAATGCAATCATAGACCAGCATATCTTCCATTAAACTACTGATAAATCTTGAAAATTTATCCATCACATCCACATTTCTTGGAGGGAACTTTCAGAGATGGAGAAATACGCTGCCTCAAAAGGTAGACATTGCTTCCACTCTTGCTGATTCTTGGTATTGTTATAACACAGGGATGTAAATCAGAAATTATAGAAGAATCTAGGAATTTACAGAGGGTTTCATAGAGGAGAGATGATTTGAACTTTCTCTGGTAGTTTTGATAAACTAGAATAAGTGGCCAGAAGGAAAAAAGCCTTCACTGGTCAAAAGAACAGGCAAGACAAAGCATGGAAATTGTATCTATTTATGTATTTACTTGCTTTATTTTCTCCTCTCCTTGGAAACAGAGGATTTTTCAAAATTCTCTACTTTGCAATAGGCTATAAATAAATAAACATAATAGAAATAAGGTTAAGACAATACAACAGTTAAAATTTGTACACAAAATATATGCCAGAACGTGCTGAAAAACTGTCAAACAGGTCACAAATTTGCTTTCAAGCT
Organism: Papio anubis; assembly: GCF_008728515.1. Taxonomy (NCBI): domain Eukaryota; kingdom Metazoa; phylum Chordata; class Mammalia; order Primates; family Cercopithecidae; genus Papio; species Papio anubis. Next base: position 116,003,150 of record NC_044977.1, on the reverse strand, counting down.
TCCTAGCAGCCAAAATTAAATAATAAATTGTTTTTCACATTTATGTTGTTCAAATTATATAGAAACGTACCAGTCATTCAACAGATACACAGATTTCTTGATAGAGATGATTACAGAGACTGAAATCATTTCTATAGATGGTAAGAGACAGGCCTAACTAGAAGAGAACATTTTTATTAAAAAAACAGTAAGTGTTAAATTTAAAATTGTTATAGAGAGAAGGAAAATAGTATTATGTAACTCATGTAAGAATATTGACATAGATGATTTTCTTTTGAGTTCCTAAAACTGTTGCACTATGCTACCATATATTTGTCACAAAAACATTTCTGTAGAAAAAAATTTCAAACCTCTAGTAAATCTGAAAATAGAAAGGAAAATAATGGAAGAATAATTAAAAATATAGATTGTATAAGATCTATGTATTTATGTGATTTAAATATTTACACTGCTTAAACTTCAGAATAAAAATAGATTCTTTTAAAATTTAGGCTTCTATATATATGCTCAAGTGTCTGTTCCAGAGTTCCTAATAAATTTTATGTAGGTGTTTGCATTCATTTTGGTTAATGAAGGGTTCAGTGCAGGCACTAGGGCAGATTTGGGGAAGAAGAGAATAGAGATAAGAATAAGGAAGAGCATATGGGCATTGATAATAATGACTTTATAACCTTCAGATGCAATGAAGTAATTATGTTGCCTAGAAATTATTTTATATGTAAGTAAATAGGAATTTGGAGAAAAAAAATTAAGAAAATATTAATGTGTTTATTCTTGACTCTGATTTCTGAGCAGTTTTAGGATCATATTTTATATTTTTTTCCAGTTTACAATTTGACCTATACAAATTTATTTGGGGCATCATTTTTCTTTTCTAGATTAGAAAACCCATAATATTGTCTATATTTCTATAAAACACTTAGTAATTACTAAATCATATTTATTAACATATCTTATGTTGCTTAGTAACATAATCTACAATAACGTTGGTATGTAGGTAATAGACTATTCTGGAAAAGGGGTCTATGCAAAATGCATTTAATTAAATTGATTAGTTAATAGTTTATCTTCATAATCACAAAAATAAAAAAGGGGAAAGAACTAGTAAATTGGGTACTAATTTAAGGCAGAAACTTACTAAGCTTATTTAAATCTCACAATGTTGGCCTTCTCCTTTCTTCCAACAAACACACCAAGCTGATCCCCTATTAATACTTACATGTTTTGGTTGTTTCTGCTGAACTTCCTATATTATGTTCCTTCTTGTCATTCAGTTGTCAGATTAAATATCTCCAGCCTCCCAGACTAAACTAGCCAGCCTCTGTCTTAATGTGTGATTTTTAATTCTTTTAATACATCACCATAAACCATATTCCTTTTTGATATATTTGTTTATTGCCTATTTCATTGCAATAAAATGTTCTCTTCCTGAGATGAAAGGCCATGGCTGACTTGTTTATTGCTGTATTTCTAGTGTGTAGATACATAACTAACATATACTGTGTTTTCACAAGTTTAATATGCTCAGAAAAAAAACAAGCATAAAATGCACAATCTTATTCCTATTTGTCTATGCAATTTCCATTTATTCTAACATGAAAATTAGTTGAGCATAAAGTAGCAGCATTTAACATGATCAGTACAAAACAAAATAAAACAAGAAGCTTTAACTAAAAGAACCATTGGCAAATAAAAATTTTCTCAAATTGAAACAGACCTTTTTTCAAGAAGAATACTGGTTGGCATAGAGTCTATTCTGAGATTGGAAGCAGTGCCCTGTTATTCAAAATTAGATAATTTGTTTCTCTTCATTTTCTCTAGTTCTGTGTTACAGTGACTCTGGTTGGATTACCTAGATGAGCACTCAGATAATCTAAGAATGCAAAGGCAAGTAACAAATTAAACTTAGAGCAGCAGAATTTAAGGAGACAAGCTCATGAAGGAGTAAAAGGGTTGGTTCTTGTTGGTAACCAGAGGCTAATTTGAAAGGATTCAGACATAATGCTAAGGTACTAGGTTTGATGGATGGCTGTGCATCTAATATAATTATATCTAGATAAGTTGTGAGGGGTAAAAGAGGATATTTTGGAAGAAGGAGACATGTAATGCTTTTACATTTGAATAAATTGCATTTGTGATAACAGTGAGGTATCTAAATACTAATGTATTCATTTAGTATGGTTTATTTTACATGATTGTTTTAGATATGTAGGATATGGCTCCTGCCTTTGATGAATTCTCAGTTCTTTGGGAAATATAGTGATGTGCTTATTTATATTTGTATATAGTAGGCATATGCCCTTTATTAGGTAATTGTGAAAATTAAAAACATAAATTTGCCAACCACTTGGAGCAGTCCATGGCACATAGTTTACACTTCATAAATGTTTTTCTGTTGCCACAATCCTCACCATCATCATTTTAATTTTAAACCTTATCCATATTGTTATCCATCATCATAGTGATGATGAGCTGAATTTTTGTGATTACGGTGGGATTTGAAGAAAGAATTTGGGAGACATTTAAGGTTAAATTGGTGTTTGCTTGTACTAAATGAGGAAGAATGAAGAGACTGTGAAAATTTGATTTCTTGCTTGGATGACAGCAAGAATGGTATCCTTAACTGATTTAGAGAATGTACGATAGGGAACCGTTTAGGGAATAGAAATAGAGTGAGACTGCTTTAAAGCAAGTATTCTAAACTATAATTGCATATTTTGATGAAAATATCTAGGACTTAAATTGTAAAATTGAGACTAGACTTTGGGAGAGAGAGAGAACTAGGATGGAAATAAAGCTTTAGAAATTATTAAGGCAGAAATGGTGTATGACATTGTGAATAGGTGAGATTATACAGAAATGGATGGTAGAAGAAGAAGACAAGAAGAATGATGATGGAATATAAAGTCTGAGCAGAAATAAAAGAAAATGAAATGAGTCCATGGGAGAGAGAGAAGACAAAGATGACAGAGTTTTCAGAGGAATTCATGCTGGGAATTTCTATGTAAAATGAGAAGTCTTAAAGGACAGAATACTCAAACAGCAAGGATTTGGTAAATCAAGCCTGGAACTAAGGTAAGAAATTCGAAAGAATACAACTGGAGAATCACTGGGAATGAGGTGAAAGGAGAAGATGAAATTACAGAGTATAATTTTAAGAAGCTTAAAACAGTAGAAATCCTATCATAAAGTCCAGGAAATAATCATGCTTTGGAAGTAGGAGAAGGAAGAGTCGAAAAAAGAGGTAGTTACACCACAACAGTTCTATGAGATAAATATAATTTTCCCTTTTCACAAATGGAAACTGAATTTCAGTGAAGGAAAGAATGAAAGTGGTCAAATAGAAGGAATGTGCCTGAAGAAGTTGAGGACTGGATTCCTAGGGTAACTTTAAAGAGCATAAATGCAGATTTATCTTTCTGGAAGGAAAAATATGGGTGAGTGTAATGAGAAATTGGCTGGATTACAGAGAGTGGGTAATGGAGCTCTTGCCAGATGGATCTTTGAAGCAAAGGATGAGTTTATTTGGCTAAGAGTTAAGGTGGAGCTGTGTGTGGAGTGATGAATCCATGAAAGATAAATAAAAAGATTGGCTAGCCACAGCTGCAGTGACGTTATGCAAGATATAGTATCAGTGAATGTGGAAAAGCACTAGGAAAAAAATAAAATGCACTTTGGGAGGCCAAGGCGGGTGGATCACCTGAGGTCAGGAATTTGAGACCAGCCTAGGTCAACATGATGAAACCGATTCTACTGAAAATACAAAATTAGCTGGGTGTGGTGGCTCATGCCTGTAATTCCAGCTACTTGGTAGGCTGAGGCAGGATAATCACTTGAACCTGGGAGGCGGAGGTTCCAGTGAGCCGAAATTACGCCATTGCACGGCAGCCTGGGCAACAAGAGCGACAAAACTCCGTCTGAAAAAAAAAAAAGAAAGAAAGAAAAAGGCAGCCTAATTATACAGTCAATTTTCACAGAGATGTGAGTGAATTTGTGGAAGTGTGTGTGTATAAGTGTGTGCATGTGTATGTGTTATCGGCATGTTTGCATTTTAGGTAGACATTGTTATTCTGGAATATTCAGTCTTCATTGTGTGATACCACCCCCAAAATCCTACTTCAGCCAGTTATCTTCAGATTGTATGCCACTGGACTATAACAGAAATAGAAGAGAAAGTACATGTCATTACCAACCCATCCAGCCTTTGAAAACCAATGGAACACTCATGCTCCACTGCTCATACATTTTGATACTGGTATATTCTATGTAACATTAGGAAAGCATCCATATATACCACTGGTCATATAGTATGAATGTGATATACCTATGAGACTGAAATGATGAGGACCTACTTTCATTTGACTCTATTTGAAGAAGGCAAAATAAAGTTGGTATCAGTGTTTACCCACTGAAATATGTCAAGACATTCTGATAATCTGTGATTGACATTAGAGTTTGTGCCATTATGTTATTATTAAGATCATCAATAATAATGAAAAAAATTTAAAAAATGCAATTAGGCATTTACTAAATGCCACTGAGGGGGAGAGCTAGGATTTAAATCAAGGAGAATCTGAATCAATTGTTTCTTGACCACTATATTTTACAGGTGTCCACTTTAAAAGAGCTACTTAAAAAAAAGTAGAATTTTCCAGGAGAGTACTTTAAATATTTACCATTTGTATCCATATGCAAAAATTACTCACTTAAATTTTATTACTGAAAAAAAATATTTTATTCACAGTCCTTTTTATAGCTGATGTATCTGCTTTTCTATAGATACTGCATTTTATAAAAATTCATATAACTTCATGTACAACATAGTGCTTTCTATTTTGGTGCATCATGATTCTTCTTATCCTACCTGCCCTCACACTCTTGTGATATTTCCATCATACCTACATTCCTGGCACTTTTATTGAAGGTGATAAAGCTCTGAACAAGTAGTTGAAAGTAAATGGGTTCTACTAAATTCAAGAATGTTTTGACTATTAACCTTCAGTTTGAAGTTTTAGATGACCAAAAACTAGTGTAAAGAAATATAGATTTACCTCTATAAAATACATGTTAAAGATGTTTTTAAACAACTGATGCTTTGCTGATGCAAAGGATATTTCCTCTTCAGTGTTTCTGACTTAACAAATTACATGTGAAAGCCATAAACTCCTTTATATCATCCATAAACATAATAAAAAATGTTACACCACATAACATTGACTTAGTCAATAATTCTAGGCTTAGCCTTAGGGTTTGAAGAGAAAATTATTCTTGTTACACATTTTAATTATGCTATAAACTTCGGGAAATAGCTATTGATCTTCAGCATCTGGCGTCAGAAAGTTGTTTCTTTCTCATTCTGTAGCCAGTGAAAGTTTGCCACATAGGCTAAACATGAAGGATTATTATTTTTTAAAATTTGAGTAACTTAAGTGTTAAGAGACAAAAGATTATCTTCTCTAAACATCTTTCTGCTGCAAACTAGAAACATACATCTGAGCTAAGAAATATACTAACTTGGCGGGACACAGTGGCTCACGGCTGTAATCCCAGCACTTTGGGAGGCTGAGGTGGGTGGATCACCAGGGGTCAGAAGTTCAAGGCCAGCCTGGCCAACAAGGCGAAACCCTGTCTCTACTAAAAGTACAAAAGTTAGCTGGGCATGGTGGTGCACGCCTGTAGTCCCAGCTACTCGGGAGGCTGAGGCAGGAGAATCACTTGAACCTGGGAGGTGGAGGTTGCATTGAGTCGAGATTGTACCTCTGCACTCCAGCCTGGGCGACAGAGCCAGACTCTGTCTCAAAATAAATAAATAAATAAATAAATAAATAAATAAATAATAAATATATAACTTGTTTTGAGAAAAATGAGAATATTATCCAGTGCTACTCTTGATGATCTTTAATATTTTAATATAGAAATAAGGGGCCTAAGCAGGAAATCTTTTTTGAAATTACAGGCTTTAAGGTTCTTCAAAGCTTATATGAAATGATGAACATTGTGATTATCATTTTGGAGCCATTATTTCACAAATTTTCATACTTGAAGTAGTAATATGGGCAAAAACCTCATGCTGTTAAGATTAAGCAGATACTCTAACATCTGTGATGCTGATTATGATAAGAGTAGCTACTAACTGGTGAACTATTTTTAGGGGATGGGTATTACTATAGACATTTTACAGATATGGCCATATTTAAGAGTCACATCCACACATGAAAATGGCCCTTCATTTCTCCATTTTACAGAAGGCTCCATGAGGTTAAGTAACTTACTCAGGATTATGCAGAAACTAGGTGGCAGAGCCGGGATTCAAACTGTCTGACTCATATAATGACGGCTTACTTGAATAGAGATAGGCTCCTTCAGTTGCCATTTTTGGCAAGTTGAAAACTGAAAAGCATTTTTCATGAAGTAGATTCATATTTAAATTTAAACATGCTAAATTTTGTATTATGCCTTTGTTCTTCCAACAAATATTTATTGAAATATGATTATGTAGCAGGCATAGTGTTAGTAAGTGCTGAAGCTAAGCTAAATTCAAGGAGACAGGGATCCTAGCCACTCATAGTTTACCAAGGGAAACATTACACTGTAATGCGAAAAAGGAAAAAAAAATGTATTCGTCTATACTCACACACACACACATACATTTCATGTAGCTTCAGGGTTCTCTGATAAACATTCTGAAATTGCTCCTTGAATTTTCAGTACCTAATTAAAGGTATGGTAGTTTCCGTTTGATACTACAATGCCTTGTTTGTGAGTTTGGATAACAGTGGCCTTGGTAACTCCAGTCATTCATTAAAGATGCTATTTTGAAAGCATGGTCTGGGAGTTTATATTGACTTTTCTTGCAACTAGACATCCCCAACCTCCTCACAGTGAGAACTAATGAATATAATTTTCACCCATTTCTTCTTCACCCATTTCGTCTTAACCTACAATGCAATTGAACCCAGTGGTTAAAGAATCTGTTGAGCATTTCATGTATGCAATATGCTAATAGTAGCTCTGGATGTAATGGCTTGCATTAATCTATTTAACTTAGTTTTATGTAATGAATTAAAGTAAAACTCTCTCTCCCTCTGTGTGTGTGTGTGTGTGTGTGTGTGTGTGTGTGTGTGTGTATATCTTTTTTTTTTTTTTTTTTTTTTTTTTTTTTTTTTTTTTTTTTTTTTTTTTTGAGACGGAGTTTCGCTCTGTCGCCTAGGCTGGCCGGATCTGAGCTCACTGCAAGCTCTGCCTCCCGGGTTTATGCCATTCTCCTGCCTCAGCCTCCCGAGTAGCTGGGACTACAGGCACCCGCCACCACGCCTGGCTAGTTTTTTTGTATTTTTTAGTAGAGACGGGGTTTCACCGTGTTAGCCACGATGGTCTTGATCTCCTGACCTCATGATCTGCCCGTCTCGGCCTCCCAAAGTGCTGGGATTACAGGCTTGAGCCACCACGCCCAGCCCAAAATAAACTGTATTTATTTATTTATTTATTTATTTATTTATTTATTTATTTATTTTAGATAGAGTCTCACTCTGTTGCCCAGGCTGGAGGGCAGTGGTGCAATCTTAGCTCACTGCAACCTCCGCCTCCCGGGTTCAAGCAATTCTCCTGCCTCAGCCTCCTGAGTAGCTGGGATTACAGGTGCACATCAGCATGCCCAGCTAGGTTTTGTATTCTTAATAGAGATGAGGTTTCACTGTTCTGGCCGGGCTGGTCTTGAGCTCCTGACCTTGTGATTCTCCCACCTTGGCCTCCCAAAGTCCTGGGATTACAGACATGAGCCTCCATGCCTGGCTATTTTTTGTAAAAAAGTACAAGCATGTATATTTAGAGTTATGTAGAATAATGTGCCTTTGCCAGTTTAGTGCTTTTGAACATACATCAGTCATGGAATTTAGGTATAATTTAAAGTTTACATTTTGAATAAATGAAATCTGGGAAGCCTATTATATGCCAGGTCCTTATCCTGGGAATTGTATTTAAGTCACCTCATTTCACTCTCACAACAACATCTAAAGAAACTACTAGCTTTTCATTATAATATTTGTGCATGCCATTCTGTTTGGAAGGAAACATGGAAAGAGGGAAATTTAAGCAGAGTAGGTGATACTTGCTTCCTCCACAATGAATGAAGAATTCTGCGGTTAAATAAATTAAAAGGTATTTCAATAATAAGAAAGCAGTTGTACAAAGGCATGCTGGCATGACTAGTGTGTTTGGAGAATTTTGAACATTAGTTAATGATACATGCCTAATAAACATTAAGTTACTGGAGTGCTGTTTTTCCTGAGCTGGCATAATACAAGCCTCCAGCCCACTGATTACAATGGGGTTATAAGGCTAACAAAATTTTAAACAGAGTGGATGGTAGTATGCTGTTTTTACTTCATCTTGGTACATGAGTACTATATAGTTAAGGCTTTGTGCCTGTTCACCAGATGGCACGTGAGTACATGTGCACATGTTGTAGATGTTATCCACATTTTCAGTGAACTGCTTTTGTGGAATGCTCCAAATTCTCATCATGAATTTACTCCTATATGAGAACAGAATATCAATGCTTCTTGACTACAGTCTCCCCTACTGATACTTAATGTGCCAAGTTAAAATATTTGCATAGTGGACAATAAGGCAGCATGGGGATTTCCTATCCCTGTTTCCTGCCAAATTGACAGGTGGCATTGCAGCAGGTGCACAACAATGTGATTAACAATGTAAGGGCTGACAAAACATGTGTGATGTGACTGCAGGCATTTTATGTGAGTGACATGTCATGGCAAGTATTGGCCTCAAGAGATTATACTTGGGGCTCGAGGGTGTGAGGGCAATCTATACATGTGTAAAAGCATCATTGAGAAGGTGAGTACTAAGAAAAAATAACCTTGACTGGGAGTCTTTACATAAATGAAGTACGTTGCAATTCAAGGTATATTTTTTGCTACTTAAATATTTTACAAATGTCCTATTTTTATGAACAGATGAAATTCACATATGTCTTGAACAGTGTGATTATTTGACTGCTGAACAACTCATTAAGCTGCCAGGACAGTGAGAGACTGTTTTGTTAAAATTCCTGCTAGATGCTCACACCGCTAATCCTAGCACTTTGGGAGGGTGAGGAGGAAGGATCCTTTGAGCCCAGGAGTTTGAGACCAGCGTGGCAACATAGTGAGACCCTATCTTTACAAAAACAAAAAAAAATTAGCTGGACGTGGTGGCATGCACCCATAGTCCCAGCTGTTTGGGGGCTGAGGTGGGAGGATTGCTTGAGCCCAGAAGGTCAAGGCTGCAGTGAGCTGTGATTGCACCACTGCACTCCAGCCTGAGTGACAAAGTAAGACTCTGTATCCAAAAAAAAAAAAATCATGATTGACGAAAAAAATGCAATATCATTCTGTCATCCAATTTATTTAATGAGCACATTTAGTCCATGTTATCAACCTCTCCAATTCTAGGATTTCTGACTTGTTTTACATGTAAGAAAATAAACAATATTAATGCCATTGCATTTATTAATTTTCAGAAATGATAAAAAAGCAGGAGTGAAAAGAGTAGACTTTGGAGGGTAGATAAAATAGTTGTTCACGATGTACACGCACACACACACGTTTGCACAGAAATACAGGAGAAATATGGACTTCTGTTAACCATTCCATGAACCACTAGTTGACAGACCCCAGATTAAGAATTTTTGTGTTTATGTACCTTTTTTAAGAGACAGAGTTTATAGATTTTATCAGATTTTCATAGTAATCAATAATCTCAACAGCATTACAATGTTTTCTAAAGTTCTTTCTATATCTAAAATTGTGTAATTAACTTTATATCCTAATACATTCCTGTTGAAACATATTTGCTTTTCTCCAGAGAAACAGAAATGTATCTTATTTTCTAAGAAAGAAAAAAAAGTGTGTGCCTCTTAATTTATCACTAAAATAACTAAAACTTGTGATTATAACATTGTAACAAAAAATAATTTTTGGCATTTTTGATCAGCATTTAAAAGCAATCTTTTTTTTTTTTTTTTTTTTTTTTTTTTTTTGAGACGGAGTCTCGCTCTGTCGCCCGGGCTGGAGTGCAGTGGCCGGATCTCAGCTCACTGCAAGCTCCGCCTCCCAGGTTCCCGCCATTCTCCTGCCTCAGCCTCCCGAGTAGCTGGGACTACAGGCGCCGCCACCTCGCCCGGCTAATTTTTTTGTATTTTTAGTAGAGACGGGGTTTCACTGTGTTAGCCAGGATGGTCTCGATCTCCTGACCTCGTGATCCGCCCGCCTCGGCCTCCCAAAGTGCTGGGATTACAGGCGTGAGCCACCGCGCCGGGCTAAAAGCAATCTTAAAGTAATATCTTGCTGGTAATGATTAAGGTGGAATGTTATTTGCCTATTTTTCATTTTACATGGACCATTAAAGCCAAATGTGAGAGTGATAAATAATTCGTAGAAATGAAAAATAACTCAATCATGCTTATAATAATAATTTAATTTTTAAAAATTTGCTATTATGAATAATCAACTTAAAAGATAGACAAAAGTGAAACCTTTTTTTTTTTTTAGGGAAAACTAAATTGTGTATTTCAAGAATTATACAAAAACAATATTTCAACCAGGTTTATTTCCATCATTTCTATTATAATGTACAATATATATTCATTTTATGTGATCAGATGTTAATAACAAATAATCTTGGACTGTAGAAGCATAATACATTTTGAAAAATACAATACAAATCTTGTCTCTTTGTTATTATATGTACAAAGCTACGAAAGGATAGTGAATAGGATCTGAACTCTTATTCTAAGACTCCATAAGAGCAAAACAGAGAGACAGGACCCATTGAAAAAATGGTGAAGTTGTTGATATTTTCTTTGTTTGTTTTTTCCTCTTCAACTTGTTAGCTACATTTCCTTTCTTCCCTGGCTAACCATCCTCTAGCTCTTTTCCCCTCTGTCCCTCCCACCACATAACCTTCTTATAATACTTTGGCCTAAAATGAAGCAACAAAATTGTTCACAGTAAATGTTTATAAAATATTTGTAATGGTAGAATTATAAGCATAGGTAGGAGATACAGTTTTGTGTGATATCATCTGCTCTGTGTCCTTCAAAAATATTACTAGATGACAACTGTCAATATTTAGAGTTCATACTATTCCACCCTCCTCTTTAATTTTTCCTCATTTACTAGGTAACACCAGAAATTCCACAGACTGATAATCTTTGTAGCTAAATGGATTCTTTTGACTTTGTTAATGATTTATTATCCTTGTCTGTTATATTGAATTTCAACAGCCATCTTTTGCGAGATAGCACATAGAGGAGGAATTTGTGACAGGGACATTTCTTGTGTTCTGTCTTAGTTGACTTGGGATGCTATAACAAAATACCATAGATTAGATGGCTTAAACAATAGATATTTACTTTCTACCATTCTGGAAGCTGGGAAATTCAAGATTAAGGCATTAGCAAATGCAGATTTGGTGAGGGCTCTCTTCCTGGCTTGCAGATGGCTACCTTCTTGCATTTTTCTCACATGGCCAGGAGAGAAAGCACTGGGCTTTCTTCTTGTTTTTATAAAACATGAATCTCATTATGAGGGCCACAACTGCAAGGCCTTATCTCAACCTAATTATCACCAAAAGGTCTCAGCCTTAAATACCATCACATTTAGCTTAGCCAGCTGAAACTGCTTGAAGTTGCAAAATATGCATTTTGACGGGAGACAGACATTCAGTCCATAAGATGTGTTATTCTAAGAAGCTACTTAGACGCTTACCTTTTAGGTCTATTTTCATATATTTTACATCTATGTAGATATCTATGCACAAAACTTTAGATCTCAGTAATTCAGTACTGATGGTTAACAAACTTATGAAGTTGGTTTGTGTATCCTTAGGGATTAATTAAAGTGATCCTTCAGTTATCTTTAATTGAGGCCTTCTTTCATAAATCAGCATGTGAAATAGATAGACATTACTTCAGTCTCCGTTGAATTCTCAATTATCCCTATTTCAGGCATTCAGAAAAGGCTCTCACATCTCTCCCATACCCCCAAATCCAACAACAAAGAAAACCATCATTTTAAATATAACCACTTAGTTCCAGGAATTTTATTAACTTTTATCTTTGATTTTTAGGATTCATTTGAGTTTTATCTACTCAGTATTAAAAATACAGCTTCCTTAGGTTAAAGAGTCATAACTATTAGTGTCTATAGCTCTCTTAACGTATTTGAAGACAAGTGATGTAGAATATGGATTAGAATTGTTAAGTAGCATTGCAAGGGAGAAGCAGTAAGAACAATGGATAGCAGCTAGAAATCAAAAGACTTTATTTAGCTGAATGTAAGGAAGGATTTTTGCATAGGTTAATGTTGGTATGATTTTTCCTCATAAGAAAAATAGAAACTGACTATCATAAGACAGCGAATTCCTTACAAACAATTATAGCCCAGCATAAGTGGAGTAACTGGTTAGGGGTGATATAGTGGAGACTCATGTAGTTAGAGATGGTGGCTTTTTAGGATACTTCCAAAACCAGGGTGTACTTAAATATTAGCTTTCTATGTATATATTTGGCAGAAAATGAACTTAACAGAAAACAAAGTGATATACATGGACCTCTAAAATTTGGTTACATCGTGTCTGATTTTGAAATAGCTTTTCAATTAACTCTAAATATATAATATCGTAAATATATAGGCACAATCAATCAAGACCTTTGAAAACAAGCGAATTTCATAAAGTATTTTGAGGAAAAAACACATATATATGATTAGACACAACGTTTAAACTGAGTGTGTAGTAAATTATTGATTGCCAAATTGAGAACTCAGATGAAAGATTCCTATATATTAGTTAATGCATTTTTTTCCGGAATAATTTTTTTCTCCACCTCAATGAGTCTACTCAATGGGATTTGGCCAACCTGTTGAATCATTATCCTATGACAAAACGTATGGCCTAGCCAACTAGAACTACTTAAAATGACGTGAGAGAATGTTGCTATGAAGAATCCAAACCATTGCAAACTCCTACATGTTTTGGATTTGGCTTTCAAAACTACCTTAATTTATAGGTTTTGCTTCCTGGGATTACATTTCTTATGTTGCTCTGCACCTAATGTCTATTATTGTTTAATCCATTTATGGAGATGAAATGATTCTCAATCCCTTTTGAATTTTTTTCTCGTTGGCAGTGAGCTCAATGTCTGTTCTGCCACTCTTTTCTATTTGCCCCTGTACACTACATCAAGGATAGGTTAATTCTGGTTTCCTATAGCCCCCACCCCTTCTGCTGTTCATTAAAGACATCATATTTGATATCTGACTTTTTTTCATACCTCAGAAGACATTTGAGATAAAAAAAAATTCAGTTAAATTGAAAAGGGGCCATGTGATTAGTTGTCTTTTAAAACAATAATAATAAAAAGAATATGTACAGTGAAGAAGAGGATGCAATATGCCCACACCATGCATTCTTATAGGACTTTATTGGCCTTGAATACTTGTATAAAATTCTATATTACTGTCTTTCTTCAATCTCAGAAAGCATATTTAGCTAAAGTTATTTTAGGTAGTCCTACATAAGAAAAAATTTATAGCTTTCCCAGTATAGGACAAGCCAAAACAACATTGTATTTTTCAATGTTATACAAGCTTAACTAGCCTTCCAGTGCAGAAGTTGAGCTTTCAAGGTATTTTTTTCTTACCCAGATATCTACCTTTATATATTTAGTTTATTAATTTTAGTTACTGTGGCATGGAGAATAAGATAAATCTACTTTACTAAGAAACAGCTTGACTGCAGACTACAGTTTTAATTGCAAAGATGAAGAAGAAACCTAATTTTGCTCCCTCTTAATTTTGCCAAAGCCAAATTTCCTAGTTTATTGGCTTCATTGTAGATTGGCACAATGCTATCTCCAATTTAAAAGCATAAAGAATTAGGTTCCTTATGTTCAATGACTTTGTCTTTAATACACATATTCTTAAGTGTCTCTGGTTATGGCCTCAAAACATACATTTAAAAAAAAAAATTTCATTGTTATTTTTTCTATGGAGGTAAATGCTTCATTCATAATTTTGAAAGGTAAATTATTTTTCCTTTCATATGATGTTTGCATTTCAATGTATTAGATTTTAATACATAGAACAATCTATTTTGTATAAGTACTTGGTTCAAAAGAATTAAAAATCAACATTTATAACTTCAGGTGAATGAGATATTCATAATTTTTTTCGGCCTCACTACTCATCTCCTAAACTACAGTCCCATTTTTCTTACTCCTCTTTGTAGCAAAACTCCTTTAAATAATTGTCCTTATTTCTTCCCTCATATTTTATCTGAAGCCCATTTTCTTCAGGCATTTGCTCCAACTATACCCAATGCTTCTCTTATTAGCATTACTAATTGCCTTCATTTTCTCAAATTTATTAGTAAATTCTCAATCCTCATCCTGCTTGATCTATGAGCAACATTTGACAGTATTGGTCACTTCATTCTCCCTGTATCCCTGGCCTTAGGGTACAGTGCTGTCTTGCTTTGCCCTTAATTTACTAGTCACTCCTTGTCAATGTCCTTTGCTGTTTTACCCACTTATACCTGCTCTCTTAATATTGGAGTGCCCCTGGGCTCAACCCATGATCCTCTCTGGCTTCCACTCCTCCCTTGTGACATATCAGCTCTATGTCAATGATTCTCAACTCTCCATTTCAGTCCTGGCCATTCTTGGAACCTTAGAGACCTATGGCCAATTATATACTCAGCATATCTACCTGGATATGGTTAAACATCTCAAACTATGCTATACTTCTGATAGTCTCTCCCAAACCTATTCTGGCATTGCACATCAAAGTTGGAAGTAACTCGTTTCCAGTTGCTCAGCCTAAAAACAAAACAAAAAACTCAAGTACAAACAAGCAAAAACAAAAACCATAAAATTCTACCCTTCTTTACAGCCTATATTTAGTCCATTTGGAAATGCAATATCTCTGTCTTCAGATACATCCAGATTTTGATTTATTTTCTTCACTTTCACTAACACCATCTGGTCTTGATTGCCACTATCTCTGGTTTGAAATATCTGACTAGTCTTCTCATGGGTTACCTTACTTCTACCCTTGCATCTCTCAACACAGACATGATGACCATCTTAGAAAATGACTGAAGTGCTTCTACTTTAGAGCTTTAAACTAGCCTTCTCTCCAACTAACTCTAATCTCTGCCACTGTCTTCACATGACCTTCCTGTCTTTTTATCTGTGTCTTAACTCTCCCTCTGTTCTTCTCTTATAAGAACACCTATCACTAGATCAGAACCCACACTATATCCAAGATGATCTCATCTCAAAATCCTTCATTACTTCTGAAAAGACTCTGTTTCCAAATAAGGTCAAATATCAGAGGTTCCAGGTGGACATATCCTTTGAGGAGCTGCCATTCAAACCATATCATTAAGCTTAGCACAGAACATGTGATATTCCACTTATATTAACAGATTGTCTCTTTAGGATTGCAATCTCCCTTCTCCACTCTCCTTTTTACATTAAGTCTACAATACGTTATTCAAAATTTTGTGTTTTAGAATTTTTTAGGTTTTAGGAAGGTTATATGGTACACAAAACATATTACACAATAGCCTCAATAGGGCTTGGGGGCATCATACCCTAGTCAAACTTACTCATGTTTCAGTGGTGAAACATACGGATATTTGCATTTGGGATAAATAAAATATGTAAGTAGGTTTATATTAGTTCAGGCCATTGTTTGTTCCCCAACTGGTTGGTACAAAACTTAGAGGAAAATTTTGAAGACTTTATGTGTGTTAGTTTATTATTTACTTGTTTATTATGCTTGTTTTTATTGTTTGTCTTTGTCTATCTAACTTGTACTCCATGTGGGCAGCATCTTTGAGTATTTACCTGTTTTATTACTGGATGTATCCCAAGCTCCTAGAATAGTCACTGGTATATAGTAGGTACTCAATAAATATTTGAGCATCTTTTTATGCTGCTCACCTCAGGAATGTTCTCTAGAAATCTGAATCAGGTAAGTATGTGCAGAGAACAAGAGAGAAATGCAATTTCAAAGAGAGATAGATGAAGAAATGAAGTTTAACATACCTTGTACATCTGCTGTTATATTTTATTTCAGATGTTGCAGATTTGGGGGAAGGCCTTTGGTGAATGAGCATTTGTGAATTGAATAATTGAATTATTTAGTGATATTTATCTAAAATGCTTTTACAGTGATAGATTTTAGGCATAAGAACAAGATTTGGTCCCTGTTTTGTATAACTTTAATAGTTTTTGAGAGTAAGTCAGAAAAGAAACTGTTTCTTCCTGTATTTAAGGTGATACAGAACATGCAATATTCTACTTATATTAAGATATTTGAATTTTCCAAACTTCTAATTTCCCACTGGTTTTCCTAATCGACCCACTTGTTTTCTTTGGGTGTTTGTGGCAATGCCTTTATAAAAATGCAAAACTATGTGAAGAACTTTAAAAATAGGTTTTAGTTACTAATTATAGGGAGGTAAGAGGTTTTTTTTTATTTTTGTTTTGTTTTTGTTTTTGTTTTTGTTTTAATATGGCCTTGAAACAATTAGAAAAGGACACAAAATAGTTAACTCACTATATTAGTCAGGGTTCTCTAGAGGAACAGAACAAATATAATGTATAGGGTGTGTGTGTGTGTATATGTGTGTATATATGGTAGACTATTAAGTATTAACTCACACGATCACAAGGTTTCACAATAAGCCATCTGTGGGCTGAGGAGCAAGGAAAGCCAGTCTGAGATCCAAAACTGAACAACTTGGAGTCCAGTGTTTGAGGATAGGAAGCATCCAACATGGTAGAAGGATGTAGGCTGAGGGGCTAGGCTAGTGTCTCTTATCACATTTTTCTGCCTGCTTATATTCTAGCCATGCTAGCAGCTGATTAGATTGTACCCATCCAGATTAAGAGGGGGTCTGCCTTTCCAAGGCCATTGACTCAAATGTTAATCTCCTTTGGCAACACCCTCACAGACACACACCAGGAGCAATACTCTGTATCCTTCAATCCAATCAAGTTGACACTCAGTATTAACCATCACAAGTCCACCCCTTGTCAACCTGAACCCCTACACATCTCCAGAGATCATTCATAATCTTCAAATAAAGACAATAAGAAGGTCAGAATTCACCTAACATGACAACTATCCTTCATACAACCGGAAATGCACCGATCTCCAACCCAAATACTATTACATAAAGTTAGCAATACTTAAATGCTGATGTGAAGTCAATAAATCTTATGTCACATGATAATGGAGAAAGGAAACAAAATGAATATATTTTCTTAGTACAAGTGTATACATGCACAAACATGTTTTTTAACAAAAGAAGGAGTGAATACTCATGACAATTACAGTCCTTGTTTCTGCAGCTGGTCACGTGGTCATAGCTGGTATTGATGACTACCTTCTTCTACTACCCTCTTCTACTACCCATTCTGTATTCCCTTTGCCTTCAGCAAGCACCTCAGCAGGTCGTGGTTTTTCTCCTGGTAGGGTGATCCAAACCTTCATTCCTGAAGGGTCTGGGTCTTTTGTATTCCTGTCTGGATTGGGCAGTTGTAGTTTCCCATTGACCTTAAACATAGGGCATGGTAATACTAAGAGACCCCCTAATGAACCTCCTGTATTCCATGCATACTTTTCCTTACCTCCATTGCGGAGTAGTAGGCTGATTGCATCTTGATAGTCTGGGCCAGTCACCCCAGCCAATATTGTAACTCCCTTCTTAGCCTGTTGACTTAAGAGTAGGAGGATCCCAAAGTGTCCAGGTGGCAATCTTAACTTCCAATTCAGCGGAATAATCTTTGTGTCTCCTGGTGATGGCATTCCTCCTTCTGGAACTAAGACCTCTAGGACAGCAGAATGCAATGTGATGGGAATAGGAAGCAGAAATTTTGCTTGTGGATCACTAGGGGTGATGATGAGTGGTGCCACTTCCACTTCTACCCCTTGATTCCTGAACCCGTGAACACTGGCTATGAAAGAAACAGTACCATATATTGGATGCTGATTCAGCACATATGTGACCTTCTGGAGAACTTTGTGTCACAGCCCTGAAAAGTATTGTCACCTAGTTGGGATTGTAATTGTGACTTCAAAAGACCATTCCACCGTTCTATCAATCCAGCTGCTTCAGGATGATGGGCAGCGTGGTAGGACCAGTGAATTCCATGAGCATGAGCCCACTGCCACACTTCTTTAGCTGTAAAGTGGGTGCCTTGGTCAGAGGCAATGCTGTGTGGAATACCATGATGGTGGATAAAGCATTCTGTATGTCCACCAATGGTAGTCTTGGCAGAAGCATTGTGTGCAGGATAGGCAAATCCATATCCAAAGTGTCTAGGAGCTGCAACATTAAATGCAGAATCCCTACTTAGTGGGCCTGAATCCATAAATTCAGCCTAATCCAACTGTATGTTTCTTTGACCATTATCCCACATCCTTAATATGCACTCCCATGCCTGTTCTCGAGATTTCTGTTTATATAAATTGGAAAACTCAATCTGTTCTTTTTGAGTATAGCACACCTCCTCATAGGTCACACTCTCAACCTCATCTTTAGGGGCCTGCCAGGACTTTAGTGTACGTCTAGAGGCAAACAGGGCTGTTGGTGATGTCTCCTGAGGAGAATCAACATTATCTTGCCTGACAACTGTCTCAGGGGAGGCCATCACTGTTTCCTCAGGCAGCACAGGGTTTATCTCCTCAGACAAAGGTGGAAAGGCTGATGGCAGCATGGGTTGGGGAGGGGATGTTGCCACTACTAGGGATGGGGAAGCTGTTTCTTCTGGCAAAAATGGTTCATCACAGTTTACAACCTCAGTGTCTCCAGCTTCATCAGGGTCCTCTCAAGTGTCCCCATTCCAAGTTGCAGGGTCCCATTCTTTTCCAGTCAATACCCTCAGTATACAGTTCCTGAGGCTGTGCATGCACCTTTCATTGCAGGTCAGCCACTCGCATGATAAGATCTTGTGTCTGTTTTTCCACAATTTCAGCTCTTTCTCTGTAGGAGATAAGACTCTTATTCAGGGCAATCTTATCAGATTTAAGCCTCAGTATCTGCTTCTGAAGCCAGGAGAGAGAATCCCTGAGTTCATCATTTTCTTTCATCACTTTGTCCACTGAACTGAGGGGCAACCAACCAGCTTCATTATGTTTCTTGGTTCTCCACATATGGTCAAAGGTATTATATATAGAATCACTAAACTCCTTGCCTCTCACGAATGGATGAATCAGGAGTGTCAAATGCAATTATTTTCTGTAACTCTCTAAACAGTTTATACCAAGGAGTATCAGTGTATTCCATACTATTAGAAGTAGAATTATTTGCATTTTGGGGTCCAAGCATATTAAGCAGCCAATTCCAGAAACCCCAAAACTTACAAAAGAACTCCATCCTTAATATGCTGTTCCTCTAGAAGCACTCCTGGTACCAAAATCTGTATTAGGGGTCTCTAGAGGTACAGAACTAATGGAATATATATATTATATATTATATGTATTATATATTATATGTATTATATATTATATATATTACATATTATATATTATATAATATATTATATATATATAGTCTAGCAGTAACTAGCATAAAAATTAAAAATTAAGTATTAACTCACACAATCACAGGTTCCCACAATAGGCCATCTGCAGGCTGAGGAGAAAAGAGAGCCAGTCCGAGTTTTGTTTTTTTTTTTTTAACGGAGTCTTGCACTATTTTTTTTTTAACGGAGTCCAGTACCTTGATCTCAGCTCATGCAAGCTCCACCTCCTGGGTTCACGCCATTCTCCTGCCTCAGCCTCCCGAATAGCTGGGACTACAGGTGCCTGCCACCACGCCCGGCTAATTTTTTGTATTTTTAGTAGAGACGGGGTTTCACTGTGTTATCCATGATGGTCTTGATCTCCTGACCTCATGATCCACCCACCTCGGCCTCCTAAAGTCCTGGGATTACAGGTGTGAGCCACTGCGCCCGGCCTGTTCGAGTTCTAAAACTGAAGAATTTGGAGTCCAATATTTGAAGACAGGAAGCATCCAGCATAGGAGAAAGACGTAGGCTGGGAGGCTAGGGCAGTCTCTCTTTTTTGCATTTTTTCTGCCTGCTTATATTCTAGCCGTGCTAGCAGCTGATTAGGTTGTGCCCACCCAGATTAAGGCTGGGTCTGCCTTTCCCAGCCCACTGGCTCATATGTTAATCTCCTCTGGAAACACCCTTACAGACACACCCAGGAACGATTCTTTGTATCCTTCAATCCAATCAAGTTGATACTCAGTATTAACCATCACACTTGCCATGAGATGTCCTTATATATTTTGAATAGTTGATAATGACCAAGGAAAGAAGAGTTAAGAATGATCAATTTTATCACCATTTTTACTAGAATAGCTATATTCTCCTGGTGCCAGACTCTGTTTTAATAATTTTAAATACAAATACACTTTTCAAAACGATATTCATTTTCTCACATTACATCCGGAAGACTCTTTAAAAAGGGTGAATGCTATTAGGTGAAGTTGATAATAGCAAAACTGAGTGGTGGAAATTTAACCCTGTATTTTAAATGTAAATCTTAGTTGGGTTCCAGCTGACACTGAGCCATGTCTACCTACTTCTTTTATATTATCATTTCATTTCTATTGGGTCCTTTGGCCACTTACTCTCTTTTCCCTTCACAGTAAGCAAAGAAGTAAATCCTCCAATCAAATAAACAACAGACAAACATGGGTACATTTTTGAGTTGTACTTTTACTCTAATAATCAAGCTGTACCTCTCCCTTTAATTAGTATCAAAACTTTGATGCTGTAGCTTATACGAGGAGCTTCCATCTTCTTGCCTGCTGTCTGCCTAGCCTTCTACAGCCTGATGTCCATTGCTGGTATTTTGATGCTGTCCTAGATGGTCACTCATTTTAAGTCTAGAAGTTTGTTTTAGGCACCTTCCTTTTTGTCTGCTCTACAGTACTGAACACTAAAAATGTCTAATTAATTAAATGTAATTTAGATGATCTTTGTTAAGCTTATCATCAGTGTCATTATCACTTAACTAAATACTGAAAGCTTGCTTCTTGAACCTATATAATAATTGATATATAAAAGAGATTATATGTTTATTAATCTATTTTTAATGTTATTAATCAATTATATATGTTCTGTTTATTAATGTTTATTAGTAGGACACCATATACATTCTTCAAATTTATCCTTGTTATTCATTTTCTGAATTCAGTTTAAAAGTGCACTGTGACATACTTATCCATTAAGTGTTTTCTGATAGCCAGCCATGATGACTTACATCTATAAAACCAACACTTTGGGAGTCTGAGGTGGGAGGATTGCTTGAGCCCAGGAGTTCATGACCAGCCTGGGCAACATGGCAAGAACCCATTTCTACAAAAAACTGAAAAAATTTAATTGGGCTTTGTGGTGCACACCTGTAGTTTCAGCTACTCAGTAGGCTAAAGCAGGAAGATCATCTGAGCCCAGGTGGTCAAGGCTGCAAGAAGCCATGTTCACAATACTGTTCTCCAGCTTGGGCAAATTAAGACCCTGTCTTAATTTCTTTCTTTCTTTTTTTTTTTTTTTCTGCTTGAGCACCATTTTTGTTTACATGTGGATACAGTGGTGAAAAATACATATAATATTTCTCTTGTCATGGAGCTTGAATTTAACAAAAGTAAGATAGACAATAAATAAAAATACAGAAATGAGGTTATATCAGCTAATGATCAAAGTTATAAAAAATAATGAGGTCATGGGATAGAGAGTGAGCATGTAAGGAAAACTGATCTCTTTGGATAGGATTGCCAGGGTGGATGTCTTAGAGGATATAATATTTGACCTAATTTCTAAATGATGAAATAAACCAGCAATGTGAGTATCATGGGAAAAAGTATCCCTAGCAGAGAAAATTGCAGCAAGAAACAAGACCTTGAAACTTTTTGACAAAGAAAAAATCAGAGTCTAGAATGTTATCAACAAAAACAAGAGAGCTATGCGATGATGTCATGGAAGAATAGGCAGTGGCCACATAACAGAGGGTTTTGCAGCCTTTAGAAATTTGAATTATATTCTAAATATAAAGAGAAGTAATTAGGTCTACAAAGTGAAATAGTGACATGAGTTGATTCCCATTTTGATAAATGTAAGAAAGGAAATGCTCACTTACTACTGTAAAAATAGGTTACTGTTATTGGTGAATGTAGTAGTCTTCAGCTGATATAATAGGCTCACTTCACTCAAAGTTGATCAAATACTTTCCAGCTACTGCTTCTAAAGTTGCTTTTCAATAGTTTTTATTCCATCCCATATTTCTAATTTCCACATACAAAATGATGGCTCTGCTTATGTTACAATGTAATCCTAAGAGAGAACTTGGTATCCGAGGAATGTGAAGTAGTGACTCCTATCATTCCGGGCATTTATTTTATCAAGCTTATCAACCTTGCTCTCTGAGCATTTGTATTCTGTGCTTCTGTTCTATTGTCTAGCAGTAACTAGCATAAATATGTAATTATATGTTTTGTTTTGTTGGTAACAGATTTCAAAATACTCTATTATTATGGTGCTGTTTGAATTGTGTTTACTATATCAGCATAAACATATAAATTGAGTCAAATTATTTGCTTGGTTAACTGCAGACCACAAGTTATTACAATGTCAGTTTAAAAATGTTGCATGACAATAAAACCATTTGATCCTCTTTGTTCAGATTTGAATCTCAAAACTTTGTAATTGTTTCCTAAAATATATTAGGCACAATTTTTGCAGAAGGCAGTTGATATATTCTGTAGTACCTTGCAAGGACCCTACATAACTATTTAAACATGTTTTATAATTTCTATAGTGATTTGTGCCTTATTTTAGTGGATAACTTCTATTTAATTTCAAAATATATTTTCCCTTTGCCTAAGCCCCTCAGTCTTCTAACATATACAAACCAAAAATACCATTAGAAAATTCAAGGTATTTATATTAAAACGTTAACATTCTTTATGATGTTTCCTTTACTTTGAGTTTTCATTAGGTGATCCAACCATATTTTAAACTGCTGTTAGTCTATTAGGCAATAAAATTGCTTATAATCCTTGCTATTTTATAATCTCTTTTAACTGCTTCTCTTTTCTTCTTCTTCGGGGTTTTAAATAAAGACAAACAAAAGGATGTGGGATTTACACCTGGCTTCCTCTAGCCATGTGACTCTACCACCTGCCTTTAGTTCCCTCCTTCCTCTCCTGCTGGATGCCATTGCTATTATTTTCCTGCTGCACTACCTGCCCTGTGTGTGCCCTTATATCTCTCATTCTCCATCCTTACTTTTCTGCTTCCAGTGAATGAAAAGGGAAAATCTAAAATCAGATTCAACATTGAGAGCCAGAGGACAGAGTATTTTATCTTATAATCCAAGCACTAAAAAAAATACCATTAATAATTGACAAGATATGACTAAATTACCTTGCCTTTCCGTGAAAGAAGAAAAGAGACCTCCTAGAAATTCAATTGATTATTTTAATTGTTTTTCTGATCTTATGATTCTCTTCCTCCTCAATATCTGTATTTAGCTAAGATCAACATTCGTGTGATTATATGAGAATTCTGTCAAATAGGTAAACAGACAATCTTCTTAATGCTAAAGCAACTGTGAAGTAAGTTTATTTTCAGTTTATGGTAAATAAAAAAGCAAGTTTCCCTGAGGACTGGCAACTCAGGTGTGAGTGCATGAATTTTTCCCCTCTAATGTTTCTTAATAGACGTGAATAGAGAAGTTGACAGTAATACTCTACGTATGAGTTCAGGCCATGATTACATATTTTGCGGGAGCTAGAGATCATGAATGTCCTTGAGATATTATCAGTACCATCACTCTAGAACATTGTTTATAACCATTATGATGATGTTCCTAGTAATCTCATAATATCTTAATGAAATAGATTATCTATAGTAATAAAGAAAAATAATTTTCTGTATTTCACATTATTTAGTTGAAGTTACAAATATTTAGAAGTATAAGGAACAGGGTAAATTTCAAATGGAGAATCTCATACCATTCATTCGTTGAGTGGTAGGAGTTAATGAGTTCTTATTATATACAGAGAACAGTTGTCTGAGAGACAGCAAAATAAATAAAACACTGTTCTTATCGTGGATGAGTTCAAAATCTAGTATCAAATACATGTAAATAATAGCACAAAAGGACTGTATAAAAGAAATATTTTGATTGGGGAAACTAAAGAATTAACTATTGAGGTTGATTTTTAGAGGCAAAAAGAACTATTTTTCCACATAAATATAGAAAGAACATTTGATAATGAAGATGTAGAATGAATAAGCACAGAGAAATATGAAAGGTGAAGTGGTTAAGGGAATGACAAATTGCCTAGGTGGCTAAAACTAATTTGCCTGAGAAGGAATAGCTAAGAAAAGGCCAAAAACAAGTTGTGAGAGCCTTTATATTCCATCAAATCATTAACATATGCATAATACCAGATAACATTTGTTTATATATCATTTGACAGGGTGTATGTGGTCATACTCCTGCTTTTCTTGATTCTGTGAACAATAATCACTAAATAAATATAAGATAGGAAAATCATAAAAGTATTGATTTCTTTATTTGTGAAAATCAACCACTTGTGGAATTCAGATATTCAACAAGTTTTTTCTGGCCATTACTTAATTGATACTGTCTCTTGGAAATAATAATTTATAAATAAGAAAAATATTTTTTGAATATGATAGGAAACTATCTCTTCTAAATATAGATACTTAACTGCTTAAGAAAAATACTAGTAAATAGAAACTAGAAATATTGAAAATGAATTCCATATCACAAACTATACTTTTATCCAGGAATGCAAGGAGAGCTTCAATAATAATAAATTTTATTAAGTAATAGATAAGTAATGCAACGTTTCATTAGTTGGGAAACACTTGCTAATGTTACTAACCTTTCTCCCTCTCTTTTTTTTTTTTTTTTTTTTTTTTTTTTATTCACACATTTCTTCCTCCTTTTTTTTTTTTTTTTTTTTTTTTGCCGTATTACCCCAAACATGGCTTCACATTTTCATTTATTTATTTATTTATTTTTATACTTTAAGTTCTAGGGTACATGTGCACAACGTGCAGGTTTGTTACATATGTATACTTGTGCCACATTGGTGTGCTACACCCATTAACTCGTCATTTACATTAGGTATATCTCCTAATGCTATCCCTCCGCCCTACCCCCTCCCCACAATAGGACCCGGTGTGTGATGCTCCCCTTCCCAAGTCCAAGTGATCTCATTGTTCAGTTCCCACATATGAGTGAGAACATGTGGTATTTGGTTTTCTGTTCTTGCGATAGTTTGCTGAGAATGATGGTTTCCAGCTTCATCCATGTCCCTACAAAGGACATGAACTCATCGTTTTTTATGGCTGCTTAGTATTCCATGGTGTATATGTGTCATATTTTCTTATTCCAGTCTTTCACTGATGGATATTGGGTTGATTCCAAGTCTTTGCTATTGTGAATAGTGCCGCAATAAACATACGTGTGCATGTGTCTTTATAGCAGCATGACTTATAATCCTTTGGGTATATCCCGAGTAATGGGATGGCTGGGTCAAATGGTATTTCTAGTTCTAGATCCTTGAGGAATCACCACACTGTTTTCTACAATGGTTGAATTAGATTACAGTCCCACCAACAGTGTAAAAGTGTTACTATTTCTCCACACCACCAGTTTTTTCCGGATTTTTTAATGATTGCCATTCTAACTGGTGTGAGACGGTGTCTCGTTGTGGTTTTGATTTGCATTTCTCTGATGGCCAGTGATGATGAGCATTTTCTCATGTGTCTGTTGGCTGTATGAATGTCTTCTTTTGAGAAGTGTCTGTTCATATCCTTTGCCCACTTTTTAATGGGGTTGTGTTTTTTCTTGTAAATTTCATTGAGTTCTTTATAGGTTCTGGATATTAGCCCTTTGTCAGATGAATAGATTGGAAAAAATTTTCTCCCATTCTGTAGGTTGCCTGTTCACTCTGATGGTAGTTTCTCTTGCTGTGCAGAAGCTTTTTAGTTTAATTAGATCCTACTTGTCAATTTTGGCTTTTGTTGCTGTTGCTTTTGGTGTTTCAGACATGAAGTCCTTGCCCATGCCTATATCCTGAATGGTATTACCTAGGTTTTCTTTTAGGGTTTTTATGGTATTAGGTCTAACATTTAAGTCTCTAATCCATCTTGAATTAATTTTCGTATAAGGAGTAAGGAAAGGATCCAGTTTCACCTTTCTACTTATGGCTAGCTAATTTTCCCAGCACCATTTATTAAATAGGGAATCCTTTCCCCATTTCTTGTTTTTTGTCAGGTTTGTCAAAGATCAGATGGCTATAGATGTGTGGCATTATTTCTGAGGGCTCTGTTCCATTCCATTGGTCTGTATCTCTGTTTTGTTACCAGTTCCATGCTGTTTTGGTTACTGTCGTCTTGTAGTATAGTTTGAAGTCAGGTAACGTGATGCCTCCAGCTTTGTTCTTTTGGCTTAGGATTGTCTTGGCAATGTGGGGTCTTTTTTGGTTCCATATGAACTTTAAAGCAGTTTTTTCCAATTCTGTGAAGAAACTCATTGGTAGCTTGATGGGGATGGCATTGAATCTATAAATAACCTTGGGCAGTATGGCCATTTTCACATATTGATTCTTCCTATCCATGAGCATGGTATGTTCTTCCATTTGTTTGTGTCCTTTTTTATTTCCCTGAGCGGTGGTTTGTAGTTCTCCTTGAAGAGGTCCTTTATATCACTTGTAAGTTGGATTCCTAGGTATTTTATTCTCTTTGAAGCTATTGTGAATGGGAGTTCATTCATGATTTGGCTCTCTGTTTGTCTGTTACTGATTTATAAGAATGCTTGTGATTTTTGCACATTGATTTTGTATCCTGAGACTTTGCTGAAGCTGCTTATCAGCTTAAGGAGATTTTGGGCTGAGACAATGGGGTTTTCAGTATGGTATTGGTTGTGGGTTTGTCATAAAAAACTCTTATTATTTTGAGATATGGTCCATCAATACCGAATTTATTCAGAGTTTTTAGCATGAAGGGCTGTTGAATTATGTTGAAGGACTTTTCTGCATCTATTGAGAAACTCATGTGGTTTTTGTCTTTGATTCTGTTTATATGCTGGATTATGTTTATTGATTTGCGTATGTTGAACCAGCCTTGCATCCCAGGGATGAAGCCCACTTGATCATGGTGGATAAGCTTTTTGATGTGCTGCTGGATTCGGTTTGCCAGTATTTTATTGAGGCTTTTTGCATCAATATTCATCAGGGATATTGGTCTAAAATTCTCTTTTTTTGTTGTATCTCTGTCAAGCTTTGGTATCAGGATGATGTTGACCTCATAAAATGAGTTAGTGAGGATTCCCTCTTTTTCTATTGATTTGAATAGTTTAAGAAGGAATGGTGCCAACTCCTCCTTGTACCTCTGGTAGAATTCAGCTGTGAATCCATCTGGTCCTGAACTTTTTTTGATTGATAAGCTATTAATTATTGCCTGAATTTCAGAGCCTGCTATTGGTCTATTCAGGGATTCAACTTGAGTGCCGGACAATCGGTGCTGGTCAGCTGGTGCAGCCCAACCAGCGAGAGCTGAAGCAGGGCGAGACATTGCCTCACCTGGGAAGTGCAAAGGGGAAGGGAATCCCCTTTCCTAGCCAAGGGAACCTGAGACACACAACACCTGGAAAATTGGGTAACTCCCACCCTAATACTGCACTTTACCAAGGGTCTTAGCAAAAGACACATCAGGAGATTATATCCCACATCTGGCCCAGAGGGTCCCATGCCCACGGAGCCTCCCTCATTGCTAGCGCCGCAGTCTGAGATCTAACTGTAAGGCAGCAGCGAGACTGGGGGAGGGGTGCCTGCCATTGCTGAGGCTTAAGTGGGTAAACAAAGTTGCCGGGAAGCTCGAATTGGGTGAAGCCCACCACAGCTCAAGGAGGCCGGCCTGCCTCTGTAGGCTCCTCCTCTGGGAGCAGGGCATAGCTAAACAAAAAGCAGCAGAAACCTTGGCAGAGGTAAGTGACCCTGTCTGATAGCTTTGAAGAGAGCAGTGGATCTCCCAGCATGGAGGTTGAGATCTGAGAACGGACAGACTGCCTGCTCAAGTGGGTCCCTGAGCCCTGAGTAGTCTAACTGGGAGACATGCCCCACTAGGTGCAGACCGACACCTCACACCTCACATGGCAGGGTACACCCCTGAGAGGAAGCTTCCAGAGCAAGAATCAGAAAGCAACATTCGCTATTCAGCAATATTCTATCATCCGCAGCCTCCACTGCTGATACCCAGTGTCTGGAGTGGACCTCAAGCAAACTCCAACAGACCTACAGCTGAGGGTCCTGATTGTTAGAAGGAAAACTAACAAAGAGAAAGGACACTCACACCAAAATCCCATCAGTACATCACCATCATCAAAGACCAAAGGTAGATAAAACCACAAAGATGAGGAAAAAGCAGGGCAGACAAGCTGGAAATTCAAAAAATCAGAGTGCATCTCTCCCTCCAAAGGAACGCCGCTCATCGCCAGCAACGGAACAAAGCTGGATGGAGAATGACTTTGACGAGTTGAGAGAAAAAGGCTTCAGTCGATCAAACTCCCCAGAGCTAAAGGACGAACTACATAACCAGCGCAAAGAAACTAAAAACCTTGAAAAAAGAATGGATGAATGGATAACTAGAATAATAAATGCAGAGAAGAACTTAAAAGAACTGATAGAGATGAAAACCATAACATAAGAACTATGTGACAAATGCACAAGCTTCAGTAACAGACTCAATCAGCTGGAAGAAAGAGTATCAGCGATTGAAGATCAAAGGAATGAAATGAAGCAAGAAGAGAAGCATGGAGAAAAAAGAGTAAAAAGAAATAAACAAAGCCTCCGAGAAGTATGGGATTATGTGAAAAGACCAAATCTACGTCTGATTGGTGTACCTGAAAGTGATGGGAAGATAGAACCAAGTTGGAAAACACTCTGCAGGATATCATCCAGGAGAATATCCCCAACCTAGTAAGGCAGGCCAACATTCAAATTCAGGAAATCTAGAGAACACCACAAAGATACTGCTCGAGAAGAGCAACTCCAAGACACATAATTGTCAGATTCACTAAAGTTGAAATGAAGGAAAAAATGTTAAGGGCAGCCAGAGAGAAAGGTCGGGTTACACACAAAGCCCATTAGACTAACAGCAGATCTCTCGGCAGAAACTCTGCAAGCCAGAATACAATGGGGGCCAATATTCAACATTCTTAAAGAAAGGAATTTTAAACCCAGAATTTCATATCCAGCCAAACTAAGTTTCATAAGTGAAGGAGAAATAAAATCCTTTACAGATAAGCAAATGCTTAGAGATTTTGTCACCACCAGGCCTGCCCTACAAGAGATCCTGAAGGAAGCACTAAACATGGAAAGGAACAACCAGTACCAGCCATTGCAAAAACATGCCAAAATGTAAAGTCCATTGATGCTAGGAAGAAACTGTATCAACTAGCAAGCAAAATAACCAGCTAATATCATAATGACAGGATCAAGTTCACACATAACAATATTAACCTTAAATGTAAATGGACTAAATGCTCCAATGAAAAGACACAGACTGGCAAATTGGATAAAGAGTCAAGATCCATCAGTTTGCTGTATTCATGAGACCCATCTCACATGCAGAGACACACATAGGCCCAAAATAAAGGGATGAAGGAAGATCTACCAAGCAAATGACAAACAAATAAAAGCAGGGGTTGCAATTCTAGTCTCTGATAAAACAGACTTTAAACCATCAAAGATCAAAAGAGACAAAGAAGGCCATTACATAATGGTAAAGGGATCAATTCATCGGGAAGAGAAACTATCCCAAATATATATGCACCCAATACAGGAGCACCCAGATTCATAAAGCAAGTCCTTAGAGACTTACAAAGAGATTTAGACTCCCATACAGTAATAATGGGAGACTTCAACACCCCACTGTCAACATTAGACAGATCAACGAGACAGAAAGTTAACAAGGATATCCAGGAATTGAACTCATCTCTGCAGCAAGCAGACCTAATAGACATCTACAGAACTCTCCACCCCACATCAACAGAATATACATTCTTCTCAGCACCACATCGCACTTATTCGAAAATTAACCACATAATTGGAAGTAAAGCACTTCTCAGCAAATGTGCAAGAACAGAAATTATAACAAACTGTCTCTCAGACCACAGTGCAATCAAACTAGAACTCAGGACTAAGAAACTCGATCAAAACCGCTCAACTACATGGAAACTGAATAACCTGCTCCTGAATGACTACTGGGTACATAACGAAATGAAGGCAGAAATAAAGATGTTCTTTGAAACCAATGAGAACAAAGATACAACATACCAGAATCTCTGGGACACATTGAAAGCAGTGTGTAGAGGGAAATTTATAGCACTAAATGCCCACAAGAGAAAGCTGGAAAGACCTAAAATTGACACTCTAACATCACAATTAAAAGAACTAGAGAAGCAAGAGCAAACACATTCAAAAGCTAGCAGAAGGCAAGAAATAACTAAGATCAGAGCAGAACTGAAGGAGATAGAGACACAAAAAACCCTCCAAAAAATCAATGAATCCAGGAGTTGGTTTTTTGAAAAGATCAACAAAATTGATAGACCACTAGCAAGACTAATGAAGAAGAAAAGAGAGAAGAATCAAATAGATGCAATAAAAAATGATAAAGGGGATATCACCACCGACCCCACAGAAATACAAACTATCATCAGAGAATACTATAAACACCTCTACGCAAATAAGCTAGAAAACCATTCTTAATAAAATTGAGAATAGTAAAATATTTTTGGCATATTAGAATATACTCTAAGGTGGCAAAACAGAAAGTTCCACCTATCATCATCCCTCACCCACAAGGATATCAAGTTAACAACTATCTACACAGAAAAACACTTTCATACGAACCCCTAATCAAATCAGGTGAGCACTCACCGTACCTGGTTTTAACTTTGTATCCCTGCAAGAGGAACTCAAGATAGTTAAAAATCAGTCCAGAGTCTCTGATGCCACCCCTCCCTCATTCCCCAGCAGCAGCATGGTGCAGAGAGCCTCTCTGGGTGCTGGAGGAGAGAGAACACAACATTTGTGAGGCATGGAACTCAGTGTTGTTCTGTTGGAACAGAAAGCAAACCGGACCAAACTCCACTTACAGCTGACACCACTTACAGAGGGAACATTAAAGTCAGCCTTAGCCAGAGGGGAATCACTGATCACAGCGGTCTGAACTTGAGTGCTGGCAATCCTCGCCACCTAGGGCCAAAGTGCTCTCGGTCTCTAAGTGAACTTGAAAGGCAGTCTCTGCCATAAGGACTATAACTCTTAGGCAAATCCCAGGGCTGAACTTGACCCAGAAGCAGTGGACCGGGGTAATAGATGATATCCTGAGACACCAGCTATGGCAGCCAAGAGAGTGCTGGCATCAACCCTTCCCTAACCCCAGACAGCACAGCTCACAGCTCCAAAAGAGACTTCTTCCTTCTGCTTGAGGAGAAGAGAGGGAAGAGTAGGGAGGACTTTGTCCTGCATCTTGGTTACTGGCTCAGCCAAAGCAAGGTATCTCTACAACTCTGCATGAATCATAGCATTCCTGGGCTTGGGGTGCCCCCTAAAGCAGAAACTGCTTAGTTCACGACTCACGTTCTTTCAAATATCTAGAAAGCTTTCCCAAGAAGGACAGGACAGCTACAAATAATATGAGGTGGTAAAGACTACAATAAATAACTAACTCTTCAATATCCAGACACTGAAGGACATCTACTAGAATTAACATCATCCACAAAACAGGACTTCACCAAATCTACTAAATAAGGCACCAAGGACCAATCCTGGAGAAACAGAGATATGTGAACTTTCAGACAGAGAATTCAAAATAGCTGTGTTGAGGAAAGACTTGAATTCAAGACAACTCAGAGAAGGAATTCAGAATTCTATCAGATAAATTAAACAAAGATATTGAAATAATTAAAAAGAATGAAGCAGCAATTCTGGACCAGTGTATTTGAAAATACACTGTGAGAGGAGACCAAAAGAAAAAAAAAAAAAAAGCACATCTATAGGATCTAGAAAATAGCTTCAAAAGGTAAAAATCTAAGAGTTCTTGAAGGCCTTTAATAGTAGATATGGAAAGATAGAGGAATAGAAAATTTATTCAGATGAATAATATCAGAGAACTTCTGAAACTTAGCGAAAAATATCAATATTCAATTACAAGAAAGTTATATTCCCAGTGCAGTGACTCGTGCCTGTAATCCCAGCACTTTGGGAGATCGAGGTGGGTGGATCACCTGAGCTCAGGAGTTCAAGACCACTCTGGGCATCATGGTGAAACCCCATCTGTACTAAAATACAAAAAATTAGCCAGGAATGGTGACATATGCCTGTAGTCCCAGCTACTCAGGAGGCTGAGGCGTGACACTCACTTGAACTGGGAGGTGGAGGTTACAGTGAGCCAAGATCACACCACTGCACTCCAGCTTGGGCTACAGAATGAGACTCCAACTCAAAAAAAAAAAAAAACAAAAAACAAAAAAAAAAAAAACATGAAATTTGTAGAAAACCAAGCAGATTTAACCCAGATATGACTAACTCAACACATTTAATAATCAAACTCTCAAAGGTCAAGGATAAAGAAAGGATTCTAAAAGCAGCAAGAGAAGAGAAATAATAACTTAAAGTGGACCTCCAATATGTCTGGCAGGAGACCCTTCAGTGGAAACTTTACAGGCCAGAAGAGTGGCATGACATATCTAAAGAGGTGAAGGACAAAAACTTTTAGCCTAGAGTAGTATATCTGGCAATAATGTCCTTTAAACATGAAGGCGAAATGAAGACTTTCCCAAACCAAAACAGAAGGATTTCATCAATATCAGACCCATCCTACAAGAAATATTAAAGGGAATACTTCAACACACACAAAAAAAGGCTATTACTGAGCAATAAATAATCACCTGAAGGTACAAAACTTACTGGTAATAGTAAGTACACTGCAAAACATGGAATATGATAATGCTGTTACAGTGGTGTGTAAACTATTATAATTCTAAGTAGAAAGACTAAAAGATGAACCAATCAAAAATAATAGCTACAACAATTTTTCAAGACATAGTCAGTACAATAAGATGCAAATAGAAGAAACAAAATGTCAAAAAGGTGTTGGATGAAATTAACATGAGTTTTTTTAGTTTTCTTTGTGCTTATTTCATTGATTATTGATGCAAATAGTGTTAGATTGTTATCAGGTTAAAATAATGGGTTATAAAATGTATTTGCAAGCCTCATGGTAACCTGAACCAATAAATAAAAAAGATACAATGAATACACAAGAAAATACAAAGCAGGAAACTAAACTATATCACCAGGGAAAATCATCTTTACTAGAAGAAAACAGGAATGAAAGAAAGAGGAAAGAGAAGACCACAAAACAGCCAGAAAACAAATCACAAAATAGCAGGACTAAGTCCTAACTTATCAATAATAACATTGAATGAAAATGAACTAAATCTCCAATCAAAAAATGTAGACAGCTCGAATGGATTTAGAAAAACAAGATCCATTGATTGGTTGCTTACAAGAAACATACTTTACCTGTGAAGACATATATAGACTGAAAATAAAGTTATTTCTTGTCCATGGAAACCAAAAAAGACCAGGAGTCACTGTACTTATATCAGACAAATTAGATTTTAAGACAAAAACTGTAAGAAGAGGGAAAACAAGTCACTATATCATGATAAAGGGGTTAATTCAGCAAGATGATATAATAATTTTAAATATATATATGCACCCAATATGGGAGCACCCAGATATATAAAGTAAATATTAATAGAGCTGTACAGAGAAATAGGCCTTGATACAATAAGAGCGATTGATACAATAAGAGCAATTCAACACCCCACTTCTGGCACCGGACAGATCTTCCAGATAGAAAATCTGTCTAGGAACAGTGGCACATGCCTGTAATCCCAACATTTTGGGAGGCCAAGATGGGTGATCACCTGAGGTCAGGAGTTTGAGACCAGCCTGGCCAACATGGAGAAACTCTGTCTCCACTAAAAATACAAAAAATTAACTGGGTGTGGTGATACACACCTGTGATCCCAGCTACTTGAGAGGCTGAAGCATGACGGTCATTGGAGGTTGCAATGAGCCGAGATCCTGCCACTCACTCAAGCCTGTGCAAAAAGAGTGAAACTCCATCTTATTTAAAAAAAAAAAAATATCAATGAAGAAACATCAGATCTAATCTGCAGTATATACAACATGGATCTAATAGATATTTACAGAAAATTTCATCCAAGAACTGCAGAATACACATTCTTTTTCTCAGCACATGGATTATTCTCAAAAATAGACCATATTTTAGATCACGAACAAATCTTAAAACATTCAAGAAATTGAAAAAATATCAAGCATCTTCTCTGAAAAAAATAGAATGAAACTAGATATTAATAACAACAGGAGTTTCAGAATCTATACAACTACAGAAAAATTAAACAATATGCTCCTGAAGCAGTGGGTCAATAAAGAAATCAAGAAGGAAATTGATAAATGTCTTGAAACAAATGATAATGAAAATACAATATACCAAAACCTATGGTATACAGTAAAGGCAGTACACAGAGATAAGTTTATAGCTTTAAGTGCCTACATCCAAAAAGAGGAAAAACTTTAAATAAACAATGTATTGATGCATCTTATTGAACTAGAAAAGGAAGAGCTAACCAAACCAAAATTAACATAAAAAAGAAATAATGAAGATCAGAGCAGATACAAGTGCAATTAAAATGAAATAAACAATACAAAAGACTCAATGAAATGAAGAGTTTTTTTTCAAAGTTAAACAAATTGACAAAACTTTAGCCAGATTAAGAAAAACAGAGAGAAGATCTTAAAAAAGTAAAATCAGAAATGAAAAAGGAGACATTACAACTGATACTGTGGAAATTTAAAGGATCATTAATGGCTACTATGAGCAACTATATGCCAATAAATTGGAAAATCTAGGAGAAATTGACAAATTACTAGATACATGCAATCTACCAAGATTGAACTGGGAAGAAATCCAAAACCTGAACAGACTCATAACAAGTAATGAGATAGAAGCCATAATAAAAGTTCTTCCAGTAAAGAAGAGCCTGGGACCTGATGGCTTTACTGGTGAATTTTACCAAATATTTGAAGAATAACTAATACCAATCCTACTCAAACCACTCTCAAAAAGAGAGGAGGAGGAAATACTTCCAAACTTGTTGTATGAAGCCACTATTGCCCTGATATCAAAACCAGACAAACACTTCAAAACAACAATAAAAAAATGAATGCAAACAAACAAACAAAAAACTGCAGGCCAATAATTCTGATAAATATTGAATAAAAAATCCTCAACAAAATACTAACAAACTGAATTCAGCAACACATTAAAAAGATCATCACGATCAAGTGGAATTTATCCTTGAGATGCAAGGATGGTTCAACATATGCAAATTAATCATTGTGATACATCATATCAACAGAATGAAGAACAAAAACCATACAATTATTCCAATTGATGCTGAAAAAGCATAAACTACAAAGACATTACATACAAAGTGCAAGAACTAAACTAGGATGCTTATTATCACTATTAATAAAAACCTTTTAAAATTTTTATTAGAGAAGTAAGACATGAAAGAGAAATGGATAATATATATTGGAAGAGAAAGGATAAGAGATAATTATTTGAATCTATGATAGAGTTTGAGTGTGTGGTTCCACCCAAACCTCATGTTGAAATATAAGCTCCAGTGTTGTAGGTGGGGCCTGGTGAGGGGTGATTGGATTATAGGGGCCAATGTCTCATGAATGGTTTAATGTCCTCCCCTTGGTGGTGTCCTCCGGTAGTAAGTTCTCTTGAGATCTGTTTGCTTAAAAGTGTGTGGTACCTCCACTGTCTCTCTCTTGCTTCTGCTCTGGCAAGGTGATGTGTCTGCTTCCCCTTTGCCTTCTGCCATAATGTAAGTTTCCTGAGGCCCTCCTCCAAAAGCTGAGCAGATGCTAGCATCGTGATTCCTGTACAGCCTGCATAACCGTGAGCCAAGTAAACCTCTTTGCTTTATAAATTACCCAGCCATGGATATTTCTTTATAGCAATGCAAGAATGGCCTGACACAATATAATACAGTTTTTCCTGGGAAAAAAATTTCCAGTGATCTTTTTCTACGAATTCCAAGGGCATATGCTTACATGGCCAGAAAAGAACAACAATATCAGCAAAATGCAAAATTTAAAACCATTTCTACATTCCTGAAAGTCCTGACAGTAAAAAAAGTTCTATTGCAAAAAGCGACAAAAAAGCTTAACAATTTCAAAATAACTGTTAGCAAGATAAGTGTAGGTTCTTTAAACAAAAAATTGAAAACTCTTATTTTATATATTAATTTCAACCAAATTTCAGTCAATAGTTGTTTAGAAGTTTGGCAAAAGAAAAACAAAACAAAACACAAATTTAAAGAAGATACTAAGGGAAAAGATATTGAGGAGAGAACCAGTTCTACCAGATATTGACCATTTACAAAACACTAACAATTAAATATTAGGTAATTGGCACAAGAATAGTGAAAACACTAGAATTTTATAAACTATCCCAATTAGCTTTTATTATAGGTCAAATGGACAAATTAGAATCATAAAATTGGATAGATATACTAGAAATGCTATCTCAATTCATGTTTTTACCAAAATCAGATTTATTAAGGAGTTCAGTATACTTTTAATCAATAACAAATAAAATCTTAAATAAAAATAAAACAGCATGTTTGCCTGCCAAATTAGCAAGTAAAAACAATAGAGTATACTGGTGGTAGTTAGGATAAATGAAATAGGTACATGTTTCTATGTGAATGTAAAGTCACAATTATTTTGAAAGAAAGTTTTGCAGTATAGATAAAAATCTTTAAAATCCTGTGTCAATATTGTTCAGAAACTTCTGATAACCTAACAAAAGATTCAAATCATAAACTTTTATATGAAAGATAGCATTATTTACATACCATAAAATTATCTGTAATATAATATAAGTATTTTATACCATATGTTCTCATATGAGTTAAATCTCAGAAAGAAACCTGAAATAAAAATAACTAAATTTTAACAGAGAGTACATCTGTGATAGAATACCTGGCTATTTAAAAAAATTATCTAACATTTTTGTAGGCATGTAATTTTTTAATGACAAAAGTATGCTATTTTTAAAATCAGAAAAATGTTTACTAAAACCATTGTAAAAGTAAAATACATATCAATGAGCTTCTTTAGAGTTCCTTCCCCTATACTTAGTCATGAGTCTTTAACCTAAATTTATCACTTAATTACTCATTTAAAATATAATATTGTAAAAATCGATCTATAATTATTTTGGAGACAGAGGGTTGAACACAATATATAATTTTCACAAAGACACTTGAATATTTGAATGTTTTCAGTTGGAATTAGTGTGTCCAACTGTATTATAAAATTAAACCAATTTGACCATTTTATTTATTTAAATCTATGATTCCATGCTTGTCACATGGCTAGGGGTTAAAAGTGTTGGTTGTGAAAATGTGATTCATTAACCTATGTTTGAGAGAGTATTGATGGTGTTTGGACTTACCAATCATGTGGCAAGGAATTATTTTAACATGTATCAAGGAATATAATTTTTGCTTATATAATTCTATGGTAAATTTTTCAATCATTCCCAAAATATTTGTGTGATTGATTATCTGAGATATAGATGGAGCTTCTGAGAATTACATGAGCCCTGTCTCTATGGGCAATGGAAGAATGTGGGTAGGAGGCCTAACACTCACCCTCCTAACCAAAAGACACAAAGGTAATTAACATCAAGTAGGCTTTAGAATGTTGTAAGCTTCATTAGGGGCTGACCATCGAGTAATATTTCCTCAAATACGGGGCTTCAGGTAAATGTCTTTGAAAACATAGCTTTAATGTGAAGCCAAATGGGATCATCTGTACTCAGTCCAATTTTAGGCCTCAAGATCTTCTGATGAGGAGAAGTTGAGTTTTCCACTTTTTTTTTTTTTTTTTTTTTTGGTAAACCCTGAATGGTCAGCCCTTTATCTAGCTAACTGCAAAGTCCAAGGCCTTGCTGCCATATGCCAGTTCCAGTCAGGTCAGAAAGAAAGAATGCTGGAGGTTATGGATGGTGAGTGAGTGATTTGGTGTACTTAGATCTGTAACTATACTTAATGGAATGGGCCAATGATCATGAACACTGGTTTGAATGAAGGCAAGTCTAAGAGAAAAAATACAGTTTTGCACATACATGAATGGGCTTTATCTTGTGGTTTATGTATGGCACCAGGATTAGCTTCCCTACAGAAGAACAAGAGACTGTAAATGTTCTCTCAAATGATCCTCTATTATGGAAAAGTTGTGGATATCTGAGAAGAGAATGATGCAATTTGTCTCTAAAACAGTGCCCCTTAAACTGTAATATGTACATGACACACATGGAAATCTAGTTTAAATGCAGATCCTGATTGAGGTGGTCTGATGCAGGGCACGATCTACTGCCCAGGTGTTGCTGATGCTGCTAGTTTGTTGACCACTCTTTGTGTAGCATAGATCTAAGAGAAATAGCTAAATCCTTTTGTCCCGTCTTTATCATATCTTTTGATATTATATAGCAAAACAGATACAGCCAATAACCTTATGTCTGTCTTTTTGACCATATACTTAAACTCATTGACCCTCTATTTATAAATTTCTAAACCAGGTGATAACTCTTCCCTTGTGTTGTAGAACAGGTTAGAAATAATATATGTAAAGTATCTACTATAGAACAGATTCTGGCTCATTGTAAATCTCTTCTCCATCTGGTAGTGACTATTAATGTAATTATTACATAAAAGAAATGGAGGATTTAACTAAAATAAGTTGCAACTAATCATTTGAATTCAGACTCTAAAATAACTCAAAAAGAGAATCTGGTGATCAAAGATGTACATGAAAGAATATTAGAACAAAAAAAGAAATATAATCTAGATTATATTAATAGAAGTTAAATATTTATATTAAGGGAGATACTGCAGAGATGTCTGGAATTTTCAAGGAGATATTATGAGCTCAAAAGTTACTTATCTATTGAAACTTGTTATTGAATTATAACAAGTTGGACTTGGAAATACTGTGGTCAGCTCCAAGGTTATTATTTTTATTCTGGTATGCTGATGGATAAAGTGTACCTGAGGAGGGCGGCGCTGGTGGTAATTTATCCAAAGGCATTATCTGAGATATAGATGGAGCTTCTGATAAATACATGATTGGGAAATGTTTGAAAGAGATTAGCACATATTCTCCCAGAAACAAGAAGATTGGAGAGGAATTGAGCAGGTTAGGATGAGGAACCATGTCAAAGGAATAAAGAAATAGTCTTACCTCTATCATACTCCTGGGGTAAAACTGATACTTGCAAAAATTATATGTTGACAGTTGTGTTCTTAATGTAAAGAAGCTATTTCCAATTTCTCAAGTTCCCTCCTCAAATAGCCACTATATTCATAAGGTAACTGTTGTATTAATAGAATGTAAAAACAATGCCTTATATGCCATCCCTGCAGGAATTTAGACCAGACTTACGTTAAAACTGAAGAGTTGAGCTAAGACCTTCATCTCTAAATTCCAGTGTTTGAATACATTAGATATTAGCCAAGAAATACTACTTAATTGATTTTATAGGCACCAACAGAAATGATTTTATAGTAATAAGAAGACCTAATAATCTGTAGTGTTTTAAAGTTTTCAAAATGCTTGTATGCACATTACCTCACTTAACATTTTAGAAACATTAATGTGCTAGTGTTTTAGCTTACTCCACCCTTATAATGAAGGCTTGGAATGGAGAAGGGCCTGGAAATGGGTGATAGGTTAGTGAACCAACGGTGTCTGTCAGTCCCACCTTTTACTCACTAGTCTTTACTGAGTCATTCTAAAGGTTTTGACTTAATAGATACAACTCCTTTTCTTTTTACCTTTTAGTAGTATTTGTAAAAATTAAGTTACATAATTACAATAGTAATTTAACTGGCATATGAATGTTTTGAGAATAAACACAATTGATTTTGACAAGTATACAATTCACTGGTAAAAACAAAAATCATGGGTATTATTCCAGAATCACTACTAGCTGGAAGGATGCAGTGTTCCCTGGATATTGTTGAATATATTTGCAAGGGAAATTTTCAGGTAATGTGATTTAAGTAGTGACTGATTAGGAAAATTAAAACTTTTTCACAGTCATTTTGTCATCATCATCATCATCACCTATAAATATACTTTTTTTGTGTGTGTGTGGCAGAGTCTGCACTCTGTTGCCCAGGCTGGAGTGCAGTGGCGCGATCTTGGCTCACTGCAAGCTCCGCCTCCCAGGTTCACGCCATTCTCCTGTCTCGGCCTCCCGAGTAGCTGGGACTACAGGCACCCGCCACCGCGCCCGGCTAATTTTTTGTATTTTAGTAGAGACGGGGTTTCACCGTGTTAGCCAGGATGGTCTCAATCTCCTGACCTCGTGATCCGCCCGCCTCGGCCTCCCAAAGTGCAGGGATTACAAGCGTGAGCCACCGCGCCCAGCCACTTTTTTATAAATATGTTTTGATGTGTGTCCTGAAATCCTTTCTGGCCCTACGAAGGGCCAGAAAGGAATATATCTATAATCTATATCTATTTGAGTTTATAGATATATATCTATAAACTATATCTCAAAGAGTTTATAGATATATATAGATATATAGTTGTATAGATCTAGATATATGTAGTTAAACATCCCTAATTTAAACCAGTCTCCTGGAGTAATGCAACATAGACAATCCACCTTATTCGGGATGAATAAGGGGCCAATCTATGTCTTCCTCATCTTAGTGTTGCCAAGAGCCAAAATCTGGTCTCAGGAAAGGTTTGCATTGAATAATTATGATAATGTTGCAATGTTAGAGTGCTATATTGTGTGATATGGTACCAGCTTATTAAGAATCTGAGTTTATTCTGATCAATTATATGTTTATAAATTCTCTATGTCTGCCAATGAAGTAGTTAAATCACCTTCATTTATCAGATGGAAAGTGTGCCTTGAAAGTTTGGCGTTCTGTGATTTGGCATTGTCTATGAAGCAAGTAAACACCAAAATCGACACATTTCCTGTATAATCAAAAGTTCCTATACATTACTAGCAATTCTAAATTGTTTTGCTAGTTGCACAGAAAGTCTACTAATGCCCAAAACATCAAGAACATACTAATAATCTAATATATAATAGTAAAAGTAATAAATTGTAAATTCTTAAGTGGGAGAAAATTTTGCGTGCTTTCCCAGTTACAGACCAGAAAACATAAGTTTTATATCCTTTTACAAATGAAAGAGCATCCTACATCTCTTTATGTTAACAGCTGGAGCTACCATTACTTTTATTTTGTTGTTCTCATACTCTTTATAGCTTGAGGCAATAATTCACTCAACTTGTGAAATCGTTACATCACCAATTTTGATGTTCTGTATGTTTTCATGTGTATTTGGTGAATTGCTTTTAAATTATTAAGCATTTTGTTCTGCGTTTTGTGGGATATGGGTAGTTTCAGTGTTAAATAATCTAAATTCAGTGTAAGTCATAAACATAGCATTAAAAATTTTTGGTCTTTTTTATGGGATTGCTGTATTGTAATTTTTAAAGCTGTCACATAATTAGTAATTCTATAGCAGTTTTCTTATTTTAGAATGACAGAGTTTAAAATTAGTCCAGTGGTAAAATTTTTATATATTTTAAAAATATAAATCATAATTATCAATATTTCAAATTTACTATATTATCTTTAAGTCTAGCTTTTCCATAAAGCTATCTAATTTTTTCACATTCCAATGATTTATTAATATATAGCTGACAAGATCAAAACCTATTCAATGATTATGCATGTGCTGTATCATTTAACTTAGTATTTAAATGCTGATTGTTCTAGACTGCAGCACAACCAATCAATCATATATTGCTTAACTTGGAATAGAATTTGTTAAAGGATGTCACTTTTCTGGATACCCCTGCCTCTAAAATAGTTAAAATTAAATAAGAATTTTGGTAAAGTTGATCATAAGTTTCTAAATTCATGTATTTTCAGTAGCATATTCCTAAAGTTAATTGGCATCAGTCCGGTGAAATGGCAGCATGCATTAAACTGTATTTGTATTTGTAGATAAGTCTTTTTTCATAAGACACAGAAAACTATAAGCATTAGGGCAAGTAAAACTTTAAAAATAAAAACATGAAACTCAAATATGTAATTCTGTAATTCCTTCTTTATTCTTTTATTTCTGCCATTTAATAAAGCAAAACATTGTATCTCAGGCTATTACATTATAATCTTTTGTTTTACTGACACTGTTTTGTGGGAGAGTATAAGAAGTTGATTAATATGCCTGAGACAGACATGCTAAGTCTCTGTTGTGGTATCTGATGTACAAGGGGCAACCGACTTCTGAGAGAGACCATCTAAGGAAATGTGTTTTCTGGATCCGAGACATCAAAATTATCTGGGGTTTTATTATAAGGTAAAAAATCTATGCCCATCACTCAAAATTTGATTTAGTACAACCGAAGTATACCTGGATATTAATCTTTGTTTACACACAAGTAGTCTTAAGCATGCTAAAGTTTTCAAAAACACTAATATATTAATTCTTCATTTTTTCTTGATTCTTTATCATATTAAATACCTAGAAATTAGCATTACCCTCATTCACAGTTTAATACTACAATATAACCATGAAGTGCATTTCTGCATATTGTACAAAACAAACTGTTCAGGACATTGTACATTATATTTCTCAATGATCTTTACATACAAATGCATATAAAGAATTCTTTTAGAACTATAATAGAAACAAGAAGGATTTCTTGAAAGAGTGACTTTTTTTTTTTTTTTTTTTTAAATGTACTAAGAAACATGCAATCAGTGTCTTCATCTCTTTTTGCTTTGACAGTATGGAACTGGGGTAGCAACCTCTAAGATCCCTGCTTCTTGGTATACATACCCTTTTGGAATACCCCTCCCTTGAGTGTGGGTTGGATTACTACTTGCCTCTAATAGAATACAAAATGATTGATGGAATGTGACTCCTGAGACTACATTTTGAAAAGACCATGACTTTCATCATGGGTGATCTCTCTCACTTGTTCCAAGGGAAGT
Source organism: Papio anubis (assembly GCF_008728515.1). Lineage (NCBI taxonomy): Eukaryota > Metazoa > Chordata > Mammalia > Primates > Cercopithecidae > Papio > Papio anubis. The sequence continues at coordinate 115,959,807 of NC_044977.1, read as the reverse complement.
CAAATGTGTGTTGTAAAGTACCCTCTTGATAGACCTACATGGCAAGGATTTGAGGAAAGCCTCTGATTAGCAGCTAGTGAAGAATTGAGATGCTATTTCCAACAGCCTGCAAAGAACTGAATCTTGCCAACCAGCATGTGAGTGGGCTTAGAAGCAGAATCAAATGCAGCCATGTTTCATATAAGACCACAGCTTCCAACAATTCCCTAACTGCAACTTCATGAGAAACCTTAATCCAGAAGCTTCCAGCTATACCAACCCCCAATTTCTAACCAACAGAAAATGTGAAATAGCGTATTTAATTTTTAAGTGGTGAAGTTTTAGAATAATTTGTTATGTAGCAATAGATAACAATACAGAAACCAAGAACTTCATTAATTACCTCACCTCAGATTCTAGTATCAAAATTTTTCTTATGTGGGAGGGCGGAGCAAGATGGCCGAATAGGAACAGCTCCAGTCTCTAGCTCTCAGCGCTAGCGACACAGAAGACAGGTGATTTCTGCATTTTCAACTGAGGTACTGGGTTCATCTCAGTACGGAGTGCCGGACAATCGGTGCTGGTCACCTGGTGCAGCCCGACCAGGGAGAGCTGAAGCAGGGCGAGGCATCCTCACCTGGGAAGCACAAGGGGAAAGGGAATCCCTTTTCCTAGCCAGGGGAACTGAGACACAAAACACCTGGAAAATCCAGTAACTCCCACCCCAATACTGCACTTTACCAAGGGTCTTAGCAAACAGGCACAGCAGGAGATTATATCCCACACCTGGCCAGGAGGGTCCCACGCCCACGGAGCCTCCCTCATTGCTAGCACAGCAGTCTGCAATCTAACCGCAAGGCAGCAACAAGGCTGGGGAAGGGGTGGCCGCCATTGCTGAGGCTTAAGGAGGTAAACAAAGCCACTGGGAAGCTCGAACTGGGTGGAGCTCACAGCAGCGCAAGGAAGCCTGCCTATCTCTGTAGACTTCACCTCTGGGGACAGGGCACAGCTAAACAACAACAACAACAACAACAACAAAGCAGAAACCTCTGCAGATGCAAACAACTCTGTCTGACAGCTTTGAAGAGAGCAGTGGATCTCCCAACATGGAGGTTGAGATCTGAGAACTGACAGACTGCCTGCTCAAGTGGGTCCCTGACCGCTGAGTAGCCTAACTGGGAGACATCCCCCACTAGGGGCAGACCGACACCTCACACCTCACATGGTGGAGTACACCCCAGAGAGGAAGCTTCCAAAGCAAAAATCAGACAGGTACTCTCGCTGTTCAGCAATATTCTATCTTCTGCAGCCTCTGCTGCTGATACCCAGGCAAACAGCGTCTAGAGTGGACCTCAAGCAATCTCCAACAGACCTACAGCTGAGGGTCCCAGGAAGGACACCCACACCAAAACCCCATCAGTACGTCACCATCATCAAAGACCAGAGGCAGATAAAACCACAAAGATAGGGAAAAAGCAGGGCAGAAAAGCTGGAAATTCAAAAAATAAGAGCACATCTCCCCCTGCAAAGGAACACAGCTCATTGCCAGCAATGGATCAAAGCTGGACAGAGAATGTCTTTGACGAGATGAAAGAAGAAGGCTTCAGTCCATCAAACTTCTCAGAGCTAAAGGAGGAATTACGTACCCAGCACAAAGAAACAAAAATCTTGAAAAAAGAGTGGAAGAATTGATAACTAGAATAATTAATGCAGAGAAGTCCATAAACGAACTGACAGAGATGAAAACCATGCCACGAGAAATATGTGACAAATGCACAAGTTTCAGTAACCGACTCGATCAACTGGAAGAAAGTATCAGCGATTGAGGATCAAATGAATGAAATGAAGCGAGAAGAGAAATCTAAAGAAAAAAGAAGAAAAAGAAATGAACAAAGCCTGCAAGAAGTATGGGATTATGTAAAAAGACCAAATCTACATCTGATTGGGGTGCCTGAAAGTGAGGGGGAAAATGGAACCAAGTTGGAAAACACTCTTCAGGATATCATCCAGGAGAACTTCTCCAACCTAGCAGGCCAACATTCAAATTCAGGAAATACAGAGAACACCACAAAGATACTCCTCGAGAAGAGCAACTCCAAG